>NC_087360.1:11255000-11880000 GCF_030014295.1 Loxodonta africana | reverse complement strand
GATATCCTGCTAACTAACAACTGAAGCCATTCCCAAAGTCCACCTTTCAACCAAAGATTAGACAGGCCTATAAAACAAACAATAACACACGTGAGGAAAGTGCTTCTTAGAGCAACCAAGTATACGAGACCAAATGGGCAACACCTGCCCAAAAGCAAAGATGAGAAGGCAGGAAGGGACAGGAAAACTGGATGAATGGACGTGGGTGATCCCCAGGGTGGAAAAGGGGAGAGTGATGACACATGTTGGGGATTGCAACCAATGTTGCGAAACAATTTGTGTATAAGATCTTTGGATGAAAAACTAATTTGTACTGTAAACTTTCACCTAAGACACAATAAAACTTAAAGAAAAAAGAAAACTCTAGAGAGCGTAGTTCTAATCTCACAAGCATGGGGTCACCATGAACAGGAGTTGACTAGATGGCAAATGGTAACATCAATAGGGTTGTCAGCAGCAGCAGCGTGCCTGCCAGTGTGACCACAAGCCTTGCCCCCATGTCTCTGAGCAGATTCTCATCAGAGAGTGATAATAACTCCTACCTCCCAGAGTTAAGGAGGGAGCTCCCATGAGGAAGAACCCAGCACTGTGGACAGATGGTGTGATGGACCATGGATAAGCCACTTCTATTCTTTGGGCCTTGTTGTTGTTGGGTGCCATTGAGTCAATTCTGACTCATAGTGACCCCATGTTCAACAGAAAGGAACACTGCCCAGTCCTGCACCATCCCCACAATCATTGCTATGTTTGAGCCCATTTTTGCAGCCACTGTGTCAATCCATCTTGTTGAGAGTCTTCCTTTTTTTTTTGCTGACCTTTGGGCCTTAGAGTTATGGAATGTGTATCATTCTGTAGATTGAGAGTGATTGACTTTGAGATGAGAGACCACAACTGACCCAAGGGAAACCCTGGTGGCGTAGTGGTTAAGTGCTACGGCTGCTAACCAAAAGGTAGGCAATTCAAATCCACCAGGCACTCCTTGGAAACTCTATGGGGCAGTTCTACTCTGTCCTATAGGGTCGCTATGAATCAGAGCCGACTTGATGGAGTGGGTTTGGTTTTGGTTTTATGCATGCATTCATGTAGGTATGTATGTACGTATTGGTTTACAGAATTAAACCAAAATTATTAGTTTCCGATATTGAAAAACTATTAAAGGTCATGTAAAATCGTATCTGAATTTCTGGCTTGAAACATCAGAAGGTCTGTCAACACTGGACCTATTCACGTGGCAGCCACTCATACCCACCGCCATTGTGTCAATTCCAACTCATAGCGGCAACCATAGGACAGAGTAGAGCTGCCCCATAGGGTATCCAAGGCTGTCATCTTTATGGAAGGAGGCTGTCACATCTTTCTTGAGTGGAGCAACTGGTGGGTTCGAACTGCCGACCTTTCATTTAGCAGCCAAGCATTCAACCAGTACACCACCAGGGCTCCTTTTACACGTGGCAGCACCCCTGTGCAAATGAGTATATGTAGGTGGGGGAGATGGTGAGCAATTTTACGGTCTGTGAGTACCAGAGCCACAGGTTTTGATCTTACACACATGCTCATACATTTTAGAAAATTATTATGTATTAGGAGCCCTGGTGTCTATGAGTCAGAATCGACTCGACAGCGACAGGTTTTTTGTTGCTGCAGTGGGTAAGCACTTGGTTGCTAACCAAAAGGTCAGTGGTTCAAACTCACCAGCTGTTCTGAGGGAGAAGGATATGGCAGCCTGCTTCTATAAAGATTACAGCCTTGGAAACACTATGCGGCACTTTTACTCTGTCCTATGGGGTCGCTACGAGTCAGAATCGATTTGACAGCGACGCAGTTGGGTTTTGTTGTTCTTGTTATGCTTGCATAAGTAATATCTGCAAACAAAGTGAAATGCTAAACAGATACACAAAGATATCTCCCTCCCACCTGGGTCTCCTCCCCAGAGAGAGCGGTGGCTGATCCCTTATGTTGAATTGGGAGGTGGTCCCTGGAGGCTGGTGGGGGAATGGTGAGGGGAGACAGAGATAAGAGGGAAGACACTGCCTGTCAATGAATGTGTCACTGTGGCCGCTTCACCATGGGCACAGCAGGGACAGTGCCTGGGGCCCTGAAATTTTTAAACCAGTCGCCATGGAGTCACCCGGACTCATGGCAACCCCATGTGTGTCGAAGTGGAACTGTGCTCCATAGGGTTTCTGATGGCTGGTTTTTCAGAAGTAGCTTGTCAGGTCTTTGTTACCCAAAACCCGTTGCCATTAAGTTGATTCTGACTCCTAGCGGCCCTATCGGACAGAGTTGAAGTACGCGACAAGGTTTCCAAGGCTGTAATCTTTATGAAAGCAGCCTGCCACATCTTCCTCCCTTGGAGCGGCTGGTGGGTTCGAACCTCCGAGCTTTGGATTAGTAGCCAAGCACTTAACCACTGTTCCCTGAGGGCTCCTCAGGCCTTTCTTAGGGATGCATAAAACGTTTAAATTTTAATTTCTCTTCAAGTCAGATGGAGAAAAATGAATAATAATGAATCTATAACTTCATGGATCCAGCCTAGGTTATATTCATCTTTACATCAACACAGTCATAAACTATAACTCTCTGTCTCTCACCCTTAGGAACTGAGGCCTCCCAGCCATCAGCCGTCACTCACTACAACCACTCACGTGAGTGAGGAGCCTTCAAAGAGCTCCAATCCCAGCCACGGAGACTTCCGGCTGAGACATCGTGGGGACACAGCCATCCTCCTCCTCAGTCCTGTGCTGTGTCCAAATTCCCGACCCACACAGACCCATAAGCATCATCAGTGGACATTTTAAACCCCTAGGTTTTGGTATGATTTTTTATGCTGCCTTAATAACCAGAAAAAGATAAACAAGATGAGTATTAACCCCATTTTGCAGATGAGAAAACTGAGACCCAGAGAAGTGGAGTGACTTTCCCAAAATCACACAGCTGGCTAATGGCTGACTGGTGGTTGGAACCTGGAGGTTTGAGTCTAGGGATTTGCCTCCATGGCACCACCTTGATATCTCAGTGGAGAGAACACTGAGCTAAATCCTCAGACCATCGACCAGCTCAGAAAGGTGGAGTCATTTTCCCAAGGTTGCACAGCTTCCAAGTTTAGTCACTGGCTGTTGAACCCAGATATTAAGTTGCCAAACCAAATGGTCCGGCTGTAAGCCTCGCTGACTCCACTGGGCCAGGAGGCCGGCTTCCCCTCTGGGGTGGAGAAGGCAGGCTTTTCTGCGGGGTTGGGATTTCAGGAGACTCTTCCCATGCCAGGGCAGCAAGTACTGACTCTGCTGAGCAATGGAGCTACTGCCCCAGCCTCCCTGTGCTCTCATCCTACAGCCTCTGAACAGAGCTTGGAGGCTTCATTCTCAGGCTCAAAGACATTGCAGCAGGTCACTGATTCTCTCCTCCTGGTCCCAAGAGGGACCTGACCTGAAGGAGAGCCCAGAGATGAGGACCGAGGTGTAGTTGGTGATGGATTCCGATTCACAGTGACCTCGTTTGACAGAACAGAACTGCCCCATAGGGTTTCCTGGGCTGTGATCTTTACTGGAGCAGATTGCCAGGCCTTTCTTCCATGGGGCTGCCGAGTGAGTTCGAACCACCAACCTTTTGATTAGCAGCTGAACACTCAATCGTTTAGGTAATAAGAAACGAGCACTGCACTCTGAGCCTGACCTGAGTGGATACAGCCAAGTGGCTCTGTACCCTCTGGCTGGATTTGACCAATGGGGATCTCCAAAAGAAGATGGAAGGAAGGCGAATGTTGGCTTGAAATCTTTTCCGCCAGCTTTCTCCTTGTGCCTAGGGAGGCTGACCCGCAGGGAACACATCACCCAGGGCTCCTTATCCTCCACGTTCCCAGTAGGTTCAGCCAATGGGAAGCCTTGACAGGTGATCACATGGTGGGAGAAGGGATTCGTCCCTGTCCCCCACGCCCAGCCTTGGCACCACCAGAGGCTGCGTCTCTCCCTGCCCACAGCCTCTCTAAGTAGCCCCTCCTCCAGCCCCTCCCCCTGCCTCTCTCAGCCTGGAGTGGTAATACTTCTGTATTAGTTTCCTGTGATACAGAGCTCGGCTGCTGAAAGACAGTACACAGTACTGGGGAGGTCAGCACAGCTTGACCACGGCAAAGTCATGGAAGCTTCACAGACAAACTCCCTGAGGGACCAAATACTGGGCTGAGGGCTGGGAACCATGGTCTCAGGGGACATCTAGCTCAATTGGCATAACAGTTTACAAAGAAAATGTTCTACATCCTACGTTGGTGAGTAGCGTCTGGGGTCTTAAAAGCTTGTGAGTGGCCATCTAGGATACTCCACTGGTCCCAACCTGTCTGGGAAAGATTAGTCCAAAGGACTAATGGACCACAACTACCATGGTCTCCATCAGACTGAGTCGAGCACAACTAGACGGCATCCAGCTACCACCACTGCCTGCTCTGACAGGGATCACAATAGAGGGTCCCGGACAGAGCTGGAGAAAAATGTAGAACAAAATTCTAACTCACATAAAAAAAGATCAGACTTGCTGGTCTGATAGAGACTGAAGAAACCCTGAGAATGTGGCCCCAGATACCGTTTTAACTCAGTACTGCAGTCACTCCTGAGGTTCACCCTTCAGCCAAAGATTAGACGGGCCCACAAAACAAACAATAATACACGTGGCTCAACCATGTATACGAGACTAAATGGGCACACCAGCCCAGGGCAAGGACAAGAAGGCAGGAGGGGACAGGAAAGCTGGACAAATGGAAATGAGGAACCCAAGGTCAAGAAGGGGAGAGTGTTGACACGTCGCCGGCTTGGCAACCAATGTAACAAAATACATGTATTAATTGTTTAATGAGAAAGCAATTTGCTCTGTAAACTTTCACCTAAAGCACACAATTAAAAAAAAAAAAAAGATTACAGTTTTGGAAACCTTATGGGGAAGTTCTGCTCTTCTAATCAACTCGAGGGCACCCAACAACAGCATTCTGCATCAGGCTAGACTGGGCGCCTGACTCTGGGGTTGTCCAAACGTCCTTTAAACTTTCAGCTCTGCACGAAAAGCTTCAAAGCTTTTCCTTGTTGCAGCGCCTCTGCATGGGTTTATACATGATGCTCTGGTGCCCTCTGCTGGTAAATCTCTAGAATTGCAGGCAGCTTTTCTTGGTACAAAGATCAGGGGGAGCAAAGTTCTCTCTCACTCAATAAACTCACTCAATAAGGACGATGAAAAAAGGGATGGATGATTGTGGAACACGACTGGCATTTAGCAAGAGCATTAGGAGACAAAAATGCGAAACCAGCGAAGAGGCCTTAAGCTGACCCTGAACATCCAATGAGTGGCTTCTACAAGAGGCTGGATAGAATAGCAGACAGAGTGTGGGCTCTTAAGCCTTGGCCAGTACTTCCTGGCTGAGAGATCTCAGGTAAGTGATCTCAGGTACCTCTCTGGGCTTCTGTTTCCTCATCTGTAAAATGAAGTTAATAATTGTAAGTACAAACACTGGGTTACTGTGAGGTTCAAATTAGTCCATCTGAAACCAGTGCCAGGCATGTCAAAATATGATTTTCTTGTTATCAGTGGCACATCTTTCTCCTGTGGAATTGCTCGTGGCTTTGAACTGCTGACTTTTCAGTTAGCAGTCGATCGCTTTAACCACTGCACCACTAGGGCTCCTTCTGACACGGAGAGGTGCTCGTTAAAAATATGAATAAATGGATGAGTGAATGAATAAACATGTTTGCGTCTGTGCAGCAGAGCTCTCTCTGGTTGAACTAGGACCAAATTTGGTGACAATCTGTATCAGAGTTCTCCAGAAACAGCACCAATAGGGTACACATACGTATATGTGTGTGCGTATACGTATCCACATATACACACATATATATTGAGAGCCACGGCTGCTAACCATAAAGGTTGGCAGTTCAAATTCACCAGTTGCTCCTTGGCAAACCTATGGGGAAGTTCTACTCTATCCTATAGGGTCTCTATAAGTCAGAATCAACTCGACAGCAACGGGTTTGGTTTATAAGTATGCAAGAGCATAAGGAAATAAAAATGAAAAAATAAATAAATAAATAAATAAATCCATTGCCGTGGAGTTGATTCCAATCATGGCAACCTCATGTGTTACAGAGCAAAACTGCTCCATAGGGTTTTCGTGGCTGTCATCTTTATGGAAGCAGATCGCCAGGCTTTTCTTCTGTGGGGCTGCTGGGTGGGTTTGAACTGCCAACGTTCAGGCTAGTAGTAGAGCACCAATCATTTGCACCACCCAGGCACCAGATGTACAAGGCTAACCATTACTCCATCTCAGAGCCAGTGGTATGTCCCGCTAACAGATGTCCCATGATATAAGGACTTGGTGCTCGAATAAATTTGGGGCCCACTGTGTAAAACAGGGGTCCTGACAGGAGGGCTTTTCAGAGACTTTAATGTCCTGGGGTGTGCTGAGAGTTTGTGGGGATGGGTTATGATGGGCAGCCTTTTCTCCAGTTCTTTAACCACTTTTCTCCACCCTCCTTGAAAGAAGACCTGTAGACACCTGGCTGTATGCTGTTCCACAAACCGCAATCTGGGAAATGCAAACCCTACAGATCACAACAGAACATCGTCTGAGAAAGCACCGGAAGATGAGCCCCTAGATCAAGAGGCCCTCAAAATACACAGAGGCCGCAACCATGGACTCGAGCATACCAACGATGGCAAGGATGGTGCAGGACTGGGCAACGTTTCGTTCTGTTGTACATGGGGTCACCATGAGTCAGAGCTGATTGGATGGCAGCTAATATCACCAGGGGAATGAGAGAAGCAGGGCGGGATGGGGTTCGGGTGCTAGTTCAGATAGGGTAGCCAGGGAAGGCCTTACTGTTAAGACAAACTTTAAGAGAGACCTGCAGAAAGTGAAGGTGTGAGCTGTATGGCTACCTGGGCAAGGACAGCACAGGCAGAAGCAACAGCGAGGGCAAAGACCCTGAGCCAGGAGCCTGCTTGGTGGAGGTGAGGACCAGCCAGGAGGCAGGAGTAGCTGGAGCAAAGTGACTGATGAATGTAAGTTCTGTTCTTGTTCTAAGTGACACAGGGGCCACTGGAGGGTTTAGGCAGAGGAGGGACGGGTCTGGGTTAGGTTTAAACAGGGTCCCTCTGGCTGTCATCTGGAGAACAGACTGTAGGAGAGAAGTTCAGAAGCAAGGACACCAATGAGATAGCTGTGTTGTAATAACGCCCTGTGGGATGATGAGTGTGGTCAGCTGAATAATGGTCTCCCAAAGATGCCCAGGGAGCCCTGGTGGCACAGTGGTTAACGCTTGGCTGCTAACTAAAAGGCCGACAGTTGGAATCCACCAGCTGCTCTTTGGAAACCCTATGGGGCAGTTCTACTCTGTCCTATAGGGTGGCTATGAGTTGGAATCGACTCCACAGCAACAGGTTTGGATTTTTTTTTAGCAACTGGAAGAGACAAGGGGGTGAATTCTCCCCTAGAACTTCCAGAAAGAACACAATCCTGCCAATACCTTGATTCTCAGACTTCTGACCCCCACAACTGTAAGAGAATACGTTTGTGTTGTTTTAAGCCACTGGGTTTGTGGTAATTTGCTATAGCATCGATAGGAAACTCATACAGTGGCTGCTTAGGCCAGCGTGGTAGTGGTGGAGGTGTGGAAAGACCACGTTTTGGGCAAATATTTAGGAGCTGGGGCTGCCAGAACTTGCTAATGGATTAGACACGGGGGATGAGTGGAGAGCAGACTCAAGCATTACTCCAGGTTTCCGGCCGGAGCAGCCAGGTGGACATTGGTGCCATTCATTAAGAGTAGGAGGACCTGATGTGCAGAGAGAAATGAAGGGTTCCGTTTCCTCTCCTCCCTCCGTCCTGCCTCTTTGCACCCCTCCAGGCCCTCTCCCCACCTCTAGCCTGTTCCCCGGGTAAGAAATCGATTCCCTCAGGGACCCAGCCCCAGCCCCTCACAGCCCCCAGTGCAATCGAGAAGGCAGCCTCTATGGAGCTGGCTTAGTCATCATTTTGTTAGTTGCCATCCAGTCAATTCCAACTCATGGCGACCCCTTGTGTTACAGAGTAGAACTGCTCCATAGCGTTTTCTTGGCTGCAAGTTTTATGGAAGCAGGTCACTAGTACTTTCTTCCTCGGTGCCGCTAGGTGGGTTTGAACCGCCAACCTTTAGGTTAGTAGTCAAGTGCAAGCCATCTGTGCCACCCAGAGACCTAGAGCTGGCTTAGACCTGTCGGAATTTTTTGTTTTATCCCTGAACGTAATCAGAGAGGCCAGCCTGGTGGGGTCCAGGTGGCCCTGGATTGTATTTTGCTGCAAGGAAAAGGAGACAGATGGGAAGGCAGGAGAGCAGGGAGACTATTTATTAAATGCGCAGGGGTATACGGGCCTGTGAGCAGTCCCTCCTGCCCCCACATGTGGCAACCATATTTTCCAGCCCAGCGTAGGGACATGGCGATTGGCAAAGGAAACGCCATTTTCTCTTCATGCCTTTGAAAACCTTCTGATTTGTGAATTTCTTTAGTGGAGGTTGCATTTAGTTGTAGATTTTAATAAAGGTAGTCCATGGAAATAATAAAATCAAAGGACATGGGACCAGGACAGGCTGGGAACCCACAGCTGCCCTCTCATAAAAGGCTAGGATCACAGAGCTAGCTCATAAAGCCTGCCCCAGCCCGTCCGAACCAGGGTCACACCGCACAGAAACCAGCACCCCCACTGTCATTTAATTAAAGAGCGCTTTCATTAAAAAAAAAAACCCAAACCCATTGTCATCAAGTTGACTGCAACTCATAGTGACCCTATAGGACAGAGTAGAACTGCTCCATAGGGCTTCCAAGGCACAGCTGGTGGATTCAAACTACTGATTTTTTTGTTGTTGTTGTTAACAGCTGAGCTCTTCACCACTGTGCCACCAGGGCTCTGAGCACTTTTATATGTATCAATAAATATCTGTTGAATGAAAGAATGGCTTTGAAGCACAGCGACCCCTTAAGTCATGGACCTGGCCTTGAGGGTACATTTTTACTTCAGGGCGTGTGTATGAGATTTTAAAATCCGTGTGTGGGTCAGTTTTAATTGAGTGGACACTCTACATAAGACCTGGCAAGGAAGGAATTGATCCCGAGTAACCTAGTAGAAAGCGAATCCCTGTGTGTTGGGTTGAATAGCGTTCCCAAATGAACTATGTCCATGTCCTAACTCCTGGGACCTGGGAATGTAACCTTATTTGGAAAAAGGGTCTTCACAAATGTCATTAAGTGAAGAAAGAGACCATCTTGGTTGTAGGGTGAGTCTTAAATCCAATGATATTATCATCTGCCTTTGAGTCCATCCTTGACTCCTGGTGACCCCATGCACAATAGAATGACATGCTGCCTGGTCCTGCATCAGCCCCATGATAGGGTGTGGATTGGACTGTTGTGATCCACAGGGTTTCCACTGGCTGATTTTTGGAAGTAGATCGCCAGGCCTCTCTTCCTAGTTTGTCTTAGTCTGGAAGCTCTGCAGAAATCTGTTTGGCATCATAGCAACACAAGCCTCTACTGAGAAGTGGTGGCTGCACATGAGGGGCATTGGCTGGGAGTCGAACCCAGGTTTCTCACATGGAAAACGAAAATTCTCCCACTGAGCCACCAGTGCCCTCAGATCCAATGACAGATGTTCTTCTAAGAGAAAGGCAGAGGGAGATTTGATTCAGACACCAGAGAGAAGAAGGCCACGTGAAGACCAAGCCAGAGACTGGAGGGATGCAGCCACAAGCCAAGGAATTCCTAGAGCCACCAAAAGCCGGGAGAGACAAGGAAGGACCTTCCCCTAGAGTCTCTGGAAGAGGGCATGATGCTGTTGACACCCTGAATTCAGATTCTAGCCTCCAGAGCTGTAAGAGAATACAGTTCTCTTGTTTTCAGCTACCCAGTTTGTGGTAAATTGTTAAGCAGCCTTAACACAATGCCTACTGCAGCACTATTCACAACAGCAAAAGGCAGAAACAAAATAAATGTCCATCAACAGTGGAATGTTGTTGTTTGGTGCCGAGTCAGCGGCGACTCATAGCGATCCCGTGTACAACAGAACGAAACACTGCCCGGTCCTGCGCCATCCTCACAATTGTTGCTATGCTTGAGCCCATTGTTGCAGCCACTGTGTCAATCCACCTCATTGAGGGTCTTCCTCGTTTTCCCTGACCCTCTCCTTTACAAAGCATGATGTCCTTCTCCAGGGACTGGTCCCTCCTGATAACATGTCCCAAGTATATGAGACGTTGTCTCGCCATCCTCGCTTCTAGGGAGCATTCTGGCCATACTTCTTCCAAGACAGATTTGTTCATTCTTCTGGAAGTCCATGGTATATTCAAAATTCTTCACCAACACAGTTGAATGGGTGAACAAATTGTGGTATATCCACACCATGGAGTACTATTCAGCCATAAACAGAAGTGAAGTTGGGTACAGCCTACTACGAGGATGAACCTGGAAAACATTATGCTGAGTGCAATAAGCCAGACACAAAAGGACAAATATTGTATGATCCATTTATATAAAATATCTAGAACATACAAATACATAGAAAGTAGTTTAGTGGTTACCAGGGGCTGGGGGGTCTGGGGGGGTTGTTGCTTAAACGGTGACAGGGCTGCTGTTTCTGGTGGTGGAAAGCTCTGAAAACAAATAGTGCTGATGGTTGCACAATGTTGTGTCATTAATGTCACTGGATTTTACACTTGAAAATGGTTAAAATGGCAAATATCATGCTGTGTATATTCTACCGTGGTAAAATAAACGCATAACAAGACATCATTTCACTGCCATGGTTGTTATTAGATGCTATCAAGTAGATTTCGACTCATAGAGACCCTATGTGACAGAGTAGAACTGCCCCATAGGGTTTTCTGGGCTATAGTCTTCATGGGTGCAGATCTTTCTCCAACAGAGGCACTGGGTGGGTTCCAACCACCAACCTTTTGGTTAGAAACCGAGCACTTAACCACTGTGCAACCAAGGCTCCTTGGATAATCCAGTTAGCTCTGTCTTACAGAAGAACACAAAACCGCTCAAAAACAAAACAAAACAAAACAAAAAACCATTGCCGTCAAATGGATTCTGTCTGATAGAGACTGTAAAACCACAAGGTTTCCGAGAAGCACCTGGTGGATTCCAGCTGCTGACCTTTTCGTTAGCAGCCCAAGCTCTTAGCCACTACGCCATCAGGAACCAAACCAAACCCAGTGCCATCAAGTTGATTCCGACTCATAGTGACCCTACAAGACAGAGTAGAACTGCCCCATAGAGTTTCCAAGGAGCGCCTGATAGATTTGAACCAACTCTTTGGTTAGCAGCCATAGCACTTAACCACTACGCCACCAGGGTTTCCACACCATCAGGGTTTCCCAAATTTAGCTCACATAGGTTAATTTTGCCACGATCTAGCTAGAAGGTGGCTGGCTGGGATTTAAAAACTCAGCCGGGCTGCAGCATTCAGGCTGTGGGGCTGGAGTCCAGTAAGTCCTCATTGCAGTCTTAAGTGCCAGCCCCAGTCCAAATCCCACGCTTTCTGCTTAATAGATAGGCAACTTTGAGCAAGTCGCTTTACTTGTCTGAGTCCCAGTTTGCTCAACTTCAGAAAAGGAGTGGTTATATCCAATACGCTGTTTTAGAATTTAATAATAAAATACAGAAGGCACGAGAAGGCAAGTTCCCAGTTTAAGCAACGCTGGAACACCTTGAGTCACCCACGCGCAGTCCCTCCCGCCAATATTAGAAACTGGCGCCCCCTAACGATTGCTGCAGCCTTGGGGTCTCCAGGATCCGCTAAACGGTCTGCGCCTGCGCAGAAAGAGAGGCCTGTGACTAGCTTCTTGGGGCGTGACTTCCTTTGGTTTGGCCACGCCCACTTCCGGTTAGTGTGCCGTGAATCCGGGCCAAGTTACTTCCTTCCGGGTCACCCAATATGGCGGCGCCCAGAGAGACGGCGTGAATGTTGTGCCAGATTCAGAGCAGTGGGAACCGTGCGCCATGTCACGACTGATCGTGAAAAACCTCCCGAATGGGGTGAGTGTAAAGCCTGGACTTGGGGTATGAAAATGAAGCCAGCCGGGCATTGGGACAGCGGTGTCGGTTGAGGAAAATTGGGCTCCCGCTCTGGGGCAGGACTCCGGGCGGAATTCTCCACCCAAAAGTGATGGGACCCTCGGCTTATCCCCGTTTGCCAATCAGAGAGAGATAGTGCGTACTTAGAATCTTAATTCTAATTCTCATTTCCGTCTTTTGATAGACTCGATAACTTTAGGGGAAGTAGGAGTCCTGGTGGCCAGTGGTTAAGCGCTCGACTGCTAACAGATAGGTCGGCGGTTCGAATCCTTCAGCTGCTCCACCGGAGAAAAATGTGGTAGTCTCCTTCCTTAAAGATTACAGCCTTGGAAACCTTATGGGGCAGTTATTCGTTTCATTAATGAAGAAATCAAGACTCAGAATGACTGCTATGTTATCTACTACTCTAGGGGCGCCCTTGGGGAATTTTGCAGCCTCACGGCTCCATCCCATTTTGTCCCCTTATTCCCATTTCCTCCCTCGTTGTCACCCCTTTTTCTGTCTTAGATGAAAGAGGAGCGTTTCAGGCAGCTGTTCTCCTCCTTTGGCACGCTGACAGACTGCAGCCTGAAGTTCACCAAAGATGGCAAGTTCCGGAAGTTTGGCTTTATTGGCTTCAAGTCTGAGGAAGAGGCCCAGACAGCACTGAACCATTTCAACAAGAGTTTTATCGACACATCCCGGATCACGGTGAGTCCGCTCAGGTCTCAACCTTGCATGCCTACTCAAGGTGACGCTACTTGATACTATACTCAACGTTTGGGCCCAAAGGACTGCCCCTTTTCAGACCGTGACTTCTTGGGTCATTGATATCAGTGGTTCACAAACTTTCATGGGCAGAAGAATCGTGTAGAGAGCTTGTTAAAACAGTGTCCTGGATTCCCATCCCCAGAGATTCTGCTGCGGGGAGGTGGAGTGGGCAAGAATGTGTATCTCTAACAAGCCAACAGGTGATGCCGATGCTACTGGTCCAAGGACCATATTTTGAGAACCGCTGGTCTGTATCATTCGTTGACTCACCTGTTCAGCAAGCACTGAATGAGTGCCCGATGTATGCCATGGAGTTGATTCCGACTCATAGTGACCCTATAGGACAAAGTAAAACTGCCCTGTAGAGTTTCCAAAAAGTGCCTGGTAGATTTGAACTGCAGACATTTTGGTCCGTATGATAGGTATTGGGAATTCAGAGGAGGGGGTGATACACTTGACCCTGTCCTCATGGAGCTAGCAGCCTGTGGGGACAGCAGGGTACTTTAGCTCAGTATTGTCAGTGCTGTGATGGGGGAAGCACAGGAGGCCCCCAGCCTAGCCAGGGATGTAGCCAGGAAGGCTTTCTGGAGGAGGAGGGCCCACCTGGGTCACTCGTGTCTATTTAACGACTTGGTGAAACATCTATACACACTGTGTAAAAAGCAGATTATGGGGAAGTATGTGTCATGTGATAACATTTCGACAGTCGTATCTAGAGGGATAAGTGGATAGATTTTTACCAAGATACAGTTTTTCACTGATTTTTCCTTGTTTTTCACTGATTTCGTATTTGCAAATTGCGTACTCCCTAAAATTTACTGGGTAACCCCAAAATCAGTACTCACAGCTCTTTCTGGGTCATTTGCAGACTTTCACAGAGCAGTGAAAAATTTGAGTTGCCCAACACACATGCTCTAAGCTGAGGTTGAAGAAGGTGATTCTCTACCTTTTTGTTTCAGCTCTCATGCTGTAAACAAGCGTCCTTCTTGTGCTATATTTAGTGCCATGTTTTTCACATTTTTGTGCTTTTTGTTGGTGATTTTGCAGTTTAAGATAACCCTGAGCTTAGTGCTAAAGTGCTGTCTATGGTTCCTAAGCGCAAGAAGGCTGTGATTGTGTCCTACAAAGAAAACACGTGTGTTAGATAAGAGTTGTTCAGGGTGGGATGAAGTGCTGTTGGCTGTGAGTTCAATGTTATGGAATCAACAAACCAAAAAACCCAGTTCTGTTGCGTTGATTCTGACTCATAGCGACGGAATCAATAATGTATATCGAATAAGGCATCTAAACAGAAACACGCTTAAAACAAGGTTATGTGTTGATCAGCTGGCAAAAATGTTGTGACCAGAGGCTTGCAACCGATCAGTTCACAGAAATGTTGTAACTCTATTTCCCTGGAAGCAGTGGTTCATGATTTGTTAATTCAGAATTTGTGGCAACTTTATAGAACATAACTACCATTGCATCAATTGTATTAATAATTCCTCTTGCTAGGTGATATGAACTGGGGTAATTTTTTTTTTTTTAATTTTGTTGTTTTTCTTTATTGTTTGAGTTGTGTACACTGAGCACATACTGCTATTACAGAAGTAACAGAACTATGTGGAAAATCTGCACAAAAGGGGTATAGCAAGATGGCAGCCCCTTCCCTACAGGAAATGATTGATCAACTAGTGCCCAGCCTTTGATTGTGGCCTGGAGTGGCTTGTGTGTGAGCGCCAACTGCAGGCTTCCCAGCAAGATCAGCTCTCACAGAGGTCATCTTAAAGGAGTGTTGATGCAGATAAGAGCTAGGGAGATGTATTAGCTCAGACTTAGTACTCAACACCCATCATGCCCCAGGTGGTCAGCACATTTTTCTCGTTACCCTAGAGTTGTTGTCTCGTGCCAGGTGAGCTCACCTCATGGGAATTAGAATAACCCTGACAGCCGTTTGTGCAGCCTTGCCCTGTGCCAGACCGTGGCTGAGCACATTGCCCAGGTCACCCCATTTCATCCTCACAGCCAGCCTTTGGAATAGACCTTGAAGGATTTGAATTCCAGAGCCAGACTCCCTGAGTTCCAGTCCCTTTCTGTCACTTACCACCTGGGTAATGTAGGGCAAGTTACCTAACTTTTCTCTACTTCCGTTTCCTGGCGTGAAAAGGGGCATAACTCTCATTCCTTTCTTTGTTGTGAGGCTCAGGGAACCAGTGCAGGTAAAGCACTTAAGTCAGTTCCTGGAACATGTAATTTCTTAATAAATGTTAGCACTTATAACGGCTTCAAGGTGGGGAAAAGCCAAGGTTTGGGAAAAAAACCTGTTGCCGTTCAGTCAATTCCGACTCCTGGCCACCCTTCATGTCAGAGTTGAACTGTGCTCTATGGGGTTCTCAGTGGCTGATTTTTCTGAAGTAGATTGCCAGGCCTTTCTTCCGGGGCATCTCTGGGTAGACTTGAACCGCCAGCCTTTAGGTTAGCGGCTGAGCACCTTAAACATTTGTACCACCCAGGGACTCCAAGCCAAGGTTAAGGGGAGATAAGTCATTTGTTTCAACTAGTTGAGGGTGATTGTCACGTTAAAATGCCCCAGCTTGCAGCTGCTGAAGTGCAGCCCCAGGCCTGGGCACAGGGGCCTATCTGACTGTCACTCCCTCTTTCCTGTGCAGGTGGAGTTCTGCAAGTCGTTTGGGGACCCGACAAGGCCCCGAGCCTGGAGCAAGCATGCCCAGAAACCAAGCCAGCCCAAGCCACCTTCTAAAGACCCCATTTCCCCAGAAACGAAGCAAGTACGTCAGAGGTCACCCCAGCCTATCGTCAACAGGGTGGTCACTGCCCTGGGAGGGACGGGCAGTGAAGCGGGAATGTTCTGAGACTCCACCTCTGATAGTTCCGGGATGTGGGCCCTCCCAGGGCGAGGCAGCTCCATCCTCCTTCTCCCTTACCCCGTGTGTCCCTCACAGTCTCTGCCTTCTCTTTGCAGGACAATAAGAAGAAAAAGGTCGCCAGTGAACTGGAGAAGGTGAGTTTGCCCTGCGGACGAGAAGGGCCCCCAGGGGCAGTCCTGGGAGGGCGCACAGGCCGGATGACGGGGACTGGCCCAGGTACACAAAGTACCTCTTGTCCTCCTGCCTCCCTGAGCCTTCTTGTCTGGGGAAGAGCCCTCTCTGCCTCCTCAGAGCCCAGCTGACCCCGAGGTTGGGGGGTGAGCTTGGAGGATGCCTTCCTCTTCCGAGCGTTAGAAAGATCTAGGCCTTCCCTCAACTTCTTTCCCGGTTCTCCCTTCTTCCCTGCTCCCCTGCTGCCTCCGCTCCTGTCCACCAGCTGAAGGGAGACACTGAATTCCGGGAGTTCCTGTCAGTCCACCAGAAGCGGACGCAGGCTGCCACGTGGGCAAACGATGCTGTGGACACTGAGCCAGTGAAAGGGAAGACCAAGCCGGCCAGCGACTACCTGAACTTCGACTCAGACTCAGGGCAGGAGAGTGAGGAGGAGGGGCCTGGTGAAGGCCCAGAAGGTGAGGGCATCCGCGTGCCTGAGCGTGACCCCCTGCATGGGCCTGTGTGTGTATGTGGGCCTGAGTGGGCCACCAGGCTGCCATATTTGAGGCCCCTCGATGCCAGACACTGGGGCACAGGGAGCTAGTCACTGCCCTCGAGGTCCGCCCCGTGGGGGTGATGGTCTCCTGTAGGTCGCACTGCCTTGACTCATCCTGTTCACTTCATTCATTCATTTAATCACTCAATTAGTATTTATTGAGCACCATCACTGTTTTAGGCACTGAGGATATAATGGTGAATGAAAGACAAAAGAATTCCTGCCCCCGAGGAGCTGTCATTCCAGAGAGGAGAGATAAACAAATTAATGAAGTTCACGATTGAGAATATTGAAAATATTACGTCCTGACAAGTGCTGCAGAGAAAAAGCCGGAGGGACGCTAGGAGAGCTATCAGAGAAGGCCTCAGTGAGGAGGTGGCCCTTGAGCAAATGCCTCAAGGTGCAGAAGTGAAGCCTGGTCCTCAGAAGGGGCTCAGGTGGTGGGGAGATTGCAGGGAGGCAAGCAATTGCAGAGCGAGAGGCACTGGGGTCAGGTTTGGGAACGGATTCTAGATTAGAGCCGAAAGAATCTGATTTTTTTTTTCCCACTTTTAAAAAAAATTTTACTGTGAAATATGCATAAGAAAACATACACCATCTCATCCGTTTTCACGTGCACAATGCAGTGACACTGATTACGTTCTTCAAAAGTTGTGCAGCCGCTCTCGCTATCCTTTTCCAAACATTCCGCCCCCACTGAGAATGTGAATTGAACGTGAGTCACACCTGCTAACACTTCTGCGTTAAGCTGAGATCCAAAGGCCTCCTGGGATTTAGCGAGACACAGGAAGGGAGGGGGAAGGGCAAGGTGCAGGGGAGAGGGACAGGGGACAGTGCTGTGTGCTGCAGGAACACTGTGTGGTCCAGGATGGCCCGAGCAGCGCGCAGCGAAGCTGGAAGGAGAAGCCAGAGTCGGGCCTGGCGGCTTTAGGAGAAGGAGTTTGGGTTTGGTTCTGGAAGCATCTGGTAACTACTGTAGGGCTTTCGTTTTATTTTAATAATATTTTCTTGTGTTTTCGGTGAGGGTTTACACAGCAGTTTAGGTTCCCATTAAACAGTTTCTGTGCAGATTGTTCAGTGACGTTGGTTATAGTTTTCACGATGTATGAACATTCTCGTTTCCATTCTGGTTGTTCCGTTTCCAGTACTCTAGTTTCCCTGCCTCCTTACCCTTTCATCTTTTTGTTTATTATTGTTTTTATCGTGCTTTAAGTGCAAGTTTACAAATCAAGTCAATCTTTCATACAAAAATTTATATATACTTTGCTATGTATTCGTAACTGCTCTCTCCGTAATGAAACAACCCACTCCTTCCTTCCAGTCTCTCTTTTCATGTTCATTCCACCAGCTTCTAACCCCCTCTGCCCTCTCATCTCCCCTCCAGATAGGAGATGCCAACATAGTCTCAAGTGCGCACTTGATCCAAGAAGCTCATTCTTCACCAGCATCTTTTTCTATCCCATTGTCCAGTCCAATCCCTGTCTGAAGAGTTGGCTTTGGCAATGGCTCCCTAACGGAAGGTCTGGAGGCCTTCTAGTCTCAGTCAGGCCATTAAGTCTGGTCTTTTTATGAGAATTTGGGGTCTGCATCCCACTGCTCCCTGCTCCCTCAGGGGTTCTCTGTTGTGTTCCCTGTCAGGGTGGTCATCGGTTGTAGCCGGGCACCCTCTAGTTCTTCTGGTCTCAGGCTGATGTAGTCTCTGGTTTATGTGGCCCTTTCTGTCTCTTGGGCTCATAATTACCTTGTGTCCTTGATGTTCTTCATTCTCCTTTTGTCCAGGTGGGTTGAGACCAGTCGACACATCTTAGATGGCCGCTTACTAGCGTTTTAAGACCCCAGATGCCGCTCTCCAAAGTAGGATGCAGAATGTTTTCTTAATAGATTTTATTATGCCAACTGACTTAGATGTCCCCTGAAACCATGGTCCCCAAACCCCGGCCCCTGCTGCACTGGCCTTCGAAGCATTCAGTTTATTCAGGAAACTTCTTTGCTTTTGGTTTAGTCCAATTGTGCTGACCTCCCCTGTATTGCGTGCTGTCTTACCCTTCACCTAAAGTAGTTCTTATCTACTATCTAATTAGTGAATGCCCGTCTCCCACTCCCCTCCCTCCCCCCTCTCCTAACCACAAAAGAATGTTTTCTTCTCAGTTTAAACTGTATCTCAAGTTCTTATACTAGTGGTCTTATACAATATTTGTCCTTTTGCAACTGACTAATTTCACTCAGCATAATGCCTTCCAGATTCCTCCATGTTATGAAATGTTTCACAGATTCACCACTGTTCTTTATCGATGTGTAGTATTCCATTGTGTGAATATACCATAATTTATTTATCCATTCATCCGTTGATGGGCATCTTGGTTGCTTCCATCTTTTTGCATTGTAAACAGTGAACATGGGTGTACATGCATCTGTTCGTGTAAAGGCTCTTATTTCTCTAGGACATATTCCAAGGAGTGGGATTTACCCTTTCATCTTTGCTTTAGAGTGATTGTTGACCATTTGGTCTCATGTAGATGATTTTTTTTTTTTTAAAGTAAGCATAGTACTCATAGACGTTGTTCTGTATTTTATGCGCCAGTATGTTATTTAGCTAAAGGGTGGCCTTGGGATAGTTCCAATTGAAAGTTTAAAGAGTATCTCAAAGCAGTAGTCTCTGGGAGTGCTCTAGTCTCAACCAGTCCAGTAAGTCTGGACATTTTAAGAATTTGAGTTCTGTTCTACATTTTTCTTCCGTTCTATCAGAATCCGCCTACTGTGGCCCTGATCAGAGCAGCTGGTAGTGGTAGCCGGACACCATCTAGTTCTTCTGATCCACCAAAGGATTTTTATCATGGAGTGACAATCCTACATGTACGCAAGATACTTAACCCCTTCCCTGAATTACAGGGATTTGTTAGATGAGCTGGTTGGGAATGTTGAAGGGGACAATGCAGTACTGTCCTTGGGAGAAAGGCTGGGGCCTGCCCCGACCTGCTCATGCCCATCGCTGACTCCCAGTCTCCCTGTGTTTCCAGCAGAGGAAGACCTCACACCAAAGGCAGCTGTACAGAAGGAGCTGTCAGACATGGATTACCTGAAATCCAAGATGGTAAAGGCTGAGTTGTCATCTTCCTCCTCCGAGGAGGAGAGTGAAGATGAAGCAGTGAACTGTGAGGAAGGCAGCGAGGATGAGGGTGAGGCTTCCTCTGCCACCCCAGCCAAGCCTGAAATAGAGAGGAAGGGGGCTGGCCATGAGCACGGGGCCCCGTCTGGGAAGGAGCAACCACTGGAAGCCAGAGCTGAGGTATGTGGGACGAGGGTGCGCCCTGAAGATTTGGGAGGTAGTGGGGAGGAGGTACTGCTGTATTTCCCCAGGCTCCTCTTGTCTGTCGGGCTTGGAAGGCAGAGGAGATAATAGCTCTGCAGTCCCCAGTCCGGGCTTCAGGTCTGCCACGTGCTTGCTTTGTGACGCTGGGCAAGTCACTTCTTCTCTTTCAGCTTATCTCCCACTACACGGAGCTGCTGCCTGCCTTCTGGAGTTGTGGGGCATAAACGAGCTGGGCGATGGGTATGAGAGTAGTATATTTTGTATTTAGTAACAACGTAGACAAATGTGAGCTATCATTCACTGATGATGATAGATAAAATCATCATACTTGCCATGTCATTGGATCACATAACAATCTCTGGAGCAGAGATTCTTGTTCAATTTTACAGGTGAGGAAACTGAGGCCCAGACACGGGAAGTGGTCTGCCCAAGGTCGTGGCCGAGAAGTGGTAGAGCTGGGACTGAGACCAGGGCTACTGAGCTCCACAGTCTAGATTACACCTCTTCTCCCACCTTGTGTCCCCTTTGCTCAGAGAAAGGGCAATGTGACATGTAGCTGTGGGTCCCTGTTCCCTCACTTCCCGAAAGAACGGTTGAAAGCCTCAGCTCTCTCCTGCCCTTAATTTCAGAGCTCCCAACTCCATCTCCGTCTTCTCTTGCTCTCCTTCTTTCCCCTCCCTCAGAGACTTATGGGTTCAGATCCCAGCTCTGACACTTAGTAGCTGTTTGACCTCGAGTGAGCCTCTAATCATCTGTAAGAGTGACGCTTGTCATAGCACTGGTCCCTGTATCCCAGATCTGAAACCCCTGTGCCTAAGTGTGCTTTGGAATTCAGAAATTTTCATATCTCAGAAAGGTAATCCTGTACCCTGTGCAATGTAGCACCCCCAGTGGGGTTTGGGGCAACACTCCGTAATCAAGCACATTCGTTTCTGCAGACTACATGGGATAAATCTAAACTATAAATAGCCTTGGAGTCCTGGGTAGTGCCAACAGTTAACATGCTCAGCTGCCGGCTAGAAGGTTGGAGGTTTCAGTTTGCCCAGAGGCACCTCAGAAGAAAGGCCTAGTGATCTACTTCCAAAAAATCAGCTATTGAAAACCCTGTGTAGGTTTTAGAGATTAGACCTTTGTCAGATTTGTCATAGCCAAAAATTTTTTCTCAGTCTAGATTCACTTTTTACTCTTTTGGTGAAATCTTTTAATGAGCGTAAGTGTTTAAGTTTTAGAAGATCCCAGTTATCTAACTTACCTTCTGGTGTTGGTGTTTTGTTAGCTATGGCTTGTATCCTGTTGATGCCATGTATAGGTCTTCTAGTGTTGACCCTGTTTTTTCCCTATGATCTTTTTTTTTTTTTTTTTTTTTGGTTTTATGTTTAGGTCTTTGATCCATTTTGCATTCATTTTTGTGTATGGTGTGATTATGGGTCCTGTTTCGTTTTTTTTTTTGCAGATGGACATCCAGTTTTGCCAGCTCCATTTGTTAAAAAGACTGTCTTTTCCCCATTTAATGGACTTTGGGCCTTTGTCAAAGACCAGGTGACCACAGGTGGATGGATTTTACATCTGGGTTCTCAGTTCTGTTCTGTCGATCGCTGTGTCTGTCATTGTACCAGTACCAAGCTGTTTTGACTACTGTAGTTGTATAGCAGGTTCTGAGGTCAGGTAGTACAAGTTCTCCTACTTTATTCTTCTTCTTCAATAGTGCTTTTATTCTTTTCTTTAATAGTGCTTTACTTATCCAGGGCCTCTTCCCTTTCCATATAAAGTTAATGATTAGTTCTTCCGTCTCTTTAAAGAATGCAGTTGGTATTTGGATTGGGATTACATTGTATTTTATAGATTTTTTTGGGTAGAATCAACATTTTCACAATGTTGAGTCTACCTATCCATGAGCATGGTATGTTTTCCATTTATGTAGGCCTCTTTTGGTTTCTTAGGGTAGTGTTTTGTAGTTTTGTTTGTATAGGTTTTTTACATCCCTGCTTAGATTTATTTCTAAGTATTTTATTTTTTTAGGGGCTCTTATAAATGATGTTGTTTTCCTGATTTCCTCTTTGTAGTTGTTTTTATTGGTGTATAGGAATCCAACTGATTTTCATATGTTTATCTTGTATCCTGCCATTCTGCTGAATCTTTCTGTTCCGTCAATTTTCTCATGGAGTCTTTCAGGTTTTCTATGAGTGGTATCATAACATCCTCAGATAGAGACAGTTTTACTTCTTCCTTACCAATTTGGATGCCTTTTATTTCTTTTTCTTGCTGTATTGCTCTAGCTGGGACTTCCAGCACAGTGTTAAATAGGAGTGGTGGTAAATGGCAACTTTGTCTTGTTCCTCTTCTCAGGGGAATGTTTTCAGCTTAAGAATGATGTTAGCTGTTGGTTTTGTATAGATATTCTTTATTGTGTTGACGAATTTCTCTTCTATACCTATTTTATTGAGAGTTTTTATCAAGAATGGGTATTGGACTTTGTCAGATGCCTTTTCTGTGAAAATTGAGATGATTGTGTGATTCTTTCATTTTATTTATGTGGTGGATTATGTTGTTTGATTTTCTTATGTTGAACCATTCTTGCATACCTGGTATGAATCCTGCTTGGTTGTGGTGTATTTTTTTTTTTTTGATGTGATGCTGAATTCTTGAGGCTAGAATTTTGTTGAGAATTTTTGTATCTGTATTCATGAGAGAGACTGGTCTGTAATTTTCTTTTTTTGTGATGTCTTTCCCTGGTTTTGGTATCAGGGTTATGCTGGCTTCATAGAATGAATTTAGAAGTATTTCTTCCTTTTCTATGTTCTGAAATAGTTTGCGTAGCACTGGTGTGAGCTACTCTCTAAATGTTTGGTAGAATTCTCCAGTGAAGCCATCTGGGCCAGGACCTTTTTTGGGGGGAGGGGGGGAGTTTTTCTTAATTACCTTTCCAATTTCTTCTCTTGTTATAAGTCTGTTCCAATATTCAACTTCAGTTTGCGTTAGTTTGGGTAGGTAGTATATTTCTAGGAGCTTGTCCATTTCTTCTAGGTTTTCATATTCATTGGTGAAAACCCTATGGAGCACAGTGCGGCTCTGACACACATGGGGTCACCATGAATCAGAGTTGACTCAACAGCAGCTGGTTCTAACTAACCTCACATTGGCTCAAGTCAGGCTTAGCTGGCAAATGAGTTCAGGGTGGGTCAGGCTTTGTTGCCAAATAAGTTACTAAACACCTTTGGTTTTTTAGAGCTCTTTGGATTCCAGAATTATTAAAAAAGACCATAAACTCATAGTCCTTATAGGATTGTTAAAAAGATTCCACACACCAGTGTCTGCATTGTGCTTGGCACAGGACAAGCCCTAAATCAGTGACAGCAAATGTCACCATACTTCAGGGCCTCCTTCCCATCGCCTCCTCCCCTCCTTGCAGCGCAGCCCCTGATAGCAGGCCCATCACTTGCTGGGCTCTGCCCCAGCCCCCACTTCAGGTGCAAATGAAGGCTTGGACTCTCCTACCTCCACCTCTGCCCAGACTCTGCCTCCACAGCAGGCATTCCCCAGCTCCCCCTGGCATCGGTCCCTCACTGGGCACTGAAGTACCCAGATGGGCCTCCTCCTGCAGCCATACCAGGGGGCTCACTGTGGCCCATTTCTGTTTCTTCTTTATGGTCACCCAGACAGAGAAACCAGCAACCCAGAAGGATCCCACCACCCCCTACACCGTGAAGCTGCGGGGAGCCCCGTTCAATGTCACAGAGGTATGTGCTTACCATGGACAAGGACAAGCAGCCCTGTGTGGGCAGGAGGTGAGAGTGGGCTGCCAGAGGCGGTCGCTGCATGGGTGCCTTGCGATCAGTGGAGGACATGAGCTGGGAGGAATTGGGGACCAAAGCCTGATAAATAAGGATCAGGAAACAGGGACAGTTATCAAGACAGTGGGAGGACGAGTATCCCTCACTGATTATCTACATCTGCCAAAACCCATTGCCATCAAGTCGATTCCAACTCGTAGGGACCCTGCAGGACAGAGTAGAACTGCCCCATTGAGTTTCCAAGGAGCAGCTGGTGGATTTGAACTGCTGACCTTTTGATTAGCAGCTGAGCACTTAACCACTGCACCACCAGGGCTCCAGTTTTCTACATCAGGGGTTGGCAAACTTATTCTGTTTTAAAAAAAAGGCCAGCTGTTAACTACTTAAGGCTTTGTGGGCAACATGGTCTGTGTCGGAAGCCCTGGTGACATGGTGGCTAAGAGCTATGGCTGCTAACCAATAGGTTGGCAGTTCAAATCCATCAGGCACTCCTTGGAAACCCCATGGAGCAGTTCTGCTTTGTCCTGTAGGGTCACTGTGAGTCGGAAATTACTTGACGGCAACGGGTTTTGTTTTTGTTTTATGGTCTCTATCATGACTCCATGAACCATCTGCCCCACCCAGGGGCTCCTGACTGAGGATAGACTACATGATTTAAAGTCCAGAGAGAAACTAGAAAGGGGAAAACCCTTTGGAGTCCTCTCTGAAGCCAAGAATTTGTCACTTTATTGGCTTACACTTTTTCTTCGATGGGATTGATAAAAGGGGAAAAACTTTCCTTCTCCTTGCAGAAAAATGTCACAGAATTCCTGGCACCCCTGAAGCCAGTGGCCATCCGGATAGTGAGAAACAGTCATGGAAACAAAACAGGTGAGGGCTAGGATGTTTCCAGGTGGGCCCGAGAAGCAGATGGTGAAGATGGAAGGATGAGATGGATGTAAAGATGGTTGGGTAAGGGAGGAACGTTTTAAGGACGACCATTTTTTCCCTGTTTGTGGGCCTCAGATCTGTAGATACGCTCAAACTGGTCAGGGCAAGGTTGCCTCTTGTCACCCACCTCAGCAGCTGGTGTGCAGTGACGCCATTTTCCCGTGTTTCTCTTCTCTCCCCTCCTCACCCTTAGCTTGCGCTTATTCTGGCAGGCTCACCTATTCTGTTTAAATGGATGTCAGCAGGTCCTGGGGGTTGCTGAGCCAGGTCCATCGGCACCTCTGCTGGTGGGCAGTGATCAGAGCTGCTGAGGACATGAGCGTGTGGTGTTGTCCCCAGAGCTGCACTCTCCCCAGGTGTCTTATCTTCCTGGGGCTGCTGATACAAAGCCCCACAGGCTTGGCCTCGTTAAGAGCCCTGTAGCCTTGGATAAGGTACTTGACCTCAGTTTTTTCATCATTGCAGTAGGGACAAGCCTGTCTCCTGAAGTTGTGAGGACTCAGTGAGTTAATAAGCTTGCCACATTTAGAACAGCGCTAAGCCCAGACTTGGCCAAGGAGTGGCAGTGACCCGGGATCAGGGCGAATCCGAAGGGAAGCCAGGGACGTCTGTGTTTCTGACTCCTAATCTAGAAACTTCACCCACAAAGTCAGGCCATGGGATCTCAGTACTCCCCGCCAAGGGAGATTGGGCTGGAGGGTGGCAAAAAGAGAGCTTTCTTCTCCGCCAATTTTTGCTCAGATTTCCCTAAATATCTGGCACAGTGTGCGGGTTCATCTGTGGTGCCTGCTGAGAGTCTGCGGGGCCTGCAGACTTCACCTGTGTCACTGTCCTCCCCCAGGTTACATCTTTGTGGATTTCAGCAGCGAGGAGGAAGTGAAGAAAGCGCTAAAGTGCAACAGGGAATACATGGGTAAGGAAGCCCAGGAGCGCCGTCTTTGAGGGTGGCAGGCTTGGTCATTCATTCGCCTACTCCACGGATTTTTATTGCACGTCTGTGATGTACCAGGCACTGTGCTGGGCTCTGGGAGATGGCAGTGAGCAGACAGACACAGACCCTGCCCTCACGGAGCTGACACAGAGTCAGCTTCCACAGAGTTGGGAAAGGCGGGCATAATCAAATAAATAAGCAAAATACATGGGCCCTGTGGAGCAGGGAGTACAGGCCCTGTCACGGCCCATCCATAAAAGTCAGCAAAGGGGAAAGCCTTGATGGTGGATTGTAAAACTGTAGCTATAGCATGCTTGGCCTCTGGGATATACAGACCAAAGAATTTGTCTTTCCAGACCTCCCTTCCTTTATTTCCAGAAGAGTTTATGTTTTCTAAATCAGTGGAAGAAAAAAAAAAGCAAGACATGGCCCTTGCTATAGAAAAATGCCCAGCAAGCAAGGATTCTGGAGAGGACCAGATTGAAGGGGGTGTATTTTTAAACAGAATTGTGTCTTCTTGGGCCTCACAGAGTAGTTGTTGGAACAAAAGCCAAAGGAGTTGAGGGAGCAAGCTTTGTGGCCATGGTGGGTGCCGGGGGTTCCTGTAGAGGGAACCCCAAGTGCAAGCTCCCTGGCTGGGAAACGACTTGAACAGTGTCCGAGGACACAATCTCTGATCGTCCCCAGCGTGGATGAGTGATTCAGGTCTAGCCGTTGACCCCCAGTGAAGACACCAGTTAGGGGAGGTGGGCAACCTAAGGGGTCTGGTTAGCAAGTCCATTAGTAGGGGTAGGTTGAGCACCTACTGTGTGCATGTGGCAGATATGGGAATAGTCACAGTCTGAGTGGGCATATCGGACAATGTGTGTAAACAGTTAGCTCAACCACCAAAAAATCTGTTGCCATCGAGTCAATTCCAACTCATAGTGACCCTATGGGACACTGCCCGTAGGATTTCCAAGAAGCAGCTGGTGGATTTGAACTGCCGACCTTTTGGTTAGCAGTTGAATGCTTAACCACTCACCACCAGGGCTCCAGTTCCGTCAGCAGTACGTGGTAATTGTCCAGTACCGTGTTGTCACATAAGACCTTTCCCAAGGCAGGGCAGCCAGAGGTGCCAGGGCTGGTAGACAGCGTCCACAATTTACAGAGTGTGTCAATGTGTTGTGGGCCGTCCTAACACGGAACTTGGAGGATGAGCGAGGTTCAGGGCCTTCCAGTTAAGGCTGCTGTCCTGGCTGCAGAGGGTAGTGTCTGGTGCTGTCATCAGCTGCCTTGGCCACAGCATCTTGGAGGGCAGCAGAGAAGACTTTGGAATCCCCGGTCAGGAGTCGCTGGCTTTCCTGGGCCTCCCCACGGAGCCCTGACATCTCTCCTCATGCAGGTGGACGCTACATTGAAGTGTTCAGGGAAAAGAGCAGCCCCACAGCCAAGGGGCCCCTGAAGCATGGTGCCAAGCCCTGGCAAGGCCGGACGCTGGGGGAGAACGAGGAGGAGGAGGACCTGGCTGACTCCGGGAGGCTGTTTGTGCGAAACCTGCCCTACACCAGCACCGAGGAGGAGCTGGAGAAGCTCTTTTCCAAATACGGTATGAGCTCGGCCTCCAGGCTGCTGCAGGCTCTGCGGGCATATGAGAGCCGGTGCCAGATGCAGACGCCCCGGGGTCAAGTCCCAATTGGCCTGCCATGAGCTCTTGGCCTTGGGCAAATTGGTTCCATTTTCTTATCTGTAAAATGAGCCTAATTTCCCCTGAGCTGCTGTGAGGAGTCCGTGACATGATGCTTTCCGGGGGTTAGCGGGGCACACAATCCAAGGTGATGTTACCGGTGTCTTTTGCTGTGTAAACTCTTAAGATCTTAACTCTCCCTCTCCAAACTCAGACGCAAAGCAGGTTGGATAAGTCTTTTTTTGAGATTCCCTTGCTGTCTGAGTTCTCAATACTCAGTATTTGAAATTCAGTCACTGTATACATATGAATGAAAACAGTGTCCCTTGGTATCTGGACTCCTGGTCCTGAAGCCTTGCTATCCAAACTGAGCATCCTAATAGATTTGACAGCGAGGGCTGTTTTTATTGTTGTTGCTGTCGTTACTATTATTTTTTTTTTTTTTTTTAAATTTTTATTAAGCTTCAAGTGAACATTTACCATTCCAATCAGTCTGTCACATGTAGGTTTACATACATCTTACTCCCTTCTCCCACTTGCTCTCCCCCTATTGAGTCAGCCCTTACAGTCTCTCGTTTCGTGCCAATTTTACCTTCTTCCCTCTCTCTCTATCTTCCCATCCCCCCTCCAGTCAAGAGTTGCCAACACACTCTCCCGTGTCCACCTGATTTAATTAGCTCGCTCTTCATCAGTATCTCTCTCCCCCTCACTGACCAGTCCTTTTCATGCCTGATGATTTGTCTTCGGGGTTCATAGAGAGATAGTATTCATCAGAAGTTCTGGGGAGCATTGTCTCTGGGATTCCTCTAGTCGCAATCATACCATTAGGTGTGGTCTTTTAATGAGAATTTGGGGTCTGTATCCCATTGGTCTCCTGCTCCCTCAGGAGTTGTCTCTTGTGCTCCCTGACAGGGCAGACATCGATTGTGGCCGGGCACCAACTTGTTCTTCTGGTCTCAGGATATTGTAGGTCTCTGGTTCAAGTGGCCCTTTCTGTCTCTTGGTTCTTAGTTGTCGTGTGACCTTGGTGTTCTTCCTTTGCCTTTGCTCCCGGTGGGTTGAGACCAATTAATGTATTTTAGATGGCTGCTTGTTGGCATTTAGGACCCCAGGTGCCACAATTCAAAGTGGGATGCAGAGTGTTTTCATAATAGAATTGTTTTGCCCATTGATTTAGAAGTCCTCTCAAACCAAGTTCCCCAGACCCCAGCCCCTGCTTCGCTATCCTTTGAAGCTTTCATTTTATCTCGGAAACCTCTTTACTTTTAATCCTGTCCAATTAGGCTGACCTTCCTTGTTTTGAGTGTTGTCTTTCCCTTCACCCAAAGCAGTTCCCATCTACAGATTGATCAATAAAAAGCCCTCTCCCTCCCTCCCTCCCTCCCTCCCCCCTTTGTAACCACAAAAGTATGTGTTCTTTTCCGTTTTTTCTATTCCTCAAGATCTTATAATAGTGGTCTTATACAATATTTGTCCTTTTGCAACTGACTCATTTCGCTCAGCATAATGCCTTCCAGATTCCTCCATGTTATGAAATGTTTCAGAGATTCGTCACTGTTCTTTATCGATGCGTAGTATTCCATTGTGTGAATATACCACAATTTATTTACCCATTCGTCCGTTGATGGACATCTTGGTTGCTTCCAGCTTTTTGCTATTGAAAACAGAGCTGCAATAAACATGGGTGTGCATATATCTGTTTGTGTGAAGGGTCTTGTATTTTTAGGGTATATTCCGAGGAGTGGGATTTCTGGTTTGTATGGTAGTTCTATTTCTAACTGTTTAAGATAACGCCAGATGGATTTCCACAGTGGTTGTACCATTTTACAATCCCACCAGCAGTGTATGAGAGTTCCAGTCTCTCCGCAGCCTCTCCAACATTTATTATTTTGTGATTTTTGAATTAATGCCAGTCTAGTTGGTGTCAGATGGAATCTCATCGTAGTTTTAATTTGCATTTCTCTAATGACTAATGATCGAGAGCATTTTCTCATGTATCTGTTGGCTGCCTGAATATCTTCTTTAGTGAAATGTGTGTTCATATCCTTTGCCCACTTCTTGATTGGGTTGTTTGTCTTTTTGTGGTTGAGTTTTGACAGAATCATGTAGATTTTAGAGATCAGGCGCTGGTCTGAGATGTCATAGCTGAATATTCTTTCCCAGTCTGTAGGTGGTCTTTTTACTCTTTTGGTGAAGTCTTTAGATGAGCATAGGTGTTTGATTTTTAGGAGCTCCCAGTTATTGGGTTTCTCTTCATCATTTTTGGTAATGTTTTGTATTCTGTTTATGCCCTGTATTAGGGCTCCTAGGGTAGATCCTATTTTTTCTTCCAAGATTTTTATCGTTTTAGTCTTTATGTTTAGGTCTTTGATCCACTTGGAGTTAGTTTTTGTGCATGGTGTGAGGTATGGGTCCTGTTTCATTCTTTTGCAAATGGATATCCAGGTATGCCAGCACCATTTGTTAAAAAGACTATTATTTCCCCAATTGACTGACACTGGTCCTTTGTCAAATATCAGCTGCTCATACGTGGATGGATTTATATCTGGATTCTCAATTCTGTTCCATTGGTCTATGTGCCTGTTGTTGTACCAGTACCAGGCTGTTTTGACTACTGTAGCTATATAATAGGTTCTGAAATCAGGTAGGGTGAGGCCTCCCACTTTCTTCTTCTTTTTCAGTAATGTTTTGCTTATCCGGGGATTCTTTCCTTTCCATATGAAGTTAGTGATTTGTTTCTCTATTCCCTTAAAGTATGACATTGGTATTTGGATTGGAAGTGCGTTGTATGTATAAATGGCTTTTGGTAGAACAGACATTTTTACTATGTTGAGTCTTCCTATCCATGAGCAGGGTATGTTTTTCCATTTAAGCGTGTCCTTTTGAATTTCTTGTAGCAGAGTTTTATAGTTTTCTTTGTATAGGTCTTTTACTTCCTTGGTAAGATTTATTCCTAAGTATTTTATCTTCTTGGGGGCTACTGTGAATGGTATTGATTTGGTTATTTCCTCTTCGGTGTTCTTTTTGTTGGTGTAGAGGAATCCAAGTGATTTTTGTATGTTTATTTTATATCCTGAGACTCTTCCAAACTCTTCTATTAGTTTCAGTAGTTTTCTGGAGGATTTCTTAGGGTTTTCCATGTATACGATCATGTCATCTGCAAATAGTGATAGCTTTACTTCCTCCTTACCAATCTGAATACCCTTTATTTCTTTGTCTAGCCTAATTGCCCTGGCTAGGACTTCAAGTACGATGTTGAATAAGAGCGGTGATAAAGGGCATCCTTGTCTGGTTCCCGTTCTCAAGGGAAATGCTTTCAGGTTCTCTCCATTTAGAGTGATATTGGCTGTTGGCTTTGCATATATGCCCTTTATTATGTTGAGGAATTTTCCTTCAATTCCTATTTTGGTGAGAGTTTTTATCATAAATGGGTGTTGGACTTTGTCAAATGCCTTTTCTGCATCAATTGATAAGATCATGTGGTTTTTGTCTTTTGTTTTATTTATGTGATGGATTACATTAATGGTTTTTCTGATATTAAACCAGCCTTGCATACCTGGTATAAATCCCACTTGATCAGGGTGAATTATTTTTTTGATGTGTTGTTGGATTCTATTGGCTAGAATTTTATTAAGGATTTTTGCATCTATGTTCATGAGGGATATAGGTCTAAAATTTTCTTTTTTTGTAATGTCTTTACCTGGTTTTGGTATCAGGGAGATGGTGGCTTCATAGAATGAGTTGGGTAGTATTCCGTCTTTTTCTATACTTTGAAATACCTTCAATAGTAATGGTGTTAAGTCTTCTCTGAAGGTTTGGTAGAACTCTGCAGTGAAGCCATCTGGGCCAGGACTTTTTTTTGTTGGGAGTTTTTTGATTACCATTTCAATCTCTTTTTTTGTTATGGGTCTATTAGTTGTTCTACTTCTGTATGTGTTAGTTTAGGTAAGTAGTGTTGTTCCAAGAATTTATCCATTTCTTCTAGGTTTTCAAATTTGTTAGAGTACAATTTATGTAGTAATCTGATATGATTCTTTTGATTTCATTTGGTTCTGTTGTGATGTGGTCCTTCTCGTTTCTTATTCGGGTTATTTGTTTCCTTTCCTGTTTTTCTTTAGTCAGTCTAGCCAATGGTTTATCAATTTTGTTAATTTTTTCAAAGAACCAGCTTTTGGCTTTGTTAATTCTTTCAATTGTTTTTCTGTTCTCTAATTCATTTAGTTCAGCTCTAATTTTTATTATTTGTTTTCTTCGGGTGCCTGATGGATTCTTTTGTTGCTCACTTTCTATTTGCTCAAGTTGTCGGGACAGTTCTCTGATTTTGTCTCTTTCTTCTTTTTGTATGTGTGCATTTATCGATATAAATTGGCCTCTGAGCACTGCTTTTGCTGTGTCCCAGAGGTTTTGATAGGAAGTATTTTCATTCTCGTTGTTTTCTAAGAATTTCCTTATTCCCTCCTTGATGTCTTCTATAACCCAGTCTTTTTTCAGGAGGGTATTGTTCATTTTCCAAGTATTTGATTTCTTTTCCCTAGTTTTTCTGTTATTGATTTCTAGCTTCATTGCCTTGTGGTCTGAGAAGATGCTTTGTAATATTTCGATGTTAGAGAGATAGTATTGATTTGTTTTATGCCCTAATATGTGGTCTATTCTAGAGAATGTTCCATGTGCGCTAGAAAAAAAAGTATATTTTGCAGCAGTTGGGTGGAGAGTTCTGTATAAGTCAATGAGGTCAAGTTGGTTGATTGTTGTAAGTAGGTCTTCCGTGTCTCTATTGAGCTTCTTACTGGATGTCCTGTCCTTCTCCGAAAGTGGTGTGTTGAAGTCTCCTACTATATATGTGGAGGTGTCTATCTCACTTTTCAATTCTGTTAAAATTTGATTTATGTATCTTGCAGCCCTGTCATTAGGTGCGTAAATATTTAATATGGTTATGTCTTCCTGATCAATTGTCCCTTTTATCATTATATAGTGTCCTTCTTTATCCTTTGTGGTGGATTTAAGTCTAAAGTCTATTTTGTCAGAAATTAATATTGCTACTCCTCTTCTTTTTTGCTTATTGTTTGCTTGATATACTTTTTTCCATCCTTTGAGTTTTAGTTTGTTTGTGTCTCTAAGTCTAAGGTGTGTCTCTTGTAGGCAGCATATAGATGGATCGTGTTTTTTTATCCAGTCCGTGACTCTCTGTCTCTTTATTGGTGCATTTAGTCCATTTACATTCAGCGTAATTATAGATAAGTAAGTTTTTAGTGCTGTCATTTTGATGCCTTTTTATGTGTGTTGTTGGCCATTTCATTTTTCCACATGCTTTTTTGTGCTGAGACGTTTTTCTTAGTAGCTTGTGAGATCCTCATTTTCATAATGTTTAACTTTGTGTTTATTGAGTCGTTACGTTTTTCTTGGCTTTTTTCTTGAGTTATGGAATTGATATTCCTTTTTGTGGTTACCTTTTTATTTACCCCTATTTTTCTAAGTAAAACCCTAACTTGTATCCTTCTATTTCGCCTTGTATCACTCTCCATCTGGCAGTTCAATGCCTCCTATATTTAGTCCCTCTTTTTGATTATTTTGATCGTTTAGCTATTGATTTCCATGATTTCCTGTTGTGTGTATTATTTTGTTTATTTATTTATTTTTTAGAATTAGTCTTAATTTGTTTGTTTTTGTGCTTTCTCTGTTTGAGTTGCGTTGATATCAGGACGTTCTGTTTTGTGACCTTGTATTGTGCTGGTACCTGATATTATTGGTCATCAGGCCAAACAATCTCCTTTAGCATTTCTTGCAGTCTTGGTTTAGTTTTTGCAAATTCTCTAAACTTGTGTTTATCTGTAAATATCTTAATTTCTCCTTCATATTTCAGAGAGAGTTTTGCTGGATATATGATCCTTGGTTGGCAGTTTTTCTCGTTTAGTGCTCTGTATATGTCGTCCCATTCCCTTCTTGCCTGCATAGTTTCTGCTGAGTAGTCTGAACTTATTCTTATTGATTCTCCCTTGAAGGAAACCTTTCTTTTCTCCCTGGCTGCTTTTAAAATTTTCTGTTTGTCTTTGGTTTTGGCAAGTTTGATGATGATATGTCTTGGTGTTTTTCTTTTTGGATCAATCTTAAATGGGGTTCGATGAGCATCTTGGATAGATATCCTTTCTTCTTTCATGATGTCAGGGAAGTTTTGTGTCAGGAGTTCTTCAACTATTTTCTCTGTGTTTTCTGTCCCCCCTCCCTGTTCTGGGACTCCAATCACTCGCAAGTTATCCTTCTTGATAGAGTCCCACATGATTCTTAGGGTTTCTTCATTTTTTTTAATTCTTTTATCTGATTTTTTTCCAGCTATGTTGGTGTTGTTTCCCTGGTCCTCCAGAAGTCCCAGTCTACATTCTAATTGCTCGAGTCTGCTCCTCTGACTTTCTATTGCGTTGTCAAATTCTGTAATTTTATTGTTAATCTTTTGGATTTCTACATGCTGTCTCTCTATGGATTCTTGCAACTTGTTAATTTTTCCACTATGTTCTTGAATAATCTTTTTGAGTTCTTCAACAGTTTTATCAGTGTGTTCCTTGGCTTTTTCTGCATTTATCCTAATTTCATTCGTGATATCTTTAAGCATTTTGTAAATTAGTTTTTTATATTCTGTATCTGATAATTCCAGGATTGTATCTTCATTTGGGAAAGATTTTGATTCTTTTGTTTGGGGGGTTGGAGAAGCTGTCATGGTCTGTTTCTTTATGTGGTTTGATATGGACTGCTGTCTCCGAGCCATCACTGGGAAACTAGATTTTCCAAGTAGTCAGCTGGTGCGCTGGCTCCTAGTTCTGAAAACAGTCGCTGTCTGCCCGTATTTGTTCGTCCTCCGTCTCTAAGTCTGTGCTTGTTGTTCAGAGTTCATAGATTGTTATGTATGTGATCGATTCCCTTGTTTTTCCGAGTCTTTGTTGCAAGAGGGATCCGCGGGAGCGTCCACCTAGTCCGCCATCTTGGCCCCCCTCCTCGTTACTATTATTTTGTATTATTGTTTGTGCTCAGGACAAGGACTTGAAGGCTTGGAGAGCAGTGTGGTCACACAAGCCTGGATTTGGTTGTAGAGTTACTGTTGGGAAGGAAAGCAAGTTAGGGTTCAAATGGGGGTGAGGCCTTGATGCTTTTGAGGTCCCCTGCAGTGCCTCCCACTTCTGTTCTTGTGGCAGGCTGTGGGTTGTGGAGGACCACAAAGGTTTGTCCAGTGCCCGGTGTGAAAAAATTAGTGTAACATCTTAGCCTGTGTCTGCTGCTGCCTGTGCCTGCTGGATCCTACCACGCTGGCTGGTGCCCTGGCTTACCTGGGAGGGCCAGGAGAGGGGATCACTGATGGACTGAACTTATCCATTTGGGGAGACAGAGACTGAGAAGGGGGGCGTGGTCACATCCTGGTGTCAAGAGTGGAAACACAAATTGAGAACTGATTTGCTTTAATTTGAGAATGACAACGGTATAGGAAACAGTTACGTGCATTAAGCAAGTACCAAGCACCGTTGAGTGTGTGAACACATTTGACCCTCCCCAGTGCCTTTTTTTTTTTTTTTTGCTTAGTGCCTTACGAGTTAGGTACTATTACTATGCCATTTCACAGCTGAGAAGACTGAGACACATGGAGGCCAAGTCCCTTGCCTAAGGCCACACATGTAGCAGGTGGTGCGGCTAGGGCTCAGCCCAGGTGCCTCGACTGCACTCTGCCTCCACTCTTAGGATAGATACCCCTGACCTTCGAGGTCGGCCTCGCAGCAGGTGTAGGCGGTGGCTGGTTGAGAGCAGTAGTTCAGTGCTCTCAGTTAAACCAGTTGCCTTATTCATGCCCAGCACTGTTTTCACTTGGAACTCAGGCCCAGCCCTGGTGACTGACACTTGTCCTGTCCTCAGGCCCCCTGTCTGAGCTCCATTACCCCATCGACAGCCTGACCAAGAAACCCAAGGGCTTTGCCTTCATCACTTTCATGTTCCCCGAGCATGCCGTGAAGGCCTACGCCGAGGTGGATGGGCAGGTGTTCCAGGTGAGTGCTGGCCGGCTGGCCGTGTGTGTGTGAGAGAGAGAGTGAGAGCATGTTTCAGGCCTAAGAATACTCACAGCGATGGTGTGCCAAGCCGCCACCTCACATGCGCTCCTAGCATGTGAGCTCCGTGCAGGCAGGGCCGGGTCTGCCCCACTTGCTGGTCTGTCTCTAGCATCTGGAACATTGCCTGACACTGTAGGTGGTCAAAAAATATTTGTCAGATGAATAGCTGTGCTGTCCATCTTTAGAAATATCACCTTGAAAGAGGAGTAAGGAAGAAAGGAATTTTGATGTAGTTGTATTAAAACGGCCACAGTAGGACATAAGAAACTCTTCTTCTTTCCAGTAGCCCCAGGTTATGTGCTGAGCAAACATCCACTGATCCCCAGGCTGCCCATCACCCTGTTTCCTCTTTTCCATTCGTCCACTCCTGATTTATTATGTCCTGTGATCGCCAGGCCAGACCAGGCACCTCCTGGCATGCCGCTCACACTCTGGTTCACATGTGCAGGGGCAGGCGGGCGCAGAGTAGAGTGCGAGGGGAAGGCTGTGCGTGTTACATGTAAACTGATTGGAGCATCCTTTGTGAGGCCGTGTCAGATGACCCCATCACAATGTCAGGTCCCTGTGTCCTGTGGCCAGGCCCCACTCAGGGCTGAAGTGACCCGGTGGTCATGCTACCCGCTGCCCCATCTTCTCTGTGCCCCTTGGCCAGGCCCCTGTTCCAGGCTGAGGGTGGCCACGTGATCATTCTGCCCGACTCCTTGTCCTCCCTGTGGTTACGCCTCCTCTAGGCTGAGGGTGGCCATGTGATCATTCTGCCCGATTCCCTTTTCTGCCTGTAGCCAGGCCCCTGTTCCAGGCTGAGGGTGGCCATGTGATCATTCCATCTGACTCCTTGTTCTCCCTGTGGCCAGGCCCCCTTTCTGGGCTAAGGTAGCCATGTGGTCGCGCTACCTCATGCCTCGTCCTCCAATCAGGGTTTCAGCACTGGGTCCAGCTCAGATGAGGAGGCTGACATCCTGGGACAGGAGATGGAGGCACCTATCCTGACCCCTTGAGGGCAGGCCTTTGGTTTACCCCCTTCCTCTTTCCCTCCTCCAGGGCAGGATGCTCCACGTGCTACCATCCACCATCAAGAAGGAAGCCAGCGAGGATGCTGACACCCCGGGAGCATCGTCCTATAAGAAGAAGAAAGAGCTCAAGGACAAAGCCAGCAGCTCCAGGTCCTTGTCATCTGCTTAGGATCTCTGAGGCCCTGACCCCACCCTTTGCAAGCTGCCTGGCTTCTCTACTTCTGATGAGTTTGCTTTTTGCCCATAACTTTGCTGAGCCTCAGTTTCCTCATCTGCAAAATGGGAAGAATAATAGTATCTCACCTTTGGGTGGTGGCAAAGACTAAATGAGTTAATATATGCAAGGGGTTTAGTACCTGGCACAGAGTAAGGGCTTGGTAAATGTTTGTTGTTGTTGTTAGCTGCCATCAAGTCGGCCCTGACTCATGGCAACCCCAAGTACAACAGAATGAAACGATGTCCAGACTTGTACCATCCCCATGATTGGACAGTGTTTTGTGATCCATAGAGTTTTCACTGGCTGAATTTTGGATGTAGATCGCCAGGCCTTTCTTCCTAATCCTCCTTAGTCTGGAAACTCTGGAAGCTGGGACAGTGGTGGTTCAGCGGTAAAATTCTAGCTTCCCATGCGGGAGACCTGGCTTTGGTTCCCGGCCAGTCCTCCTCAAGTGCAACCACCACCCAACTGTCAGCGGAGGCTCGCGTGTCGCTGCGACAGACGTCGGGCCGTTAGTACCATAACGACTGTCATTGACTTCAGGCCGTGTGTACTTAGCTCATGACAGGTATGTTGGAGGAAGGAGGCGGCTTTCAGTGCTGAGACAGGTCTGCCTACGAACCCATCTCTCCAAGGTTTTGGTTCTGAGAAAGCATTCCCTGTGCTCAGCATTGTCTGACCTTCCCATTCTGCCTCTGTCCTCAGCTCTCACAACTGGAACACGCTCTTCGTGGGGCCCAACGCCGTGGCCGATGCCATCGCCCAGAAGTACAGCGCCACCAAGAGCCAAGTGTTTGACCACGTGAGTGAGAGTCCCATCCGATCCTCCCAGCTCTGGGCCAAGCTCAGGGAGAAAGAACCAGCACAAAGGCAGTGAGAGGCGGGTGGTGCTATCCTGGGGCAAGTCTTCCATGAGCTCAGGGCCCCTCATGCCAGTCATGGGTGTCTTCTTGGCCTTCCCAGAGGGCCCTAGGAGTGGGAGCGGGCATCCACCCAGCCCTCCTCCCTGGAATCATCCCAGTGCACCCTTCAGTCCTGGCTTCTCATTGTGTGGAGCCACACCAGAGAATATGAGTGATGCTTGTATCAACAGGTGACAGCCCTTGCACTGAGGTGTCCTGGGCACCGTGCCAGGGGCTTCCTGAGCATTGGTGCATGTCACTGTCACTACAGTCCTATAAAGTAGGTACTCTTACTATCCTCATTTTCTAGATGAAGAAACTGAGGCCCAGGGATATAAAGTAACCTGTCCAGGGTCACACGCCAGGAAAAAGCTGGAGTTGGCCAACCCCTGCGTCCTCACTCTGAACCGCATCACACACCTCTCTGAGAGGTGCCCAGCCCCTGGGCTCCCAGTCCTTGCCCTCCCCCCGTTTCCTCGGCCTCAGAGACTCTGTGGAGAGTCATTGCTCTCTGCCCTCCTGCCCTAGGAAAGTACCAGTTACTGTCAGGTTGCTTGTGACTCGTGACAGCCCTGTGTGTGCCAGAAGAGAGCCGTGCCCCACAGGGTGGTTAATGGCTGGGGTTTTGGTGGTAGATCACCAATGTTTTCTTCCGAGGTGACTCTGGGTGGGCTCGACCCCCCTACCTTTTGGCTAACAACTGAGTTTCCCATCCGTGTGGGTGGGTGGGGCATTGAAGAGTCCGTCTTCATCCAAGCCTCCTCCTCCCACTGCTGGAAAAAGGGAGGGCAGATTGCTGACAACTGACAGGGTCTCTTACTGTCCTCCCACCACAGGAAACCAAGGGCAGCGTGGCCGTGCGCGTGGCCCTGGGGGAAACTCAGCTGGTCCAAGATGTGAGACGCTTCCTCATTGACAATGGGGTCTGTCTGGACTCCTTCAGCCAGGTGAGTGTTCCCTGCCCAGCTCAGCGAGCCACCAGCCATGGGTGACCGTCCTCAATCAGGGCAGATGCTGACGGGCTTGAAGACCTAGGCTTTCAGGGATTATTATGGTTCATTTTTAAATTGTCTCTGAAGAAAATCATAGTGTCATGGGCTCAGACCATGACCTTTCTGACCTAGGATTCTGTCACTCAGGGACCATGTGTTCCCTGTGGTTCCCCACACAGATCAGAGGAGGGGCAGACATCCCCCTGTCCCTGCTCTCCTCTGCCAGTAACTTACCAAGATTTTAACCTTGCTGGAATCTAGCGGTTCATTCAGAGTTCAGCATCTCCACGTGCTTATTCTCCACCAGTAGTAATTCTTAGAATCATGGATGATTAAAGTCTTCGAGGGCCTGGGAAAGCAGCTGACACTCTCCCTCTCATTTTACAGACTGAGGCCCAGAGAGGGCAGGTGACTTTCCCAAGGTCAAACCATAAGTCTGTGGCAGGACTTTGGACTAAAACTCAGGGCATCTGACCCCCAGACCAACTCTTCATGAGCTTTACTGGGCCCTAGATTTTCACGTTAAAATGGATAGATAAATGGATAGGTGGGTGGATGGGTAGTTGCTTGGATGGATGGTGGATCAGTGGATGGATGGGTGGAGGGAGGGAGGGAGGGAGGGATGGTGGTGGATGGGTGGTTGGTTGGATGGATAGCGGATTGGTAGATATAGTTGGATGGATGGATGGATGGTTGAGTGGATGGACTGAACAAATAACTTAACATTTATCAGGACTTATCAAAGCCAGTATTTCACTGGGCTTTGCAGAAAACACCGGCAGGAAGCGATAAGGGGAAGGGAAGAAAACTAGCACAGGATGTACTATTAAGCTTGTTAACAAGATGGGCAACTGATCTCAGTCTAGGGGGGGAGCTTGCAAAACTCCACCTCAGAATTCTCTCACCCAAATGGCAAGGATACACCCATTCCCAAGAGTCGTGGGTTGAGGGCTGCCCCCACGGGGTGTCAGTTCCATGACCCACAAGTGGCAGCAGGTGGATTGCAGTTTCAGGAAAAGCCCTTGGCACTGAGATGTGAATTGTGGCCACTGAAAGTCTGGGCCGGAGCACCCTGAGAGGTCCAGTGAGGGAATGATCAGGCACTGGTCGAGTCACCTACCACTCCTGGGTGGAGAGGGCGGGATTTGACCCAGGGGTCCTGCTCCTAACCACTCCGCTAAGCTACCCCTGCTTCCTGAAGTGGCATGCCAGAGAGAAGGCAGGTCCTCCTGGGTCCACTTCCAAAGGACCTTGGTTTCTGAGCTCCCAAATAGGGTGTCTCGTCTGGAGACAACCACAGAGCAGTACTGTGTCCTGTGTCGGGGCCAGGGCCCTCCTCCAGTCATCCAGGCATGTTCATTTCCTCCCCGCAGGCTGCAGCAGAACGAAGTAAGACTGTGATGCTGGTGAAGAACCTCCCCGCCGGCACCCTGGCGGCCGAGCTGCAGGAGACATTCGGCCGTTTCGGCAGTCTGGGCCGCGTGCTGCTGCCGGAAGGTGGCATCACCGCCATCGTGGAGTTCCTGGAGCCCTTGGAGGCCCGCAAGGCCTTCCGACACCTGGCCTATTCCAAGGTAGGAGCACCCGGAACCTCAGAATCTGTCTGTAAAAGGACCAGCAAGACCTAGGCAAGGGAGAGAATTAGACGAACTGGTGCATCGACGGTTCTTAGCACAGGCCTGGCACGGGGTAGCGCTGTCAGGAAGCACCCGTCTCTCTCGTGGCTGTGAGCGTTGCCCCAGCAGCTCCCATCGCCAGCCCCGCAAACCACTCTGAGTGGAAGGAACGTGAGAGGGACGCTCCAAACCGTCCTCCAGGAAGAGTCCTGCCTCCTTGTCTGGGCCTGGGCTTCCTTGGCTTTCTTTTCCCGTGTCAGTTTGCATCATCACCCTTGGTGCTTTTGGTGCCTTGTACCTATGATAAGTAGGTCAGTTCTACAGGTAGAAATCTCTCCTGCTTCTTGGTACAAACTATCCAGTCATTGATTAGTTTGCTGTGAGTGGCTTAAAACAACAGAGGTCTCTTCCCTCAGGTTTCTGGAGGTGCGAAGTCTGAAATCAGAGTGTTGCCAGGGCTGTGCTCCCTCCGTACGTTCTAGGGGAGGATGCCGTGCCTCTCCCAGCTCCTGCTGGCTCCGTCTGTCCTTGGCTTGTGGCTGCATCACTGCAGTCTCTGCCTCTGTCTTCATGGGGCCTTCTCATCTCTCTTCCTGTCCCCTCAGCTTGTCTGCTACAAGGACAATTGTCATTGGGTTTAGGGCCACCCATGTAATCCGGGATGATCTCATCTCGGGATCCTTAACTGAGTGACATCTGCAGACCCTTTTCAAAATAAGGCCCTGTCCCAGGTTCTGGGTGTTAGGACATATACATGCCTTTGTGGAGGCCACCATTCAACCCACTACAAGGAGCTTCTGTTTATCAGGCCTTCTGTGCTCTGCAGACCATGTCCCCAGTCATCCATAGAAGTTGGTATCCATGTCCCCGTCTGGCAGATGAGGCAATGATGTCATATCCTGTCCCACTCAGCCCCTTAATTATCCCTAGCTCGGGCTCTGTGCCCAGGAAGCTCACCGGAAGCTGATCAGTGCCTGAGCTAGCACAGTGGTTCTCCATCTGGGGGCCCCATGAATAAGGTGTGGTGCCCACCATCTCGTGAGCAGAGTGTGGAAGCCATCCTTTCTTCTGCTGCTGTTTTGTGAAGAAATTCCCATCACCAGAGGCTCTCAGTAGAGTGTGACAACAGGCACAGCACCTATTTGAGAGCATCTACTAGGCGACACCTCCTGTTTGTGTTGAGCAGCTTCTATTTCCCTGACTGGTCCCAACCACAATATTGCGATCCCTACTTTGCAGATGAGGAAACTGAGGCCCAGAGAGGGGCAGGCTGTCACCTAAGGTCGCAGCTAGTAGTTGCGGCAGCCAGCTTTCGAACTCTATCTTACTGCAAAGCGTGTGCTTGCATGTAGCATGAAATTGTGAAAGGTTCAGAAAGTGTGTGTGTTGGCAAGTCTCCCTCCACCCCATCCTGCAGCTACCCAGGTGCCTTCCCATGAGGCAGCTATTATCAGCATCCTGTTCAGCCTTTAAAGTATGTGCACGCACACATACCCATACACGTGTGTATACATGTTGTTGTTGGGTGCTGATTCCAACTCGCAGCAATCCCATGTGACACAGTAAAACTGCTCCTTAGGGTTTACTGGGCTACAGTCTTTATGGAGGCAGGTCACCAGGTCTTTCTCCCACGGAGACAGTGGGTGGGTTCAAACCGCCAACCTTTTGGTTAGCAGCCAAGCAATTAACTGTTGTGCTACCAGAGCTCCTTGTTAAAAATGCTTCTGTGTGGAGAGAGAAAACATGTTCTCTTAGCCACCGTCCTACACTTCCTCCAGGAGAGCTGCCCTTTAGCAGGGACTCTTGTCTCCTACCATCTCACTCCCCATTTCATAGTCTGATTAAACACAGTGGGGGCCTTGAAGCCACCATATGTGCAAAGATAACAGAGACGTGGCCTCTTTCTGGGCCCCAAGATGCAGAACGGGGCCCAAATGTTGTTTCAGGATTAGACAGCATGTAGGGTTCTAGGCCCTTCCTCTCCTCCTCCATACTCTCTGACCCTTAGGATCTTTATCTGTTGAGTGGGACCTAGTCCCTCCCCAGCCTCAGGCTGTGATGAGGACCCACATGCCAGCTCCCCTGTCTCTTCAGTTTCACCACGTCCCCCTGTACCTGGAATGGGCTCCAATGGGCGTCTTCTCCAGCTCATCCCCGCAGAAGAGAGAACCCAGGGACACACCAGAGGATACAGACAAGGTGGAGCCAGAAACCGGTAAGAGCTGCGTCTGAGCTTAGGATGTCGGGGGGCAGAGCAGGCAGGGTGAGGCAGGAGGGTGAGGGGCTGCACGCACGGTCTATCAGGTGTTTGGCTGGAGGCTCTTCTTCATCCTGTAGAGCACTGGGGCCCAGACTCTGGGGTTTTATCGGTTTGTAAAATTAAAAAAATAGAGCATGGAAATTATGGGTGCCACATGGGGTAGCTGACATTTTAGTCTGTCAGTTAAAGGTATTAATGAAAACAAAACAAGAATCTGTTAATGGAGCCCTGGTGGCAGAGTGGTTAAGAGCTTGGCTGCTAACCAAAAGGTTGGCAGTTCAAAACCACGAGGCACTCCTTGGAAACCCTATGGGCCAGTCCTACTCTGTCCTGTAGGGTCACTGTGAGTTGGAACCAACTTGACAACACCTAACAACAATAGGAACAGAACCTGTTAATAGGGATTGAGACAAGACCCAAAAAGCAAACCCACTGCCATCAAGTCGATTCTGACTCATAGCGACCCTATAAGGTTTCCAAGACTATACACCTGTATAGAAGCAGAACGCCCTGTCTTTCTTCCATGGAGCTGCTGGTGGTTTCAAACCACGAACCTTTCGGTTAGCAGTCGATTGCTATAACCACTGTGCCACCAAAACAAGTGAAAAATATCTTCTTGTTTCCTGTATTGACCAGGATGCCTTATGATTGAGGGTGACTGTTTTATTGTTTTTGGACTGGAACAATGCCCTCTGGTGCCCATTAGACTGCAAAGATAGTAAGGAAAGGAAAGCGGTAGCCCTAGGGCCAGACAGGGCCACCCCACCCCTTTGTTAATGTTTCACAGTTGGGGTTGGGGAACACCATTGACATTTGGGCCTGGATAGTTCTTACTTGTTCTGCAAATTGCAGAACATTTAGCATCCCTGGCCCCCACCCACTGAATGTCAGGTGTGGCCCCTAGTCGTTGGCATTCTGGATGCCCCCTGGGGGTGGCACAGCCCCAGTTGAGAACCTCTTAGTCTGGGAACCATGACCATGTCTTAGAATCAAAGACTCTTAAGAAAGTTGGAAAGGGCTATGGAGGTCATCTTACAGAAACGTTTAAGATTTTGCCCACCAGTAATATCCCCCACTTTTCCGCAACTGGGTTACCAGTTGTTTAGTTTATTAAATAAGAATGACCAAACACTAGACAGATAATAACTCCCCCATCTCTCATCTCCATTGTTCTCATGAAAGAAAAAGTATTTTATTAAAAAGAAAGAAAAGCTAGGAGTCAAGGAGCGAAATTCTCAGATTAAAGAACAGTCCCTTCAATTGGAAAGACTTCTGGATATGGAACCTGCCCACTTTGTCTCCATTTTCCATTTCATCGAGATGGCTAAACCTTCAGGAGCAGCCCCATCGGTACAAGGCATCTGGGGACCACCGATCTGGGGCCTTGTCCCAATTGGGGTATAAACGTCATCAGTCTCTTTGCTTTTTGGGAATTCATAAACAATCCCTAGTTATTAGGGTGAACAACTGTTGGTATAAAACCCTTCAGAAGCCCCTCAGCAGCCCTCTTCCTGTGAGTTAGGTTTGTCTGCAGGTTGGATTAGGGTTCCCTTCACACCCTGCTTCAGCTCCCATCAAAAATAATTACGTAGTCGTGCTTTTTTTAACCAGCCACTACCCCGCAGCCATCACTGACCTTGGTTTTCACTGTGTTTCTACCCTCGAACCTGAGTAATAACTTTTTAGCCAATAGCCAGTCTACGTTTAAAGCACAAAGCTCTGCCAGGATTGAGGGGCCCTGAGTATGCTGTAGGCCCTGAGAAAAAACCCAAACCAGTTGCCAGCCTGTCAGTTCAGACTCGTGGTGATCCCATGTGTATACAGTAGAATTGCTCCCTAAGGTTTTCTAGACCGTGACATTACAGAAGGAGATCACCAGGCTTTCTTCCAAAGCACCTCTATGTGGATTCGAACTGCCAGCCTTTCGGTCAGTAGTTGAATGCTTAATGATTCGTACCACACAGGGACCTGAAGGCAAACCCAGTGCAGTTTTCCAGCCTGCGGTGGGCCTTCCCAAGTTGACTTCTTTGAGGTAGTCATGCTTATGTGCCTGGCGACCTTGTCCTTTCACTCTGTTCTTCTATGACACTTGTCACAATGGGTATTTATTCTGTCTATTTGTTTGTATCTTATGGGTTTAATATCCATCTCCTCTGGTAGACCATAAACTGCAAGGGCAGAGAACAGGGCTGTCTTGTATACTGCTTTGTGCCCAGCACCTCGGAGGCACCTGGCAAAGAGTAGATGCTCCATGAGTATGTGTGGAGGGAGGGAGTGAATTAATGAAGAATGGACACCCTGTCTCTCCCTATACTTTTGAGAGGTCAGGGCTGGGCCACACCTGTCTGAGTCTCAAGCCTCTGGCACATAGTAACCAGTAAACCAGTTACCGTTGAGTCAACTCCGACTCACGGTGAACTCTGTGTGTCAGAGCAGGACTGTGCTCCAGAGAGTTTGCAGTGGCTGCTTTTTCGCAAGTGGATTGCCAGGCCTTTTTTCCGAGGTACCTCTGAGTGGATTCAAACCTCCAGCCTTTTATTTAGCAGCTGAGCATGTTAATGGTACCAGCCAGTGAACTCCCGGGCACACAATAGGTGCTTAGTATGTTTGGAGGTTTGTTTTCCGTTGTTAGCCCAGCCTCAGAACATGAGCAGTGATGATAACAACAATATCAACCAGAGTAATAGTAGCAGATCCCGTTTATGGGTCTTTATACCTACCCCTCCTCTTACCCTTCGTCTTGTTTCAAATGCCTGTCGCTGCTGGAGTTGCATTGTGAACAGTTCCCGTCTGTCTGTCTCCCCCACTAGAACGTCCGTTGCCATGGTGGATGCCTTTCGTACCTTGCTCTCACTGCCATATCCCCTGCACCCAGGGAGTGCCTGGCGCCTCGTAGGAGCACAGTGAGTGCATTCTAAGTGAATCCGAGGGTCAGAGCATCATTTGGGTGCCCAGCCGGTACGGCACACCTGGCATTTCTCATAACATGAAGTCTAGAGCTCCTGGGGAAATTGCGAGTGACTTCTGAGAAGAGGCCCTTGTTATGCTCTCCTGGCTCTCTGGCTGGGCAAGCTACCGCCCTAAGTCTTAAGGCTTTGGGGAGGATATAGTGAGATGGGGCATGTAAACCGCTATTGAACCAAAAAAAAAAAGTTGCTGTTAAGTCGATTCTAACTTGTGGAGACTCCCTATGTGCAGAGTAGAATTGTGCTTTTTAAGGTTTTCAAGGCTGTGACCTCTCATGAGCAGATTGCCAGGCCTTTCTTTTGAGGCACCTCTTCAGTGGGTTCATCTGCCAACTTTTGGGTTAGTTAGGCGCTTAACGATTTATACTGCCCAGGGCCTCCAGACGACCATGACAGTGATGATTTTGTTAATTCAGCAGCATGAGCCGGCGTGGGTGGTCTGTAACTGACCTCCAGCTTCATGCCAGCTGCTGAGCTGCGGTGCCCGAGGCGGGTGCCACACAGACCCTGCTCCCCGTAAGCTCCATACTAGTGGGGGGAACAGCTGAAATGTCACAGGTAGTAGTAAAGTGGCCCCACAGTGGGGAATGTTGTGGAGTACAAAGTCAGGGGCTTCTTGGAGTCAAAGCAGGTTCCCATGCCACCCCCAGTACCCCTTGACTCTCCAGGCCCCAGGTACCCTTCTCAGCCCTACGTTTCTCGAAAGCCTCTGTATCTCAGAGGGACCGGCTCGTGACTCAACACAAAGGTGGCCTCAGAGCCAGGAGAAGTGGCCCAGGTTGGGACCTGGAAGCTGTCTGCTCCTTTTAAGCCTTGCTAAGCTCCACTCCAGGTGAATTCCCTCAGAGCCTACCTCAAGGTCCTCTTGGTGCCCTTTCTCGGCCCTCTTCCGCACCTTGCACGTGCATCCCCCCCCCGCTGCGGCGCCTGTGTGCTCCAGTTCACCGGCTCCTCCCACCCTTTCCACTTCACATTGTTCCTGCGTCCATCCTGTGAGGAGCAGGCTGGGGGCTCTGCCAGCCGCAGCCGTGGGTCTCCTGCAGGGAGGGAAGAGGAGGAAGAGAGGAAGCAAAGGAAGACAGCGTGAAGGGAGAGAGTGGACCTTGCCTTTTTTCACCCACACCCCCTTCCTTTCTGGAAAGCTCTCCTGTTCTCAGCACCTGTCTCGAGGGAAGGGGACAGCGTGTTTTATCTCCCCACAACCAAGACCCTCACCTCCAGATAAAGGGCTCCGAGTGGGGGGAGTTCCTGGAAAGCTGCTTGCAACTGATAACAGTCTTTGCTGTCAGCCTTCGGCGCGGCAAGCTGGCGGAGGGGAGGGCGCCGCGGGAAATTCTACGACCTGATTATAATAAAGCCCCGAGTGGCTCTGCGTGACTGGATTGGATTGTACAAACCACAGATGGAAGCACATTCTCCCCTGGTCCCCCGGCCTCCTCCCACCCACCTTGCTTTTAAGCCCCCCACTTCACCCCCTGGCCCATTCCTGCTTCCTTCCTAACTCCCCTCTTTCTGCTGCCTGATTTTGTTGGCAAACATCTTTGTGAGTTTCACAGTACCTTGTTTTTCTTTCTAGATTTTCCTTGGTCTCCTCTTGTGCGGCCAGGAGCAGAGGTGTTTTGTCCAACGCCCTCTGGTTCCTTCACCTTGATGCACCTGGGTTCTGCACCTGTCTGAACGCAAGCGTCTGTACGGCAGGACCTGGCCTGGCCTGGGGGGAGCGAGAGCTCTTCCCAGGGAGCTGTGTCCTTGTCGGGGTGTAGCAAGAACATAGTCCCCAGGGTCCCTAGCCTCTGAGGTGTAGGGCTCGCTGTCCTCAGGAGCCAGCACGGGGGAGCCCCTGTAGGGAGAGGTGGGAACAGAGCTGCGGGCTCCCTGTGCCGGCCTGTTTTGTCTCTCCTTGCCGCAGGGTTAGGGATTTGCCACACTTTCCCCTGGGTTTCTCATCCGGGCCTGGCTGGGCAGTGCGGGCAGGAAGGGTGGCATTAGGAATAACACTGTTACTTACCAGCGATCATGAAGGTGGCATGGGACCGGGCAGCATTTCATCCTGTTATACGTAAGGTCACCATGAGTCAGGGCTGATTCCAAGGCAGGTGACAGCAACACTGCTAGCCCAGGCACTGTGCTCGCAGGTGTCTGAAGTAGTTCTCAGACTCAGCCTGCAAGCAGGCGCTGTTATTATCGTTCTCTTTTTAGATGGAAGGAAGTCCAGAGAGGGTGAGTGACTTGTCCATCGGGCCCCTTTTGTCAGCAGATCTCTCAGTACTGTGGTGCCCTCACCCTGCGAGTTCTTCCAGCTTCCGGGGAGGGGGGGCTCACAGGTACGGAGAGGTAAGGGGAAGAACAGACGTCTCTGGAAGCAGCCAGGACCTGTGCTCCTGGAGGAAGGCCAGGGAGCGTTTAAGCATCTTTCATTCCAAGCGAGGTGTTCCTCCCGCCTGGCTGTGTTGCCCTACTTGGTTGTCCTCTGCCAGGCGTGTTGGTTGGTTTATTAGAAGTGGGAGGAGCCGATTGAGTCTGCTCCCAGGCCAGCTGGAACTCCCAACTAATAGTCCTGGGCCCCCAAGACTCATACGAGGCCCTTCAGTCCTCTCACCCATTCTTCCTGGGCTGGGGTTGAGGGTGGCTGGCCCACTGGAGCAGGGGTTCATCTGATCCTGGGGTGCTGGCCAATAGTACCTCAGCTCCAACAGTAACTTTAAACGTCATGGCAGGGTCAAGTCTGGCCATGCTGAGAGTTGCTGGGCTGCCCTGAGCTGTGTCTTTGTGAAGCTTTTTGGAACCATCTGGATTGCAGGCCCCTGGGCAGAGGACAGAGCCCTGGTGGCACAGTGGTTAAGAGCTCGGCTGCTAACCAAAAGGTCAGCAGTTCAAATTCACCACCCACTCCTTGAAAACCCTATAGGGCAGTTCTAACCTGTCCTGTAGGGTCGCTATGAATTGGAATTGACTCAAGGGCAGCAGGTTTGGTTTGGTTTGGGAGACAGAGCACAACGGAGGGGAATGGGCCTTTTCCCTGTGCAAAGAGGCCTGAGGGCAGGCTGGGTGCAGGGGACAGAGCATGGAAGCCCCAAGGAGCTGCTTTTGTTGCTGACCACTGCCTGGTTCACAAGTCACACACCTCTGAGCTAGTCGCCAAGATTTAAAAACCAGTGTTTTCTCATAAAGTGCTGAATTTTCAGCTTCTCTAGAAATTTCTGGGCATCTGCCCACACCGGGCGGGCCTTGCCACGTGGCAGCAATTGTTTGGTGCCGAGAAGAGGCTGCCACTGTAGATCAGGTGTGAGCGTGAACTCTGCGCTCTCCCGCACCCTCAATCGTAGGCATTTCTGTGGTCTGCAGAAGGAGCGCCGGTGGTGCAGTGGTTAAAGCTCTTGCCTGCCAACTGAAAGGTCAGCGATTTGGGCCCATCAGCTGCTTGGCAGAAGAAAGATGTGGCAATCTAATTCCATAAAGATCACAGCCTCGGAAGCCCTCTGGGGCAGTTCCGCTCTGTCCTATAGGGTCACTGAGCTGGAATTGACGGCAACAGGTTTGGTCTGGTCTGGTCTGGTCTGGTCTGGTCTCTGGTGAACGAACTTCTCACCCACTAAAGGTGCTTGAGACTTCGGATTCCAGTGCAGCTGCTCACCGAGGCTTCCCTGGGCTGCCCATCTGGTGTGGTTCTGTGGTCATTATGGAGATAGTATATTTAAGGCCCAGCCCCTGAGTGGCGTAGGCATTGGTGTTTGGCTCCTAACGAAAAGGTTGGTGGTTGGAGTCCCAGAGGTACCTCGGAAGAAAGGCCTGGCAGTCTGCTTCAGAAAAATCAGCCATTGGGAACCCTATGGAGCACAGTTCTACTCTGATGCACATGGGGTCGCCAGGAGTCAGAGTCGCCTGGACAGCACCTGGTTTACTGGTATATTTAAGGCATCCACCAAAGTGCCAGGCACATCATTGGGGGCCCAGTCATGTCCCCTCCTTTCCCTTTTCATCTCTGGAATGCCGAATGCCAGAGAGAGCCAGTGGGGTGGAAATATAATTCCCTCGAAAGTCATGTCTTTCCTTTCTGTTGAAGTTCTCAGCCAGGACCTGATCTTGGCTGTTGCATAGCTTTTCTTCGCAGTTAGTAGTAGTACTTTAGTACACCCTGCTTTGCTTTGAAAGTTGGGTTATGAGTCCAAATGGCCACACCATGGAGTCCCTTGTCGGGGAAATTGTGTTCCTGTCTTAGGTGGGTGAGGGGCCTTTATGGCAATTTTTCCTTTTTGTCCTGGGGTGGGAGTCTGCGGTCACCCCCAAGGGAGAGCCGGGGTGCAAGGCTGCGTGTTCAACTGATGTTCAAGAGACACCATTATCACTGTAGCCATTTCCATTAAGGGCTTCAAAGGGGTGTTTCATGACAACGCAGTTGAAGCTTAACTAGGACTTGAAAGCATTAGGCTTGTATCAGAAAGGGCAGGGGAAACGACTTCAGTGCCGGGCGCTGAGAGCGACTGGGTTGGATTTGAGCCTTAAGAAGCCCGTTTGGATCATATAGACGTTTGAAGTATTTGAGTAAAGGTGTGTGGTGCAGATAGTTAATGCGCTTGGAGGTTTGAGTTCACCCAGAGTTGCCTTGGAAGAAGAGCCTGGCAGCCTACCTCCGAAAAATCAGCCCTGAAAACCCTAAGGAGCACAGTTCTGCTCTGACACACGTGGGATCGCCAGCAGTTGGTAGGCGAGTCGATGACACCTGGTTACTGGTGCGTGGGAGAAGAGTTGTTTCCATCCGCGGTGTGGTCAGGGCTGCCTCTAGGACCTTTAAAAGCTGCTTCCTGGGTCCACTGCTGGTCGGGGTGTGCAGGGTTTAACTCTCAGGCCCACTGCCTAGATAATGAGTCTGAAGACTGCCCTGAAGAGTTGCTGAGACAGGTTTTTATTTCCTGGGGGAGACGAACATAGCTTCAGAGACCTTCTCTGTGGAGACGGCTTTGTACCCAGGCCCTGGTCGTGTGACTTGGGGAAGTTGGGGGATGAACCAGACTGAACATAGTTCCTCACAGTGGGGCTTCTCAGGTCAAGGTGCCACCTGCCCCAACCTGCGAGGCTTCCAGCATCCTGGGATGAGAACCAAACTCTTAGCAGGGCCGGCCTGGTCCAGCCCCTGAGAACCCTCCCGTCCGAGCTCTGCCCACTCCCCCCCAGCTCCCTGCACTCCGGCCCCATCTGCCCTCCGTGACTCACAGCTACGCATTTGCTCTTCCCTCTCCCTGCAATGCTGTTCCTTGAGGCAGTAATGGTACAAAGGGGTAGATCTGACAAGAGAAAGCTACAACCACCCATAATCCTATTCCCCAAAAATAATGGGAAGGAAATGCACTGCGTGGTCCTTGTTATCTCTTCTCACGTGTGTGGCATGCACATGTGTTTCTCAGAAATAGTGTGTACAAAATTATAACTATATTGTACGTTAAGTACCATATCTTAATTTTTCTCTTAATTTTGTATCTAATAAGCATCGTTTGTGGCATTAAACATTCTTCGGGAACATTGATTTTACTGGCGACGTGTTACTCCACCTTTGGTGGTACGGTCACTTTCCTCATCTGTTGTGAACATCTAGTACTGTTGTTGTTTCTTGTTTTTCACTATTATGTGTAATTTGGTTTTAATACTTTGTGTAGAGATAAAATCACTCTCTCGTATGTATATACTCCTTTAAATACTCCATGGTATATGGGAAACTTCATGGGTGTAATCTCTCTTAGATTCAAGGGGTATTTAGAACAGTCTAAGTTTTGCTCCCGTTTTCTAACTTTTGAAAAGTTATAAGTTATTCTTTTAGTTTGAAAGTTCGCTAAGTGCCAGGGTTTTTTGTTTTGTTTTGTTTTCAGGAAAAATAACGTATTTTGCTTGGAGCCATGGTTCGATGCAACAGTCCGCGTAGTACTTATTTTGGAGTTCCGGTTACTCTGGCTTAGTCCGTTTAAGGTTGTTTCATATCCTTCCCCCTTTAAAACGCAGACGGGGCAGGACAGCTTCTCTGTCTCTGTCTCTGTGTCTCTCTGTCTCTGTCTCTCTCTGTCTCTCTCTGTCTCTCTGTCTCTGTGTCTCTCTCTCTGTCTCTGTCTGTCTCTCTGTCTCTTTCTCTGTCTCTCTGTCTCTGTCTCTCTCTGTCTCTCTGTCTCTGTGTCTCTCTCTCTGTCTCTGTCTCTCTGTCTCTCTGTCTCTGTCTCTCTGTCTCTCTGTCTCTGTCTCTCTGTCTCTTTCTCTGTCTCTCTGTCTCTCTATCTCTGTCTCTCTTTGTCTCTCTGTCTCTGTCTCTCTGTCTCTGTCTCTCTGTCTCTCTCTCTGTCTGTCTCTCTGTCTCTGTCTCTCTGTCTCTGTCTCTGTCTCTCTGTCTCTGTCTCTCTCTGTCTCTGTCTCTCTGTCTCTGTCTCTCTGCCTCTGTCTCTGTCTCTCTGTCTCTGTCTCTGTCTCTCTCTCTGTCTCTGTCTCTCTGTCTCTGTCTCTCTGTCTCTGTCTCTCTGTCTCTGTCTCTCTCTGTCTCTGTCTCTCTGTCTCTGTCTCCCTCTCTCTGTCTCTGTCTCTCCCTCTCTCCAGAGTTCCCGAAGCCCGGCACCAGTTGAGAACTGCAGTGTGCTTTCCTGATGCTGCTTACAGAGGCAGAGCCCCCTTGATCTAGCAGGTTCTGCGCTTCAGGCCCTGGGACCTAGGCAGATTGTTGTGTTGTTAGTTGCCATTGGGTTAGCTCCGACTCGTGGCAACATTGTGTACGGCATCATGTACAGTCCTGCGCCATCTTCGTGATCGTTGGTATGTTTGAGTCCATCTTTGGGAATCGGACGTCATTTAACGGATTTGTTTTGGGGTCTAGTACCAGGCAATGAGACTCCAGAAGGTGAAAAGCCAGTGGAGCGGGGAGAAGATGACTCTTCGGCAAAGATGGAAGAAGAGGAGGAAGAAGAAGAGAGCCTTCCAGGGTGCACCTTGTTTATTAAAAATCTCAACTTCGACACAACAGAGGCGACACTGAAGGAAGTGAGTGATTTGTCAGCTGGGAGGAAGGCCGGAGTATGGGATGGGAAACTCCATGTTCACTGCCTTTGTTCTGCCTTTAAACATGACCTAGAAGGTGACTCATGATCACATGTAGTTTTAACAACAGCCAGTAGACACCTCCTTCGTGTCTCTACTGGGATGTCGAGTTGACCCCTCAGCCAGAGACTTAAGCAGCAGCAAGCCCAGACTAGGGGGCGAGAGGGGGCATATCAGCGTGTCTGAGGAAGTGTGGGGACCGGAAAAAGTTGTAGTCAGTGTTAGGATTATGTATGTACAGAACAAATCCCCCAAATTGAGTCTGTGATGTAAATGCCCCAAAAATGAATGTCATCACAGTCCTCCTGGCTAGAGGGGACATGTAGGAGACATATCGGTGTGTGTGTCTCCAGGAGCCCTAGGTGGGTGAGATTTCTGAATTTATGGGAAGAGGGCATGGGGAGAAAGGATTGGGAACACGGAGTAGGTGTTTGATAAGAGCCAGATGAATGGGGGCTGAGGTTTCTGGAAAGAATTGGGCCTCTACTTCTAGCTCCCACCATATACTGCAGGGGTCCATGGGCATAGAGGATCTGGGTCTGCAAGCTCCCACACTGGACTGGGACTTCCGTATGGGGGAGACTCTTCATTTCTGTAAGCCGGGATTGGCAAAAAGTAAAACACTTCACCGACGTTTTTGAGTGAACAAGTGAGTAGTGAATGAATGAGTGAGTGAATGAAACAGCAAATGGATACGAGTGGGTTGACAGCCATGAGCTGCCTCTGGGAAGAAAGGTGGCCGTAAGGATTGAGCTCCTGGTTTCTAGAAATTTCTTCATGCTCTAAACTTCTGTAGATGGGTTCAGGAGGGAAGACGGTGTCCTCTGAACTGTGGAGTCAGGAACGCAGTGGGTGATGGGAAGGGGCCCAGCGTGTATCTGAAGGAAAAGATTGGGATGGGGGAGAGGCATGAGGTCAGAGCCGCTACTCTGAGACCACCTGGCTAAGGCTCTGTGGTGTGACTGCCTCTTTGCCACCCAGCATGGCAGCAGACATAACTGGACCAAACACAGCAGCATTGTAAGGAGCAAAGATTCTCTTTATTGAGCAATTGGAAGTTCACCCTTGGCCTTTTCTTTGGCTACTTCCAGAATCAGTTTTTGCTGTGTTTTTAAACAGAGGCACACATCAGTAGTGTCCAAAGCGTATATAGCTTTGAATATGTCAAGCCAACTTGCCGTTTTGTTTTTGTTTTTCTGGGGTGCAGGCTCTCTGGGTCTGATATGGGCCCATCATTATTAGAAATCATTGTTTCCTGGGAGCCCAACCTTCAGCCTAAGAGCATTCTCCAAATTAAACAGTTCTGGAGCTGGAAGGCACAGCCCAAATTACCTACTCTAGTTTCTTCATACTGCAGATGTGGAGACCAAGCTTCAGAGAGGCCAGTTCGCTTTCCTGAGGCCATACAGCTGCAACAGGCACTCTAGAAGCTCTAGAGAATAGGGCTGTGGTGAAGGGTTGGAATGCCTGGGCTCGGATCCTGGCGTCACCCCTTGCTAACGTCATGACCTTGGGCCAGTCCTTTATCCATTCCTTGCCTCAGTTTCTCCCTTTGTAAATGGGGATGTTAATAGCACCTACTCTTGGACTCTTAAGGATTTGATTAGGAGGAATGAGATTAATAATCTCAGTAAAGCATTGGACACAGTACCTGGCATATACGAGGAGGCCCTGGATGGCAGGGTTAAACACCCGACTACTAGCCGAAGTGTTGGCAGTTCAGACTCACCCAGAGGCACCTCAGGAGACAGGTCTGATGGTCTGCTTCTGAAAGGTCGCAGCCTTGAAAACCCTACGGAGCACGGTTCTACTCTGCACACATGGGGTCACCATGAGTTGGAATCAACTCCACAGCAGCTTAGCAACAACACCTGGCATATAAAAGCCTGGTAAATGCTGTTGCTTCTGGTGTTGGTTTAGTATTTGCCGGTGTTTGTGCGGATATCAGTGGCTTCATCAGGAGTCTCCTGCCCCTCTGCTTCCTCTTCCTTCATTCCGTGACCATTTGCTGGACACCTGCCCTCCCTGGGCCCTGTTCTGTGGTACTGAAAACAGCAGCGAACAAGACAGACCTGGGTTTTGCCTGGGGCAGAGGGAGAAAAGATTGGGAACATGGGGTGGGTGTCTGGAAGAAAGGCCTGGCTATCTGCTGCTGAAAGGTCATAGCCTTGAAAACCCTATAGAGCAGTTCTACGGTGCACACATGGGGTCACCATGAGTGAGAATGGACTTGATGGCAATGGGTTTGGGTGTTTTTGTTGTTCTTGTTCCCCAGGAACTTGGAATTGAGTTTGGGACACAAGGAAAGGAAGCGAAGTAGCAAGTCAGTGATGTGAAGGTTGAGTGGCGGGGGGTTCAGGAAAGGAAGTAGTCCCTGAAGTCTAGGGGTGACTTTAAAATGTTTTATTTAAGTTATTTTGGCATTAGGTGCAGGGGCCAGTGAGAAGGGTCAGGATGCAGGGGTCAGAAGATCCTGTTTTTCCAAATTTACACCTGGCGTCCCTATTGGAAACCCTGGTGGCGTAGTGGTGTTAAGAGCTATGGCTGCTAACCAAAAGGTCCGCAGTTCAAATCCACCAGCCGCTCCTTGGAAACCGTATGGGTTGCATGGGTCCAGGTTTGGGGTTTTTTTTTTTTAGCTATTACGATACTTAGTAAATCTCTTGACTCTTCTGTGCCCTCATTTCTTCCTCTCTAACTGGAGCAAGACGCCAGCCCAGTTGTCACTATGGGGAGCTCTAAGGGACCAACCAAGTTTCTTAAAGTAGGCCATCATCCAGTGCTTTGGAATGGTTTGCAACCCCAAGATAGTATGGGAAATCTGGGGGCCACAGGGTCTGACCAGGACCCTCACCTGCATGGTGGTTAAGAGCCTGGGCTCTGGAGCCTGAACACACCTGCCTCAGAGGGTGGCTGTGAGGACCGAATGAGGTGACTGGGGAAGGGCTTAGCGCAGGCCTAGCCCACGGTGAACGCAGCCCCTGTGGAAGCTGTGTGTCTGTTCTGCCTCTCTGTGCCCGTGCTTGGGTACGCAGCCTTTGTCTTTCGAGATGTGGCCACACGGGTGGTGGGATTAGCCTGGAAGTGCTGCTGACACACGTTGACCTTCTCTTCCAGGTGTTTTCCAAAGTGGGAATGGTGAAGAGCTGCTCAATTTCCAGGAAGAAGAACAAAGCAGGTATTACCTCTGAACCCTAAGCTAGAAAGTACTGATTCCAAAGGAGACCATGTAACTGTGTATCAGCGTGAGGAGCGGTGACTCTCGCTTGTTTATTTTGAAGGTCCTCTTTTTTTTTTTTTTTTTTTTAATAATTGTTGTTGTTGTTGAGAATACACACAGCAGAACGTACACCAGTTCAACAATTTCTACACGTACAAGTCAGTGACGTTGATTACATCCTTCAAGCCGTGCGGCTATTCTCACCCTCCTTTCCTGAGTTGTTCGAAGGTCCTCTTTTGTTGTTGAAGCAGCAGCACCCCAAAACTCCCGTTTGACTTGTCTAAAAGGGTCCCACTCTCTGCATCCCTCAGAGACTCTTGACTTTCAGTAGAAGCAGCCAAGCACATCAGGTTCTTCTAAGTCTCAGCTTTTCTTTGTCTCCTTAGACCGTCAGAGATGGCTTCAGAGCAGGGCAATTTAGTGGGCAGGCAGGCTTGACACCATTCAGTGGTAGAAGCCGCCCCTCCTCCCGGCACCTCTCTGCTCTGGAAGCTTCCAAGGAAATGACCGATACCGGGGTTTTCCTCTTCCCTTACAAGGGAAATAACCCAGACATAGAGCATTGGGAGCACAGCACTGAGCACAAACCACGCACCTCCTGGCTGCTGGGAGCCTGGGCTGAGCAGAGGCACACTCATCCTCTATTTGGCTGCAGTGTTGTCGCCAGTCTCCTGGCCTCCGCTCTGGCTCTTCTCTGCCCTGGATTCCTGAAGACGACGGAAAGGGAGTAAGCCCATGGGTTGTCACAGCCGTGCAGCCTCCATCCCAAGCCCCTTTTTAGGGATGCTTCGTGAGTCACCTCTTCCCTGTGTCCTAAGCTCCTACTAGGTCCACAGAGCTGAGTGACCGAGAGGTCTAACCCATTGCCGTTGGGTTGATTCTGGCACATAGCGACCCTGTAGGACAGAGTAGAATTGCCTCATAGGGTTTCCAAGGTGGAAAGCAGACTCTCACATCTTTCTCCCACCAAGTGTCTGGTGAGTTCAAACCACTGACCTTCTAGTTAACAGCCAAGTGTTTAACCACTGTGCCACCCGGGCTCCTTGCCGAGAGGTCTGGGTGTTTCTGCTGCCTCCGCTCAGCCCGCTGGCCTCTGCAGCCCGCTCCTGCGTCCTTTACTTGCGTGCTGTCCCCACCACCCTTCAAACCCCAATCAGGCCTAGAGACCCCCGTGCTATCCCTCAGACAGTTCCTGGGGGCCACCAGGTGGTGAGCACCATTAGTGACACAAGATTGAAGAAGACGTGGTCCCCGCTCACAAAGTACTCAGCCTGGTGGAAAGACAGATATGCTGGTGGTTAGAGGACAGTGCCGAGTCGTGTGCTGGAGAGAGGCCCTGGTGGACAGGAGCACAGCACAGGGCTCTCCAGGCCAGACGGGGGCCTGAAGGACAGCAGTGAGTGTGTGGGGGAAGCAGGCAGGAGCAGGCTGCAGAGGCCAGCCTGGCTGAGCAGTGAGTATGTGGAGGCAAGAACAGCACCCAGAAAGGTAGGCAGGTTCCACATCAAAGCAGCGTGGATGTCAGGCTGAAGAGTTTGGGCTTTTTTCCTAGAAGGAGCGGGAGCCATGGAGGGTTTTAAGCAGGTGTGTGGTGTAGGAGCGAGGGAGTCCTTGTTCTCCAGGAGAGGTCCCTGGGTGGAGCAAATGGTTTGCGCTCGACTACTCACCAAAAAGATGGTGGTTCAGACTCACTCAGAGACACCTTGGAAGAAAAGCCTGGCAATCTGCTACTGAAAGACCACAGCCTTGAAAACCCGGTGGAGCAGTTCTACTCTGCACACATGGGGTTGCCATGAGTCAGAATTGATTCGATGGCAGTGGGTTTGATTTTTGTTCTTGTTTGCCAGGAGCTTTGGATTGAGTTTGGGACCCGAGAAAAGACAGCTAAGTACCAAGCCCATGATAGAAAGGATGAGTCGCAGGGGGCTCAGGAAGGAAGTAATCCTTGAAGCCTAGGGGTGAGTCAGGCTGGGCAGAGGTTGGCACCCAGACCAGTGGGTTGAGGTGTCACCAGCTCCACTCAGGCCTGTCCCCGTGGGTGTAGGGTCACTCTCTGCAGCCTGATGCCCCGTGGAGCCTGGGGGTGCTCTGAAGATGCCTTAAAAAGTTATCTGATGTCTCAGTGTACTGAGCAACTCTTAAAGCACACACACTGGTGTTCCAGGGCCGCCGTCAGCGAGCCCTGCTCCCTGGGCCCATCTACCCCCGATGGGGGAATCTAGACAGAGCGTCTGTGTCGGTTCAGGTGGCAGCAGGGCAGAACCAGCACTCTGCTCAGGGCTTGGAAGGGGTGTGTGGAATGAAGGTGCAGGCTGAACTCAGGGAGCCTCCGGGGCATGCCAGGCAGCAGGCCCTGCGGGAAGAACCCCAGTTACCTTGCTGAGCCCGAAGGGGCCTGAGGACTGGAGCCGCAGAGCTGCCAGCCAGAGCAGAGGGTACAGGTTGCACACGTTCGCTGCTAGACCCATGCCAAAGGGAGTCGGGGGGCATGGAAGGAATCAGGACCCCAGCCTCTCCTGCACCCTCCAGCCTCAGATCAGAGCTTCCCATTGACTGAACCCAGCAGGGAACCAGAGGGCAGCGCTCTGCAGTGCTCCCCAGGGTATGGAGAAGGGCAGAGAGGGCATCTGCAGGGTGTCACTGACCGGGGAGATGAACTTGACTCTCTTACAGTTGCCTCTTAGGCAGTCCGTGTGCATGTTTTCAGGGTCATAAACCGAAATCACCCCCACCAGCTGACAACCTTGAGCGCAGGAGAGCTTTCAAGTGATCAGCTGAAGAACAAACACTGAACGTCACCACAGGGTGGCACTGCCTGTCAAACAACAGCTCTGTTTGCGCCTCTCTCCTGTGGCCAGCAGAACCACGTTTGGGCAATTAATGGAATTTCTGCCGCTTTTGGCTCTCCTTGTCCTATAACGCTGGGTTTTGAATGGAGTGCAAGCAAGCTGGTAGAGTTAAGATCCTCAGGTCTCAGAAACAGCAGGAAGGGGGAAAGAGAGGAGCCGCTCAGTGAGTCAGAGTTAGAGACCATTTTGGACCCATTAGACTTAAGCCAATCCTCTTCAACTGTGGAAAAAATACAGAATAAAAGTAACAAACTTGTACAAAATGCAGGGAAGAAGCAGTAAATTCTGTGTCAAAAAGGGCAAGACGTAATTGTTGTAATGTGAATGGAGTTGGCCCGACTCGCTGCAACCCCAAGGACAGTGGAACGAGGTCCCATGCCATCCCCATGGTCAGTCGGAGATCAAACTTCGGGTTTTCATTGGCCGAGTTGGGGGAGTGGACCACCGGGCCCTTCTTCCGCGTCTGTTCTAGTCGGGAAGCTCCACCGAAGCCCGTTTAGCATCACAGCAACATGCAAATGTCCACCGACGCCTGGGAAGCGGCTGCACGAGAGGTGCATTGGCTGGGAAGCACCTGGGTCCTCAGCGTGAAGGCAAGAGTTCTACCACTGAAGCCCCACTGCCTCGCGAGATGTAACGAGAGGTCTTATATTTTTTAGTTCCCTGTGAAAGGACTTCTCTCCCCCTCCCCTGCCAGCTCTTTTTATTCACACACACACACACACACACGCAACACACACACGCATAGGGATGTATCTGAAGTCAGGAACCAGACATTTCTGATAAAATTTTGAGACCTTCTTTGCTACCTGAACTCTTGCTACTCACTACCTAGAAGCAGGAAACCAGAGGTTTCCCTCTCTGACCTTTCTGAAACTCAGCAGTCAGCCGGCTGGCAATACTCATGAAGAGTTGGTCTTTGGGCATGTGACTTTTCCGTGTGTATTCATGCTATGCATTGTGTATGGACGCCAGGACTGCACACACAGCGGCTTTGGCGCTTGTCATAGGAGTGGTCATCCCTGTTAGCTCCCTCTCCCTCCCCAAAGGCGGAATTCTATTATGAAGTTAATTATCATGTCAATCATCTGTTAATTAACAGTCATCTAGGCCTCAGGTGGTGGTTTTATAACCTCGTGGCTGATTCTTCAAGACGACTACTACTGAAAGGCAAGCCAGGAGCTTCCATTTTGGGGGGATGAAGGGGAACATGAAGAGAGAAATGACACCGAGGTCCAGATTGCCTGGGAGCCCTTGCACTTCACCGTGTGCTCATCCCGCGTCTCCCTCCCGCTTCTCCGCTAGCTCATCTCCATCTCTCTCTTCCAGGAGCACTGCTTTCCATGGGGTTTGGATTTGTGGAGTACAGGAAGCCGGAGCACGCCCAGAAAGCTCTCAGACAGCTCCAGGTAAAGCAGGGTTCCGATGCGCCATGCAGTGGAGGCTCTTGACAGGCAGTGAGGGGTTTCAGCCACCCTCCAAAATGAAAATGTACGCGGGCCAGGCCTGTGACCCAAGAAAAATGAAAACCCTCCCTACCCATCCTGTAGACACTATAGGTCATTCATTCAATCCAAAAATATACACCAGGCGCCTGCTTTATGCTAGGCCCTGTGCTAGGCCTGGGGGGGACTGGTGAGGCACGACAAGGTCACTGCTTATATGGAGGAGCACCACTGACTAAGTACACACCATCAGGCCATGGTAGGGGCTTGGATAGAAATTAGGCAGGTGCTGTCATGGGGGAAGGAGAAGCAACAACTCTAGATTGTGTGGTCAAGGAAGGCATCTCTATGGAGGTAACAGTTTGGCTGACATTTAACTGACAAAAAGGCCCCTGGGTGGTACAGACGGTTTACCCTCGACTGTTAACCTAAAGGTTGGCTGTTCAGAGTCAGCCAGCAGGACCACGGAAGAAAGGCCTGGCATTCTGCTTCTATTAAGATTATAGCCCAGAAAACCCTGTGGAGCAGCAGTTCTACTCTCTAACACGTAGGGTCTCCATGAGTTGGGACTAACTTGATGGCAACAGGTTTGGCCTTGTTCGTTTAATTGGCAAGAAGGAGTCAGCTCCACAAAGGTCTGGGGGAAGACAGTCTAGGAAGAGAGAGTAACGATTGCCGTCGAGCTGACCCAACTGATGATGACCCCATGTGTATCAGAGTAGAACTGTGCGCCATAGAGTTTCCAGTGGCTGATTTTTGGAAGCAAATCGCCAGGCCTTTCTTCCGAGGTGCTTCTGGGTGGACTCAAACCTCCAAATTTGATGAGCAGTCAAGCATGTTAACCAATCTCACCACCCAGGACTTTACACTGGGGGCGCAAACTCAGGTGCCTAGGCAGGTGATGTAGGTAGTACACAGGTCAGGCCTACGTTAGCCAGCGTTCTCATGCCCTGTCTAAAAGGCCACTTCTTGGCCCCCGCGGTTGTTGCTTCATGTGAAGGTGGGCCCCAGGGATACCAGGTCATCTGTGTTTTTTGTTTTGTTATGGTTTTTGTTGTTTACTGTTTTTTAAGAGCCTGGAAGTCCAGCTTTCATATTAGACATCATGTACTCATTTAACTTGAGCTCTCCGAATCCAGGGATCCATCTGTTTGTCTCATGTAAAGACTCTGTAAAATTCTGCTCGGCATACTTTGCAGTCTTATATCCCTGTACGTTGCTGTGTGCACACGTGTACGTATTGCTGTGCGGAACTGTTTATACGAAGCTATCTGTGTTGTATTTTATCAGACATATCAGGGCTTTTTGAGGGTAACTGTGCTAACACACCAGTTCAGCGTTGAGGTACTGATGGTAGAGCCCAGCTTCAGAAGCAACTTGGTTGCAATTCAGAATTTTTTTAAAGAGCATACAAACTAAACCAAACTCGGTCTGCCGGCCAGACCTCAGGGGCTTCCTTTGCCTGAAAATGTTGATAGACGATGGAAAATTCTAGGCCGGTTGAATGGTTTAAAGGTCAGGCCCCACTTCTCTGCCCCTTGAATGGTTTGAAGGTCAAGCCCCACTCACGGCTCGAGAACATTGGAGGCCTGGGTCTCTCTGACCGCCAGCTGCGGCCGGGCTCAGCCTGAGCGATTTCCAGGAAAAGCCGATCTCTGCTCAGTTCCGGTGAGCCCCTCTGCCTGGGAACAGTCTGTCCTCCCTCTGTGTTTCCTTTTCCCGTATCGCCCTTCAGTCAGGCTTCTCTCTGATGAAGGGCAAGGATGTGGTAAGCATTCCAGGAAGATAGACAGACGAGCCGTGTTATCTTACTTTGTAGGGTCATGTCGTGGACGGCCACAAGCTGGAACTGCGGATTTCGGAAAGAGCCATCAAGTGAGTCCTTGGTGTTCTCCCCTTGCCAGCCGGTCTCTCTGCTCTGGCTGGCTGCCCTGGAGTCTGTCTCGCGCCCTTTAAGCCCTCCCCGCTCCAGCCCCTCACCATTTGAGGCTCTTCGTCATTAAGGTGGAGTCACCTTTGCCCAACTCCGATACCCGTTTCCCTGATGAACAGGGCCGGGACAGCCATTTGGGCAAACGTTTTAATACCATTTATTATAACAAAAGGCACAGTGCAGGAGAGGCAATCAGATCGTTCTCACCTTGGTGATATAAATAAGCCAAGGAAGAGTCCCAAGTTGCCGGTACTTCAGACGAACCAGAAAAGGCTATAAAATGCAGGGCTTTGCCTCTATAGGCCTTTCTTTCTCTGAGCTGGACAACAGTGCCCAGAGACGGCCTCCCATTAATTTGAAAGAGATTCAGTAGACGTTAGAGATGGAAGCAGACCAATTTGCCAAATGACCAGTTTCCGGGAGCGCTGGGGTATTTTTTCAGCGTTTCTGTTCTGCCCCAACATCTCCACCCACTTACACATCTAAATGGACGAATACACTTGAGGTGCTCCCAGCAGTGCCCAGCACAGAACAAGTGCCCCCTGTACGCCACTATTATTATTGTTTTTGTCGTTATCATCCACCTGCCTCAGGTGATAAAGCGACCGCCTCCAGCGGGCCTAGAGCTGGTTTAAGATATTTATTTGCACGTCTTCAGCAAGTCAGTCGTTTGCTCTGGTCGTTCAGCAAATTAGCTGCCAGCGAATTGACCTGGAGCTGCTGCTTTCTCTTCCCTCTTCCTCTCTTCTCTAACGGGGCCTGTGAAGCCAGCGTAGACCGTCTCTGGTGGTGTTCACCCATCACAGTGTGTGCAATGTGGAACATCTTTAGCGGGAGGAAGGCTTGGCATGAAGAGTCCTGGGAAGTCTAACGGGGCTCCAGAACTGTGGCATCAAAGAGGAAGCCCAGGCTGAGCCCCCACAGCTTTGGGTTGTAATCTCGGAGCTGTGTGCCCTTGAGCAGTGCCTTTGCCTGCGCAGTAAAATGGGATAACCAGAAGGTTTACATACTGTGCCAGGAACAGTGCCAGGCATAAGTGCACTCGGCCACAGCGGCAACCTTTTGTTTCGATCCGCTTCCTCCAGGGAGCCAGCCTGCAGTCGGCCTCGCAAACTCTCACTTCCTGCCCGTACGCACTTCGTCATTCCGTACCGTGTAGGAGGCGCTGTAAGGGCTGGAGGTGCATTTCCTTGGGAGGTTGACATTCAGGAGCAGTGCTGTCCAATAGAGCTTTCTGTCACGATGGACATGTCCTGTGTCTGCACTGTCAGTCAGCACAGGTGGCCCTTGAGCCCTCAAAATGCAGCTAGCGGAATCGTGTTCATTAGCTATTGCTGCGTAACAAAGTACCCCAGAACTTAGCAGCTAAAAACGGGGTTTGTGTTTTTAAGCCACTCATAGCCCCGGAGTCTCTGAGATGGAGGGCAGCGTACCCAAGGATGGGGTGTGTCAGCCGGACATTCGCAGGCATTCTGGGGTGAAGAGGGTTATGATCCGTATCCCCCAGGGGAAGACTGCCTCCCTCCTCTTTGGTCCCTGAGCCCCTGGGCGCAAACTCCCAGAATCCTTCATCTGAACATAAGACAGGAACGTCGGTTCCGGGTGGGAAAGGGGTGCAGTCCATGTAGGCAGGAGCAGCTAGGCCCCAGATAACCTGTGCCCTCTCCCCTGCACCCTTCAGGCCAGCCACAACATCCACTCGGAAGAAACAAGTGGCCAGAAAGCAGACGACCTCCAAAATCCTGGTGCGGAACATCCCCTTCCAGGCCCACAGCCGGGAGATCCGCGAGCTCTTCAGGTGAGAGGCGCCAATGTCATCTCAGGGACCCGTGGTCGGGCAGAGAAACTGCTGGAGCTTTGGGGAAGGCAGCCTTTGGGCCCTGGATGGTTCCGCTGCAGGCCAGCGCAGTAGCCTTTGAAAGGTCAGCTTTTGACTGCCTTTGATTTATCACCCTTAACCTCAGAGGCTGGTCCCAGAGCACTGGGCAGAGAAAAATCCAAACAGCTAGGCCCCCTCCTCTCAGAGCGGGCAGGAAAGGGCAGGCAGCCTTCTCCATCCCCGTCCGCAACCCCTGGGAGGGGCAGGAGCCCCGAGGGCTAGAAGCCAGCTCTCTGGTGGCCTACCTGACATTCGTCACCACCAGACTCCCTCCTATGGTTTATGTCGGCAGTTCTCGGCCTCTGCTGCACATTCAAATCACCTGGGACTTTCATAAACCCACCTTTGCTATGGCGGAGCCCTGGTGGCACAATGGTTAAGTGTTTGGCTGCTAACCTAAAGGTTTGCTGTTCAAACCCACCCAACAGCAATATGGGAGAAGGACCTGACCATCCGCTCCAGTAAAGATTGTTGTTATTCTTGGGTACCATCGAGTTGATTTTCAAGTCCTAGTGACTGCACCTGACAGAGTAAAACTGCCTCACAGGGTTTTCTAGCCTGGAATCTTTTATGAGAGCAGATTGTCAGGCCTTTATCCCGCTGAGGGTTTGAACCACCAGCCTTGGGTTAGCAGCCAAGCACTTACCCATTGCTCTACCAGGGCTAGATTACAGCTTAGAAAACCCCATGGGGCAGTTCTACTCTGTCATGTGGGGTCACTATGAGTCATAATTGACTCCATGGCACCCAACAACAACCTTTGCTGCAGCTCCATACCCAGAGTCTGACTCCCTTGTCGGGGTTGGAACCCAGACATTGGTATTTGGGTAAATACTCCCCTGGTGATTCTAATATCCAGCCAGACTTGGGGACCACTGGTCTCAGTTGCTGTCCATGGGGAGCCCCTTTTGAAATGAGAGTGCATTCGCTGCAGCACAGGGGTGGAAAACTCAGCTCTCTCAGGGGCCAGCAGGCGATGGGAGCGGTAAAGCAGGCTGGTACCTCTGCACCCCCAGCTGTGCTGCGAGGCAGGTGTGCCGATTCCATAGGACCACGTCCTCTGACGTTTTCAAAGAGAAACGACATTGTGGATTCTTACAGGAAATGAGTTGGCAGCTAATACGCATAATACTGCATAGGACAGTCTGTGAGCCAAGTACAGCCCTTGGACCATTAGTTTGCAACCTCTGTGTTGGCTTGAAACACTGTGTGGTTTTTCTGTGAGTTAGGTGTCGCCCAGCACCAAGCCCTGAGGGAAAGAAAGGACTTAAAGAAGGGACTTAGAGGAAAAGGTTTCCAGCCAGGGCACTCCTGGGTGATGGCACATATCAGGTGGTGCAGGGAGACCAGCTGGCCCTCAGAAGGGACAGCAGAGGCAGCGAGCCCCAGCCCAGCCAACCGTCGAGGCCTAGCTGGGATCTAAGCGTGTTCCAGTGACCTACAGTATCTTGGGTGAAAACTTAACGGTAGCACGTACTAGGTCTCATTACTCCAACTTGTGTCTGTTGATTTCTGGCCTGGAGCTCAGAGGAGGTAAGTCCCTATTAGAATTACCACTTATCAGCTTGCAAGGTAAAATGTGGAGACAAAATGGTCCCGTATTTTGGAAACTTAAAGAATCATCTTGGTGTAAAACCTACCTCTTGGCTCTCACTCATTGGTATAAAAAATGGGAGGCTGTTTGGGGAAGTTGCTTCAAAAATCCTTGTCCGTCTGCCCTCTTTATTCTAAACCTACGTCGGCCTACAGTTCCTTAATGGACGGGGTTTGTTGCATGCTGACGCAAAGACTTGGTCCCTGCAAGGTTCTCAGTACCAGGGGTCGCAGAGAGGATCCCAGGGACCCTGCATGGCCTTAACAGCCTGGGGAGATGGAGCCAAACCCTGGGGGACATTTTCCAGCTCCCTGCACCAGGTAGATCCATCTAGAGCAAAAAGTGTGGCTGTCCTTAGGAGAAGGTGTGTATCCTCAGCCTCGCGTGCGCCTGCTCATTGTAATGTGCATCTGCTGTTTAAAAAGCGTCCAGTTTCAGAACTGGCAGATCCAAGCAGGCTTGCTGAGGAAGTCATATTCCGCCGAAGTAACAGTTCCGCTCGGTTCCGCAGTACATTTAGGATGACACTGATCCAGGGAGACAAAAGGCAGCAATGGAAGCATGCTTTGTTTAAGCTCATGTTTCATGTTTATTTTTAGGAGACAGGGGATTAGTGTCCCCCGAACATAATCACAGGTGGCGTCACTTCACTCTGCCATTGTTCTGGTGGTAGTTTTCATAAACCCTGTTTTGGGGCACTACTACCTCGCTTTTGTTGTTGGCTCCAGCAGGGGCTGAGGCAGCTCCCAGTGGCGGCCAGCAGGGGGCGCTGTGAGCCTTCTCAAGGAGACCAACCTTGTCCAGGGAAAGCCAAAGCTGGCGTTGCAGACAAAGCCACTGGCCGGCAAAGGTCATTAGCTAGGGGAAGATTTCAGGGTGTAGGGGACCCAGTGTGGCCCACTTTGCCAGGCAGGTTTTGAGGGGTCTTCCTACCAGGGGTAATAAAAGCCACAACTCCCTTTTCTGGAGTGCTAGCAGGTGTCGGGTTCTGTGCTGAACGCCTCACTGTGCATTCTCATCTCCTTTAAGCCTCAGAAGCCCTGGAGGGAGCAATCCTGTCACCCCTGTTACCCTCAGAAGGAAGCTGAGTCTCAGGGTGGTGCATTGTCTTACCTGGGACCACACAGTGGACAAGGGCTTAAATGGAAGTTCATGTGTCCCAGGGCCTTGGTCTCCATCATCCATTGTGTGGTTGTCATGTGTCCAAAAGGAGCCATCTTCCTCCGGCTGGACCGCTGTACCACAGGTGTGTCACATAGACCAGGTCCTGTGCCAGGCGTCTGGGCATTTCAGGAGAGACACAGTCTGCTCTCTCATGGAGCTCTTGTCTAGTGGAGGACCAAGGGGGGAAGAGATAGTGGCAGTGGGTGGCACCTGGAGTGTGTAGGTGCAAGGGCAGGGGCTGGGGGAGAGCAGGGTCAAGGTTCTAAAGACTGACCCCTGGGGGCAGCAGCTCACCTGCCCCCTTGAGCCTCACAGGTGAGCTGGGGCTGCAGCTTCCTGGCCCAAGCCAGAGGCAGTTGTTGTTAGCTAATGTCTAGTCGGCTTCAGTTGATGGCAGTCCCATGCACAGTGGAATGAAACCCTGCCTGGTCCTGCACCATCGCCTGATCGGATGCAGATCAGACTGCTGTGACCAAAGGGTTTTCACTGGCTGACTTTCAGAAATAGATCACCAGGCCTTTCTTCCTAGTCCGTCTTAGTCTGGAAGCTCTGCTGAATCCTGGTCAGCATCCTAGCAACTGACAGACAGGTGGTGACTGTGTGTGAGGTGCACTGGGTAGGGATTGAACCCAGGCCTCCCACACGGAAGACGAGAATTCAGCTGCTGAAAGGGCCTTTCCTGTGGGCCCCCAGCCTTCCCTCAAGCCTCCCTGCACCAGCGTCCAGCACTGAAACACTCAGCCCCCCAGAAGCAGTCAGGCCAGAGCCGAGAGGCGGTGGATGTCCACATTTCTGCGGGATCATCATCAGGGACCATTCAAGACTTACCTTTAGGAAACTCAGAGGGTAGACAGAGAAGTGGATTAGGACACGGGGGTCCTAGTCCTCTCTCTGCCACTCCCTCCCTCCTTCTGGGCCTCAGTTTCCCCCTTCATAAAATAGTAATAGTAATGGAAACATATGCTGTTACCTGTTGTCAGCAGAGGCTTGCGTGTTGCTATGATGCTGGGCAGGTTTCAGCAGAGCTTCGGCTAAGATGGACTAGAAAGAAAGACCTGCTAATCTACTGAAAAATGAGCCAGCCAAAACCCTAGGGATCACAACAGTCGTGCATGGTGTCAGCGTGAGCAGGGACCAACTTCACGGCAGCTGACGACAACGACACTATGATGGTAATGTAGTAATAAGCGTTGGTGTTTATCATTAGAATGTATATTTTCCAAGACTGACCTCTGTGCCAGGCACGGTGCTTTGCACTTTTACAAGTCCACTTACTGCAACAGCTTTGTGGCATCGTTCTTGTCGACTCCATTCCCTTGTGAAGACGTCAGCCCTGGAGCCTGAATTCCCAGCCACTCGGCCAGCTGGCTCCCGGCTTTCACCACGTGGCTGCCTCAGGGACTGTTAAGAGGATGAAATGAGATTACGCATATGAAGCACTTGGTGCAGCGCCTGGTACAGAGTCGACCAAAAAAACCAAACCCTGTGCCATCAAGTTGATTCCAACTCGTAACGACCCTACAGGACAGAGTAGAACAGCCCCATAGGGTTTCCAAGAAGCGCCTGGTGGATTCGAACTGCTAACCTTTTGTTTACCAGCTGTAGCTCTTTGCCACTACAACTCCAGGGTTTCCTGGTACACAGTAGGCAGTTAAACGTTAATGGGGGTTATTCAAGGACACAAAACCAGCGGGGTCATGATTCAAACCCAGGACAGGTCTGACTTTAGACAGAGCCTGTGCCGTTAACAGCAGTGCTGAGCTCGTGGATGGACAAGAATCCTTTGAGGTTCTCTGCAGAATTTTTTCTCCTTTCTATCAGTACATATGTGTGTGTATATCTATATAGGTATATATGGAGCCCTGGTGGTGCAGTGGTTAAGTGTTTGGCTGCTAACCAAAAGTTTGGCAGTTCAAATCCACCAGCTGCTCCTTGGAAACCCTATAAGGTAGTTCTACTCTGTCCTGTAGGATCACTGTGAGTCAGAATCAACTCACTGGCAATGGGTTTGTAATGGGTTATATATATATATATATACGTATGTATACATGGAAGGAGCCCTGGTGGTGCAACAGTTAAGTGCTCAGCTGCTAACTGAATGGTGGTTTGAACCCTCCAGAGGCTCCACAGAAGAAAAGACCTGGCGATCTGCTCCCGTAAAGATTACAGCCAAGGAAACCCTATAGGGCAGTTCTACGCTGTCCTGTAGGGTCTCTGAGTTGGAATTGACTGGACAGCACCCAACAGTAACCTGTAACCCAATGCCATTGAGTTGATTCAGCCCTCCCCCAGTGTAACCCTCTCCCCCTCGCTGGGTTCTGGGTCAGAGAGAGTCTGTCAGTGAGGTGAGACACTGGCTGAACCTTCCCATGTTGTCTGCTAAGGGGAAGTGTGAGAGAGAGAGACATGGGATGCCCCAGCCTTGCAAGTGCACATTCAGGCATGTGGCATGTGAGGGAGCAGACAGCTTCGCCCACAGCCAGAGCAAAGGAGAAGTGGCCCACTTCGAAGTACCTCGTAGAGGGTAACAGCGTTCACAGATCCTGTACCTTAAAGGCTGGCCTCGATTTGAAAAACGTCCACAACTTAGAACCATCATTTTTTGGGTAATAATGATAGCGTAGCTCACGTCGACAGTGCAGTAAGATTAAGGATTCCTGGTCTGAACCAGCCCACCGGGTTCACATCCCAGCTCTACCACTCGCAAGCTGTGTGACCTTGGGCAGGTTACTTAACCTCTCTGTGCCCCCATTTCCTCATCTGGAAAACGGGCATAGACCTCCATGCCACCTACAACCTCAGAGGGCAGTGGTATGGGGACAGTGCCTGGCACAGAGTAAGCGTGGTGAGGGTGTGCTGTGATCGTTGCTATTGAAAATGAAAGGCCTTTGCTGACCCCTGCCTGTTCTCCCACAGCCACTTTACCAGTCCACCCTAGCCCACCTCACAGTGGCCCTTGCATAGCTCACTGTCATTGTGTGGTGGTTTTGCTTAGTGTCCCCAGACCATAAGGACAGACACTGTCTGATTCCCTGCCGTGTCCGTGGTGCCTGGTCTGTAGCACGCTCCGTAATACCCACTGAGTCATAGACGTACTGTGCTAAGCTTTGCTTCATGGATCCTGATGCAGATAAGGCATGGGGGCCCAGAGAGGGTTAGGAGTTTGCCTAGGGTCACACAGCTCTGCAGGGGCCTAGCCAGGCCTCCTTCACTCTAGAGCCGCACCTCCGCCCCCTAGAATTGTCCCCAGAGCGTGTCAGCTCTGGGCGGCCAGTGGACACTGCCGCAGACAGGCTGGCCGGCAGCTGCAGGTGGAGAGCTTTCTGCTTTCATCCTGAGCGTCTGTTTTTTTGTTTTTCTTTGGAGGTGTGAACCACCTGCTAGGATGTGAATGGGTGAGTTCATAACAGGTGTCTGCGGGCCTTAGTTGCACGGCTTGCATCTCCTGTCCCCAGCGCACCTGGTGCGCCTCACTCACTGGTCAGCGTCTGTCCATCCCTTGCCTCCTTCCTCTTCATTTCCTCTCACTGTGACCATGACTGCAGGGCGGGGCCCAGGACAGCGTGCTCGCCTGCACTCCTCCCTTGCACAGGCCCAGGGCTGCCTCCCAGGCAACCCCTGGCTGTTAGCAATTCTTTTCCAAAAGCCACAGTGAGCCCTTTAATGTGCTCTTGGCAGAGACTTGAGTGAGGTGGGGGAGGCAGGTTTCCCATTCCCCAGACCCTCAGGGAAGAAGCTCTGCAAAAGTCAGCAGCCGTGGGCAGTTCCCAAGAGCCAGCAGGACGATTCTAGAAGGGAAAGCTGCACTCAGCCAAACTCTGTAAGGGGCTGGAGTGAGAAGGGACAGGGCTGTGACCATGGCCCCTCCCCTACCCAGGTCATCTACCAGATACACCTCTATGGAGGGGCCCTAGACGGGCGCTGTCACATCCATCGGCCATGTCCAGCCACACTCGGTTGTTCTCGGACTTTCTACAGCTGCTTTCACGCCACAGCAGCAGAGTTCAGTAGTTGCGGCAGAGACCGAACTGCCTGCAAGCCTAAAATATTTGCTGTCTGGGCCTTTACAGGAAAAGTTTGCCAGCTCCTCCTCTCAGTGAAACACAAGACCTAGTGAAGATGAGCCAGGCCCTAAAAGAAAATAGTCAAGGCTTGGAGTCAGAGAACTAGCTTGTTGTTTTTGTCTTTTAGTTTTAATTACACAAATAAGATACTTTATCTTCTCTCTTATGAGAAGATATCCCTGGGTATATGCCTTGCAGGCTCTCTCCCAGTCTGTGGGTAGCTTGTCACCCTCTTAATAGTGTCTCTTGATGAACCCTCACCTCCCCCCACAAAAAAAGAACCAAACTCAGTGCCATCAAGTCAATTCTACCTCATAGCAATCCTACAGGACAAAATAGAACTGCCCCATCGGTTTTCCAAGGCTGTAAATCTTTATGGAAGAGGACTGTCATGTCTTTCTCCCTCGAAGCACCTGGGGGGTTCAAACCGCCTACCTTTTGGTTAGCAGCCGAGTGCTTAACCGCTGTGCCACCAGGACTCCTTATCATTTGATGCACAGAGGCTCTTTATTTTAATATTCTTAGGTTATTGTTTTTTCCCCTTGGGATTAGAACTTTTTGGGTCGCGTTTAAGAAATCCTTGCCCACTGCAGGGTCATGAAGCTGCTCTCCTATGTTTTCCTTAGAAGCTTTAACCTTTCACTTTTAGATATGCAGTCATCTGGAATTGATGTTTGTGTGTGGCATGAGGTAGAGATCCAGGTACATTTTTTCTCCACTTGGATATTCAGTTGGCCCAACATTGTTTATTGAAAAGACCATTCTGTGCTCTGTGCTCTGCAGTATTGCCTTTGTCATAAATCAGGTCACTGTGGATGTGAGAGGCTGCTTCTGGACTCTCGTGTGCTCCGTTGGTCTATTTGTCTGTCCCTGTGCCAGTACCTCACGGTCTTAATTACCAGGGCTTTGTAGCTGTGGTCTCGATCTCTGGTGTCTTTGTTCTTCTTCAGGTTTGCCTGGGCTCCTCTTGGCCCTTTGCATTTCAGGTGTTTGGATTTTCTTCCAAAGCTGTGGAGGTTTTGAGCAGAGGGAGTAGTGGAATCTGACTTGTCTTTGTGAAAGATCTTTTTGAGGGGACTGGTCTCGAAGGGACAAGAGCGGATGAGGCACGACCAGCGAGAAGGGTTTGTGGTCACCTGGACAAGAGGGGGCGTGGCCTGGAGCAGGTGTCAGCCTTGGGAGCAGGCAAGGAGTCAGTTGGGGACAGGTTTGCAGAGCCTTGCTGGCAGTCTGAGTGAGGGGAGCAATGGAGAGAGGAATGGAGGACAGCCCTATATTTAGGACCTACGCAACTAGTGGGTCCTGTGCCATGTTTGGCGACAGGGCAGTCTGGGGGGACACCAGCTTGGCTGGGAGGGAAGGGGCATCAGAATGAGTGAGAGCCACTGTGCTCATTTAAGAACTATCTATATGGGATCAAACTGACAACGGCAACTGGCAAGAGTAGATAGGAAGCTTAGGGAACAGCGAGTTATGTTAATGGCGGAGGAACAACTCAGAAAAGGAGGGTGAGAACGGTTGTACATCTTGAAGAATGTAACCAAGGTCACTGAATTGTACATATAGAAATGGTTGACTTAGTGTATGTTCTGCTGTGTGTATGTTCAATAGCAATAAAAATAAATAAAAGTAAAATAAAGTCAGTGAGCAAAAAAAAAATAAAAATGAGCGCAAGCGCGGCCCCACCCCTCCAGCCTCCTTGGATGCAGTCGGTGGGACTGTAAGTGCGGGGTACACCCATGTGCCCTCCCAGGGACATGCTCAGAAGCCGGGGGCGGGGGCTGTGTGCAGGAGGCTGTCGGGGCCCCCTCCTCCGCCAGCCCCAGCCCAGATACCTCTCCCACAGCGGGCTCTGCGCACAACAAAAAATGGGCTCATTATCCAGTGAGGACCTTGCCTCCGTGGAGATGGTGCACACCTGGCAGGAGAGGATAGAAGCAGACCACAGCTGGTTGTTCACATCTGGGCATGGGGGCCCACCTTATCCCCTGAGCTCCTGAGAGCCTCTCCCTCCAGGCAGCTCTCCCGGGGCGTGATCAGAGAGGAAGGAGGGTGCTGTGCCCTGAATGTGGCCAACAGCACTGACGCTGGTGACAGTGATGCCTATGGCTGGTGACACTGAGAAGCGTCACCACGCATCACCATGCAGCAAGTATGGTGAGCACGTTGTACAGATCTTGTCGACAGCCCTCTCAGGAAAGTGCTCCTGCTGCCCAGAGCAGTGCAGTCACCTGCTTGAGGCCACACAGTGGCAGAGCTGGAAGCCACCCAGCCCCACAGTTCTTCCTGGAGCCAGATTCTGAGCCTGAGCGTGTCACTCCCAGTCCTGCTCCACGCTCCTGTACACATCCCAGATAACTCCTCACTGAAGGGGCAGTGCCAGAGCTGTGCTTCTTAATGGATTTGTCCATGCGTGTGCCTGCGCCTGGGGCTTACAGGGAGCATCCCCATGGGGCACACCTGATTCAGGGCATCTGTTAGCCCCAGATTGTCAGCAGGAACGTAAGCGTTGGCTGTATTGATGTCCCTTAGTGGTGTGTGTCTGCCGGGTGAGCCAGGCACTGTTGGCAAGTTCTCCGTGTGTTTACTTAGCACCTACCACAGGGCCCTGCCAGGCCCACCCACCAGTGGGGCTTCTGTGTCCCTAATTTCATTTGCTCCTCCCCTACGCACCCTGGGGAACTGACGCTCACAAGTCAGATGGCGTCCCGGCTATAAAACCTAAGCAGGTGGCAGAGTTGGATTTGCGCTCCCAGTCACGCTCTTTCTGCGCTGCCTTCTCCAGCGTAAATTCAAGGGATGGAGACGTACCTTTTTAACCCTTTCGTGTATCTGTTCAAGAGCCCTTAGAATACGCCTGTCTTCGGCAGTCGTGGCCCCTGAGGTTTTGAATGTCTGTGATGTTCATCAAGGCTAGTCCACAAATTGCCGTTGTTAGTGGCCCCTGACTCATGGGCACCCCAGACACGATGAAACAAAACGCTACCCAGTCCTGCGCCATCCCGGACACGGCTGGTTGTGGATCGGACCTTTGTGAGCCACAGGTATGTCATTGGATGGTTTCTGGAAGTAGATCTCCAGGCCTTTCTTCTTAGTCCATCTTAGTCTAGAAGCTCCGCTAAAACCTGTTCAGCATCAGAGCAACACAGAAACCTTCCTGACAGGTGGGCGGTGGCTACACATGAGGGGCTTTGACCAGGAACCGAACAGGGCCTCCCACGTGGAAGGTGGGAATTCTACCACTGAACCACAGTGCCTCGTCTACAGATAACGCGGGCTGACTGCGAGCTGAGCGAGTGCGGTGCCGGTTTCAAAGCACCCACTGTTGCCCTCAGGGTAACTATATTCTAAGCAAGTGATGGGCCCACTTGTCGGGGGTGATTACAATTAGCAGGTCAAAACCCATTGCTGTCAAGTCTATTCTGACTCATAGCAACCCTGTAGGACAGAGTAGAACTGCCCCAAAGGGTTTCCAAGAAGCAGCTGGTAGATTTGAACTGCCAACTTTTTGGTTAGCAGCCTGAGCCCTTAACCACTGCGCTGCCAAGGTTCCAGTTGCCAGGCAGTAACCACAGAATGCCAAAGAATCAATTCCACTAGTGAGCAACCCAAATATGGCTGGCATATTTTTTATTTGGGTGAAAGAAAAGGATCTGCAGTTCTTAAGGGACTCCAAGGTCCGTATTAGCCAGCTGTGGGATGCAGCTCAACAGAACCACATGGTCTAAATCCCTGATGCCCCCCCCCCTTCAGGGCATGATCACATCTTGAATCAAGGTTTTAACATGGGCCCCTTGCTGTAGGAGAGGACAACGTGAGCTAACCAGGCTCCATCAGGAGGGAAGAATGAGGGCTGGCCAGCCTACAGAAGGAAAGCCTGAGAGGAGACCGAAGGGCTGAGACTCAGAGCAGATGTTACCCAGAATCCAGTTTCTGCAAAGGGTCAGAACAAACAAATGCACACCTGGCAGAATGGCTGAGCTAAAAAGTTGCGGCAACACAAGGTGCTGGTGGAGACACTGTGTCACTCACACACTGCTGTAGGAGTGTCATATGGCACCACCACTCTGGAAGAGAGCCTGACAGTTTATTATTAACCTAAACACACGCTTCCCGTACAACCCAGCAGTTGCACACCTGGACCTTTATCCCAGAGAGGTGGAAACTTAGGTTCACACGAAAACCTGTACACACGTCCATCAATAAATGAACGGAGAAACAAAATGTGGTATGTCCATACAATGAAATTACTCAGCTATAAAAAGCGAGGAGGTTCTGATACATGCTACAACATGGATGAACCTTGAAAACATCATGCTGAGTCAAAGAAGCCAAAAAAGACCACAAAATTGTATGATTCCATTTTTATGAAATGTCCAGAACGTTGTTGTTGCCCTCAAGTCAGTTCCTACTCATAGTGACCCTATCTATGGACGACAGAACGAAACATCAACCGGTCCTGCGCCGTCCTCACAGTTGTTGCTGTGCTCAAGCCCATTGTTGCAGTCATTGCGTCGGTCCATTTCATTGAGGGTCTGCCTCTTTTTCTCTGGCCCTCTACTTCACAAAGCATGATGTCCTTCTCCAGGGACTGGTCTCTCCTGATAACATGTACAAAGTACATGAGACAAAGTCTCGCCATCCTGGCTTCTAAGGAGCATTCTAGCTGTACTTCTTCCAAGATAGGTTTGTTCATTCTTCCGGCAGTCCATGGTATATTCAGTATTCTTCTCCAACACCATAATTCAAAGGTGTTAGTTCTTTCATGGTCTTAGTCATTGTCCACCTTTTGCATGCATATGAGGTGATTGAAAACACCGTGGCTTGAATCAGGGGCACCTTAGTCTTCAAAGTGACATCTTTGCTTTTTAACACTTTAAAGAGGTCTTTTGCGGCAGATTTGCCCAATGCAGTACATCCAGGAGGGTAGATTAATGGCTGGGGGGAATGGGAAGGTTGGGGGGTGATAGCTAACAGGTGCGGAGTTTCTTTTTGAATTGATGAAAATGTTTTAAAATTGATTCCGGTGATCGTCGTTCAACACCACAAATATAGTAAAAACCATTGGATTGTATATTTTAAATGAGTGAATTCGATGGTATGTGAATTATATCTCAATAAAGCTGTTTAAAAAAAAAAGAAAACTTGTACATGACTGTACGTAGCAGCTTTATTAATAATGGCCGAAAACTAGAAACCACCCAGATGTCCATCAGTGGGTGAATAGTTCGACTGTGGTACGTCCGTACCGTGAAATACTACTCGGCAATAAAAAGGAGCAAACTGTGGATACACGCAAACACCTGGGTGAATCTCTGGAGAATTATGCAGAGCGAAAAAGGCAATCCCGAAAGCCTGCATACCGTACAAGTCCATTTATGTGACATTTCTGAGATGACAACATTTATAGGGATTTTGGAGAAGAGATTAGTGGTTGGTCAGGTGTTACAGAGGAAAGGAGGTGGCTGAGGCTGTAAACGGTAGTAGGGGGATCCTTTTGATGGAATGTTCTGTATCTTAACTGGTGGTCCTCATCCAAACCTATGTGTGATAAAATTTCATGGAACCAAATACACACCCAAATGACTTATGTAAAACTGGTGAAATCTGAATAAGGCCAGCGGATTGTATCGATGTCAGTTTTCTGGTTGTGATATCGTACCCTAGTTATAGGGTCGCTATGAGTCAGAATCAATTCGACAGCAACAGGTTTCTATGTCAGATGTTACTGCTGGGGGAAACTATTATTTCTTAAAATTGCATGTGAATCTACAATTATCTGAAAATTAAAAGTGTTTAAAAAATGAATATCCTAATCCAGAAAAGATTAGAAAAGGCTACTCCATGCAGTAGTGAGTTTCCCATCACCAGAGGTAATCAAGTGAGGGTTAGGATGACTGTTAAGGATGCTATAGATGGGATTCCTGATGGAATGAGAGGCCAGGCCCACTCCCTATGAAACTCTTCCACCCCAGGAATGTATCAGTGGTAAAGTCCACGGGATCCAAGAAAGGAGAACTTGCCAGGCTTTGGGATCAGCAGTAGCTGGTTTGGCTCTTTGGTCAGAAGAAAGTTCACTCTCTGCAGCCACGCAGACAGTAGCCCAGGGAGGAGGAAAACTAGGGGGAGAGAAGTTATCCCAACTTTTATATGCTGCATAAACAGTTTATACACTTTGTTACTTAAATTAGGCTAATTGAACCAAGGGAAATGAATGAAGAGACTGGCCTAGAAAGTATATTTTATCTCCCAGGATCTATTTTTATATAATAGCGTGACCCTGGTACTACAGAGAATGTAGAAAAAATATTAAACTTCCGTTGTTCGCAGCACGAGAAAATACCATTTGAGTGAGTGTCTCTACCCCTTTTTGAGAGAGCTAAGAAACCAGCACGTAACCTCCTTGGGCTCTTGTTGATCTGCGCCCCTGCAGACACTTGGACCTGCAGGGTGGGCACAAGTCTGTGTTTCTAAAAGCATACCTTTCCCTGTTGAAGGAGTCCGTGGGTGGTACAGATGGTTAAATGCTCGGCTGTTACCTGAAAGGTTGGTGGTTCGCAGCCTTGGAAACCCTACGGAGCAGTTCTGCTCTGCACACATGGGGTTGCCATGGGCCGGAATCGACTTGACAGCAACTGGTTTGGTCTTTGGTTTTCCCTGTTTCTCTGAAAACAGAGCCCTGAGGCATTTGATGGGGATGCAAACTGGGTGATAGTTCCTTCATTCGGGGGCCTGCTTTGCAGAGACCCTATTCCAGATCCTTCGCTTCTCCTTTCTTAATTATGCTGCTCTCTGCCTACAAATACATCCACCGGGGGTTGGTCGGCGGCTGTAAAAGTTCCTGCTCCGCAAACCAGGACCAGCAACACTTGCTCAGATGAGCTGCTTGGGTTATCCAAGTTCTCGTTTTTCATGCTGTCCTTGTGCCTCGGTCATCGGGAGTTGGCTGTAAGCTTGGAAAGGAGCCACTGTGATTTTCCAAATGAGAAAAACACCAGGCAAGGAGTCAGGAGGCCTGAATTCTGGCCCCCGCTCGATCTCACACCAGTTGTCTGACTTTGGACAGTTGTGTGACTTCTTAGGGCCTCAGTTTGTTGAATGAATCAATGACGGGGTTGGGCCAGGCTGGCCACAGCAGGTAGCTTCTGCCCTCTGAGCCAACACAAATCTGTTGGTCATGGCTACCTAGACTTCTGTACTGGAGGAGTGTGAGACTGTGTTCCAGCTATGCAGGTAATGGCATCATAATTGATTAGTGATGTCTGCCACGGGCCCAGGAGCAGCATCTGTGATGGGTAAGTGGCTGCAGGTATTCGCCTACAATTTCTCAGTTGCGAGGCCCTCTCTGAAAGGCTTGCCTGTTTCCCTCTGCCAGGCAGGCTGGTGGAGCAGTCCCAACCCAGAGCTGATGGGGAAGCCTATTTAGTTTTCCCCTTTAAAAAAATAACAGTCAACACTGAGAGTTGAGAAATGGTCCCTGGGTAGCACAAATGGTTTGCTCTCAACTACTAAAGGTTGGTGGTTTGAACCCACCCAGTGGTACCACAGAAGACAGGCCTGTCAGTCTGCTTCTGTAAAGGTTACAGTCAAGAAAATCCCACAGGGCACCTCTACTCGGTAACACATCGGGTTGCAGGGAGCTGGAATCAGTTCAACGGCAACGGGTTTTTGATGGGTGAAAAGGGGGTTTCTTTTTGGTTGTTGTTTTCTTCCCTCCTGGGACCAAGATTTCCAAGTTGGTCTTCATTGCAAGTGACATTTTGTTTCGCTCCATGCCTGGGCTGATTCCAGAGTGGGCGACAGAAGCCCAGGCTGTGGGACGGGCGCCCAGGGGAGAGTGTGCGGGTCCCAGGGGTGAGGTGGTGGTGCGCACCGTCTCTTCTCTCCAGTCACAGGCGGCCACAGTGCTTGCTCTCACCTTGCTTTCACACCTCCGCCTGCGCCATTCAGTACCTTTTCAGTTACAAGGTCTCCGCGCTTTGTCTGGGCTTGTCTGCCGGCCCTGGTCTCATTGTTGGAGCCGATAATTGTGGCGCTGAGAGGCAGCACGCAGTCCCCCGGGTATCTTCAGAGCGTTCTGAGCAGGAGCAGTGGCTGCCTGCTGCGTGTCTCAGAGCTTCCCTTGGAAAAGGGAGATCTCAACACACTGCTTCTTAGTGAAGGACGAACCCGTCGGTTTAGCAAATACTTACTGAGCATCTCTAAGGAGGCTGGATACTGGGTTACAGAAACAAGGATGAACTCCAGGAAAGGACCTGACCACCTAGGTTTAGGGGAAGGTGGATACCCAAGCTTCACCGTTTAGGGCAGAGACCAGGTCTTAGAGGACATCTCGTACTCACTTAGTCATCATGGACAAGTTACTTCATCTCTCTGGGACTCAGTGCTTGTCTTTGTATAATGGCGAGATCGACAGCTGTGTCTGGTTTATCGTAAGGAATGAGGTCAATGATGTTAGAATTGGAGTTGGCATTCTTCCTGGCCCAGGGCAGTCATTGTCTGCATCGTGGCTTATGCCTATGGTTCCTAGAGTATGTTAGGACTGTGATAGGAAGCCAGGGAGAAAACCAACTGCCATTGAGTCAACTCAGACTCCTGGCGACCCCATGGGCGTCAGGGTAGAACTGTGCTTCCTAAGACTACACTAGGAGCCAAGGAGCTGGGCTTTCATTCCCAACTGTGCTAACTAGCTGTGTGCTGTTAGGAAAGTTACCTTCTCTCTCTGGTCCTCACCAGAGGAAACTGCAGTGAGGGGGCTCAATTACACGACATTCTCTGAACGGGGCTTATATTCTAAGGGAACGTTTCATAAAATCACACATTGCCATCACAGTGTTCCTCGAGCTTGAATAATGTGCACAGAGCCCTTTAAAGAAAATAAAAGCCTTGTGTCGACATCATTATGTTTTATCATTATGTTACTGAAACGTGCACAGATGTAAAACTCAGAGTAAACTGACAACTCACGCTTATGTTCACATAGGACTGTAAGACCACCAGGTCAGGGTTTCAAATTAAACACAAGCAAAATTTAAAATCAATAAAGTTCAAACGGACAGCATTATTTTAGTATGACGGATGATGTTGTTTTGCCGAAACTAAATTCCGTATGCTAGTTTTAATATTAGAAGGATGTAGCCTCAGGTTTGATCATTAATCTGCTTCTGTATCTTTACGTCAGTATGCTAATGCCGGGAGTGTCTGCTTGCGTAAGTAAGGACGCTGTGCAGAACAGAAATACTGACTTGCAGGCTTTATTTGGCAGTTCAGCGCAATCAGGTTTTGTTTATCTAAGTCTCAGCCTGTCATCAAACACCCCTTTTAACACAGCGTCACTTACCTGTTGCTGTCGATTCTGACTCATAGCAACCCTATAGGACAGAGTAGAACTGCCCCAAAGGGTTTTGAAGGCTGTCATCTTTCCAGAAGCAGACTGTCACATCTTTCTCCTACAGAATGGCTGGTGGGTTTGAATAACTGACCTTTGGTTAGCAGCTGAGCACTTAACCACTGTACAACTAGTACTCCTTCAACGTCGCTTAGTGATTCTATTAAGCCATCTCTGTCACTTAAAAATAAAAGTTAGCATTATAATCTTATGTCAATAAATGGATAACCAGTTACCCTTGGAACTGGGAAGAGAAAAGCATTTTGTTGTTCATATGGCTAATTGATCTCTTGTTGCAAATGGGTACCGTCTGTGTAAAGACAGGTTCCACACAGCATAGCGTCCAGTCCCACAGAGTAAGGCAGTGTATTCCAGCACAGGTCTTTTGAGGTCACCATGTCTACAAGTGGGTGCTCTGGGGGGGTCACAGGGCCCCACTTCAGGGTAGTGTTCAGACTACCAGGAACTCTGAATGGCCACTTTCCCATCACTGAAATCGGAAATTTTTTCACAGTACTGTTATACATGTATATAGACATATTTTTAAAAAATTAGGTTGCATAAATAAAAACAAACTTTTAAAATTATCATACAGAAATATCTAAACTACTCCCCAGTATCCCGCCAACACACACATGCATACACACACACACCACACACACACACACACACACAAATCTCTTGGAGGGGCAGCAGACCCTAATTGGAGAAACTCTGTTCTATTAAATTGGATCCTTCTTTAGTGCAAATTTCAGGCCCAAATACTCGTTGGGTCCACTTAGACCTGTAGATCTTTTTCCCTGCCAAGCTCACTTGTGGTTGAAATGCTGCCGATTTAGATGCAGTTTACTCTATTAGAGCTGGTTGTTCTGCCGCTTGGCCACCAAGGTTAAATGAAGCTCCTGGTGCTCTTTAGCATGTCCTGGCAGTGTGGGTATTTGCCTGGGAAAGGGATGTGGGCTGAGGGTTCAGTAAGGGGACCGCAGAAGTCAAAGCAAGAAGCTGCTGAGTGAAAAGAGAGGGGCTCTTACAGCTACAGGCTTTGTGCAAAATCAAACACAAATTCCGAATATGGGTTTTAATGTTTAGGTACAGCGATTCAGAGCAGCAGTGTCATAGTCTGTGGAAGTGGCAGCCTCAAGAGTTGTGCAGTATTAAACCTGTACAACTGAACGTGGCAGCCCTGGGAGTCCATCAGATCAGTTTTTAAATCCTCGTGCCTCCATCTCCCGCCTCCGAGACTGGGACATCCTGAACCTGAGTGTGTGCATCTGTAAAATGGGGACCATAGCACACACTTGCCAGGGCATTTGGGGGATTCAATGAGGAAGTGAAAGTAAAGCAGCTAGCCTAGGACCATGGTCCCCAAACTGTGCCAAGGCACCTTGGGGTGCCACAGTGAAATGTGCCGCAGGCGGTTGTAATTTTTCAAGAGAAACAGTGGCATCTGTCAGGGATGGTGTGAGCTACTACTACTAAGTTGTTTAGACCTAACCAGTTAATAAAGGGATGGTTAGGTGTTTCTTTTTTGCCCTAGGGTGCCATGAGAAAAATTGCAGACACACCAAGGGTACCATGAACCAACGAAGTTAGGGAACCCTTGGCCTAGTGCTTGGTGCAAAGTCAGCACTCGGTAAATAATAGAGACTGTTACATAGTCCCTAGGCAATGCAGACAGTTAACGCATTCAGCCAATAACCAAAAAATTGGCAGTTGGCATCCACCCAGGGGTGCCAAGGAAGAAAGGCCTGGTGATCTACTTCCATTCCGAAAATCAACGGTGGAGAACCCTGTGGAGCACAGTTCTACTCTGACACACATGGGGCTCCATGAGCAACTTGATGGCAGTTGGTTTGGGGTTTTTTGGGGGGAAGTCAGGATGGCGTTTAGTGTTTTGTTTTTTAATTACCTCTGAGAGCCGGAACTCACCAGGACTGCCTTGTTTTTCCTGGTCCTGAGAGTTTTCTGCCTTTAACATAGTGCAGTCTTACCACTTTTCTGTTGCTCTCTATTAGTGGAAAATTATTGCGTTTTCCTTCTCTGACAGGTTTCTGCCTCACACAGGTTCCAGCTTTCAAGGGTTTTACTGTATGTAACTGGAAAGGCCGTGCTGGCCTCAAGATTCCATTTTGGTTCGATTCTTCATACATTTCTCCATCTTTGTGGGGCTGGAATTGGAATCCAGGGTTGTTGGCTGTTCTTCCCACCTCCCCTCTCTTCACCTCTGCACTCTTGTAAATCCATTGCTGAACACTGACTCCCCAGCCCAGGCTGTTTGCAGTCATCTCAAAGGGCTTTATGGAAGCATCCAAAACATGAAAGTCTCAAGAAAATTCATTCACTTGAAAGTCCCAGGTTCGCCATGTTCCTAGCCCGGGGCAGCACCATTAGCCCAGAGTTGGGGTACGGCTCCTCCTCCCAGTTAGGGGACCCTCTCTGCGCAGCCTGGTTTCTGTGAGGCCTCTATGTGGGGACGGCCCCAGCCACCCTAGACATTTAAAGCAACCGCGGCCCCTAACCAAGAAACCTCCCAGAGCTCTTAGCACCATGGCGCGTGGTGAGCTGCTGTTTTCTGGAAGATTCGAGGGTTTTCCCTCAACTGGAGCAAGTGAACAGAGGACGTTACAGCGAAGACCTGTGAACCCAGAGACCCAGGGCTTTCTGTTGCTTTTGTTTTATTTCCCCTCTTCCCTCCAACCACTTCTGTGGCCACCTCGGCTATTGGGGTACACATTAGCCTACAGGTATCAGGTTAAACTATAAATATGTGATCATCTTTGATCTACAAACATGGCACTGTTTGTTATTAGGTGCTGTCGAGCCGGTTCCCACTCTTAGCGACCCTACATACAACGGAATGAAACACTGCCTAGTCCTGCACCATCCTCCCAATCATTGTATTGTTTAATTAAGCCTAGTAGTAGCTGTTCATACTTCACTGAGCCCTCACCATTCTGCCCTGTCACGTGGGGTGCTGTGAACTGAACGACTGTACACCTGCTATGCAAGCGCCTTCTCTCTCAGTCTCGCTCCTTTTAGATCTTTGTGCATTTCGTCCCTGTGTGACCCTGTAGACAACATATGTGATTGCTTCGGGACCGCTTACATGAAAAACAGTGGCATCTTTTTCGTGTCGCCATGCTTTTTCTCCCCTCTAAAATGTGTCTTGAAGATTGTATTCATTTTCTCTGGGTGCTGTAACAAAGCAACAGAAACATGGTGGCTTAAAATCACAGAAAGTTATTCTCTCACAGTCTGGAGGCCAGAAGCCTAAATTCAAGGCGTCAGCGGGGCCAGGCTCTCTGTGAAGGCTCTGAGGAAGGATCCCTCCGCCTATTCCAGCCTCCGGTGGTTGCTGCAGTCTTGGGCGTTCCTTGGCCTGTAGCTGCATCCCGCCAATCTCTGCCTCATCTTCCCTGTCTGTATCTGTGTCTCTTCTCTTTTGTAAGAACACCACTCTGATGGTATTAGGACCCACTCTACCCCAGAACATCCTCATGTTAACTGGCAACATCTTCAAAGACCCTATTTCCAACAGTCACCTTTACAAGTACAAGGGGTTAGGACTTCCACATACCTTTTTGGAGTACACAGTTTAATCCATAGCGGAGATCCTTCAGATTTAGTTCATATAGCTCTACCTCATTCTTTTCAGTTCCCTTTTGCAAGACCAATGACTTATTCATCGCAGATACCTTTTTTCAACAACGGAAATGGCAACTATACCACATGGAAAACGCGGGAATCAAATCATCTATGTCTGTGGAAAGAGACGATGGCGAAGCTCAGTATCTTCAGTCAGAACAGGCCAGGAGCCGACTGCGGAACAGACCATCAGTTGCTCATATGGAAGTTTAAGTTGAAGCTGAAGAAAATTAAAACAAGTCCATGAGAACCTAAATACAACCTTGAGTTTTTCCCACCTGAATTTGGAGACCATCTCAAGAATTGATTTGATGCACCAAATGCTAATTACCAAAGACCAGACGAGTTGTGGGATGACATCAAGGACATCATACGTGAAGAAAGCAAAACATCGTTAAAGACAGGAAAGAAAAAAAAAGACCAAAATGATGTCAGAAGAGACTCTGAAACTTGCACCTGAACACAGAGTAGCTAAAGCGAATGAAGAAATGATTAAGTAAGAGAGCTGAACGGAAGATTTCAAAGGGCCGCTCAAGAAGACAAAGTATTATGATGAAATACGCAAAGACCTGGAGTTAGAAAACCAAAAAGGGGGAGCACATTTGGCATTTCTCAAGCTGAAAGAACTGAAGAGAAAAATTAAAGCCTTGAGTTGGAATTTTGCAGGGTTTTATGGGCAAAATATTGGATGACGAAGGAAGCATGAAAAGAAAATGAAAGGAATATGCAGTCACTGTGTAAAAAAAAAAAAATTTGTACCGAAAAGAATCGGTCGAGTTGATCCATTTCAGAAGGTAGCATACGATCAAGAACCAACGGTCCTAAGGAAAGAAGTCAAAGCTGCACCGAAGGTGTCGGTGAAAAACAAGGCTCCCGGAATTGACGGAATACTAGTTGAGATGTTTCAACAAACGGATATAGCTCTGGAGGTGCTCGCTCACCTGTGCCAAGAACTTTGGAAGACATTTACCTGGCTAACTACCTGGAGGACAACCGTATTTGTGCCCATGCCAAAGAAAGGCGCGATCCAACAGAATGTGGAAATTGTCCAACAATGTCATCAATATCACGTGCAAATAAAATTTTGCTGAAGGTCATTCAAGAGTGGCTGCAGCAGTCATCGACAGGAACTGCCAGAAATTCAAGCTGGACTGAGAAGAGGATGTGCAGCAAGGGATATCATTGCTGATGTCAGATGGATCTTGGCTGAAAGCAGAGAATACCAGAAAGATGTTTGCCTGTGTTTTATTGACTATGCAAAGGCATTTGACTATGTGGATCATGACAAATTATGGATAACATTGTGAAGAATGGGAAATCCAGAACACTTAATTGTGCTCACATGGGATTTGTACATAAACTAAGAGACAGTTGTTCAAACAGAACAAGGGGATACTATGTAGTTTAAAATCAGGAAAGGTGTGCCTCAGGGTTGTATCCTTTCACCATACTTATTCAGTCTGTGTGCTGAACACATCCTCTGAGAAGCTAGACTGTATGAAGGAGAACATGGCATCAGGATTGGAGAAAGACTCGTTAACAAGCTGCACTATGTAGGTGACACAACCTTGCTTTTTGAAAGCGAAGAGGACTTAAAGCACTTACTGATGAAGATCAAAGACTACAGCCTTCAGTATGGATTACACTTCAACACAAAGAAAACAAAAATTCTCACAACTGGACCAACAAGTAACATCATAATAAATGAAGACTAGGTTAAAGTTGTCAAGGATTTCATTTGACTTGGATCCGCAATCAACGCCCATGGAAGCAGCAGTCAAGAAATCAAACAGTGTATTGCATTGGGCAAATCTGTTGGGGGGAAAAAAATCTTTAATGTTGAAAAGCACCAGCGTCACTTGGAGGACTGGAGTGCGCCTCAAGTGCATGCAAAAGCTGGACAATGAATGAGGAAGACTGAAGAAGAATTGATGCCTTTGAATTGTGGCATTGGCAAAGAATACTGAATATACCATGAACTGCCAGAAGAATGAACAAATCTGTCTTGGAAGAAGTACAGCGAGAGTGCTCCTTGGAAGCCAGGATGGCAGGACTTCATCTTACATACTTTGGACATGTTATCAGGAGGGACCAGTCCCTGGAGAAGGAAGTCATGCTTTGTAACATGAGAAAAAGAGAAAGCCACTCAAGGAGATGGATTGCCACAATGGGTACAACAATGGGCTCAAACATAGCAATGATTGTGAGGATGGCACAGGACCAGGCAGTGTTTCGTCCTGTTGTACATGGGGTTGCTATGAGTCAGAACTGTCTCAACAGCACCTAACAACAACAACATTATTTCTTTACTCTAAGGGAATCATACAGCCCACTTTACAGATGAGGAAAAAGAGGTTCCAAGCAGGAATGGTTGAGAGGTGACAAAGTCGGTTCTGGCCCCAGCCCCAGCTGTATTTCCCTCCCACCAGTGGCCTTCCCTGTGTGCAGGACTCCAGTGTTGTCATCGTCCCCCCCCCACCCCCAAATCCTTTACAAACTGGTATACACCACCTCCAATCTGAATTGAGCAATGGGCCTTCCTGACAGACCCACCCATTCAGGTTAATGGAGAGTTACCATTGATACAATGGATGGCCAGTTTCCAAGGAATTAGAAAATAATAGAATATACTTAACATTGAAACTCAATGGAGTGTAATTGAATCTTTGATGATCCAGAAGGCAATTCAGGGCCTGCGGCCCTGGGTCATCATTACAAATATCAGTTATCACTGTAGCTGGGCGAAAGCTTTGCTTAATGGGGCTTCCTGGCTGCTAGCCTGTGTGGCTCTTATTATGTGCCACCTCCCCTGTGGGTGAGCCTGTCCTTTGACCAGAAAAGGAGGCCTGGGAAAGGGCTTTCATCATGAGGAAAGGCCCTTGTCCAGTATCCAGAAAACTCAGGCAGGGCTGTGGGCTGTGGCCGTCCCAGCTGTGGTTCCAGCATCATCCCAGTCCCACAAGGGTGCTCTCCCCTTGAGACTCTGCAGAGCCCTTTCAGCTAGAGCCAGGGCTCTGTTGTCAGACAGCACCAGCTTTCAGTCGTCGGCTAGACTGTTCCTGGTTTTGTGCTCCCCCCTTGAGAATCTGCAGAGCCCTTTCAGCCAGAGCCGGGGCTCTGTTGTCGGACAGCACCAGCTTTCAGTCGTGGGCTAGACTGTTCCTGGTTTTGTGGTCTCCCCTTGAGACTCTGCAGAGCCCTTTCAGCCAGAGCTGGGGCTCTGTTGTCGGACAGCACCAGCTTTCAGTCCTGGACTAGACTGTTCCTGGTTTTGTGCTCTCCCCTTGAGACTCTGCAGAGCCCTTTCAGCCAGAGCTGGGGCTCTGTTGTCAGACAGCACCAGCTTTCAGTCCTGGGCTAGACTGTTCCTGGTTTTGTGGTCTCCCCTTGAGACCCTGCAGAGCCCTTTCAGCCAGAGCTGGGGCTCTGTTGTCGCACAGCACCAGCTTTCAGTCCTGGACTAGACTGTTCCTGGTTTTGTGGTCCTGGCTAAGTCCTTACCTGTCTGATCCTCAGTTTTCACAGCTGTAAAACGGTGATAATGCTAATACCTCACGTCTTAGTCATCTAGTGCTGCTGTAACAGAAATACCACAAGCGGATGGCTTTAACAAACGAATTTATTTTCTCACAGCTTGGGAAGCTAGAAGTCCAAGTTCAGGGCTCCAGTTTTAGGGGAAGGCTTTCTGTCTCTGTGGGCTCTAGGGGTGATCCTTGTCTCTTTTCAGCTTCCGTTTCTTGGTCCCTTGGAGATCTTTGTGTGGCTTGGCATCTGTCTTCTCCCATCTCTGCTTCTCCATCTGCTTGTTTAATCTCTTTTATATCTCAAAAGAGATGTGACTCAGGATAATCCTACACTAATCCTGCCTCATTAACATAACAAAGACAGCCCATTCCGGAATGGGATCATAACCACAGGCATAGAGGTTAAGTTTTACAATACACATTTTGGGAGGGCACAATCTAACCCATAACACCTCTTCATAGCCTTTTTTGATGAGGAATCAGGATTTTGAGTGCTTAGTACAATAAAAGCATGATAAATCCTTAGCTAAAATTACTGTTCTTACTACCAGTTGCCATAAAGTTGATTCCAACTCATGGCGACCCCACGAGTAGAACTGTGCTCCATAAGGTTTTCAGTGGCTGATTTTTCAGAAGTAGATTGCCAGGCCTTTCTTTCAAGGTGCCTCTGGGTGGACTTGAACTTCCAGCCTTTGGTTAGCAACAGATGATAATAGTTGTTTGCACTACCCAGGGACTCCAGTGTTCTTAATAGTAGTAGTAATATTTAAGCTTCAAGTCCACCATCTTATTTGAACCTGTCAGGCATGTCAGACGACATCACCATCATCATCCTCCTCAACATAAGTCACATTTGCAGGGCTCTATTCTAAGAGATTTACTTGAGTTCTATTGTTAAGTCTCAAACAACAACTTTATGAGGTAGGTGATATTTTTATCCCTTCTTTTAAAGATGAGAATAACCGAAGCTCAGAAGGGTTAAGTGACTTGCCCCAGTTCACACTGCCAGTTTAAGTAGCTGAGCTGAGACTAGAGCCCAGGCTTTCTGATTACACCATATCAGCTCTGGGTCCTCACTTCATCCCCTGAGCCAGCCCCTGAATTCTGGCCCCTTATCTCTTGAGGGGCAGTGGTGGTTCAGTGGTAGAGTTCCTGCCCTCCTTGCGGGAGACCGGGGTTCAATTCCTGGCCAGTGTACCTCACACACAGCCACCATCCATCCGTCAGTGGAAGCTTGCATGTTGCTAGGATGCTGAACAGGTTTCAGTGAAGCGTCCAGACTCAGATGAACTAGGAAGAAGGGCCTGGTGATCTGCTTCTGAAAATCAGCCAGCGACAGCCTCATGGATCACAACGGTCTGATCCACAACCAGTCACAGGGATGGGAAATCATATATAAAACAATCATTGTCAAGTTCTAGGTTTTCCTTTTTCTTTTTTTTTTTTTTTTTTGCCAGCTGCCACCAAGTTGACCCTGACTCATGGTGACCCTATGTGTGTCAGAGTAGAACTATGTTCCATAGGGTTTTCAGTGACTGATTTGGGGGGGGGGGGGGGGAGCAGATCACCAGGCCTTTCTTCCGAGGTACCTCTGGGTAGACTCAAGCCTTTCAGTTAGCAACCGAGCATGTTAACTGTTTGCATCACCCAGGGACTCCCCCTCAGGTGTGTATATTTAACTCTCCCCCCCCATTCAGGATATGGTACACTGCTAGGAAGTTTTGAGAAGTCTCAACTGAAATCATAAATAGAAGGAAGTAGAAAGAGGAGGATGAAAGAAGGAAGACAGTGCCAGTTGGGGAGAAGGTGGCATACCCAGTGCTGATCGTTGATGCCAAGCTTATCTAACCACACTAGCCAATGCTGTGGCTTTGGTAGTATGTGCCAAGATCAGTGCTGTCTGATAGAACATTCTGCAATGATAGAAATATTCTGTATCTGATGTAATATGGCAGCCACTAGCCCCAAATGGCTATTGAGCACTTACAGGGTGGCTAGTGCAACTGAAGAATTGAATGTTCATTTTATTTAATTTAAATCTAAATATCCCCCCAAAAAGTTTTCTGTCTCATTTTAAATAGTCACAATCTGGCAATGGCTGCCATATGGGACATCACAAATCTAGACGCTTACTCTTTGACCTAGTAATTCTGTTTCTCAAGATCAATCCTAAAGAAATAACTGGAAATTTGGGCAGATTTTTATGTGCGGGGATCTTCAGTGAAGGGCTGTTTATGACAGCGGAAAACCAGAAATGCCATAAACGTTCAGCTGCGCCAGGGGATGAGCGAAGTGGATTGTTGAACAGGAGTAGCCATTCTGTGGCATGCCAGGAGGACATCAAAGCTGTCATAAAGAATGTCACTGAGAGGAGTAGTGATTTTGAGTAGACAGAGTTTACTAGGCATAGAAAAAAGGCTGGAAGGAAGCGCACTCAAAATAATGATCGTTGCTGGTGAGTTTATTTAAAAAGTTACCATTGAGCGGATTCTGACTCATGGCAGCCCCACGTGTGTGGAATAGAACTGCTCCATAGGGTTTTCAAGGCTGTGACCTTATCGACAGCAGATCACCAGGCCTTTCTTCCGAGGTGCCTCTGGGTGGACTCGAACCACCAACCTTTCTATTAGTAGTCAAGCACATAACCCTTTGCACCACCCAGGGACTCCTTGGTAAGTTTGTAGGGGCTTTTTTTCTTCTCTGTGTTACTGTACTTTTGGCAGGTTGCTGCACCGAGCATGGTCACTGCTTTATAATCAGAAGGAAAGCTAGTCTCCACGGTAAGACAGTTGTCCATCGCTTTGTCAGAGTGGCCCCTTCTCAGCCGTCCCCTCAGCTTCTGTTAATACAGCCAAGCAACAGCTTCAACCCAGAACAGTTAAAAAAAAAAAAAAATCAGTGGACTTTTTTAAGGGCCTCTAAACCTCCTGGGGAAGAAAGCCGTGTGCTCTGGTATTTCTGGAGGCGAACTGTGTCGTTAAGTGAATGAACATTACAGCCCCCCTTTCCCCGTTCCACCTGGACAGGCCCAGCCCTGCCCTGCATGGTCAGGCCCAGCCTTGACGAGGCTCAACGATCCTAGGCAAGCAAGAAGGCGGGTACAGCTGTGCCTGGCTCCCTGTAGGCTCAGCCACCAAGCCCCCTCCAACCGGGGAAATGGTGGGGGGGGGGGCTGCTGACCACAAGCTTTGTGCTCCCTGGGGCTTATTTGTGCTTTTCTAAACAAGTCGTGCTAATGTTGGCTTCCCCAGGGGAGAAACAGCCCACGTTTTTGGAAAAAAATAGGCTCTCTGAGTAAAAACATCCCAGCAGCTCAGCAGTGGGCGAAGGGAGGGGGCAAGGGATTGGCACGATGTATCCTAGGAGGGAGCCCAGAGTTCTGTCTTTTTCAGGGGTTCATAACACAGCCCCCCAGCATTGGTGGGCAGTAAATACCCCCTGTACTACATAAGTATTTCCGTGGGCTATTACCACCGAAAATCCATCAGCATGTCCAGTTGCTTTCCAGAATGTGCAGCATCCCTTTGGGGTGGGATTCTGGATGGTTCTGAAGCCCTGTAGGACCCCTTTCAGGCGGATGGGGAGCACCTTCCATGTCTGGCATCCCTGAGTTTTCCTGCCACACGCAGAAGCCGGCAGGGTTGGGAAGAAGATGAGGCCTTCCCACTCACAAGGAGTCACTCATTTGTATCTCATTTTCGAGTTATTATCGAGCCGCCGATTGTGCGGGTGTTTTGACAGCATCTGTCAGCAAGGTGCAAGCGGCTGCCATCGCCTCCGATTGGCTGAAGACACCTTTGGCAATGCGCTGAATAATGCTCAAGTCCACCCCCCCGCCCCCCACAAGAAGAGGGAGGAAGGGGGAACCAGGGGAGAAAGCAAACACAAGCCCAGGGAAAGGGAACTGGCAGCAGCAGCCACTCCAGGCCCGAGCTAGCCGGGGCAGGCCCCCCCCCCCCCCCCGCCGCCTCCCCAGTCATCACCAGCATCCTTCCAACTCCCACCAGTGAAGGCGGCTGGAAAAGATGCCAATTGCGTTTTGCATTTTATTTCATTTCTCTTACTTGAGGTTATGGGCGGGGGAGGAGGGGGAGAAGGAGGGGATCCATCCAAACAACCATTTAAGCTTGTCAAAGTCCATTTATTAAATTAGCGAGGTTACCACTCCCGGGCTCCCAGCTGCCGTGGTGCCTGCCCACCGGCCCCCAAAGCCAGAGGTAGATCTGGGGATGGTGGTGTCAGAGTGGGGAGGTGGGGGACACAAGACGTGCATCAGAGAACAGAGGCGCTCAGATCAAGTACGGCTTTTTTTTTTTTCTCCTCTGCTTGATTGAAGTGCAGAGAAATGCGTGTTTTTTCCCTCCTTCCTTGAAGAGGCTTCAAGATCCATGATATAAATCGTTCCACATGTGTTTCTTTCCCGGAGCGGTGCACGCAGGCAGACGAATAAATAATGCTTTGTCTTCACTGCCTTTTACCTAAAAAAAAAAAAAAACTGCCTTTTACCTAAGCAGTTTAAAATGCAGTCCTTTTTTTTTTTTTTTTTTTTTAAGTATAAAAAAAAATGTCAGCCACACCAGGAAGCAGATGTTTGGTGATAGAGCAGCAAGCCCACTTCTGGCTTAAAGTGAGGACGTGTGGGGCAGTCTCAATGCACCCTGGCTGCAGGGGAATGTCATCCTTGCGTGGCAGGCACGGGGACCTTGCACCATTCTTGTTGGCTGCCCGAAAAAATCCCCAGATCCACTCGGGCTTCCACGGTGGAGTTTCAGCTGCTGCAATCCGATTTGGGGCTAGGGTGGCGTAGGGTGTTGCAGGGGCACTCCCCCTGCACTCCTGTAGGTTTCTTTGCCTGTGGGTGCCAGAAGGAACCCTGGTGGCGTGGTGGTTAAGCGCTTGACTGCTAACCGAATGGTGGTTCGAACCCACCGTTGGCTCCACTTGAGAAAGCTGTGGCAGTGCTTCCGTGAGGATTACAGCCTTGAAAACCCTATGGGGCAGTTCTACTCTGTCCTATAGGGTCGCTATGAGTTGGAATCAACTCAACAGCAAGGGGTTTGGGTTTGGGGTGTTTTGTTGGTACCAGAGGCAAAGAGAGCATCTGTTTACCTGGAGCAGTGGTTCTCCACCTGGAGCAGTTTCACCCACCAGGGGACAGTGGGCAGGCCGTGTCTGGAGTCATTTTTGTTGTCACAGCTTGGAGGGTGCTAGTGGCACCTCTGGGTAAAAGCCAGGGATGCTGCTCAACACCCCACAGTGCACAGAGCAATCCCCACAACAAGGAACTATCCAGCCCCAAAAGTCAATAGTGCTGAGGTTGAGAAGTTCTGCTGTAGGGACCAAAGCAAAAACCAGACCGGTTGCTGTCAAGCAGATTCCGACTCACAGAGACCCTATAGGACAGAGTAGAACTGCCCTGTAGGGTTTCCAAGGCTGTCATCTTTACAGAAGCAGACTGCCACGTCTTTCTCCTGCAGAACAAGGGAGGAACCTTGTTTGCAGAAGAAACATCAGCAGTGCTGTGAATGCCCCGGTATCTCTAAACAGGGTGCTGCTGTTACTGCAGGACTCCCTGAGTGGCACCAACGGTTATGTGCTCAACTACTAACCAAAGACCTGGTGGTTCGAACTCACCCAGAGGCCCCTCGGAAGACAGACCTGGCAATCTTCCCAAAAGGTGACAGCCTTGAAAACCCTATGGAGCACAGTTCCACTCTGCAACACATGGGGCCACCACTCAACAGCAACTGGTATTGTCACCAGAGGGGCTGTCTCATGCGTTGTGGGGCATTTTTCATGTGTGGCAGCCACCCAGTAAATGCCAGTGACATCCCCAGTCATTGGGACAACCAGCAACAGCCCCCACAGATTCCCAAAGGCCTTCAGGGGGCAGTACCGCCTCTTAAGAGGCCAAGGTTTCCCCTTAAGAGGCACCCACTTTAATTGTTTTTATAGTGATGACTGCATGCCAAAGTCCAGGCTGAGTTCTCACACACCCCTTAAATATTTCGTCCTCATGACAGCCCCACAAATTAGATACTTTTCCCTCCGTTTCAGAGATAAGCAAAGTGAAGCTTCAAGAGGTATCATCCATTGCCTATAGCCAAGAAGCTGAAAAGACAGGATGTGGCACAATGGTTAAGTGCTCGGCTGCTAACCAAAAGGTCAGCAGTTCAAACCCACCCAACGGCTCCATGGGAGAAAGACCTGGCGATCTGTTCTGGTAAAGAGTACAGTCTAGAAAGCCCTATGGGACAATTCTGTTACATGGGGTCGCTATGAGTCAAGACTGACTCCACTGTACACAGTGACAACAAAACCCAGACCTGTTAGAGGCCAGAGTCTCTGCTGTTAACCACTCTGCCCATCACTGGACCTCTTGGAGCCTCAGTTTCCTCATCTGTTAAATGGGGGAAAGTGATGCCCATCTTCCCCCCTCATAGGTTTCTCCTGAGAATCTTAAAAGGGAATGCACATAAAAGGGCTTAAAAAATACGGAGAAGAGTGTAAATGTAAGGAGGGTGCAGTAGTTATTGTTCCTGCAAAGAGTCTAAAATCATGTGCCCAGTGAAGAGCTTTCTCCACGACCTTGTGCTGTTGGCTGAGTCAGTGTCCACCAGAATGTGAACTCAGGAGTTCAAGATTGAAAGCCAAACCAGAGCCCGGGGTGCAGCAGGCAAAGTGGCTGCAGAGCTTTGTCAGGTATCCTTTGGCTGATGTAATGCTGGCTACTTCAGGATTCTGCTCTTTGTTCTGTCATTAAACAGATGGGTTATATAATGGCGTTTCAAAGGGAATGTTTTCAAGGCATTGAGATTTTACAAGGAATGGCAGGACCTAGTGTCAAAGAACCTCCCTCCTCCCTCCGCCCCAAATCTCAGTCGAGCAAGGTTTTGGGCCCATGTCCGGGGGTGGGAGCAAGTGGCTTCATGCTCTGGGTTCCTTCCCTGTCTGTACGATGAGGGAATCAATCACAGTGATTCTAAACCAAACCGGTTGCCATGAAGTCACCTCCGACTCAGCAGCCCCACGTGGGCCAGAGCAGAGCTGTGCTCCACAGGGTTTCAGTGGCTGACTTTCCAGGACTAGGTCACCAGGCCTTTCTTCTGACGCACCTCCAGATGGGTTCAAACCACAACCCTTCAGTTAGTAGTCAAGCACCTGATCATTTGCGCTACCCAGGGACATGTTAAAACCCATAAGCACACACTGCTCCCTCTGGTTCCAGCCCACTGTTACAGAGTCTCCCCGTCCTCTCCCCCCATGTGTGTGTAGCTCCCTTCTCTGGCAGTGCAAAACCTGTCCCTGTTACCCACCACGTAAAACCTGCCTGTTACCTACCACTTACTGACTTCTTTACTCAGCCCCAGCATGCACTTAAAAGTAGTTTCAGAATAGCTAATCCATTGGTAAACTTTTAAAGCTCACTTTTATCTACCTTCCCCTCCCGTTTTTTTAATCACTATATGTACTCCTCGTAAAATATTTTCCTCTAAAGTATTAAAACACATGAAGACACTAGACTATAGGTTCCTCTGTAAACAATGACCTGCCTGCCTTTCCATCATATCCCCCAGTACCCAGCTCCATATCTGGCACGTTGTTGTTGTCGTTGTTGTTATTGTTGTTAGCTGCTGTCGAGTCAGCCCCGGCTTATGGTGACCCCGTTCACAGGGGAACAAAACGCTGCCTGGTCCTGCCCCATCTCCATGATCAGCTGTGGATCGGACCATTGTGATGCACAGGGTTTTCATTGGCTGCTTTTTGGAAGTAGGTCGCCAGGCCTTTCTTCCTGGCACATAATAGGTGCTCAGTACAAAATGAGTGAGTAAATAAATGCCAGAAACAGAAAAGCTGCGAGTAAGCCACCACTCAGAGGCATCAGTCGTTTTCCTAGGTCCTTTTCAAGCTGTAGTGGCTTTCAGATGGTGTTGACAACATAAGCCTGCCTTTACTCACTTCACATCTCATCCCAGGCACTTGTACATGTCATTAACAGCTTCATAAACCTCATTTTTTAATAGCTGCATAACATGCTATAAGGAGTCTTGATGGCCCAATGGTTAAGCAATCAGCTGCTAACCGAAAGATTGGCGGTTTGAACCTGCCCAGAGACTCTGCAAGAAAGGCCTGGCGATCTGCCTCTGTAAAACCATGAAAACCCTATGGAGCAATTCTGCTTTGTCACATGAGGTCACTATGAGTCAGAATCAACACACACGGGCATAACATTCTAGCTTATAAAAAAGGCAAACTCCCTGGAAGGCAGCTCTGGGAGGAGTGTCCACTTGGGTTTGTTGCGCCCAGTGAAAGGGGAAGGAGGTGGGTGCCATGAAAGCAGCACTTTTTAAGAGCACTGGCCAAGTATGTTTTGGGATTCAGGCTTGAGCTTCCTGGCTGCCCAGGGCTAGTGGGTGAGTGTGTGACTTCTCTTGTCTGACCCAAAAGAGCTGAGACTCAGAAACCAGACAGACCTGAGTTCAAATCTCAGCTCATCACTCATCAGTCATGTGGCCTTGGTCAAGTTACCTAACCTGGAGATGCCTTATTTCCTCTTGTGTAAGTGGGAAAAATAATCCCTCCTAACACCACTGAGAAATAATTGGTAATATAAAGAGGATGGATGTTCGTGGTTAGGAATCTGGGATCAGATATTGTTTGAACCCTGCACTGCCCTTGCCTTGATGTTTGACCTGGAGCAAGTTACTTAACCTCTTTGTGCCTCAGTTTCCTCATTTGTAAAATGGGGCTAATAATTAATAGAACCCGCCTTGTGCAGTTGCCATGATAAATCCCATATGCATCTTTGAACAGTGCCTGGCACATAGTAAGTTCTCAATAAAAATTAATGGCTGGCGTGGAAAACAGTTTGACAATCCTTCAAAAAGTTAAACATAGAGTTACCATATGACCCAGCAGTTCTATTCGTAGCTGTAGACGTAAAAGAATGGGAAGCAGGAACACAGATACGTGTACACCGATATCCTTTGCAGCATCATTCACAATAGCCAACAGATGGAAACAAGCTAAATGTCCATCAACAGAAAAACATAACAGGGACTATACATACAATGGCGTATTATTCAGCCATGAAAATGAAGTCGCAATACATGCTACACGTGTTAGTTTCCTTATCACTGCCGTAACTGAGTCCCACAATGTGGGTGGCTAAAAATGAAATTTATTGTCACACAGTCAGGATACCAGCAGGGCCTTGCTCTATCCTAAGGCTGTAGGGGAAGAGCCTTCCTCGTCTCTCCCAGCTTCTCGTAGCCCGAAGCGTTCCTTGGCTTGCAGCTGCAACATAACTCCATCTCTGCCTTCATCATCACCTGGCCACCTTCCCTCTGTGTGTTTCCGTGTGTCTCTTCTCCTCTGTTATAAGAATAGCACCCATATAGGATTAGAACCCACCCTACTCCAATATGACCTCATGTTAATGACCGATATCATCTTCAAAGACCCTATTTCCAAACAAGGGCACGTTAACAGGTACCAGGAATTGGAAACTTCAGCATATCTATTTGGGGGGTTACTTTTTTTTTTTTCAGTCCATACCAGGGAGGAAGCCAGTCAAAGGCTTTTTTTTTTTTTTTTTTTTAAACAAACTGTTGCTTTAAAGAAAGACACTCCGGGCTCTGGATGCAAAAGGAATGTAACTGGCATCCAGGGGAAGAGGCGGTTCGAAGTAGATATCCCTGTAGCCTTTCTCATCCTCGTGTTCCTCTCTCATAAAGGTAGTGAGGTCAGCCGTTCCCACCTGGCTCCTGGTTAAAAACCTCGCTCTTCAAGCCCTCCAGCCAGGGGCTGCCTCCAGCTACGGGAACTTAGATTACTTTTTGGAGGTGGGGACGTCCAGCCACACGACGCTTGTCCTCCTTCCTCCCTTCCCATGACAGATTGTTAAATTATTCCAAGGGAGCCAGAGCTCTGCAGCTAAATTGCCACGATGGCCGTATCATGGCAACTGTACCTGTCTCGAGTTCTATAACTTTCTCTTGCAGCTGCAGCCACCGAGAAACTTGGTTGAGAAAAGTCATTATCGGGGCCAGGCGGGGAATCCAAGGCAATAAGTGTTCCTGAGCTCCCTCCTGTCTCCCCAAACCCGTTGGAGCAGCGCCCCAGTTGGGGCCAGCCTTATGTGTATAAGGAGGCAAATTGGGGAGGGGCGGGGTGCTATTCAGCGTGCGACGTGGGCACCAGAACTCCAGCGGCATTTGCGAACTAAGGGAAATTCCAGGACAGCAGTGTTTTGGGGAGGGGGGCTAGGCAGAGAGGGGGTCTTTTGGGGTGTCTCTCTTTTTGCCTTCCTGATTTGAACGCTAATTCACTCATTTCGTGAATTATTGAGCACGTGATGGGGCTGTGGAGGACAGCTTTCTGCCCACGTGGAGCTGGCGTCGCTGTTAGTTGCCGTCGAGTCGGCGCCAGCTCACGGTGACCCTCTGTAAAGCAGAACGAAACGATGCCCAGAACTGCGCCGTCTTCCTGATCGTCAGTATGTTCGAATCCCCTGCTGTGGCTATTGTGTCAGTCCGTCTCATTGAGGGTTTCCCTCACCACGGGTGGAGGCGGTAAATCAAGTAATGCCAGAGTAAGGAGCCCCGGTGGCACAATAGTTAAGCACTCGGTTGCTCACCAAAAGGTTGGTGGTTCGGACCCTCGCAGTGGCTCCATGGGAGAACGACCTGGCGACCTACTCCCATAAAGATTACAGCCAAGAAATCCCATGGGGCAGTTGTACTCTGTCACATGGGGTCACTGTGAATCAAAAATTGACTCAACAGCACCTTACAACCACAAGAACAACAGTACCAGAGAGTGATCCATCCTATGCAGACTTGTTACAGGGTTAACGGGTAGATGGTGTCTGGGACGCGTAGCTCAGGTGGTCACAGAAGGCTTCCCTGAGGGGATGACTGTTGACATGTGTCTTGAGTGATGAGGAAGACCAAGGCCGGGGGAGCACCAGGTGCTCCCACCCTGAGTAGTTAGGGCTCCAAACCAATGGATCCCACCCGTTTGCACTTACAGCCGTCCTGCTTGCCAAAGGATTTGAAGCCGCTTGAAAGATGACCCTCATGCAACAAGATGCTTAAAACAAGGCTAAGAGAATAAGAGCCAGCATTTCTCTCAAGGTCCCAGCTGGAAATAGAATTCATTACACTGCTGTAAATACAGAGATTTCAATGGATCCTTACAGATGTGGGCAGGATTACGGAACCCAAAGGGACAGGCCACACACACCCAGAGACCAACAGCAGAAGGAGTCTGTCACCACAGGGGTGTCAGAGGTAGCAGATGAAAATACAAGCCACCCGGTTAAATGAGAATTTCAGATAAACAATGAGGATTTTTTAGCATAAGTATGTCCCATGCAATATTTGGACATTAAAAAAAAAAAAAAGCCTGTTGCCATTGAGTCGATTCTAACTCATAGCAACCCTGTAGGACAAAGTCAGACTGCCTCATAGGGTTTCTAAGGCTGTAATCTTTACTGCCACATCTTTCTCCCGAGGAGCAGCTGGTGGATTCAAACTGCAAACCTCTTGGTTACCAGCCAAGCACTCAACCACTGCGCCATCAGGGCTCCTCTGTTTGGAACACACTTATTCTGAACAGGAGCCCTGGTGGCATAGTGGTTAAGAGCTCATCTGCTAACCAAGAGGTTGTTGACAGTTTGAATCCACCAGCCACTCCTTGGAAACCCTATGGTGCAGTTCTACTCTGTTGTATAGGGTCGCTGTGAGTTGGAACCGACTGGACGACAGTGGGTTTGGTTTGGTATATATACATATGCATAAAAACTAGTTGCTGTTGAGTCTATTCCAACTCCTGGTGACCCATGTGTATCAGAGTGGAACTGCACTCTGTAAGATTTTCAGTGGCTGATTTTTTTTTTAAATAGATGGCCAGGCCTTTCTTCCAAGGCACCTTTGGGTGGACTCAAACTGCCAACCTTTCAGTTAGCAACCTAGCGCATTAACTATCTGTACCATTCAGAGACTGTTTACACGTATATATGACTTTCATAGAAAATACACATGGTTTAAAAGCTAAAGCAATAGAATGGTATGGAATAAATGGCAAGTCTCTATATTAATTCCATTCTCCCCAAAAGCAGAGCCTGAGAGAAGGACTTGTGTGCAGGCAGTTTATTTGGGAATCAGGGAGGGCAGGACAGGAAAGAAGAAGCCAGCACAAGGTGTGTTACTGAGGTGCCTGCTGTGGGCAGCAGGCCTCCATCCCGTGAGAAGGCCTTCCAGAATCCTCGGCCCGAGCCCCTGTGCCCTGCTGGCCCAGGCTTGCCCCCAGGCATTATCTGCCCTGCACTTTGGGTTGAACAAGCTCTTAGGGTGTTGGAGAGGCCCTGGGACACAATAGGTGGCCGCCAAGGATGGGACACCCACAGGGAGAGGGAGTCTGAGCTCTCGAGAGACTGCCCACCTCAGCTATAGCTGAAGTCAATCAGAGAGGGGCCGGAGCGCTGCTATGTCTGCTCCCCAGAGATGACCACTGTGGGTGGGTTCTTGTGTTCAGTCCAGAAATAATATTCTGAGCGCGCACACACACACACCCTTGCATACATACAGGCAGTCCCCAGATTACGAATGTCCAATTTATGGACAACCCGTACTGAAGAATGGACTGCCGTAAAGCTTATTATATTAAAACTTTGAGTTAAATGCAATGGTTCGTAGTAACTTTGTGACACTCATGAAAACATTGCACGGTTTGGAGGTGTTTTACATGCATAGAAAAGTAAAATATATACTATATGCTAAGACAAGCATGTGACTAGCTGACGCAAAATAAGAACCGTATATACCTGTTCCAGAAACCCAGGTGGTGCAGGCAGTTTGAATCCACCAGGCACGCCTTGGAAACTCTATGGGGCTGTTATACTCTGTCCTATAGGGTCACTATGAGTTGGAATCAACTCAACGGCAGTGGGTTTGGTTTGGTATCTGTTTCAACTTACCTACAAATTCAACTTAAAGACAGACTTAGGAATGGATGTTGTTTGTAACCCGGGGCTGCCTGTATCTTTCTTTTTTTTTTTTTTAAACTCTTTGGCACCTGGCTTTTTTTTTTTTTTTTTCCTCCACTTGATTTCGTATTTTAGCAATCATCCCATTTGGGGAGCAATTTCTAATGTGGCCTCACGTCATACGTGACCTGTTTTCTCTAGTCTGCGTGCTGAGGTATGTGTCTTGTCTGGGGAGGTGCATGTGGCAGTTGGGGGGGCTCCCCCCTCCTCCCACTCCTCCCAGCCCTACTCACCGCACTGTCTCTCCATCTTTTTAAACATTTCATTTCCCCCTTCCTTCTCCACACCGTGTTTTCCAACTCACAGGCAGGGTGATGAGGTTGGTTTCCCTTCTCCCATAGCTGCAGAGAAAAGCTGGTGGAAATAGGGGTGCGGGGCTACTGTGTCAGTGCCAGGCTCTGCCATCCTCCATGGCAAGCCCCCTGGCACCAGGTCCTCATTAAGGTCCCTCATGTATGTGATACCTGGGGATGGTGGGTGAGGGAGAGGCCTAATTATGTTTTCTGAAACCCTCCCTGCTTACTAATCGATTTGGATCTTCTCTTGGCCTCTAACAAGTGCCCCCGGAAACACCTCATTAAGGAAAACAAGTAATCGAGAAAGTAAGGAAGCAGACACCTGGCTTTCCTAGTGATGTGACACGTCGTAGAAGTTGTCGGGAGGAGGCCCTGAGCCAGGAAAACACTGACAATTTGATACCTCGGAGTGAAGAGGGGCTGGGGTAGGGATGCGCTTGGTCTAAAACAGGTGTTGCAAACTTTCTGGAAAGAGCCAGAGAGTAAATCTTTTCAGCCTTGTGGGCCATATAGTCTCTGTCACAACTATTCAGCTCTGCCGTTGTAGCTCAAAAGCAGCCATACACAATGCATAACGAATGGAGGGGCTGTGTTCCAATAAAACTTTATTTACCCAAACAGGTGGAGGGCCAGATATGGCCCATGGGCTGTAGTTTGCCAACCCCTGGTCTAAAAGAAACAGTCATTTTTTCCTTCTTGTCACTTTTTTCCTTTTTTGTCCTTAACCAGTTGTTGTCGAGTCAACTCATGGCAACCTATGCATGTCAGAGTAGAACTGTGCTCCATAGGCTTTTCATTGGGCTAATTTTTTGCAAGTAGATGCCAGGCCTTTCTTCCAAGGCGCCTCTGGGTGGTCTTGAACTGCCAACCTTTCAGTTAGCAGCCAAGCATGTTAACTGTTTATACCACCCAGGCATTCTTTTTCCTTATTATCACTTAAAATGGGAATAGCTATCCCAGTGCTAAAGGGCATCACAGAGCAGGTACTGGATCTCACTCAACCACACATTCCAAACACCTTGCAAAGTACCTGGCACATAGTAGGTATTTCATAACTGCATGTGAAACTAAACCAAACTTACCTTCTGGAGACTGATGTACTTGAGCTCTGCTCTGAGAGGCTGCTGGTCTTTGAAGTTCTGTTTTTATGCATTTCATCTGCTTTCGTTGCTCTCAGCTCATAGCCATCCTCCTTTCTCCCCTAAACGCTTCCTTGGTTATACCTGCGTTGTGAGGATAGGATAGATATGCTCAGGTAACACATAGCCCCGAAACAGCAGGTTAACACAACCACAGCTTATTTCTCCTCTACGTGTATGTCCAGTGGGGGGCAGTGGGGAATCTGCTCCACAGGTTCATCCAGGTCCCCAGGCAGAGGGAGGCTCCACCCAGCCCCTGGTTTCAGGGTTCTACCCAGCAGGGGCAGAGAGAGCTGGAGGGCAGTGCTCAGACCTGGAAGTGACGAGTGTCCCTTCTGATCACAGTTCACGTTTCAGTCTTGCGCCAATCTGGTCACATGGCTCTACCTAGCTCTGCCTACCTGGAGGGGAGCCGTGGGTATTTGGTGAGCAGGTAACTGCTCTGCCACAGTAAACTGACCCCCACTTCACACCACCAGTACACTATCCAGAACCATTCCTGGGACACCGCAGTTCCAGCCTGTGGACTTTTCTGCTTCGTGGTCACCAAAGGGCACTGGTATAGCAGAAGGGCTCTTCCCCTCAATGGGAACCTGTTTCAAGTGAGATCTCTTCCCACGATTCCACTGTACAAACCACACCTCAGCGGAGCGGCTCTATTTCGAGTTGGAGAGGCTGAGAGAGACAGAGCACCCCCATGGCCACAGGACAGCCTACTAGGGGAGTGAGAGATGGGTCTGTGGGGTTCCAGGCCCTTCCTTCTTCTACCATCAGTTGGCCTTTTGAAGGTAGGCAGGGACAGCTACCATCACCTTTCTCAGCCCCCCATTTCCTCAGCCCATAAAATGGGGCTCCTGGTCCTTACACCTCACTGGCTGGTTCTGAGGACCAGGAGAGAAGACAAACGTCAGAACCTTCATACAAAAAAAGAAACCAAACCTGTTGCTGTCGAGTCAATTCCAGCTCATACCGACCCTGTAGAACAGAGTAGAACTGCCCCATAGGGTTTCCAAGGAGCGGCTGGTGGATTTGAACGGCTGACTGTTTTGGTTAGCAGCCAAGCTCTTAACCACTGTGCCACCAGGGCTCCCAGAACCTTCATAAGGAGGGTTATTCTTACCCCGACCCAAGCACCCTCCCTGCATTCATTCCCTTATTCATTTGTTCCTTTCACTCTTTATTGAGTGCTCACCGTGGGTCCAGTGCTGCTTTAAATGCTTCCTACGTATTATCTCATGTAATCCTTACCTCAGCTCTGTTGGGTGTGGGCACCGTCATCCCCATTGTACAGATGAGCAAGCTGAGGCAGAGAGCAGGAGAGAGGCGTGTAAGCAGCAGAGGCAGCTGGACTCCCAAACTTGCGACACCATCTGTGCCCCCAAACTATTAATCTCTCCAGTTTTGAGTGAGGGCCGTACCCGCTGTCAAAAAGTGGCTCCCTCCTGAGTGGGAGAAAAACCACATCCGATCCAGATAGAATTTTCATTTCACTGGGGGCTTGAATCCAAGTCTAGTTTTAATTATCTCTTGCCCTGCCCCATGAGGGCGTGAAAACCTTTGATTATTTTTCTCTAACAATAACTCCTCACCCGTCCCCACCTCAAAGCACACGTCGCCACAGGCCTGCTGGAATAGTCACCGCGGAAAAAGCCGTGGCCACACTTCCACGTCTTCCAATTGGAACGGAGAAGGGTGGGTGGGGAGGCGAGGACGGCAGAGGTGTGGTCGAGATTCGCACAAACAGCCTCTCTCCTGCGTGGAGAGGCAGAGGGAAGATAAAGCACGTCCCGGCCTTTGTGCTTTTCCAGAGACACGATAATTTCCATCTCCCTTTTTTTTTTTTCCGTGAGAAGGAAAGACGACTCCCCCTCAAAGTGCACACCAAGATATCATAGGCAGGACTCTCCCTGGCTGTTATACTCATAAGCCTTGAGCTCAGGCCCTCTCCATTTTCCCAGTAGCTGCCGGGAACCAACCCTCTCAAACCCATTCCTCTCTGTCCCTGACCCTAGACCACAGGCAGACCCGAGTCGGATCCCTCTGGATGTCCGCTTTTCATGGGCCACCCAGTCCCCACCTCCCTCTCCTCCTGTAATTGACTCGGGCTCCGTGTTGGTGTATTTGGCCCCAAACAAATGGTCTCCCTCACAAATCCATTTCGGCCTTTCCCTGCATCTGAAAACTGGCCAGGCATCCTGGGCTCCAGTTGCTTTATTGTTGTTTTCTTTCCCAGACTTTTAAAAATAATATTTGTCCCAGTCAGGGTGGGCTTGTCTGCTTCCCCTCCACGCTGGCCAGCTCGATGGCATGAATCACGGCTCCTCGGTCCCTGTCTCCCAGCATGCCCTTGGGCAGGCCTCCGAGCCATCCCTCAAACAGCCAGCTCTGGGACTGGCCTCTCATCTTCGGGAGAAGTGTCTTGCCGTCATCACCTGGTGACGGTAGGCCTGGCCTTCTTCAGAAGCGCAGACATTGAGGCCACTCAGTGATATGAGATGCCCCACTCTGAGCACGTGTGGACCAGAAAGTGTCTCCTCCCAGCTGCGGCCTGTCAGTTTGGCGGTGACCACACTCTGTCTATTCCACCCCTGGGGAGGTCGGTACTGGGGACTCTTGCCAAGGGGTAGAGTTTGTTCATGATGGGCTTTCTGATGCTGTGGGCGTCTGGAGTGTTCTGCCAGTGGCAGATAGGAAGCCCCTGGAAGGCTGAGCTCTTCCAAAGCTGCCTCCCTATCTGTCAGCACCTCCTCGGCTGCTTTGTCCTCCTCTATCACCACCCCTCCACCGCTCATAACAGGGCTTCCCAGTGGCGGGTGGGCTCCAGGTAGGACCTGAGGAGTGAGTTCAAGGCAGAAGTGGGTTACTCTGCCCACAGTGAAGGAAACTTCACCGTCAGACGACCTGCCACCTGCAAGCCCTGTGGCCTCAGATGAGACTGACCTCAGTGGCCCCATATACACCATAGGACAGTGGTGCCACCCTTGGGGGCTGTTCTCAGGACTCAAGTGAGACAGGGAATGATGAGCATCTGGCCCGAGTCTGGCCCAGGGTGGGTGCTCAGCAATGTGCCCGCCCTCCCCTCTGTGTTTCTTATTTCTGGTATGGAGGGTGTGGGTCCTGAGAAGGATCAGAAAACAGAGAACAGGGAAAGACAAGCCCCCGTTAATAACGTGGTCCATCAGCAGTCCAAAACCCAACTCCGCAACCCTATAGGACAGAGTAGAACTGCCCCATAGGGTTTCCAAGGCTGTAAATCTTTATGGAAGCAGACTGCCACATCTTTCTCCTCTTGAGCAGCTGGTGGGTTCAAATCACCGACCTTGGTTAGCAGCTGAGCGCTTAACCACTGCACCATGATGGTTCCTTCCTCAGCAGTCAATAGCTACTTTTTTTTCCTGAGCCCCTGCTGTGTACAGTGTATACTGGCACTGTCCTTGGTGCTGACCTCTTTGCCATCTGAGACGGGCTGTAAACAGGAAAGCACACAGTTCCATGTTAAGTCGGATGACATCGAGGACAAGGAATGAAGCAGGGTGACAGCAAGGGCCAGTCATGTGCAGCTAGGCAGCTAGGCAGGAAGGCCCTGGAGGTGGCATCCCCTGCCACCTGGCTGTCTTCCTTTTTCAACAATTAGTAGGGCAGTGACTGGGTTTATAGGATTCACTGGGCAGTACAAATGGTTAATGTGCTAGGTGCTAACAGACAGGTTGGAGGCTCAAGGCCATGCAGAGGCATCTCGGAAGAAAGTCCTGGCAATCTACCTCCCAACAACCAGCCATCACAGACCCTATGGAGCACATTCCTACTCTGACACACAGGGGACACCATGAGTCGAAATCGACTCGACAACAACTGGTTTGTTTCGTTTTATTTTTTACTGAGGTTATGGATCCATATCTTTGCCTCTATGCTAAGTGAAAGGAAACCCTGGTGGCGTAGTGGTTAAGTGCTACAGCTGCTAACCAAAGGGCTGCTAACCACCAGGCGCTCCTTGGAAACTGGATCGGGCAGTTCTACTCTGTCCTGTAGGGTCACTGTGAGTCGGAAACGACTCGACAGCACTGGGTTTGGTTTGGTTTTGGGTTATTGCTGAGTGAGTCTTTAGGCCGATGGCGAGCTATGTGGCACTTGTGTCTCTGGGGTCCAGCGTTCACCGCTAGGCCCAGATGCACTAGAACTCAGCTTGTCACCCGCACAGTACACCTCATTTCTCCTCTCCGTCCACTGAAGAATGACGGGTATCCCAGCAAGTGACTTTTCCACCTTACGCCTTTAAGCATTAGTCCACTTTGTAAATGGACATCTTTCTAAAGTGCACAGTGTCTTTCCCACCTGTAAAAGGATACTGAGCAATGCAGGGCACCAGTCTGAGCTGTTGACGGGGACTGCTGTCTGCCCCTACACTCAGTAGCCCTGGGCTACTAGGCTTTTCCAGTTATTTTAATACCACGTGTTGGTTTTTCGGTCTCATCCAGGAAACAACAAACTAAGACCCATGGGTCAGCCATCTGTTTTTATAAATCAGGTTTTATTGAAGCACAGCCACACCTATTATTCATTTATGTGTCGTCTGTTTGAATTGTGGTATTGGCAAAAAATATTGAATATATTGTGGGCTGCCAAAAGATCGAACAAATCAATTTTAGAAGAAATACAACCAGAATGTCCTTAGAAGCAAGGATGGCAAGACTTCAGCTCTCTTACTTTGGACACAAATCAGGAAAGACTCATCACTAAAAAAGGACATCACATTTGGCAAAGTAGAGGGCCAACGAAAATGAGGGAAACCCTCAGTGAGATGGATGGAAATGATAGCTGCAACAGTGGGCTCAAACATACCAACTATCATGAAGATGGCACAGGACCAGGTAGCAGTTTGTTCTGGTAATACGTAAGGTCTCCATGAGTTGGAGCTGACTTGATGGCAGCTAATAAAAACAGCATGGCTGCTTTCACGCTACAGCGGCAGAGTTGAGTGGTTGCAACAAACTGACCCACAGAACCAAAAACATTCAGTCTCTGGTCCTTTACAGAAAAAATCTGCCAACTCCTGATCTAATCCATGGCTGGCAGTTATCACTTCTTGAGGTTCCTGTTAACCCCTCTGCCCTTTCCAGCTGCTATGGAAGGAGAAATCAGATAAGCAGGTGTGTAAAGTAAAAGTAAATAGGCTTCCGTAGGACATAGGGGGCAGGGTCAAGGGCTTTCCTAGGGTGACAGGCAGAAGCTTAGTGCGTGGACTTAATGGCATCCTTGTGTTTGCCGTGGGGACATTTTTCTTCCTTCTGGATTCTCTGAATTCTACGCAAGGGAACCACCACTGTCTCACACAGGAGTCATAGGTCACAGGAGCCGCAGGACATTGACAGGATACAATTTGCTTTGCTCTGCCCCCTTGCCTCCGGAGCCTGTCCCCAACCCCTGAGTGGAGGTGTTGGCTCACATTCCGTTCACACTCCCCAGAAGGCTCTGGTCATTGGGCCCCAAAGGGGGCTCCTAGGACCTGGGGGAGTCCTGTTATAGATTGAATTTTGTCCCGCCAATATATGTGTTGGAATCCTAACCCCTGTATCTATGGATGTAATCTCATTTGGGAGTAGGGTTTTCTTTGTCATGTTAATGGGCCATCAGTGTAGGGTGTATCCTAACACTAATCTCATCTGAGATGTAAAAAGAGAAGATTAGAAACAGACAGAAGTGGAGAAGTTGGGTGCCACCTGAAGATCACTGAGGAACCAGGAAGGCTGGGAATTCAGAAGTTGAGACAAGGGTCTTCCCCCAGATGCAAAAGAGATAGCGAGCCTTCTCCCACCACCTCCCAAATTTCTGTTTTGTAAAGCCACCCACTCGTGGTATTTCTGTTACAGCAGCTCTAGGCGACTAAGACAGCTCCACTGCTGCCACCCGAGGGCCTTTTCATAGGGATGCTCTTGGGAAAATGCCCAGAGTTGACTGGGTGTCGGGGTGCCACCTTGCGCTTCTCCCGAGAGGCTAGAAGAGACAGAGTGACCATGACACAGGCATGCTTCTGGCCCCTTGATGGCCACCAGTGGCTGTGTCATTGTGATGCCCCCATCTTCCCGGGAAGCCTTTGTCTCTACAGGGAAGTAGAAGCTGGTAGTGGCAATTATGATCTGCTGCTTGGCGTTCTTAATAGGGAGACCATCAATGGGGCATCCCTAATCCCCTGGTGACTAGAACTTTCTGCCTGTCCCCATGCGCCCCTTAAGGTCCCCACAAAACTAAACCTAGCAGAAGTTCTCATCTTTTTTTTTTTAATAATTTTTATTGTGCTTTAAGTGAAAGTTTACAAATCAAGTCAGTCTCTCACACAAAAACCCATATACACCTTGCTACACACTCCCAATTACTCTCCCCCTAATGAGACAGCCTGCTCTCTCCCTCCACTCTCCCTTTCCGTGTCCTTTTCGCCAGCTTCTAACCCCCTGCACCCTCTCATCTCCCCCGCCCCCAGGCAGGAGATGCCAAGTTCTCACCTTTTTGTAACGTCTTTCTTTACTTGCGCCTTCCCATCCTCCTCTTTCTTTCCACCCACCCAGCACTTCTCCCTAGTTAGAGGGAAAAGTCAGTTTGCGCCCAACCACTAGATTTTGGAGCCCTGGTGGCGCAGTGGTTAAGAGCCTGGCTGCTAACCAAAAGGTCAGCAGTTTGAATCCACCAGCTGCTCCTTGAAAACCCTATGGTACAGCTCTGGTCTTTCCTGTAGGGTCACTATGAGTCAGAATTGACTCAACGACAGAGGGTTTGTTTTTTGTTTTAGGCCTAGCCTTTTAAAGGTTGGAAGTGTGAACCAACCCAGCAGCACCATGGAAGACAGATGTGGCAGCCTGCTTCTGTACAGATTACAGCCAAGAAAACCCTATAGAGCATTTCTGCTCTGTCGCATGGGGTCACCATGAGTCGGAATCGACTCGATGGCAATGGATTTGGTTTTTGGTTAGTGACGGGCAGAGTAGAGGGTACTGACTTACACTCAACTTTAACCACCCTGGCAACTTCCTGGTTTTCCCCACCTTTTTTCTTGTTTTCTGGAGTCGCCGTGGTGATATCAAGCATGACAGAGATAATAGCAGTAAGCAAAACATGTGGCAGATTAATTCTGTAACTGGATTTAAGCTAACAAGAAAGAGACTGTGCTTTTTTTTTTTTTTTTGCTTTTTAATTTTTTTCCTTCCTCCTTTCAAACATTTCCTGTATGGAGCATAACGACACCAGAGGGTGTTAAATTGGTTCTGAATATCCACCTCTGGCTGGCCACGTTCTTGTAACGATTTCATTAGCCTGAATTATCCACTTTATTTTCTTGTAATGGGATTAGCTGTACTCGAGGCAGCTGAAGACCAGAGGGGGAGAAGGTAGGGGAGGACGGTCACTGTGGATTTCATTAACTCACTCCGGCAGAGGGGTGGAACTGACCAGAACGCGCGCCTCAGGCCAGAGGCTGCTGCTCAAGTCTCTCTCTCTGGAAGGAAGAGGGGAAAGGTGCTGTTCCAGTGGGCCTTCTCAGCCAGAGGGAATGCAGAGGGGCCGGGGTTTGGCTGAAGGATGCCTCCTTGGGGACAGTTGCTTCCAATTATCTTGTAAAACTATAGCACATGCGGATAAGATGGAGGCCTGCTGCTTTTCTCAGTGTGCCAAGAGTCACAAAATTACGTCCAGCCCCACTCTGCTGGGGTCCCTCTGTTTTCTCTGCTCTTTGCTGGAAACCCCAGGAGACTACCAGGTGGCACCTGCCTCACTCAGTCTGCTCTTCCTCATTTCTGATCCGAAATCCCCTAAGGGCTTAGGAGGTGTGACTTGCTTCACACATACAGGGGTTTTTGTAGACAATGACATTAGGAACAACAGCTTCCACTTATGATTCAGTCCCTGGCATCTGCCTGGAACCATCAATTCAGCAGCCTTTAAGGTGGTCTGATTATACCCATTTTACAGGTGACAAGACTGAGCCTGAGAAAGGTGAAGTCAGATACAAGGTGGGGATCTGAACCCAGGTCTAACTCCAAACTCATGTTCTTTTGGGGGTGCTGTGACTCAGCCTCTCATTCTAGAGCTAGACTCTCTGCAGCAGGTCCCCGCTTGGTGTAGTCCCCGGTCCCTTAGAGGCATTCCCTGAGTGCTGATAAAAGGCAAAGACCTTTTGCTTTAATGTGTATCCTCAGGTCTGCCAGAAAGACTGCCTTACTTCTTTCTCATCTCCCAAATTGTATTTCCCAGCTGTGTTCCGTGGGATACCCATGCCCTGAGAGACGCTGATAGGTTTTCTTAGGAATGTGGGGTGGGGAGGTTTGGTGGCCAAATCAGTTTGAGAAATGCTGCATCTTCTCTCCCACTTGTACAGATAGATGTGTTGTGTGGCTAATATCATAAAGGCACTTGACAAGGTCTGCAGCTGAGAGCCTTGCTGAACTCTGTTTAGCCCCATGTCTCCCAAACTCATTTAATACCAGGATCCTCTTTCACAGAATACCTGTTAAAGTCTTACAGGACAAGTTTGAGAGAAACAATTTTAAAAAGCTGCCTCTGATTTTTAAAACTCTTTTTATGGCACTAAAGCACTGGCTTCCTTCCTCTGTGTTGTCACAGCACTTCTGGCTTATGCCTTTTCTTCTTGTTGCTGTTGTTAGCTGCCATCAAGTCGGCTCCAGCTCGTGGCGACCTTGTGTATAACAGAACGAGGTTGCCCAGGCCTGCACCATCTTCGCGATTGTTGGTGTGCTCAAGTCCATTGTTGCGGCCACTGTGCATTTTGAGTGCCTACCAACCTAGGGGGCTCAGCTCCCAGCACTATATGGGACGTTATTCTGTCGTGATCCGTAAGGTTTTCACTGGCTGATTTTCAGAAGTAAATCACCTGGCCTTTCTTCCTAGCCTGTCTTAGTATCTTCTAACCTAGGGGGTTCTTCTCCTGGTGTTGTGATCCATCGGGTTTTCGTTGGCTAATTTTTGGAAATAGATCACTAGGTCCTTCTTCCTAGTCTGTCTTAGTCTGGAAACGTTACTGAAACCCGGTTACTATGGGTGACTGTACCAGTATTTGAAATAACAATGACATAGCTTCCAGCATCATAGCAACACGCAGGCCACCACAATGTGACAAACTGACAGACGGGTGGTAGATTTAAAAGAGCTCGGCTGCCAGCTGAAAGATCAGCAGCTCGAATCCACCAGCAGCTCCTTGGAAACTTTATGGGGCAGTTCTACTCTGTCCTGTAGGGTCGCTCTGAGTCGGAATCTTTGGTTGGTTTTGTATACAATAATACAGCAGTTCATGTATATCTTCTGTCATTTTTCGTGGTCCATCCTTTGCATGCAATATGTCACACGTATATATCATTTTTAAATTAAAAATATACATACATTGAGGGTGCGTACCACTGAGGGTGTACCCCAACCCAAGGAAGAAACAGTGGAAGACACAAACTTATAATCAGCCAGAACGAGGATGAGCCCCCTGGAGGCCAGGCGCACATCGGGCCCACAATTCCTCCCTAGCACCGAGCTCAGTGCCTGCACACAGAAGATGCTCAGGAAGATGCTGGGTGAATGACCAGGTCCAGAGCACCTGAGTGACAAGTCACGTGGAAACGCCCACCATGCTTCAAGTCCGGGTCTGGTACTAGAGAATATTGAGGGAGGGTTGATGCATTCATTGCCTGATTTTATGTGGACCCACAAATGTGTCGGCCTGCGGGGTAGATGCTATGTGCAAACACAGTGAACAAGACCCACACTGCCCTCAAGGAGCTTTGAATCCTGCAGAGGCCATGTTCTATGAGTGCCAACAAGCAAGGGGGCCAGTAGGTGCAGGGCCAGGCAGGAGAGGTCAGCAAACCCTCAAAGGCCCAGTCTTGGGTAATAGGGAGGGAAGGCGGTTCCATTGTTTTAGAAGCCAGCCAGCCCTTCTGATCACTTAGAGCCAAACAAGAATGGCATCTGAGATATGAAGGCTGCTTCCAGTCCATAGGCTGCATCTGTCCTGTTTGCCGCAAACAGTGTTTAAAATATTTTGACTTCATTACTGATGTTTTAGACTCTCATTTCTTAGAAGAATCTGGATTGCTGGCTTCTTCTGAAGAAGGGCACAGTCTGTCAGTTCTGGGCCTATATGTGCACACAGCCATCTGGACAGGGGCTCGGGCAGCCCTGCCCCTCTGGGGAGCACTGGTTCTCAGCCATTAGCAGGACTCACTCGTCCAGCCCAGGTTGCTGGCCCTACCCCAGAGTAGCTGATTCAGAAGGACGGGAATGGGCCTAGGCTTTGCAGTTTTAACAGGTTCCTAGGTGATGCTGCTGCTCCAGGTACCCCAGCAAAATGGAGTGCTCGCTGCCTGTTTGCCACTCAGCTCTCTTGACTCACTGGCATCATGGGTCTAGCCCCAGGGGTCTCTGCCTTGGGGGCCAGCGCCTATCCCTTCTTTGCCCTGGCACTTTTTAAAGCTCTATCACATGGCTTACTTCCCCCCGCCCCCATATCAGGCCAGCCTGGAAATGACTCACCCAGGATCACCCAACTGCTGGGAGTCTCCATCTTCTGGTGTCCAGCCCTCTCCACCAGAGCCTCTCAGGAGAGTCCTGGGGTTCCGTCTGGAATGCAGACCTTAATTCAGAGGCACATATACCTGCTCGTCTCTGGGATTCTTCATCTAGAAAACGAGAGTGTCACACTTGCCTGGCAAGGGCCCCGTGAAAGGCTGTTGAGAAAAGCTCAAGGCTGTCCTCAGTGCTGCCGTTCTCACTTTGTTGGAAACCAGGCCATTTTTCCGCTTCGAAGAGGCAAGCTGAAACGGACTATTACGCTGATGGTGTTAAGGTAACCTTTCTACATCTTCCTCTCACCGCGATGAGCAGTGAGTAATTGGAAAAGTTCAGCCTAAAAAGCACTCTTTAAAAAGAGAGAGGGAGACGCAAGCAAAAGGAACTCTCCATACCTGAACACGCCTCCATTCAGCGGCTTCAAAAGCCATCGCTCCTTGTGCGGAGTAGACTTGACTCAGATTGGTACACACTCATCGACTTAACTTCCTAGGGGAATAGAAACGTCTTCTCATCACAGGCCAAGCCACTCTGAGACTCCCTGCTAGTTGTCTGCACTTAGCCAGGGTTGTCTGTGGAGGGGATCACGTAATTTCTTTCTCACCAAGCAGGGTAGGAATCTGTGTCATTGTCCAGGCACCAGTCCCTTGGTAAATCATCACGTTGCCACTGAGTCAGTTCCGACTCATCAGGACCCCATGTGCTTCAGAGCAGAATGTGCTTCACAGGGGTTTTCAGTGGCTGTGATCTTAGGTGCTCTGCTCCTGCAGTGATTATGGCCTAGAAATCCCTGTGGGGTAGTTCTGCCCTGTCACGGGGGGTCGCTATGAGTTGGAATCAACTCAACGACACCTAAAAACAACAAATCTTAGGGAAGTAGCTCAGCAGGCCTTTCTTCCGTGGTGCTGTTGGGTAGACTCAAACTGCCAACCTTTCCATTAGTAGCCAAGTGCAAACCGTTTGTGCCACCCAGGGACCTGGTAATCAAGTAGGCCCCCTTTTTTTTCTGGCTGTTATTTATTTACTGCAATTGAAGGGCTAAACGTGGGAATTTTGGAAGGAGCATTACCCCTGGGGCACCAAAGGCTCAATGTCATAATTTGTGATTACAGTATGTAAAAGAGCACCTGGAGGGACAGAGAGCTCGAAGTTCTGGCCTGAAACGTGACTGTGCTACCACAGTGCATGTGGGATATATAGGGTAATACATGTAAAGGATAGGGGTCTGGCACCTAATCAGAACCCAGTAAATGTTGAATGAACGTATCAAGTATCTCCTATGTGCTAGGCACAGAATATTTGTGCAGATATAACACAGACTAAGAACTCTAATGTCTTGGAGTGTCCTTTGTATTTCCAGCGAAGGAAGGGGAAAAATAAACTAGTAAACAAACTATTTCAGACAGTGCTCATATGTGACAGGGAGTGAGCGGTGGGGTGGAGGGGGCAACATTAAATAGGGTAGCCACAGAAAGTCTCTTTGAAGAGGCGGCATTTTAGCGAGAATTGAGTAGATTATAGGAATATCTAGGTAAGAAGGATCCCAAATAACAGGAAGAGCAAGTGCAAAGGCCCTGAGGCACAAGTTTGGTGAGTTCAGGGAACAGGAGGAGGAGCAGTGCAAGAGTCAGTTTGGAGAGCAAGGCAGGGGTTAGATCAGGCACAGCCTTGAATTCCAGATAGGAAGTTTGGGTTTTATTCTCAGGGCATGAAAGCCATTAGAGAGTTTAAGCAGAGAAGCATATGGAAGTGCTGGTAACTGGCACGTGCAGTAGAGACCACTGAAATCTACTGCAAGAGTGGTGATGACTAGAACATACATGTGAAACTCGGGACGGTAATAACCATTGAGATCCACTGTGGGCGTAGTGATGACTACAGCATACACGCGAAACTGGGAACAGTAGTAACCATTGAGATGTGCTGTGGGGAGAGTAGTAACCACTGAGATCCACAGAGTTGGATTACCATCATTTCCCCATTTGTGAGGTTAGCGTATTGCACGAGGTAGCCTTGGGATCAGCCTTTACCAAAAACTTTGGTTTGAACACATCCGAAAAGAAGTAGGAGGTTTAGATAGCAGTTGTTCCCAAATCTCCCTCCTCTGCAGAAATCTCCTATTGTCTCTAGGTGTTAGCCTTAGTTACCTAGTGCTGCTGTAACAGAAACACCACAAGTCAGTGGCTTTAACAAACAGAAATTTACTTCCTCACAGCTTAGGAGGCTTGAAGTCTGAATTCAGGATGCTGGTTCTAGGGGAAGTCTTTCTCTCTTGGCTCTGGGGGAGGGCCTTTGTCTCTTTTCAGCTTCTGTTTCTTGGTCCCTTGGAGATCTCATGTGGCCTATAATCTGTCTTCCCCCATCTGTGCTTGCTTCTTTGTGCCTGTCTGCTCATTTTATAGAGCCCTGATGGCACAGTGGTTAAGAGCTTGGCTGCCAACCAAAAGGTCAGCAATTTGAATCCACCACCCACTCCTGGGAAACCCTATGGGGCAGTTCTGTTCTGTCCTATAGACCGGGAATGAGTCAGAATCTGCAGACAGCAATGAGTTTAGTTTTGGGGGTTTCTTTGTACGTGCCTGTTTGGTTTTTGTGTGTGTGTGTTTTTGCTCATTTATATCTCAAAGGTAATTGGCTTGAGACATACTTATTCACATAACAAAATCCATTCCCAAATGAGATTACAACCACAAATATAGGGGTTAGGATATATAACACGTATCTTGGGGGAACACAGTTCAGTGCGTAACATTGTCCAGTCAGCCCATCTCTGTCTTCCCACCTTGCCTCAGTGGGGCCCCTCAGCCACATGGGGACTCTGTAAGGAAAAGAGGACCATGAGACAGGGTTCTCTGGGCAAGGCAGCTGCGAACTTGCCACATGCACTCACCTGATGGGAACTGTACTGTGGGTCATGCATTCACTGGTGAACGCTTCTTTAGGATGAGGGAATCAGGGAGCCAGGATCAGAAGCCCTCAACTCTAATCAGCTACGTTACTTTATCCCAGATCCTCTTGTGTCTCTAGCATCAGAGAGGAGCCCGCTGCCTGTCTGCCAACTGAGAGACCTCTGAGCTGCTCTTCCCACCGAAGGCAAGGGTCTCTGGAGAGCAATGCCGACCCACTGCTGTCTCCCTCCTGGCACCTAGCATATAGGGAACCTTTGGCCACGTATTGTAGACAAGGCAGCCCACATCTCAGCGAGGTGAAGCACAGGGTCGGGGACCTAAACCACACCCTGTGAGTCCAGCTCAGCTGTTTACCACCTGTGGAAACTTGGGCAAGCCACTTTACCCCTGGTGGTAGGTAATGACTGAGTGACCTTAGAGAAATCACTTATCTTCTTGGTGCCTCAGTTCCACCATCTGTAAAATGGGAATAGCAATGCCTTGTTCATAAGGCTGTAGTGATATCATGTTATCGAGTGCTTAGCATGCTGCTGGGCACATAAGCACAGAATGAAACTAAACCAGTTGTTTACCTGTGTTCTATCGACTGTCCAAAGGCATTCCACTGTGTGAATCATAAAAAATTATGGGTAACATTGTGAAGAATGGAAACCGTAGAACATTTAATTGTGCTCACGCAGAACCTATCCATAGACCAAGAGGCAGCTGTTCACACAGTACAGGGGATACCCTCTGGTTTAAAATCAGGAAAGGTATGCATCAGGGTTGTATCCTTTCGCCATACTTAGTCCGTATGCTGAGCAAATAATCCGAGAAGCTGGACTGTATGAAGGCAAAGGCAACATCAGAATTGGAGAAAGACTCGTTAACAACCTGCAATATGCAGATGACACAACCTTGCTTGTTAAAAACAAAGAGGACTTGAAGTGCTTACTGATGGAGATCAAGGACTACACCCTTTGGTATGGATTACACCTCAACATAAAACAGAAATCCTCACAGCTGGACCAACAGCTAACATCATGATAAACAGTGAAAATACTGAAGTTATTTATAAAGGATTTCATTTTACTTGGATCCACAGTCAATGCCCATGGATGCAGCAGTCAAGAAATCAAACGACATATTCCATTGAGCGAATCTGCAAAAGACCTTTATAAAATATTGAAAACCAAAGATGTCACTTTCCAGACTAAGGTGCGCCTGACCCAAGCCTGATATTTTCAGTTGCCTCATATGCACATGAAAGCTGACAGTGAATGAGGAAGACCAAAGAAGAATTGATGCATGTGAATTATGGTGTTGGCGAAGAGTATTGACTATACCATGGACCGCCAGAAGACTGACCAAATATGTCTTAGAGGGAGTGCAGCCAGAGCGCTCCTTAGAGACTTGGTCTCACGTACTTTGGACATGTTACCATGAGGGACCAGTCCCTAGAGAAAGACACCATGCCTGGTGAAGTAGAGGGTCAGCAAAAAGAGGAAGACCTTCAAGAGGATGAATGGACACAGTGGCTGCAACAGTGGGCTCAAACATAGCAATGACCGTGGCGATGGCACAGGACCAGGCACTGTTTTCTGTGTTATACGTAGGGACGCTACGAGTCTGAACCAGCTCGATGGCACCCAAGAACAACAAATTGCCATCAAGTCAGCTCCGACTCATGGCGACCCTGTGTGTGTCAGAGTAGAACTGTGCTCCATAGGGTTTTCAGTGGCTGATTGTTTGGAAGTTGATTGCCAAGGCTTTCACCCCAGGCGCTTCTGGATGGACTCAGATGTCCAGCCTTTCAGTTAGCAACCGAGTACATTAAGTGTACCACCTAGAGCCTTCTAGGCAGTGAACAAGTACCGGGGAGCGGATGGAGATGTTGTGTGTGTGTAATGTGTGTGTTAGATCGTGGGTGGTGGTGGTGGCGGTGATGGTATATTTGAAAGGCTTTTCAATGCCAAGAGCCTTAGTCATTTTTTCTTACCTCCAGAAGGAACAGAAGCCTGCAGTTCATTCTTATCATAAAACCACTCTTTCATCTTGCCCTCCCACACTGCTGTTCAATTCCAGGTCCCTTGGGTGGCAGCTGGTTTTGTTTTTTTCCTTTTCTCTCAGCAGTGCCTTGAGTGCAGGTGGGGAGAAGTCGTGCCAACAAGCCTGTCCCCACATGACTCAGCACTTCTGCTGTGATTGCCGTTCCTCCAGCAGACCCAAGGAGGAGAGTAATAGGGACATGTGTCCTGGGAGCAGAGGGACCCCAGCTCCTTGGGGTGTGCCGACACCCGCCTTGGTGTCAGTGTGTGGGCTGGAGGGTTGGGCCAGCCTCCCAGCCTGCCCACCAAGCCCCAAAGCCTAGGCCCCAGAGCAGCAGCAAAATTGTCAAGTTTGGCATCTCTGGAGCATTCTCTCTCTCCCTACCTTTGCCTTTTCTCTCACTCCTTCCTTCCCCGATTCCGTCACTTTCAGCAGAGAGGAGAGAGGATGATTTATGTCTTCGCAATAGCAGAGCCAAAAACCCCAAGCGGTCACTGGCCAGGGCCACTGCCGGTCTGGCCAGGTGACACAACCCCATGTGTGTCAGGTCCCCAAGGAGGCACCTCCTCGCCCTCCTGCACGCAGGGCCCCCAGGTATTGCGTGTGCGTGCACGCCTGTGTGCAAACACCATTTGCATACCCCGACTTGTTTATGAGGCTAGGGCCTAATTGGCTTGCCGCCAGCGACACCTCTGCGCCCCTCCCACCCCCCCTCCCCTGCACCCCCTCCCACGCTCGCACACCTCGAAAGAAATTAGAAACGTGACAACAAACTCCAGTTGTCAGAAGGCACAGTGCCGCCACCAGTCATGCGCTGGCGGCGTGGCGGAGGGAGTGGGGCCCCGGCGTGGGGGAGTAATTGGTGAACCTGAGGTGAATGAAATAATTGGAAAAGTGAGGTGTGAGTTTGTTACTGAAGTGTGAGCGTGGTGGGGGAGGGAAGGAGGGCCGTGTTTAAAAGCCCGGTATGTCCTCTTTATTCACAGCTTCGGATACAGTAATTGCTATTTTGTGGTTTCTATTATCTACACAGTGGGGAGCGTGCGCGGCTCCTTCCCCGAGTGCCAGAGCCTGGGCGCAGGGGGAGGCCTTGGGTGCCCTGTGACTTCCCTTCCTCCCTGGTCCCCAGCGGCCCTGCCCTGCTGCACCCAGCCAGTGGCCTCCACTCCCAGAGACCAGGGTTCACGTAGAACTTCCTCCCAAAGCCGCTCGCAGATAAGCTGTCAGATAAGACCCTTAGTAATGGCTGATATTTATGTATCGCTTATCTCCAAGGAGCTAAAGGTACTTCATCGATTTCCCCCCCAACTGTTTATTTTTTCTTTTTAATTCTCCTGTGATATCTCTCAAGATCATTAGTATTGGCCTTATATTATGCTGCACGGTCATAAAAGCCACCAAAGCCATTCAGGGGCTGGCATTGTTCTTGGGTCAGGAGAGACAGCGCAGAAAAGAAAAGGAACTCACCCCAGCGTTTGCATCTGGGGGCTCTGGGGCATGGGCAGGTCACTTTGCCTCTCTGGCCCTTAGTTTTCTCATCTGTAAAATGGAGGTGGTGACGCTGTGGTCCCACCATTGTTGTTACAGCTGGAAATACAATATTTAAAAGTTCTACCATGTTGTGGATGGAGCTCTGGTGGTACGGTGGTTAAGCACTCAGCTGCTAACTGAATGGTCAGTGGTTTGAACCCACCCTGTGGCTCCACAGGAGAAAAGATCGGGCAATCTGTTCCTGTAAGATTACAGCCTAGGAAACCCTGTGGAGCAGTTCTACTCTGTCACTGTCACATGGGGTCACCATGAGTCAGAATTGACATGACAACAACTAACAATAACACCAACACATTGTAGGCACTTAGTCATTGGTAGCTGTGGTGTGCAGCCATTCATTTCCTTCACAAACATCAGGAAGTTGCTTCTAAGATCTAACCCTAATCCTCCCAGTTGCTCTGTAAGTCTCAGTTCTCTCAGGTCCTAGTCTTAGAAGGGAAGGAGAAACCACTGCTTGTCAGAACTACCTCTGATCCTCTATAGACTAAGGGGACTTTGAAGCTACAGAGGCTCTGAAGAACAGAGCGGCCTGTTCACCTTGCAGATGTCTGTCTGGAAACCCCAGAAAGGGACTGTGACCTCCCCAAGACCCCACGGCTGCCTGGGACAGGATCCCCAGCTTCCTGATCCCGCATGGATCCAGCGTGCCCTCCGTCACAGCTTCCCTGCAGAGCTCTCAAATGCCACCTCTCCAGGCCACGTAGACATGGCTCTCCCACCTCTGCTCATCAGCCTTTTTCTACACCTTTTAATTATTTTCCTCGCCTTTCTCTGGACCCTTAGCTGCTTACAATGCACGGAGCATCCCCAGCTTGCAGCTGCCTGCAGAGAAGGAGACATCAGCCTCAACAGTCTCTCTCCTTCTCTATTCCTCTCTCTCTCTTTCATACACACGTGTGTGCACATGCGTGTATACACGAACAAGCTGGCTCACCAGAAATGAAACAGGACTAAAAAGAAGCCTGGACAGGGGCAGTTGAGGCCATCAAGGGAGAGGAGACATGTAGCCTCCATGGGCGGAAACGGGAGGCTTGAACACACAGGGCAGAAGGAACTGGGACCCAGCCTGCCCTGCTCCCAGCTCTGTGGTCTTGGGCAAGTCCCTGACCTCTGGGTGTCCGCCAAGGCAATCCTTCCTTCCCTTTTCTGCAGGCAGCTTCGTGCCTCCCCTGGACCTGGCGAGGCCTCAGAAAGAAAATGCCCTTAGCTCATGAAAAGGCCAGTGTCAAACCAGAAGATCGAAGGGAGGTGAAGACTGTGTGGCAGAAACAGAAAACTCGGGCCTGACATCTGATTCGATCAATTCAGACTCTAGCCCTGCTACCTTCTAGCAAGAACCACTGCCCTCTGAGCCTCAGTTGCTTCATCTGTGAAGTGGGGGTGGTAATAATTCATGGTGATGCTGTCTGTATTTCCCCCGTGCGCTAGTTCATTTACCCCCTTCACAGCCCTCTGAGGGTAGGCATAATTTATCGATGGTCGTTATGTTCCTTCCAGGGCGCTTGTTTGCTTGTGCGTTTGTTCCGAAAATATTTTCAGGCATCCCTCTCAGCGAGGCACTTGATTGTCACTGTAGATCCAGCAAGAGACTGTCACAGAGCTGATTTCCAGCCCCAGGGAAGGCAGAGGGTTAAACAAGCCTCACCCCCAGAGCCCTGATGGGGAGCACGCTGTACAGTGCTGGAAGGGGTGTCCCACCCAGCTTAGGCGAGGCCAGGAACACTGCTTGGAGCAAGGGACAGCTAATTGGGGACTGGGCAGGCTGGTGGTGAGCCAGGCAGGAAGACCAGCACTCCCAAAGGTGACTGTGACCATGTCTGCAAACCACCCAGCACGATCCAGGTACATAGTAGGTGCTCACCATGACCCCTACGCTTCCTGCAGCCTTCTCAAAAAACAAACAATAAAAAAAAAAAAACTTGCTATGGAGTTGACACCAACTCATGGCAACCGCATACGTGTCAGCATAGAACTGTGCTCCATAGGGCTTTCAGTGGCTCATTTTTTGGAAGGAGATCACCAGGCCTTTCTTTGGAGTTGCCTCTGGGTGGACTCAAACCACCAACTGTTCAGTTAGCACTCGAGCACGTTAACTGTTTGCACCACCCAGGGATTCCAGCCTTCTCATACTGGGTCAGAGTGCCTCCTAACTTGGGTCCTTGTGGCCACCAGATGCAGCATCCCCGTGGCCCCAGCGGCTGTCAGAAGAACTTGGAGCCCAAAGAGCATTTATCTCAGTCCCCATCCCTGCCCTCTTGCCCCAAGGCACAGGGCTCCTACGGAAGGAAGAGGCAGGGCTGCCGTGGGCCATGCCGGCCTTTAGATGGCAGAATGAAGCTGGGTTTGCGGGCTTGGCTCATCTCATCTCATCTCATCTCTTCTTGTCTCTCCAGCTTCACCTTCACGTCCCCACTTGCCCGTCCCTGGCCCCCTTCAAATCAGCCACGAGCCCACTCCTGCTCACAGTGGGGCCCAGGCAGCCAGGAAGACTGACAGGGCTCCCTGCCCGTCCTCAGTCCTCCCCGGCTCCCTCCACCTCCCTGGGAAGCTGGCCTTGTCCCTGGCTGGCTGGGCTGCCTGCGCAGAGGCACCGGCAGGCCTAGAGTGCCAGGAGGGGGAGCAGAGCTGCCAGGGAGCGCTCCAAGGAGATGTGCAGCTGCGTTTTGAGGCTTCGTGATGCTGCATTTACACACCGGCCTGGCTTCAGAAATTGGGCTGGCAGATGCCTCGTCATGCTGGCGGGGCCATGGGCTAGCACCTTGGATTTAGCTTATATCATTTCATGAGAGCTGATGGCCTTAACTGTGGTTTTTACCGGGTCGGTCTCTGGCCCTGAAACATCCTAGGCTGGTGTGTGCATGTGTGCGCGCCCAAGTGCCTGCAAGTGTGGGTAGATTTTCAAATAAAACAGCACCTCTCTTCAGATGCCGGCAGGCACATTAAATATTTATCAGCAGCAGTTTGTGCCTATATGTTTGATAAATGGACGTGAGGAAGGAGGGGGCGGGGGTGAAACAGGAAAGCGAAAGAGACCCAGAGCAAGCTCAGGCCTTTTGTCCTAGAATTTCCCAAAGATCCTGCCAGAAGGAGAAGAGAGGAGGGGCTGGGGGGTGGCCCAAGGCCTTATTTACCTGTGCGATCCCTGTCAGGAAGAGCCAAGCCATTCTGCTCTCTGGGGCTCTGCCTGACTTGGGCTTAGCAGATAGCAGAAAGAACACTGGGAAGAAAGGAAGCAGGGTTTACAGAGAGGAGCCATGTCACTCGTGTGCACTGAGCTGGCAGAAGTGTCGCGGACCCCAACTCTGGGAGAACGGGCTCCATCCGCCTTGCCCAGCATAGGACTACTCAGATGTGAAAGTGGGCTGGAAGGTCAGGAGACTCCACGGAGCCCACATCCAGATCGAGATTGCCACCCAAGCGGCCCCGTTGCCCCAGGCTGAATGCTTCCCTGACCTGGCCACACATGTACAAGGCTGAGTCCCCCCACCAAATATTTACCACCACAGGGACAGGGAGGACAGGTGTCCAGGTCAGTAGGAAAGCCAGCCTCCAGCTTGTAGGAGAGGAACAGAAAATTCTGTCAACATCTCCAACCTCGTCAGTCCCTCCCTCTCTCCCTGACCAGCGTGATGGCCCAAGCCTGGGAGGAGAAGGCTGTCTATGCCCTGAGCACATGCCAGTGGGGAGCAGACACAAGTGTGTGTTTGTGTGTGTGTATGTGTGGACATGTGTGTATGCATGGGCACGTGTGGCATGTGTACACGAATGCGTGTAGGGAATGTGCATATGTGTGGACACATACCTGCATACACATCTCTTTTATCACCCAAAGAGAACCCTGTGTAAGAGTCGGTCCTCCTCCCCCCTCGACCCTCCAGCGGGCCTTGATTCCTAACCTGCATGTTTTCCCTCTTGTTCCAGCACCTTCGGGGAGCTGAAGACAGTGCGCCTGCCGAAGAAGGTGACAGGGACAGGCGCACACAGAGGCTTCGGCTTTGTTGACTTCCTCACCAAGCAGGATGCGAAGGTGAGACGGTGGCCCGCTGCCTGGCCTCTCAGGGGCTCCATTCCTGCAGGGCTGCTCCCTCTGGCCCTTGTGGGAGGGCGTGAGTGTCGTCACCACGTGCTGTTTGCTCTCATCTCACCACCCCTGCATCCTGGGAAGGAAAAGTCTGGCTCTTTTGTTTGGAGGAGGGGGCTGTTTTATACTCTCCCCCTCCCCCCATTTCACATACGCAGGAATCTGGGTATCAGACTGGAGAAGTTTGAGTGGATTTCCGGGGCCTCTCTAAGTCAGAGAGAAACTCCTGGGCCAAGGCCCCCAGAGGGCAGCAGAGAGGAAATGCTGTGTGCGTGGGCTCAGAGGAGATCCAGGGGCAAGGGCTGCAAGGGAAGCTACAAGTCACCCAGAGCTGGCCCCTGGTGACACAGCCCTGCCCACACTGTCCCTGCTCATGGCTGGGAGTTCCGGTTTGTGCTGGCTACCTATGAGGACGGTCAGGTAGGTGCCACGTGTGCAAGACCGTGTACATGAAGGAACAAAAGTTCCTCCTGGCACCTTCAAGACACCAGGTCACCTTTTATTTTTGAAGCAAGGCAGCGTCTCTGCGTTTTGGCTGGTGCAGCATGACAGGGCTTCATTCTTGCAGTGGGCAATGGGTCCTTGCCCAGCCCAGCAGATCTGGGGGCACCTGCCATGTGAAACTGAGCTCCAGCTGCATCCTGTGGCTGCTCCCCTGGGATGTGGGGCTACAGGTCAGAGTCCAGAGGGAAGGTGCAGTGCCCTGCACAGCAGGGAGCTCTGGCCGAGGGCTGTCATCATGGGTGCCCCTCGATGAGCTGTGTGACATAGCGGCAATCCCCTCTTCCATCCTCGGGGTGAAATAAGGCCATGAGCAGGTCTCAGTAAAGCTGGGCTCTCCTCTGCCTCTGAGGAGACATCTTTTAGGAAGCAGTGTTTCTTGGAATCACACCCTTGGCCTGTAGGGAGTTGGCGTTACAGAAGAACAGTGGGTTGGTCAGCTGTACGGAGCCCAAGGTGACAGCTCAGGGCCACAGCTGTGGCCTTTATGGGCTCTGGGAACACGTGCAGGCAGAGACCCCCGCCAGCCACCTTTGTCCTCCACGGGTTCATCAGCCTCTTGAGTTCAAGTGCCTGTTTTGTTGACACGTGGCCACGTCTGTGTGTACATCTGCTTCTTCCCTCTCGCTGACAGCCGTCCCCTCCCTCCTGCTATCTACAGCAGGGTAGCACCCGCATCGACGGGCCACGGCCTTACACCCAGCATAGGGGCCCTGCATCCCACAGCCCTACACACATATAACAGCCCCTACATCCATCTTGTGGGGGGTCCCCACATCCCACAACCCTTACATCCATTTTGTGGGGGGTCTCTGCACCCCACAGCCCCTACATGCATCTCGTGGTCGGGTGTCCCCACATTCCACAGCCCCTACACCCCTCTTGGTGGGTCCCCGCATCTCATGCCTTACGTCCATCTTGTGGAGTCCCTGCATTCCACAGCCATTACACCCATCTTTGGGGGAGTCCTATGTCGGCTCAGAGGGAGGCAGTGCACAGCCACAGTTTGGGGCGCAGGCTCTTCCTGAGAGCAGATCAGTTCCCGCTGCCTGCTCTGGGCCTAGTTTCCTCATCTTTAAAACGGGAATGACGCCAGTGCCACCGTCCCAGGGCTCAGTTAGATGATATGCAGGAGCACTTAGCACCAGTCCTATCGCCTGCATACAGTGAGCACTCAGTACGTGTTCACGGTTCCTGCTTACCTCCACCAGCCCTGTCCACAGAGAGGAGGGGCATGCAGGGTCTGTTGGGCTAGGCGGTGAGGGTGTAGAACCATCATCATCTTTTGCACCTGGGGTTCCTGCATAAGATTGTGATTGGGGGCAGAATGCAGGGAAGGGGGGCAGACTACCTGCTTCTTAGAAATGTCTCCTATTAAGGGCCAGCGTAGCCTAGGGGTTAGGACACAAATGCTGACGTCCAACTGCCTGAGTTTGAATCCCAGCGTGGGCAAGTCGTGTACGTCCTGTGTGCCTCAACTTTCCCCCTTATAAAATGCTAGTAGGACTTTCCTTATCGAACTGGGAGGTTTGGCTGAGGTGATTTTCTCAGAACCAGGCCTGGCACCTGTGAGCTCTGTCTGTTAGCTGTGATGAGGAGGATGATGGTGGCGGTGACGATGGTGATGATCTAAAAATAACAAGGCTGTGGGGAAGGAGAGCCCTGGTGGCTCAGTGGTTAAGAGCCACAGCTGCTAACCAAAAGGTCAGCAGTTCAAATCCACCAGCCACTCCTTGGAAACCCTGTGGGGCAGTTCTGCTCTGTCCTGTAGGGTGCCTGTGAGTCAGAATCTGCTCGACAGCCATGGGTTATGGATTGGGTGGGGAAGGGGCATTGAGAAAAGGCTTCAGAGTTTCTTCCACTGGAAGCCAGTATCCTCTTTCCACAGCCACGTTAATGTCTAAGGGACAAGACGGTTAGATCAGGTGTGGGCTCCCAGCCCAGTGATTTCCACATTGCAGTAAGTACAGTCTTATTCAGAACCACAGAACAGAAGGCGGGTTCTCAGGCAGACAAGGCAATGTGCCTCACTGAGGCCGCACCAAGTGCCCAACCGGCCAGTCCTCAGCCCAGCGTCTAGCACAGCACACTGATGATTGATGGAGGTGGCTCCTCCTGCCTCCACCCTCCCCTCCCTTCCATTCTGGGCTCCAGGAGAAGAAGGGCAGCCGAGGACAACGAGAACTCAACCACGGCCCCTTGCCTCCGCCAGGCCTGGCTCCAGAGCTATTTCTGGCTCCACCATCGCTGCTCTCCCTCCCAGCACAAGGGCGTGGGCCCTTTGTGCCAGCCACCAAGCACACTGTCTTCCTTAAGGCACGAGCCCACCACGCTGATCTCTCCTGCAAAGATCCCCTTGCTCTTTTCGCCTCCAGGAAGCCGCCGTTGCTTCTTCCCTCTCCTTCTCCCAATCTGAAGAAGTTTATTGTCTTCTGAGTGGAACAGGTAGCACTCTGCACTGACCCACAGAAGACGGCACTGCATAGCAGTGAATAGAATTCTGAATATTGTAAACAGCTAGCTGGCGCGAGGGTGGGCGTGCGTTTGAAGAGAGACAGCTATACCGCCGGAGACACTGAGTAAAAAACCTCAGGGCTCTTTCTTTATCTCAGCAGAAGGCAAGAGGCAGAACCCCAGGGCTGGTAGGGGAGCTGCTGGGACCCCTAGTTTCTGTGCAAGCACGCCCTAAGTCTTTCCCCTTCTGAAGCACTCTGGGGAAGGAGACCTCCTTTAGAGGCCTTTCCCAGGGTTTGATTTAACCCTGACCCGTTTGAATTCCTCACTAGGATTCTAATTCCATCTCTAGTCATGGTGCCCTCAATGGAGAGTCAGTTGCTGGTCTTGGCTTTGGCGTTCAACAACCTCTTGAGCCAGGAGATCTAAGCCGGGAGGGGGGTTGGGGTTGGGTAGCACAGAAGGTTTGCACTTGACTACCTTCCTGGTGGTGCCGTGGTTAAGAACTTGGCTGCTAACCAAAAGGTCGGCAGTTCAAATCCACCAGCCGCTCCTTGAAAATCCCGTGGGGCAGTTCTACTCTGTCCTGTAGAGTCACCATGAGTCGAAATCGACTCACTGGCAGTGAGTTTGGTTTTTGGTTTGGCTTACTTACCTGAAGGTTGGCAGTTCAAACTTCCCAATGGTGCCACAGAAGAAAGGCCTGGCAGTCTGCTTCTGTAAAGATTACAACCAAGAAAACCCTACGGAGCTCAGTTCTACTCAGTAACAAACACACCGGGGTCACTGTGAGTCAGAATCGACTTGATGGCTGCAAGTTTTGAGGGCGCAGGCAAGCAGTCCTCAGATGGGGGAAAAGATGAAGGGGAGTGGGCAGATATTAGGGGAGAGAGGTAGGAAGGAGTAAAAACTAATTATTGTCCCTAGAGGCTGGAAAGCAGTGGAGAAATGATTGGTTTCTGGGAGGGGCCAATTCTGGAGCTCAAACCAGGTATCTTGACTCCCAATACAGTGCCCTTTCCCCAGTGCCAGCCAGTCTACCTTGCCAACTGGCAGGGGATAGGAGCATTAGGGTCCAATCAATTCCTGAGAGTGTCCCTTCCACACTCCAGTCTCTGCTCTGGCTGTAAACACGGGCTGTCTCTGCTCTCCAAACTCAGGACCTCACACCTTCTGACCTGCCGCCCCAGGTCCTGTGTTCCATCTCGCACACCGGGGGCTCTGTAATCCAGCAGGCCCCTTCCAGATCAAGCCCACACTCCCAAACTGGAAGAATCCTCGTGAGACGCTCCACACAGGCCATCGTGGCCAAGCTCAGAGTAACCAGGCAACTGAAAAGAATAGCACGAGGCTCCGCAATCGCACGGCTTTGTGTGTGACATGTTCCCTGCACGTATGTTGTCTCCACCAGCCTCACAGCAGCCCACTCTGCAGAGCGGCTCCCACCCCATCGCCCGGAGCAGTTGTTAAGCTCCATCTCTCCATCCCCGAGGATTGATGAGAGGCCCAGCCCCGGCCGTGTTTCTGAGATGGTGTGACAAACTGGGCGACGGACATGGCCATCTGCCCTCGTCACAGGCTCGTGAGAGGCAGGGTGGATGAGCTGGCACATTTTCCCCACCTAGGACGTTTTCTCAGGCCCTCATGTCCCAGGCAGTAAATGTCAGCCCCTCTGAAAGTGCTGGTGTTATCTGAACCTCCAGGTGTGATGAGCCAGCATTTTTCAAAGCACCTTCCCATGTCGTGGAAGGATCAAGGGCCAAGGTTGGCAAGGGAAGGAGGCTAGAGAAGGTGCTTGAAGAGAGGAAGACTTGAAAGCATCCCAGGTCACCTGGGTCTGCCCTTATGGGCACTGCTGTGTGCAGCCTCACAGGCGTCATGTGGCTCTTTGGGCCATGGTGATGTTTCTGAAAGAACAGTATCTTTGAGGAGAGTATATATATATATATATATATATATATATATATATATATATATATTGACTTCTGAGAGCCCATCTTTGGCTGAGATGGTGCCAGGCATCTGCATACAGAAGCTTTAATCCCCATAGGGCTCTAGGAGTTAGGTGGTAACAGGCTGTTTCTCAGGTGAGGAAACTGAGGCTCAAAGGGATGAAGTCACGTGCCCAAGGTTACACAGCTAGTACTTGGCAGAGCTGGTAACCCCCACGGGTCACTCTGATTCCAAAGCCCACGTACTCGGGAATCCCTCCCTTTCTTCCTTCCTTCAGTTATTCACTTAAATCGAATGCCACCTCTGTGCCAAGCTCTGTGCCAGCGCCTCCTCTTTCCACCACGTCTGTCCTCTCTCTCCTAGCCCTAATACCTCACTCAAAGGGACTCACCAATCAGAGACATTTGGGAGATAGGCCGAGGCTGTCCTTGAAAACAGGTCTTGGGGGCAGGGCGGGGGTGAAATCTCCCAGCCTCCGTAGATGTCTGTAGCAGCCCCCGTGACACACACTGAGGATGGTGGTGGTTCACTGGTAGAATTCCCACCTTCCAGGGACACCCAGCTTCAAGTCCCAGCCAGCGCACCTCACGCGTAGCCACCACCTGTCAGGGAAGGCTTGGGTGTTGCTATGATGCTGTACAGGTTTCAGCAGAGCTTCCAGGCTAAGAATAGGAAGAAAGGCCTCGTGATCTACTTCCAGAATCCAGCCAAAGAAAATCCTATGGATCCAACGATCTGATCCACAACCGATTGTGGGGATGACGCAAGACTGGACAGCATTTCGTTTTGTGGTGCGTGGGGTCACCGTGAGTCGGGGGCCGACGTGACAGCAGCTAACCATAATACCAGCCAGCACAAACTGCTGTGCCATTTCTCAGCCCTCCCCGGCCCCAAGTGCAGCACCGTCGCAGCATCCTACCTGGGCAGGTGACCTAGGGATTCCCAGCTAGGTGTGCCCGTCACCATTGGCTGTCAGGCCACCAATAGCCACTGGGATTCCATTTAGAAAACACCGCCTTCTCTCTCCCTACCCAGTCCCAGCTGGGCATGGAGGAAGCAAGGAAGGGCACTGTGGAAGAGAAAGCCCAGAAAGGAAGGACTTGCAGCTCAGAAACCAGGATATTAATTTTTTTTTCCCCGTGCAGGCGCCTTTAATGTTTTTTCTTCCCTGTGCCTGCCGCTCCTTTGTACTTTTGCAGTTGCAGCTGTTTTTATTTGCCGCCGCTGCTGTTGTTTTAAAAGGTCTATTTTCACATGGAATGTTATCCAATTAGCAGAGCAATGTGTTGGCTTAAATAAACACTTGGGGGGAGCCGGCAGTCGGGAGACACGGCGGCTGTTGGCGTTGGCAGGCAGAGCTGTTCTCACTGCGGTAAACAACCACAGCTTTAATTGTAGGGTTGCACTTGTTAATTTTTCCTTTCTCATTTCTTACTTTTCCGAGGGAGGAGTTAGAGGGAAGGATGTGGACCCAACGCCCAGGCCCACCCCAGGTGGGGCGCCAGTGAGTGTCTTCTAGGGGCTTTCATCAGGCCCTATGAAGAAGAATGTTGTCCAGCACTTATGGCCTTCACCTTGCAGGTTTCACCAGAACAAAGCCCATGGTGGAGAAGCAGCTGGTAATGACTCTTGTTGTTAGGTGCCATCGAGTCAATTCTGACTCATGGCAACCCCATGTGACAGAGTAAAACTGCCCTATAGAGTTTCTTGATATAATGTTTACGAGAGCAGATCTCCAGGTCTTTCTCCTGTGGAGCTACTGGGTGAGTTTGAACCGCCAACCTTTCAGTTAGCTTAACTGTTGTGCCACCAGGGCTCCTTGTTGACCATGGAAGAGACGGGCAAAGCTTCTTGAGGGCAGGTATGGTACAGTGACCTCCTGGTTGGGTGCCTGGGACACTGCACTGGAAACAGTCGCCATCAGATTATCAATGGTGTGTGCTTAGCCCGTGGTTGCTTGAGTGCAGGGAGTGAGGAGGGGACGGTCACCACAGTGCCCATGGGAATGCAGCCAGGGCCTGGAAGGGTCATTGCCTCACGGAGATGAGAAAGCCAAAAGCCGTGAGTGTGTCATCCCTAGACCTCGTACTGGGGAGAGGCAGTGCCGCACAGTGGTCGGCATTGTGGCCTGTGGACAAGGACCTGTGTGAACTCGGACAAGCAACTTCACACCCTGAGCCTCAGGAAATAGTAACACTGTCCTGGAGGCAAGGTGAAGTTTAAATGGAATGTTGTTGGCATTGGGTGCCACCAAGTTGATTCCGACTCATAGTGACCCCATGTGACAGAGTAGAACTGCCCCACCAGGTTTCCTAGGCTGTCATCTTTACTGGAGCAGAGCGCCAGGTCTTTTCTCCTGCAGAGCGGCTGGTGGGTTCAAACTGCCGACCTTTCAGTTAGCAGCGGAGCGCTCAACTGTTGCACCACCAGAGTCTCTTTAAATGGAATAAACAAAACCAAACCCGTTGCTGTCAAGTCGATTCCGACTCATAGCAACCCTATAGCACAGGGTAGAATTGCCCCATAGGGTTTCCAAGGAGCGCCTGGTAGATTCAAACTGCCAACCATTTGGTTAGCGGCCGTAGCCTTTAACCACTGCACCACCAGGGTTAAATGGAATAATGGGTAAAAAGCTTAACACAGGCCAGGGTGCCAAAGTGGCCGAGGCAGCAGTGTGCGTCCGGCCCTGCAGTTGGATCATAGGAATCTATTCATTGTTCTCTGTCTCCCAAGACGTTAACTGGAAGCAAATTCAGAAATTGGGGTTTTGTCCCCACTTTTCTGTTCAGATGTGTGTATATGTGTGTGTGTGTTCATGTGTCTGCATGTGTCTACCGGGGCATGTGCACATGTGAGTGTGTGTACTTGTGTGTGCACGTGTATGTGTACACACACACCCCCCATTTGTTTATATGTGTTCATGTGTCTGCACATATGTGCACGTGTGAGTGTGTGTACATGTTTGTGTGGGTGTGAGTGTGCCTTAATCCAAGGGTTTTGCCGCGTTCCTGTCATCAGCGCCCGGGGATAGAAGATGTGTTTTGAACGTGGACTTTGCATTTTGAGGCAGGGACTTGGGCTCAGCCGGCAAGTATATGAGCTGGGAACCTGGGTGAGGCCAAGCCGCGGTCCTCAGATGCCTCATATATCCCCTTGATACCCTGAGTAGAACAGCGCCACAATGCAGCCCTCTGCTTCCTGCATCCATCTGTGCCTCTGTGTGGGCCCCCGCCTCCCCAGCCCCTTGGAGATCAGAGAGGGAGACGAGGCTTCTCTGCAGTGAGCACTTGTCTTCGTTTCTGATTTCTCAGGCAGCCAGTGCAAGTTATCGAGAAAGCTAAAAACCCCAGCAAGTTGGACACCCTTTCTCCCTTTTAACAGCATTAATTTAAAAAATACATAAGTAAAAACTATACCACCAATGGCAACAGGAGCACGAGTAAGGCCCTTGCCGTGTGCCAGGCACTGGTTTAAAGGAATCTTCGTCCTCTCATTTTTTCCTCCCAGCAGCCCCACGTGGGCCCAGGGCCCCCAAGTTGCAGTGGAGGAAGCAGAGACTGACTGACCAGGCCACATGGTAGGAAGGGGCAGGGCCACAGGCCGCACCCAGCTCTGGAGCCACAAACCTCACTAGGCCACCCATCTGGTCACCTCATCGCTTCAGAACCTTGGTATCCTGAGATTGTGCCTTTTGTCCCCATTGATATTTTACCTCTCCCAGGAGTCCTGTAATCTTGGAGAGGTCAGAGGTGGCATCTCACCTTTATACCTGCTAGTTTAGTGTTTGCCCCAGGTAAGTCCTCCAGGGATGTTGAGGTGAGTTGAATTAAGATGAGTGAGTGAGTGGATGAATGAATGAAGGAAGGAGGGGGAGATTTATTTGAAAGGCTTTAGCCACCACAGCCAGGAATGGGCCCCCAGGTGTTTCTCTGGAAACTCACCTCAGCTCTGCAGTATCATTTCTGGGAGTGGACTGAGGGACAAGGTGCAGGCCGGCAGGAGGAGCCCTGTATTATGCAGAGAGCTTGGCCTATTCCAGCAGCTCACCATGTGGAGCCAGAAGAGCTGACAAGCTTTGCTGAGAGCTTGCCTCAGGAACTCTGGGAGCGTCATGACAGGGAAGAAGAGAATTCGTTCCTCAGAGCACAGGGGTCATCGTCCCTGGGGAGACAACCCAAAATACGTCCTTGCTCTCATATTCCCTGTCTTCATCCCAGGGGCACAGACCATCCTCTCAGAAGTCACAGCCCTCGGTGTTCAACCACCTCACCAGAGAGAAAGACCCAGGCCCCCGGGATACCAACGGGGCCCAAGCCCCTGTCCCCTTTGCTTGGCAGTGGTGCTCATGGGCATGCGTGGTCATCCTTGGCCAGCCTAGACCAGGTTTCCTAACAGGTGCTGGGGGCACAGAGGGTTTGGGACAGGCCGCATTTCTGTTGTCAGACAGACTGAGCATCTACGAGATTCGCAGCCACGGTCTCTGAAGAGGCAGCTCCTTCCTGGCCATTCCCTAGAACAGAGGGCCAAGAGGTATGCCGGGATGTGGAACCTAGAGCCAGGGTCCCATCCTCACCTCTGCCCACAGCACATGGCCCCATGGGAGGGGGGCCCTGCCAACGGCACTGAGAGGGCTTTTGTTGCCAGGAGGAGGAAGCCGTCTCCAGGGAGAGCTGTGGAAAGATCAGGCCAGAGCCGTGCTGGCAGATTTCCAGTGCCTTCCCTGCTCCTGAAGATGGCAGCCAGCCCTGGTCACAGTCTGCCTGCAGCCAGCATCCCCTAGCAGGCTAGCAGGCTTCCTTCCAGGGGAACGTGGAAAAGGTGGCCAGAAACCAGGGCCCCAAGAAAGCATGCTCCTGGGACAGCTGAGGCAGAGACCACACGACAGTGCCCACTCAACTCCAGAGACACCTACTGAGAGCTGTCCTGGATGGGTGGGTCTCACAGTCTGTGAGCAGGGCCAAGGCAAGGGGCCTGCCCGCAGAGCAGCAAGTCCATCTGTCCTATCAAGACAAAGAGGCTTCAGGCAGGAAACAGAACCTGCCCCCAGATGGTTCAGATGAAGAGATTTATGGAGGGGTAAATTAGGCTAGGGGCAGTGATGGTTTAGAATTTTCACCTTCCATACAGGAGTTCTGAGTTCGATTCCCGGCCAGTGCACTTCATGCCCAACCGCACCTGTCTGTCAGTGGAGGCCTGAGTGTTGCTATGATACTGAACAGGTTTCAACAGAACTTCCAGACTAAGGCGAACCAGTAGGAAAGACCTGGCAATCTTCTTCCAAAAATCAGCCAGTGAAAACCCTATGGATTATAATGGTTTGATCCACAACCAGAAGGTATGAAGGCCTGGAGGTAAATTGTATGGAGGCCGAAAGGAAAAGTAAGAAAGAACTTGACCTGTATACAGACCTTGGCCAGGGCCTCGATCTTCTCTTCATTAAAATGGAAAAGTAATAACTATTCTCAAGGGTAGATTGAGGTCTTATGCTTGGACTTCTCGGGAACCCAGGAGATCCATGTTTCACAATAAGAAAGCCCTTTTACGGGATTTGGGAAGGAGCAAAGGACCAGGAATGACTGCCCTCCACTTCCTCTTTGGAGACCCCCCAGCCTTCACCTCCCCCTCCCCTCATGTGCTAGTCCCGAGCTGAACACTGGGCATGCTGAGAGGGACCAGGTCCTGTGGCCGTGTTGGTAGGACCATGCCATGCCTGGAGCTAAAGTTAGAAAACCTCTCTGGAGAGAAGGCGGGGGGTGGATTTCTGGGTCAGGTGTGGACAGAGACTAGGGAGTGAGGCTGAGGCCTGCGGCTGCACTGCCCCTCTGCCATGGCTCAGCGTCCCTGCCCCTCGGTGCCTGTGCTTCAGCCCGAAGGCCCCTTGAGGCCCAGGGCTGTGTATTCCTCCCCTCTCCCCCCCGAGCACTTCCTAGGATGCCTCAAATATAACAAGCTCTCATTACGCTCTTTTAATGAAACATAATTACACTGGATTAGCCAAGGCCAATTTTAGCCTCAAATCGCTGTCCTTGCGCTGCCTGCGACAGTTTGAGGCCGCCACATCCTAGCCACCAAGGCAGTGGGCACTTGGGAATGCAGCCTGATTTCCTATTAACCTGCGGGGACTCGAACCCGGAAGGGTAATGCTGCTATTTTTGGAGAACCATAGACTGTGCTCTCACTTGAAATACAAAAGCTCTTTTGTGTCCTACCTACCATTATTCCCAAGCTCTCACGTGAAAATGGGAAGTCAAGGACATACATAATAATAATAGCCAACATTTAGCGAGACTGATTATGTGCCAGGCAGTGTTCTAAATATTAGACTCAACCGTTCATTGAATGTTCCCAGCAATTCTTTGTTGCCACCCCTCTTGAACACAGGAAGATACCAAGGTTCAGAGGAGGTGACCCACTTGGCTGAGATCACACAGCTAGTAAGTGATGGAACTGGGATTTGAACCAAGGTAGCCCTGCTCCAGAGCCCACAGTCTTAACCACTGTGCTGGAGAGGCCCAGAGCAAGGAGGTGAGAATTTGTGAGCGGTAACATGGGAGGCCACCACCAGTCTGTCAGTTTGTCATACCATGATGGTTTGCATGTTGCTGTGGTGCTGGGAGCCATGCCACCGGTATTTCAAATACCAGGAGGATCACCTGTGGTGGACAGGTTTCAGCGAAGCTTCCAGACTAAGATAGACTAGGAAGAAAGGCCTGGTGGTCTGATTCCAAAAATTAGCCCTATGGATCACAACAGAACATTGTCCAGCTCTCTTGCTTTGGACCTGTCATCAGGAGGATCAGTCGCTAGAGGAGGAGGACATCATGGTTGGTGAAGTAGAGGGCCAGCGAGGGCAAGGGCAACCCTTGGTGGGATGGACTGGCACTGTAGCCACAGCGATGGCCTCGAACATGCCAGCAATCGTAAGGATGGCGCAGGACGAAGCAGCGTTTCATCCCGTTGTACATGGAGTCGCCATGAGTTGGAGCCATCTCAGTGGCAGCCATCTATCTCAATCTAATGTCAGAGTGACGCTGTGAGAGGGGATTTTTAGTGACCCCTACGATGGATGGAGAACTTCCCAGGCCTTCTGTGGCACTAGACTGGGGAACGAGTTTCCAAGGGTAAGAAAAGAATAAAAAATCTGACAACCAAGTCAGAGCAGCGTGGGTTGGAGCACTTCACCCGGGCCCTGCCAGGGCCTGTTGTTCCGTTTTGCTAAATTTGGGTTCGGTACATGCCAGATGCCACCCCCTGGCCGCCCCCACCCCACCTGTGTCCCTGGGACCACAGCTTCTCAGGGACCCTGGCACCAGGATGGAATCCCCACCACTCCAGATGCCCTGCCAGCTCCTCTCCCCCATCTTAAAGCCCCGGCTCCCCATCAGGCCGCTTCCTTGCCTCGCCAGCTGAGAACGCGTGTGTTTTCAAGCTCTGAATGGGCCATCTCGGCTTGGAGTCCAGATGCAGTTTTATAGCCACGTGGCAAAAAGCTCAGTAGCTCTGCTGGCAGTCAGGAGTTTTTTTAAATTACGGTTAAAAAAAAAGGAGGAAGAAAAAGTTTCCTGCAACTGGCCTTTCTGGGAAAAGCACAGAAGGGAACAAAGCATGTCTTTCATTTGGCCACGCATCTGGCTGTTAAAAGCTATGGGCCCCGCCCAACACCCTCCCCAGCCCTTCAGAGTCTGCAGTTTGAATATCCCCTTTGTGCTGGCCACCGTGCTCATTGCATTAAAGTCACATGTGAGCCCCATTTGACAGATGTGGAAACTGAGGCTCAGAGTGGGGCAGATGACTTACCCAAGGTCACACTGCAGTTGAGGGCCAGAGGTGGTTCAGGTCCAGTCTAGCATCACCCTGTTAGTGCCTCCTTAAAGGCACAAAGAAGCCAAAGGGATACATCCCTTCCTCAGACCAGGTGGTGCTTCCTGCCCTGCAGGAAGGGAGGGAAAGCCTTCCAGTGCTGACCATGCCTGCCACCTAAAAAACCAAGTCCCGTCAAGTCGATTGCCACTCATGGCAACCTTGTGTGTCAGAGTGGAGCTGTGCTCCATAGGGTTTCCAATGGCTGATTTTTCAGAACTAGGTTGCCAGGCCTTTCTTCTGAGGTGCCTCTAGGTAGATTCGAACTTCCAACCTTTCAGTTAGCAGCTGAGCACATTAACCATTTGTACTACCCAGGGACTCCTGTTTTTGTTGTTTTCTTAGATGCCATCAACACAGTATGACAAAGTAGAACTGTCCCTTAGGGTTTTCTAGGCTGTAATCTTTACACGAGCAGATCACCAGGTCTTTTCTTCCACAGAGCTGCTGGGTGGGTTCCAACTGCCAGCCTTTCAGTTAGCAGCCACCAAGGCTCCTCAGGCCCTCCTTAAGCCCCGTTCTTTACTGAGTCCTCCCCACTGAGAAAATGAAATTGTAAATGTGGTAAGTCTGCAGCAACAACGGGGAAACTGTAAGCACTAATATTCATTAAGAGAGCTTATCACGTGGCCCACACTGTTCTGACCATTTTGTATGTTAATTCTTCATCTTCTGTAGAACCCTCACACTGGAATACTACTGATAGTCCCATTTTATGGATGAGAAAGCTGAGGCAAGGAGATTGATTTCACTTGCACTAAGAAGTGGCAGGGCCCATCATGCTAAGGCAGGGTGGCTCCAGAGTCAAGGCTCTTGGCCACTAAGCTCCATGACATCTGTGTACCACGGGAGCATCCCCACAAGAGCTGATCAAGTCAGGGACGGCTTCCCTGCACAGCACTGTTCAGCTTGAGACCTAACAATGTTTTTAAGCAGGAACTAGCCAGTCACAAAAGACCAGGTACTGTAGAACTCCATTTATGGGGAAGTCCACAGAGACAGAAGGTAGACTAGTTGTAGTTGCTTAGGGCTGGGGACGATGGGGGACTCGGACTTGATGGCAAAAGGGTAGCCGGTTGCTGTCGCGTCGACTCCAGCTCGTGGCTACCCCATGTGTGTCAGAGAGAAGCTGTGCTCCATAGAGTTCTCAGTGGCTGATTTTGGGGAAGTAGGTCACCAGTCCCTTCTTCTGAAGGACCTCTGGGTAGACTCGAACCTCCACGCTTTTGGTTAGCAGCCGAGCATGTTAACCCTTTGTTTGTACCACCAGGGACTCCGGCAAAAGGATACAGGGTTTCTTTTGGGGGTGACAAAAATGTTCTAAAATTGATTGTGGTGATGGTTGTACAATTCTGAACAGGCTAAAACCACCGAACGGTGTGCTTTAAATGGGTAAATCGTATGGTGTGTGAATTACCTCTCAATAGTTTAAAAAATTACCAAAAAAAAAAAGCCAAAATATAAAGAGTACAGAGTTGGGGACAGTGTAGGACAAGATGCTGAGGGACGGATGAAGCTAGCAGCCGAGAGAGAGGGCAGAGAGCCCAGTGAGGAGGCTGAGGGACCGCTTGGCCCAGGGCGGCAGCAGTGGAAGCAGAGAGAAGGGGACAGGAGAGAGACGGGGGACGGAATCACCAGGGCCAGAGAAGGAGATGCCACAAAGTGAAAATGAGGGTCCCGTGGTTGTCATCGGGTGGCTCAACTTTCTCACACAGCCGCGGCCGCTGACAGCCGGGGGGAAGTGAACCCCGTTAATGGGGTTGCCCTGTTCGGATAGGCTTCAGTGGGGGAAGTTAGATGCCTGCCTTGGCCCAGGCACCAATTACAGACCCGGCCAGCGGCTCTGTGACTGCCTCGTCAGTCACTCGCAGCTCTCTCCCTGGAAAATAACCTACTAATTAAATAGATGCGCCTGTCGGCTCCCTCGCCAGAGATCAGATGTCGCCAGGGCCAGTACCTGGCTCTTGAATCTGGATGCCGGCAGGCTGATATGCTGTCTTGTCTGCCCCCCACAGAGAGCCTTCAACGCCTTGTGCCACAGCACCCACCTTTACGGCCGGAGGCTGGTCCTGGAGTGGGCGGACTCTGAGGTGACCGTGCAGGCCCTGCGGCGGAAGACAGCAGAGCACTTTCACGGTAAGGGTGGGCGGCCTCCTGCCTGGCGAGGCTTCCCTTGCGGTGGAGCTAGCCCATATTGGAATCATCCAGGAGGTGATTCGTGGGCTCCTGGCGAGGCCAGAAAAGGCTGTTGGGACTGCCAGGAGAAGGTTGCTCAACTTGTAGAGCTGTGGGGGCCCGTGCTAGGTAGCCCCCACCTGCACCTGTAGGTTCTCACCCTGCTCTGAGCCCAGAGGCTGACCTGTGTGGACAGCATTGCGGGGGCTCCCTGCTCTCTGGCTGCAGCCTGGGCTGGGTCACTGGGAGCCCAGGCAGGAGATCAGAGGGGGCAGATAGTGAGGTCAGGGGACCTGTTCCCTGGCATACCTGCCACCAGACTGCTGCAGCTGGCTGACCCCCTCCCAAAGGCCCTGTCATGCCCTGTGGCTTTCTCCAGGCAGCTCCCTCTGCCCAGTTCCAGAATCTGTTCTTGCAGGCCTGGGGTGGTAACAGCCCCTCCCACTGGCTGACTTCCCTACACTCTGCCCACTCTGTGGGAGATGGTCCCTTACTAGACCCTCTTCAGCTGCCCTGTTTGAGGATGGTATCCACCTCTGGCCCTCACTCCCCCTTGGTAACATCATGAGGCCTTGCTGATTATTCATTACCTGAAAGCATTTCCTGAGTCCTGCTCTGTCCTGGTGCCAGGGAGCAACAGTGACCAGGCTGGGCTCAGATGGGAGAGGATGGGGCAGGCTGCCTGACCGAGGCCAGGAAGGCCTCTTCTCAGGGTGACATTTGAATCTACGAAAGAGCTGGCCAGGCAGAGTCTGAGGGCCAGGGCAACAGGAAGCACAGAGACCCTGAGGTTGGAGCAAGTTTGGTGTGTCTGAGAAGCAGTGGGAGGCCAGTGTGGCTGGCGCAGAGGTGGGGAGGTAGTGGGGGCGGGGGGAGGTGCTAGAGGGAGATGAAGTTGAAGAGGTGGGCAGGGGCTGGGTCCCAAGGATCGTCTGAGAGTCGGATGGGGAGGGCTGAGATAAAGCCGTGCAAACTGCTAGGTACTGGGCATGCAAAAGGGGTGTCCTTCACTTTCCAAACGCTGGCCCCACAAACTGGGGATGTCCGGGGATACTTGAACTTGAATCATGTCTCCTGGCCCCTCCCATCCCTCTCTGAAGTGCTTTTCCTGGGCCAGGCAGCAAAAGGGACAGCTACTGGCTCCTCTCATTGGTTGAGTGATAAAGTGGTGTGTTGCCTGGGAAGTGCCTCTCCCCACTGGGAACAGGCCCCTTCCTCCCACCGTCCAGGAAAGCCAACTTCCTTCAGGGTTGCCACAGTCCCTCTGTGGCCTGCATCACTGTCCCACCCATCCCTATGGGGCAGCTGAGGGCCAAGGGTGTTGGTGGGGGCAGGTGGGGGGCTGTCAGCTGGTCTGAGGTGATTCTTCCCTGTCCCAGCCAGGCAGCAACTTTGGAGGAACTTGGTGGGGGTTGGGGAGTTCCTCTGTGGAGATGTGAGCTTTCCAGTTGGGTCTCACCAGTCTTGTTAGCTGCAGTGAATTCAGGCCTTGGCTCACGGCAACCCCATGCACAATGGAACGAATTGCTGCCTGGTCCTGTGCCATCCCCATGATCGATTGCAGATCAGATCGTTGTGATCCATGGGGTTTTTATTGGCTGAATTTTGGAAGCAGATTGCTAGTCATTCCTCCTAGTCCATCTTAGTCTGGAAGCTCCTCTGAAACCTGTTCAGCATCATAGCAACATGCAAGCCTCAACTGATGGAGGGGAGGCGGCTGCACTTGAGGTGCACTGGCTGGGGATTGAACCCGGGTCACCCACATGGAAAAAAAACGAGACTTATAGCACTGAACCATCACTGCCTGGAGCTTCCAAGATGCGTACTTTCATGGCACAGCTGGGCGTGGTGAGACTACCCCATGAGCATGCTCAGGGCTCCAGGACTCCCTCCAGAGGCTGAGTGGAAGCCCTCTGGCCTTTGTTCAGCTTGCCAGAGCCTTCAGAATGACCCCCACCCACCTGGTGTTCTTTCCAGCCTAATCCCTCCTCCCCACAGGGATCACTGTTCCCTAGATTCCAGGCAGGACTCAGTATCTTTCATATGCTGTTTCTTCTGCTTGGAATGTCTCACCCTCTTTTTTTCTAATAGACTTTATCTTATAGTTTTAGGTTTACAGAAAAATTGAGCAGAAAGTACAGAGAGTTCCCATAGACCTCCTCTCTCTCCTGCAACTGTTTCTCCAGTTGTTATCATGTTGCATTGCTATGATACATTTGTTACAATGGACAAACCAATATCAATACATTATTAGTAACTATCAGTAACTAAGGTCCATCCTTTAGGATTCCCTCAGTGTTGTACAACCTTGTGGGTTTGGACAATTGCATAATGTCATACAGTTGCATTACAGTGTTATGCAGAATAGTTTCACCACCCTAAAAATGCACTCTCAATTTTTTTTTAACTTGGCTAATGTTTTTTTAATGCCTATCCAGCCTTCAAAACCCGTGTCAAATGACACCTCCTCCAGGAAGGCATCCGAGCTCTGCTCTCCCACCTCTGTCTGTATAAATTTTTACTGCATTGTAGTTGTCTGTACTGGACGTATTCCTCCTTCAGCATACAAACTCTGTGTCAGGCACGTCTTTGTCAGCAATCACTCAATCTCTGGATGGGGTCTCCCACGGCAAGCACAGTGTCAGGCGTGTGTCAAGCCCTCAGGTATGACTGAAGGCAAATCTGAAACCAGGGCTTTGAACACAGTCACAAGCTCATAACTCCAGGGCCTGAATACAGTCATAAGCTTAAAACTCAGTAAGTCCCTAAGTCCTGACGCTCAGAAAAAGAACCTGCCCTTATCGACAGCCATTGACAGGCCCAAAGGCGCTCATCAGCAAATGTTTGTGTAAGGAGGCTCTCCCTGGAGCCAGACGGGGACCCAGCTCCCGCCCTCCCCACTCCTGCCTGGGCCAGCAGAGGAGCACAGACCCAGCAGTTCTGCCCTGCCTGGGAAAGAAGTCCCCTTCAATAAGTTGAGTTCCAGAGACAGTGTTAGTATCTCTCCCAGCAGAAAGACTCACCAGAAGCTCTTCTTTGTAATTGGCTGTCTCCACGGCCACTTCCCAGCTGTCGGGCAATGCCTGGACAGGGGCAGATGCGATACTAATAACCTATTTCCACCTGCTTGTGTACACCTTCCCACTAATCTCCAGCAGCCCTCTTAGATGGGCATAGTTGGCCGATTCTACAGATGAGGGAATCGAGGCCAACCAAGGATAAGTGACCTGTGACAACTACTGTTGATTGAGTACTTACTGTGCACCAGGCACTGTCCTCAGCATGTGGCATATTTTGTCGTGTATCCTCACAGCATCCCTAGCTGCTCTAGGCACTTGGGCCATTCTACAGGTTTTACAAATAAAAAAAAAAACTGAGGCTCCCCTACTCAGGGTAATGACTTGGCGCTGCAGGGGTAAGTGAAATAATGCACGTAGCGTATCTGACACAGAGCGGGTGCTCTGGAGGAGTCAGCCTGCACCCACCCACCTATTGTCTCTGTGTGAAGCATAAGGTGCCCACAGGCCACCCAGCTGCTGGGAACCAGCTGCTGGCCCCCTGCCCTGCTGGCTGGACCACTCTCCCACCTCTGTGCAACTTGCCCACGGTGAAAAATACCCAGCTCGTTTCTGTGGAAATCCGCATTGTCTGGCGCTGCCAGGGCCATGGCAGACTCCAGGGCAGGTGGGCTCCATGCCCAGCTCCCTGCCCCACCTCTGGCCTTGGCCCTGAACTCTGCCAGCAAGGCACTCAACTCTCAGGTGGGGGCCAAGGCTTCGACAAAGGGCTCCCTGTGGAATGTGGACCACGGAATGAAAGGCAGGCCTTTCAACCATTCGGCAAGGTTTGGCAGGAAGCTAGCTGGTGACCTGCGGCCTTTGAGCGGCCCTCTGGGACAGTGGCAGGCAGCAGAGTGGACAGGGCGGAGCTTTGGCACCAGCCAGTGCCCTCATTGTCCTAAGCTTGCTCCCGTCCCTGGAGCTCGACCAGCTGCTAACCTGCTGACACAGGATGCCACAGTTTCCCGGCCCCGGTGACCAGCCTTCTCTCCTCCCGTTCTCTTCGCAGTCCCCAGGTCCCTGTCAAGCCTAGGTCAAGGTTGAGCGTAGGTAATACTAATTATTATCGTTCTAACAACCTTCATCTGTTAAGGCATACTCCACACCAGGTCTTATCCACAGGCTTTCCTGTGTAGTAATGAACCCTACAGAACCCTATCATTCTCCGTTTTACAGATAAGGAAACTGAGGCACAGGGAGGGCAATTCACTGGCCCAGGGGCACCCAGCTACTGAATGGCAGAGTCAGGATTCAAACCTGTGCTTTTAACCATCTTCCTGTACTGAATCCTTGTAAAAGCTAGTGAGTGCAGCTACCCCTTAAGTTTACGCCAGTGTCTGTATCCTCAGGCCTGTTCTGTGTCCTTGGGCAAGTGACAGAACCTCAGCTTTGCCATCTGTAAAATGATACTGTGGTGCCTTCCACATCTGGGAAATTCTGAGATGTTGCAAATAAAGTTATGGCCAGCTCCTGCCACATAGTGAGCATCCTACAGACACTATTACTTGTTTATCATCACTCTTATTGTTACTCTCGCCTGCCCCTTCCAGCCACTGACTCTTCTTCATTTTCTGGGGTGGCTAGAACACTCCCCATTATCTCTGCATTCCAGTCAAGCCAGGCTGAGGGATGGCACTCCCTGGGCAGAGGAATGAGATGTAAAGAAGAGCCTGGCCTGTATAAGCCCAGACAGTAAAGTGTCTGTGTGTGTGAGAGGGAGAAAGCGAGGAGAATCAGAGTGAATATACCTGACCCATAGGAAGGGCTCAGAACAGGGTGTTTCCTCTGAATCTAGATACCACATGGTCCAAGGCACGTAGCACAGAGCCCAGCACACAACCAAACCCAACCCATTGCCGTAGATTCTGATTCATGGAGACCCCATGTGTGTCAGAGTAGAACTGCTCTGTAGGGTTTTCTTGGCTATAATCTTTATGGCAGCAGAGCACCAGGCCTTTCTTCTCCAGCCCGACTGGGTGGATTTGAACCACCGACCTTTTGATTAGTACCGTATTTTTACACAAATAACATTTGCCAACTCCACCCTCTCCCTGCCATGAGGCATTTTCGTAAGCACCACTATGCCATTGTTTTTTTTTTACGTGTTGCTGTAAAAAAAAATATAGCACACTTGCAAAAATATCTTGTGGGGGGGGGCAAGGGTGGCAAACAAATGTAGAAAACGCACATTATTTGCATAAAAATATGATGGTCAAGCATAAGCCATTTGTTCCACCCCGCCTCCTAAACCAATCCAGTTGATTCTAACTCACGGCAACCCCGTGTACAGGATAGAACTGCGTTCCATCGGGGTTTCAAGGCTGTAACTTTTTGAAAGCAGATTGCCAGGCCTCTCTTTCGAGGTGCTTCTGGGTGGGTTCAAACTGCCAACCTTTTGGTTAGCAGCTGAACCTTTAACCATTTGCACTACCCAGGGACCCTTGCCTGGCACATAGTAGGCGTTTATTGGTGCACAGTAGCAACCATGATGATGACGATGATGAAGATGATTCCTCAATGGTAAACTGAGGCTGTTGTGAGAACTAGGTGTACTCAGGGCCAGTATGGTCCTTGCCACTTATCTAGGCTCCTTTAGGGGCTCAGCATCCCCCAGTCCCTCCCCCACAATGGAAGCTTCTGTTTTATCTACTGCCCCCGTATATTTTCTCCCACAAGTTAATGCTTACAAAATACCTGCCCAATTGAACAGCAAAAGGCAGGTCTGGAGTAGTTGCCCTCAGTAGGCAAAGACCTTGAACCAGACAGAGTTGCTTTTGAAAGGGACAAGCAAGACAGAGGTCTCCACAAAATCACTCTCCCGCCTCGGCCCTGTCCCAGCCCCAGCCCTCGCCCTCCGCCTCCCTCCTCTTCTCCCTCCCTCCCTGGACAAGAATAGGATTTCTCATCTCCGTCCAACCCAACTCGAAGCCCAAAGCCTGGGAGTAGGTGAAGTGCCATTCTGCAGTACTGCGCTCCTGGGAGGGTGAAAAGAGAACCAGGCGGGAAGAAAGTGGAAAGTCCGCCACTGGCTGTGTCCTTTTCTTCCGGAGCGTGTTACAAACCAGCAGGGTTGCAGCATCGCGAAGCTTTCAGGGCCCTGGCAGGCAGTGGTCCCTGCGCGTGCGGCCTGGAGAATATAATGGCATGGAAGAAATTCGGCTGCAGACCCTTGTGTTTTGCAGCACTCACAGCCGGGGAGGCCCAAGCAAGCCGGCTTTTATTCGGCCAGGAGCGTGGCTCTGCTTCTCCATGTTGTCTTATTCCAGCTGGGGAGGACTGATGGGCTGTGGTTAGCGTCTGTACCTTTCACCTCCGGAGCTGAGAGCGAGGACATGACCAGCATGTCAAGTGGCTGGCAGCAGCGCCATCCCCCTCTTGCTTGCCCGAACCCAACTGAGCTGCAAACCATGCACCAGGGAGAACCTCTCCTCGGGGCACAGGTGGGTGCAGCCCCACTCAGTCACCTGGCCTCAGGTACCCAGGCAGGGGCAGGGCCAGGAAGGAGCCTGATGGCTGGATACCTCATCCCATCAGCCCAGCCGCTGTTCCCCCAACCCCCTGGCCTTTGGGTCTCAGCCAAATTGTCCAAGACTTGACAGAGATATGAATTCCCCATCTGACCCTTACCTGGTCTCCCTTGAACGTCACACCTGCTGTCAGGTATTTATTGTGCAATTGTTTGATCTTATGTGGCTGGATTCTAGGGGCGTCGTAACTGTGCCTCCCAGCACCTCACTACAGTCCTCTGCTTAAGACCTCCAGCTCTGTCCCTGGAAGGGAGGCCACACTGCTTTGCTCCTTACTCCATTCATTCATTCATTCAGTAATTCTTCACTGATCACATCAAGCCATACTCTAGACCCAGGTCCCTAGGTGGCACAGACAGTTAAGTGCTCAACTACTAACCTAAACGTTAGCAGTTCGAACCTGCCCAGTGGCACCATGAAAGAAGGGCCTGGTGATCTGCTTCCTTGAAGATTACAACCAAGAAAACCCTGTGGGGCACAGTTGTACTCTGTAACACGTGTGGTCACCATGGGTCGGAATCAACTCAGCGGCAACAGGTTTTCTTTTTGGTTTGGGGACAGAACAATGAACAAAAGACAAGGTCCCTGCCCTCATGGAGTTGGTATTTGAGTCAGAGAGACAAGTGATTAAAAAATAATAATAATAACCAAATAAATGACAAAGTTGTGAGGACAGCAAGTGCTGTGAAGGAAATTAGAAAGGATAGCCTAATATACCCCTAGAGGTGGTGGAAGAAGGGAAGGGGGGGCAGTTTCAAATATGGCAGTTGGGAAAAGCTTGAGAAGGCAGCACTTCTGCATGATGAGAAGGAGCTAGCTAGCCAGAGAGCTGGGGAAGAAGCATTCTGGGCAGAGGGGACTGCAAGTGCAAAGGTCCTGGGGCAGCAGTGCAGCTGGCATATTAGAAACAGGCCACTGGGTCTGGAGAACAGGCCCAGGGCAGAGGCAGATAGGAAGCAAGGTCTGAGAGGCCGGCAGGGGCCCGCACGGGGCCTAGTGGGACATGGCAGGGAGCCTGGCTGCTCTCCAGTGCAGTGGAGGCCCATGAAGGTTTTACAGGAGGGTGTGCCGCGGCCTGATGCACACTATTGGACCTCCTTACTGCTGTGTGGGTGATGCATCGTAGACGGCCAGGGACGGAGCAGGGGGTCTGATTTACTGGCTGTTATAGTCATTCAGGCAGGAGATGGGGGTGGCCTGACCCAGGCAGGAGAGAAGCACATGGTTTGAGCATATTTGGTAAAGGTAGAGCAGCCAGGCTTGCCTCTCGAGGGAAGGAAAGAAATCAAGGTGTAGGTTTGTGCTCGGAGCTGCCCAGAGGCTGGTGGTGCCTCGTGGTGAGCTAGGCCTAGGAAGCAGGGGAAGAACAGGTGGGTAGACGGGGACATTCCCGACATGTTGGGTGGGACACACGTATCAGGACTCCCGTGAGGATGTCAGACAGAGAGATGTATGAGTCCAGAGCTCAGGGGCAAAGTCGGGCTGAGATACAAATTTGGAAGTCATCAGCATACAGATGATATTTAAAGCCTGCAACAGTTCGCCCCTCCACACACACACAGTCCTTGCATAACTTAATCATCCACAGGACAGCACATTTTCCAAAGCTCAGGTGCCAAGAGAGCCTGTGATCCCCACGTCAGCCCTTGCAAATGTGCCTCCTTGATCTTGGCCAGGAAAACATAATCATCGGGCTTTGACAATCACAGTCAGAAAAGTTCAAGCAAGTATGTGAAGTCACAGAATTTATTATTCAAAATATCCCTTTGCCGAGGTGCCTTCCCGCTACCTGGAGCCAGAAGGTTTTCTGTAAGCTCTCCTTGCCCCATGTTTTATTCCTTCATTTGGGTGTTTCTAGTCCCCTCCTTAAGGAGCCCTGGTGGTTCAGTGGTTACATACTCAGCTGCTCACAGAAAGGTTGGCAGTTCAAACCCACCCCGAGTCTCTCCAGGAGAAAGACCTAGCGACCTGCTTCCATAAAGATTATAACCAAAAAAACCCTATGAGGTAGTTCTACCCTGTCACACAAGGTCAGTACAAGTCAAAAATCAACTTGATGGCATCTACCAACATAACAAGTCCCCTCCTTAAGACTTCCCTATGGCAGCCCTGCCTCCTTGGAGGTGTCAAAGGCCCCACAGCAGGAGATGGGCTGGGTGGAGAGGGACTGTCCCAGAAAGGCCACTACCAGGGGATGTTGTCGTTAGCTGCCCTGGAGTCAGCCCTGACTCATGGCGACCCCACACACAGTGGGACAGAATGCTGGCAGGTCCTGCACCACCCGCGTGATCAGTTGCAGAACGGACCATTGGGATCCACAGGGCTTTCCTTGGCTGATTTTCAGAAGTAGATCGCCAGGCCTTTCTTCCTAGTCCCTTTTAGTCTGGAAGCTCTGCTGAAACCTGTTTGGTATCATGGCAACACACAAGCTTCCACTGACAGATGGGTGGTGGCTGCACCTGAGGTGCGTTGGCTGGGAATCAAACCTGAGTCTGCTGCATGGAAGGCGACAATTGAGCCCCTGAACCACCATGTCCGCTACAGGGGCATCTAAGGACTGTTTTCTCCCTGCCCTTATGGAATGGATTGCTTTCCCCAGTTGAAGCGGCGCGTGTGGTTGGTGGTTTCGTCTGCTCCTGGGCGCATCGGCGGTGGTACCAAGAGAAAGGTTGAGATCGGCCAGGAGACGCAGTCTTTCTCAAATGCCCCTCATATCCCAGCTGGTGGAGGCAGAGCCCAGAGAAGGAAAGTCAAGAAGCAGTTGTTGTTTTGGTCAAGGTGGCTCCTAGCAAGGGTCGAACTGCAGGCCGAGGGGAGGGAGCCCGTGTGCTCTCTGAAGGCTGGAGGGAACCCAAAGGCGAGCTGGCACCTGAGTCATCCGCCACCTCCCTCCTTCTCTCCCCTGCTTGAGCCTCGCTGAGTGGTGTTTTGGAAATATTTCCGAGCGCTTCAACAATATCCTGCATACTCTCTCCCCCTTCCCCTGGGAGTGGCTGTCCGTGCGGGAAGGTACTTGCTCCCAATCCAGCTAAATTGTTATTGACTTGTGTTCTCTGCGTTCTGCAAACATTTCACTCTGCCGTCGCCAGTGAGGCCAGGAATCCCTGCTAGGGCTAACGGGGAAACCAGCTGTGCCGGGCCATTTCTCCTGCTCTTCCTCATCGATCATGGAATTAAACTGACAGACAGAGAATTTCCGACCCAACCCGGGAGGGGAAGGGGCCGGGCTGGGATTGGAGGAAGGTTTGGGGGCCTGGGGACCCGAGGCCTAGAAGTAGGCAGGAGGAGGGTGAGCGTCCCTCCAGGGTTGTGGCTGGCAGTAGGGGGTGGCCAGTTTCACTTCTGGACCGCAGGCTGGCCCAGCCAAGGAAAACACACCGATGAGGTGCTTTTCATCACAGCTTCAGGACCACAAGTGAGACTAGCAGGGATTTTGTAAGCAGAGAAGTGAAATAGCTTAGATCCAAGGCCACACCAGCCAGCCATCAGCTGAAATCAGCCCACGGATGTTTATTTTGCTCACAAGATATGAAAAAGCATTTTTTAATTAATTGCCACCGTTTTACTGTCAAGAAACCTTGTGGCGCAGCAGTCAAGTGCTTGGCTGCTAACCAAAAAGGTCAGCAGTTCAAACCCTCCCAGCGGTTCTGTAGGAGAACAGACGTGGCGATCTGCTCCCATAAAGATTACAGCCTAGGAAACTATGGGGCAGTTGTACTCTGTCAAATAGAGTCGCTATGTGTCAGAATCAACTTGACAGCACACAACAACAACATCGTACTATTGGAAGAGCTGACGTAAAAATCGAGATTTCAGGCCTCTTAAAAAATCAAGTCTGGCCACCCTGGTCCCGCGTGATCACAGGTAAGCCAGGGCTGAAGAGAGGCTGCCCCATTTATATGAAGCACAGGCTTCCTGTTTGCCACACTCCACAACGCTCCCTATTGTCTCCTTTCTGAACCTTCTGACCTAGTCACGTTCCCCCCTGGCCCCTGAGGCCTCTGTACTTGCAGATCCTGGTGCAGATGTGGCTGTCACACCTTGGCCCCATGAGGAGATGTTACCAACTCCTTCCCTTCAGCCTCCACTGCCAACCCCGGGTCTGCACCAAGAGGGAAGGGGTGGGTAGCTGATGTTGCCCAAGCCCATAGAAATGGAAAGATCCCTCCAGACCCAAGAAAGGGAAGTGGGGTACCCCTTTCTACCTTCCTGTTTCTTTTCCCTCTGCCGGCTCACCCTTCCCCTGGGTGCTCCCTGTCACCCAAGCCTGCATGGTTTTCACAGCATCTGTGACTAGTGCAAACTCATGCAGGCCCAAGCCCAGAAGCCCCCGGCTTAGTGTGGCCTCATGGCCCTACCGTGGGCTCAGTCCATGATGATCCCAGCTGAGCGTCTTCACCAACCCCTGTGGACAGGTAGCCACCAGTGCAGCTCCCCAGAACCACTATGCAGGGCAGCTCTGGGCCGGCACTACAGACTCTGCTACAGAGGGCACCCAAGAGTTCTCGGCCCTGTGAATAATAATGGCAGTAATAGTAGCTGGGGTCATGCCCAGCGCCCACCCCAGGACATTTGCATCAGAACCCCTGGGGATAGGTTGGGTCCGGGCATCTGTGGTTTTCCAGATGATTCTGTTGGGCAGTTGGGTTGAGAACCAGAAGCCTCTTGAGAACATTGTTGATGCAAGTAGGTAAGGGCTACTAGGTGTCTCACACCTTTTCTTCTTAAGGAAGGCGTGGGGCAGTGGTGGGATTCTCACCTCCCATTCCGGCCTGTGTTCAGCCCCCAACCAGTGTAGATCGTGAGCATCCACCACCTGGGCAGAGCTTAGTTCAGCTGTGCAGCTTCGTGAGGAAGGCTGGGCCGGTGTCTCCACCACAAGGGAGGCAGCCTGAGCCACAGGGATTGTGGGCATTGCTTGCGGTGGGACAGGGTGGCCCTGGAGCCGGCAGATCCCAGCTCAAGGCCCTGGGAGAATCCAGGGTCAAGGGACTTCCCCAAAGCCCTACACCAGCTGTTTCCTTATCTGAAAAAAATGGGACAGGGTTCTCTGTAAGAAAGTCCCCACCCAGCCTGCCGCCCAGAACCCAGCCAGTGCTGAGGAGTCATGCCTACTTTTCAGCCTGAAGCCATCTCCAGTCGCTCCTGCTGTAGCCCATTCATATGGTTGTTGCGGTTGACGCAGCGGCCCCCAGCTCATGGGGACCCTATGCACAATGGAATAAAACACTGCCCGGTCCTGCACCATCCCAGCGATCAGCTGTGGATAGAACCATTAAGATCCATAGGGTTTTCACTGCATGATTTTTGGAAGTAGATTGCCAGGCCTTTATTCCTAGTCTCTTATCTGGAAGGTCCGTGGAAACCTGTTCAGCATCCTAGCGACACGCAAGCCTCCACTGACAGATGGGTGGGTGGTAGCTGTGCGTGAGGTACACTGGGCATGGGTCGAACCCACGTCTCCCTCGCGGAGGGCAGAAATTCTGCCACTGAGCCACCGCTGTCTCATTTTTAAAGGACTTAAAAAAAAAACCAAACCCGTTGCTTGTTGACTCAATCTCAACTCACAGCAACCCTATAGGACAGAGTAGAACTGCTCCATAGGATTTCCAAGGCTGTAAAGCAGACTGCTACATCTTTCTCCTGCCAAGCAGCTGGTGGGTTCGAACCACCAACCTTTTGCTTAGTAGCCAGACACTTTAACCACCACGCCACCAGTGCGCCTTTTAAAGGCCTTAAAATTACATACATTTATTTACTCTTAATACTCTTATGCCCCCTAGGAGCTGGGTGCTATCATTTTGATAGCCATTCTGTACTCGCGGGCACTGAGCACAGAGGTGAAGCCACTGGCTGAGGCTGCCCACCCAGGAGGGGCAGGGTTGATCCTGGCAGCCTCAGTTCCCTGCCCCCATCTCCTCCCTCCCCTGGCTGTTCCCGCCTGCCCCAGAATACCCTTCCTCCCCAGCAGCCACGCTATTCTTCACTCTTCTGGGCTTGCCTTTCCTCAACGTTCTGCCTCCGGAACAAAACCCCAGGAAGCGCCGGCTCTTGTCCTCCCGACAGCCCCCTCCCGCCCGCCCGCCAGCTCGCTCCCTCGCTCCCTCCTTTCTCTCTGCCTGCCTGTGCCTTCCACGCGGGGAGGGCGACAGCGCCAGCCAGGGAAAGGAGAATGATGCGGGCTGGCATTCTGTCAAGGAATTAATTGAAAAATAAAATCATTAGATGGGAACTCCAGAAATGCAAAATGGTGGTTGGAGGCTGGGGGCCAGGGGGAGGGGGCAGGACTCGGGGGCTGTTGGGGGACGGCTGAGCTTTTTGTCAAGTTAATTTCTCGGGTATTGATGTTTGGTGACATTCACTTGTTGTTTATCTCCGGGTGCAGCTGTAATACGGCAAGAAAATGCACAGCTTGTTTCGTTTATTTATTTTACACCTTTTCCCGGTTCTGCATTGTGTTTGTTTGGTGAAAACCCACTGAGGCTTTTGATGTCGGAGAAGTGGGATTTCAGCAGCTGTTCCCTGCAAGCAGGGTGCTTCCCATGGAAGCAATGCTGGCAGGGGCGGGGGGTGCGGGGTGGCATTTGGTGGGAACTTGGGGCCCTGCACCTTCTCCCAAGGGGCATTTGGGCCAAGGACCCAGGTCCCCAGCATGGAGCTGAGGCAGGTCTTCTAGGCCCATGAGAACTGTAATGGTCTGTGAGTGCTGAGCCCTGAGGCACAGCTGTCCCTTGAGATGGGTCCTATTTTTATCCCCATTGCACAGATGTGCAAGTGGAGGCTCAGAGAGCTGAAGTGACTTGCCCAGGGTCACTCAGCTGGTATGTGGCAGAGCTGGGCCTCAAGACTGACGTCCAAGGCCGTGGAGAAGCCAGTCGCTAACCACTATCCACGCCCTTTGCTCCACAGCAGGTCAGAGGGATACCTCTGAGCCTCTGTTTTCCAGCCTGCAAACTGGGCATGGCAGTCATGCCTCTAAGCCTGGACAAACCAAATAATTTCATTCCTTTACCTGACAGCTGTTTATTGATCACCTCCCATGTGCTGGTTTTCCTATGACAGTCCCAGGCCCTCTTAGTGTTTACTGCCCTCATAGCAAAGAGGGACATCAAATCAACAACTGTAGTATCGATGATGGAGTCCCTCGTGGTACAAACAGTTAATGTACTCGGCTGGTAACAGAAAGGTTAGGGGTTCAAGTCCACCCAGAGGTGCCTCAGAAGAAATGCCTGGCAATCTACTTCCCAAACTTAGCCATTGACAGTCTTATGGAGCATAGTTCCACCCTGACACACATGGAGTCGTCGTAAGTCAGAATACACTCCACAGCACCTGGTTTTAATGCCTCATAGTCTTAGATGTTCCTGTATAAACTCTCATGAGCTTTGAAAAGCTGGGCAGTGGCAGAGTGGAGATGCTCAGACTTTATACTCAGTTCTCCCGTGGGTCCCTGGATGTACAGCTCCCCAGCTGTATGACTTTGGGCAAGTTGTTTTGCTCCTCTGAGCCTGTTTCCTCATCTTTAAGATGGCGGTACCTGCCTCAGAGCTGTGGGAATTGATGCTCATTAGATGAAGTTAAGCTTAAAATAGTTTTAATGTTAAGTGCATTTTATTCTAATTCTTAGGAAAATTGGTCATCCATGTATATACCCGTGGCCATCAAGTTGATTCCGACTCAGCAACCCTGTAGGACAGAGTAGAACTGCCCCTTAGGGTTTCCAAGGAGCAGCTGGTGGGCTCAAACTGCCAACCTTTTGGTTAGCAGCCAAGCTCTTAACCACTGCGCCACCAGGGCTTAGTAGCCAGCAAAACCTAGTTGCCATTGAGTGGACTCAGACTCATGGAGACCCCATGTGGGTCAGAGTAGAACTGTGCTCCATAAGGTTTTCAACGGCTGCCACTACTGCTGGCCACCCCTCAGTTGGATTCTGGTCTTGTTTGCACTGAGAGGGGTCCCAGGGGTGTCAGCCCCAGCCCAGGATAGCAGGGACCCGCTGGCCCAGGAGGCAGCTGCTGCCTCCATCCCATTGTTAGCAGCCATGAGGGGTTGCCAGTGACAGGCCTGGGCCCTATTTTGTGGCCCTTCTATTTCCCAGCTCCTATTACCTGCACAAATTCAATTTCCAGAGGCCATTGTGCACCTCCAGAGCCTGGCGATTATGAGGAAACGGAGAGCGGTGAGGGGGGAGCAGGAAAGGAAACCAGTGTCTGAGCTGTGGGCCTCCGCCCCAGCCGGGCCCCTGCTCCCTTTTCATGATTAACAATGATGGACACAGCTGCCAGGCCTTGAGGCTCCCGGGCGGGCAGGCGGGCGGGCGGCTGGGTACTGGCTCCGAGTCTCCCACGCCTCCCTCCACCTTGCCATGCGGCAGCCCATGTTCCCCTAAGCGCCATTCACTCATCCCGCATTCGGCAGATAAGCAGTGAGCGCCTGCTGAGTGCCATGCAGTGTGCTAAGGCAAGGGGCTCAGAATGACCCTGGGCACCACCCCCAGGAACCCACCACGCAACGGGAAGATGGAGGCGAAGTGTCGTGGGGCAACTTCTTCCACCTGGAAGACTTCCAGAGGAGGCATTGTTTGAGCTAGGGGAGACGCAAGGACTTGGACAGCCTCCTCACAGCCACCTCTACAAGTCAGGCATTACCTGTGAGTGGTTAGAATAGCAGAGGGACTGACAGAGCAGGCAGACCCAGAGCCCACCCCACGCCACCCTCATTACCTTCCCAAGGGCCAGAGGGACCAGCCAGTTTGGGGCCCGGAAGATGTGTATATTTTGCTGAGCCACCATACACTGTCGTACTTCCATGCATTTGTTCATGCCGTGGTTCTGAATCCCCTTCCCTGTTTCCTCATAGAGAACTCCTCTCCATTCCTCAAAGCCCAAGTCAAATAGCCCCTCCTTCCAAAGCCACCTCTAATTGTTATTCCTTCCATGCCTCCCAGGCACATCTGGGTCCTCTGGAATCCCTGAGCGCTACATTCATTCCCCCTACATTTACTGGGCACCTACTGTGTGCCAGTCACTTACTACGTGGTGTTAGAGTCTGCGGTCTCCATGAAAACAGCAACAGCATTTACTTGTTTCCCCAGATGTTGCCCAGCACTTGGCTCAGACCCTCGGAAGGCTTCCAGATCCCCCCTAAACCAGGCAGAGAGTTGTTTGGGAGGCCTCTCCCCGCCCCAGTTTTCTAAGCGGAACCGTATCCTCTGCTGGGGGTAGGATGCCTAAGAGGGTGTCCAGGTGATGGCCCAGGTGATGGCTGGGATGGAAGCAGGAGACTTCAGGGGGCTGAGAGAGAGGCAGTCCCTCCCGAGGTGAAGCTGCGCCTAACCACCGTGTTTCTCTCTCCCCCTCTTCTCTTGTGTTCGGTCTTCTCTTCCCTCATTCCTTCTCCCCTCTCGTACTTCCTCCTTTGGTTTTCTCCTCTCCCCACCTCGGGTCTTCTCCTCTCTCTCACTACCACTTCCCTTGCCTCCATTCTCTCCTCCGTCCCTGGCCTCTCTCCCCACTTCTGATCCGCCCCTCTCTTGTTCTCCCTCCCCCTCTGTCATTTCTCCCTTCCTGCCTCCCAACCCTCTCGGCTGTTCTTTTCTCCTCTCTTGCCATCTGGGCTCCCACAGAGCCCCCGAAGAAAAAGCAGTCTGTGGTGTTGGATGAGATCCTGGAGCAGCTGGAAGACAGTGACAACGACAGCGAGTAGCAAACCCTTCAGCTGCAAGCTGGCACCGAGTGGGTACGTGGCTCCGGCGCCCTAGGGACTAGGGACAGCCGCTCTGGCTTCTGTGCTCCTTCCCGCGTGGGCGGGCACTGGGGGCAGAGGGGCTCCAGGACTTGCTCCAGGTTGGACCACTCTCTCAGTGGGGCTGGTGGGGGTGGCGGGCAGCCCACCCTCTACTGGCTCAAGGTCACTCCTACTCCTGACACCAGGCATCCTGGACACCAGATAGCATCCACTGATGCATTTCACCAGATACTGATTGTGAGCCTGCTCAGTGCCAGCACTGGAGGACCAGGGAGGGCAGGGCACACAGGGCAGCCATGTTCAGAAGCCCCTCAAGTGGAGCACACAGGCTGGGAAGTGAACGAAAGCAAACCAGCACTTGCCATGAGCCATTTGCTGCTCTCACACAGGTCCTTGTGTTGGCTTCTCCCAGTCCTGAGCGGTGGACAGTGGCACGCCCTCCTCCCAATAGGATGGTGGGGCACAGAGGGGCTCCAGGACTTGCTCCAGGTTGCACAGCCACACCCAGGCCAGGCACCTGGGTGGCCATTCCCCTTCACTCACTGTCCCCCAACCACTCTGACCTTCCTTCTGGCTCATTCCTACCTCAGGGCCTTTGTACTTGTTGTTCCCTCTGTCTGGAGTGCCCTTCCCCCACATATTTTCTGACCCCTTTTTCCCACTTTCAGATGTCACTTTAAATTCCACTCCCCCACGGAGCCTCACGGAGCCTCACGGAGAGGCATTTCCCTGCTGACTTTTCTCTAAAGTCCCACCTCCTCCCCCTGCCCACCCAGCCGCCTTGTTCCTGGTCTCAGGGCCCTGGACCTTTCAGCCACAGCCCTTATAGTGCAGAGGACAGCCTGGGGTTTGAAAGAGTATCTCGTGACCTCGAACCCTGTGAAAATAAGTGCCTTAAACAGTTGGGAACTATTAAAGCTGTTATAGCAGTCATCATCCTGGACTGAAGTAACACATATGCACACATAGTGCTGTGCCTGGCCCGGAGGAGGTGCTCCCTTCTCCCTGCGACTCCTCCCTCACCGCCCATGGAGAAGAGTGGCCACAGGAAACCATTTTACAAGAAATCCATCCATTGAATTGAGTCCGGGATGAATGGGGGGCCACGGAGCCTTTGAGCCAAGGCATCAGGGAGATTGATAGTCACTGCTGTCGGTAGTGGGCACCAAGAGGCTTTCTACGAGGGCGGCGATAAGGGTTTGGATGAGTTTGCGGTGGTGCTGGGCCGTCAGAGGTCCCAGACAACCTGAAGACCTAGGAGAGAACTTCTGGAAGTGAGCCAAGGCAGGAGCAGCTGGACAAAGAGCACTGCTTGGGGTCTGAATGTGCCTCTGGGGCTGTAGGCTCTGGATCCGTTGGGAGCCTGGTGTGTTGAAGTGGAGACAGGCACATCCATTTCTCAGAGGGGTCTGTGGTGCCCAAATGGTCAGGAGCCCCCACCAGGAGAGAGCCAGGAGGGGACTGAAATGGCGCTGGACTAGAGCCAGCATCAGGGGAGGAGGGTGCTGCAGGAGGCCAGCAGGAGCCTTCGGACCTGCAGGAGTGGTCAAGGGGAGTGGCAGCAGGCCCTGCAGTGTGGCACGTGGGAATCTTAGAGCAGAAAGCGCAGGTCCTGACTCAGAACACCTGTTTGAATCGCAGCTCCTCCACTCACTGCCTGTGTGACCAGCAGCAAGAGTCTCAATGTCTCTGAGCCTCAGTTTCCACATCTTTAAAATGGATACAAGAACTCCTACCTTATAGTATTTTTTTGAGGATTAAATATAAGATAATGGATGGAAAGCACTTAGCAGATTGCTTCAAGCCTAGTGAACGCTGTGTACGTGATAGCTGTTGATATTTTATTATTATTTTGGTGGCGATGATGATGGTGACTCAGCCACAAAGACGCTCGCTGGTGGGCCAGCCCCAGTGAGCACTCACGGAAGTCAGAGCAGGCATGTGTGTACAGCAGGCTGCTGGGTACACTGTGGAGACACAGGGCAGGGCTGAGAGAGCCAGGAGGTGGGTCATGGAGGACAGGAGCGGTGCCTCTCTGCCCACCAGCCCCAGAGCCAGCAGACCGCCCCCCCCCCCACACACACACACTAGCTGGCCATCACTTGGGTAAACCTGCAGGCAAAGTGACGTAAAGGTGAATCATCTACCTAGTACTTCCTTGCACCAAGCCAAACCCAAGATGGGCCTGGCAGTCGCTGAGGCATGCATTTGGGAGTGGGGCCAGCCTTTCACTGGGAGCCGCGGCCCTCATGGTGCCGTGTGTTCTTAGCCCTGTTCATCCCAGGGTTGCCCCCATGCAGGGATGTCGTGGCTACAGTAGCAGAATTGTCTTTTCTGAAAGCCAGGACCGGAGGCTACAGGTCAGCACTTGGAAACCGATGCACAGATGTGTGCACGTTAAGGGCAGGTCAGCGAAGGCCAGCAGCCAGGCTGTGATCCCTGGGCGCGAAGTGGAGGCCGGGGCCGGGCCAGGAAGGCCTGTCTCCTACTCCTTCAGAAACATAAGTAGGTGTCCTCGTCAGGTTTGCACACTGGGGTCGGGGCTGGGTGGAGCTCAGGATCGGTGTACGCGCCTGACCTCTGATGGGTGCCCAGCATGTGGTCTCGTCATCGAGGGGCAGGCGTGTGCAGAACAGCCCCCACCACTCCACGGAGAACAGGGAAAGGGCACAGGCTGCAGAGCAGGGCGTCCACGTCATTCATTCACTCATTTATTTGTTCATTCAGCAAACACATTCTAGCAGGCCCTTGTGTGCTAGGAGCCATGCTGGGTGCCAGGAATCCCCGGACAGACACACGTGTTGTCCCACAGCGGACAGTTCTCAGCGGCCTTTGCCCGCATGTTTCTCCGCCCTTTTCTTTCCCTCCTTGTCTCGTCTGCTTTGTCTTTGGTGGCCGGGCCGTTTCTGCAGCGCCTCTCTGTGCTCGCAGCGTTGAGGAAGGGATTAGCGCCAGCAGAGCATGCAGGCTTTGGTGAACAGAGCCGAGTTTGGTTTCAACATCTAATTCAATTTGTTCTGCCGAGATTGAAATATGAAATGGTTGCCAGTCAAATGTTCAAAGGCGGCCAGGGACGGGGAAGGGAGAGTGAGCGCCTGCTGAAATTTAAATTTTATTGAAAATGACTTTAACCCTTTGGTACACCTTGTGGCAATGGGACACTCCCTCCCACCCGAGGAAAACCCTCTTGGGTTACCGGCATCCTATACCTGCTTCTCTCTGGCTGAGAGTCAGTAATCAAATGTAATCAGTTTTTTCAGCAGAAATAATAATGAAAGATTAATAGAATACATGATTAGTAATGTATTCACCCATATTGTCTCAGCCATCGAAATAGGCACTTTCCCCTCGATTACTTTTCCAAACCTCAGACAAGGAAGGCTAGGCCCCCTGTCCAATGCTCTCACAAGACCTGAACCCCACCTCAGCACCTTTCACACCTCTGAATCGGGTTCTGTGTTTCTTGCTGAGCGTTTCTCCTCTCTCTTGATGGGAAGCGCCAGGAAGGCAGGGCCCAGGCCTGTTTGGGGCATACCACGTCCCCTGGGCCTGGCACACAGTAGGTTGTTGGTAGGTGCCACTGAGACAGCTCTGATTTGTAGCAGCCCCATGTGACAAACTAGAATTGCCCCATAGGGTTTTCCAGGCTGTAATCTTTGCAGAAGTAGATTGCCAGGTCTTTCTCCCATGGAGACGCCAGGTGGGTTTGAACCGCCAACCTTTTGGTTAGCAGCCAAGTGCTTAAACGTTTGCACCACCAGCGCTCCTCAGATCTAAGATAAACTTTTTGGGGTTAGGAATTTGATGAAAGCACCAGATTTCTGGCCCTTTATATTTTCTAATTATGTAACTAATACATACTAATTGTTAAAAAAAAAAAAGGAATCCTGGTTAAGACCCTTTATATAAAAAGTTTCCAGCCCCTGATCTAAAGCAAACCGCCTAATCATACAGAGCACAAAACCAGCCCTAGAGAAGGTAAGTGGTTTGAGAGGTAACACCGTGGCAGAGCTTCTGTGCTGAGCTGGCCCCACCCTGCCTCACTGCTGCGCAGGGCTCTGAAGCTGCTCTTTCCCGGTGACCAGCAGGGACTGGAGCCAGCCTCCCTGGGTTTGAATCTGGCTCTGCCATTGACGCACAGCATGATCTCGAGCAAACCCTTTGACCTTGCTGTGCCTCAGTGTCCTCCTCTGCAAACCGAGAACAGTAATCATCCCGGCTACTGGGATGTTGTGAGGATTAAAGGACTTATTTTGTCATGAGGTGTGAAAGGCTTACCATGAGCACTACACAAGTGTTCGCTATTAGTGGCCCATCTCCCACAGCAAGGCAGTGTCCCCTGTGCCCCGCCAGGCTCTTCCCCAGCACCCGCCACCCAGGAGGCATGAGTGTTCCTCAGCCTTCTGGTTCATTGGCTAAATCAAAGGGGCCCTGCAATCTAATTATAGCATCGCCAGAAGCCAGGGCTGCGTCCCCTCCAGCTTCCCTTAATAAACCCCACTTCCCCTTAATTGCAGCTTTCCTGAAAACGATCCACCGGGGCCGCAGGGCCCCATCCTTGGGCTCAGGCCAACAGCAAACATTTTGTTGTTGTTGCTGTGCAGATTTCCGATGGCAGCTGCTCCCACCTTCCCTGCAAACTGTCAGGAGCCTTCCCTTTTTCTGGTCCCCGAAAAGATCCCAGGTGGTAATATCCCTGCTACTTTGTATGTCTGCGTGGCCTGCTGTGGTTTACAGAACACTCCTGCAGGTGGGAGTGAGTCACAAGGCAGCGACTGTCAACCCATTATGCAGGTGAGAAAACTGAGGCTCAGGGAAGAAACGTGACCAACTCATGGCTAATATTCTGGGAAGGTGCTGAGAGAAACCAGACCCCTTTTTCTCTCCAGGCCTCTGCCCTGGGCACAGCACCACAGCCAAAGACCAGCCTCTCCTGCCTCTTTGACTTCCCGGACGAAGGAAGGAAGCTTCATAGTGGTAGTCCCTGTAGGGTCTGCCTTACGTGATTCCTATTAATGGTTCTCAAACTTATTCCCCAGAGGGGCTGGGAGGTGGGGCTGAATTCAGTCCCTGGGTGGCGCAAAAGGTAGAGCGCTTGGCTGCTAACCAAAATGTTGGCAGTTCGAAACCACCCAGAGGCTCCTCAGAAGAAAGCCTTGGCAATCAACTTCCAATAAATCAGCCACTGAAAGCCCGGTGGAGCGCAGTTCTACTCTGCAACACATGGGGTTGCCATAGCTGCAGTCGACTCAACGGCACCTGGTAGATCCCTGGATCACGCCTCCCTTCCTCCCTGCCCAGGAGTTTATTTTCTTAGGCTCAGTTACCCAACTTCACGTTTTAAGTATCTCACTGCAACCAGCCCGAGTTGGGAGCTGCGAGATATTTCACGGCCCTGAAATACAAGCTGTGACCTGGTCCTCAACTAAAGAGCAGCAGCCTGCCCACCAGCCAGGGGACAGGTAGCTGTGTGGGCCCACACAGAGATGACTTATAAGTTAGGTTGTGTTTCGGCTACCATGACAGACCTGCAGCATCAGTGACTAAACTAGATGGAGGAGGATTTCTCCCGTGACAGTCGGAAGGTCAGCAGGCCCAGGGCTGCTGTGGGTCCCTCTGCATTATTGCTCTGCCATGCCTCCTCACTGTCTCCTCCATGTGGCCCAGGCAGCTCCCCACTGCACCAAACGCAGCCAGCAGGAGGGGGAGAGGAGTGGGTCACCTGCCCTTTAAGGGTGCAGCTGAAAGTTCTCGCATCAGTTCTTAGCATACCGCTTTGCCAGCTTATGGTCACACGGTCCCACCTCACAGCAGGAGATGCTGGGAAACAGTATCTGTCCTGGGAGGCCATGTGCCCTGCGAAGACACAAGGGCCCCTTTCTGCAGGAAGCAGAGAGCAAGTGTTGGGAAGCAGTAGCAGCCTCGGCCACAGATGTGGACAAGCCTCGGCCTGGGCCTGTCCTAGAGCATGTTCAAGGTCAGCTGGACTGTGTCCTTGGTTTCCACCTTTTGAGCTGACTTATCCCACGTAAGAGGCAGCACCATCATAGAGGGCCCAAAATCTGGTGCCTTCATCCAATTCCTAACCCAAAAAAGTTTAAGCCCCACTGTCTTAGATATAAGGAGCCCTGGTGGTGCAAAGGGTTCAAATCTCCCTGCCACTCCTCGGAAGAAAAGACCTGGCAGTCTGCTTCCATAAAGATTTACAGCCTTGGAAACCCTATGGGGCAGTTCCACTCTGTCCTTAAGGGCCACCATGAGTCGGAATTGACTCAATGGCACACACCACCAACGTATTAGACCCAAGCTCTAGTTAACCATGAAACGTCCCCCCAAAAAGGTATGGGTCTGGTTCTACAAAATGCTGGTTTCTCCATATGTCGCAGCAAGGAGGCCCTGTACACCCTCGAGTTCACCAGTGTGCAGTTCGGCCATGTCCCGGCCAAGTGCACCCCAGGTGCTCTCTCCACAGAACTGTTTTCTCTGTAGCCCTTTCTTTTCCTGGAATCTTCAGAAGGGCTTCCACTGATAGGGCAGTGCATGAGTGGCCTGTGGCTGCTGTAACAAAGTTCATAAACAGGGAAGCTGAAAACTACAGACATTTGTTTTCTCACAGCCTAGAGGCCAGAAGTCCGAGATCAGTGTGCACCACCATGCTCTCCGTAAAGGCTCTGGGGGAGAACCCTTCCTTGCTTCTTCTAAGCATCTCTTGGCTTAAAACCAGAACACCGAACCTGTTGCTGTGGAGTCAATTCCAACTCATGGTGACCCCATGTGTCAGAGTAAAACTGCTCCATAGGGTTTTCAGGGCTGTGACCTTTTGGAAGCAGATCACCAGGCCTTTCTTCTGAGGCACGTCTGGGTAGGTTCTAACCTACCTTTCAGTTAGCTGCGCACCACCTAGGGAGTCCATGGCTTGAGGGTGCATATATCCAGTCTCTGCCTCCATCTTCACATGGCCTTCCCTGTCTCTCAAATCTACCTCTGACAGGGACCCTTGTCATTGAATTTAGGGCCCCCAGATAATCCAGGATGATCTCATCCCATCCTTAACCTAATTACATCTGCAGAGACCCTTCTTCCAAATTAGGTCACATTCACATGTTCTGGATAGACATGTCTTTTGGGGGCCACCGTTCAGCCCACTCCAGGCTGTCTGAGCCCTTTCCTTGCTCATTGAGCATTTCGTGAGCACCGTCTATTTGCCAGCCCTGAGCTGGTGGCTGACGACTCAGTGGTCAACAAGGCAGAGATGGCCCTGCCCTCATGGAGTACACCATCTCTCTGGGGAGATGGCCAAATAGCTCAGTAATTATGGTGTAAAGAGAAAAATGGGGAAAGTGCTATTGCCTGTGGGAGCCCAGGAGAAGGGCAGGGAGAGATTCTCAGGGAAGTTTTAGCATCTTAAGTGACTCCTGATAGGTGAGTAAAGGCCACATTGCAGGGTTATCAAATTCTTTGCTGTAAACATAGAATATATCACTTGTTAAACAGTCCCGAGAACATTTTAAAAAATACCATATGTAAGACCACCAAAGAACACCTCGATAAATTCCCAAAAGTAGAAATAATATTGACCATATACTATAACTACAATACAATAAAAGTAGAAATTTATATCAAAAAATAGGAAGAAAAACAGCTCCTGGAAATTAAAATAGTCAAACAATTTGAGTCAAAAAAAAAAAACACTAAAATTGCAGAATATTTAGAAATCAGCAGTGATAGAAACACTGTGTTATCAGAATCCATGATTTTGATAACAGCTAAAGTTGTGCCTAGAGGAAGATTCATAGCCTTAAAAACTACATAAACATGAAGTTCCAACAGCTCACTGTATTTTTAGTTATGTATTGCCATAATAATACTGATTAACAAACAATCACAAAACCCAGTGGCATAAAACAGTAAGTACTTATTTAGCTCATGAGTCTGTAGGTCCAGTGGGTCATTTATGCCTCTTTCCCACATGGCTCAGGGCTGGCTGGCTGTAGGCTTGTCTGGCCTGGACTCAGCTGGGCTGACTTAGTGCTATCTCATCCTCCAACTAACCAGCCCAGTCATATTCTCATAGTGAACACGGAGGAGCAAGAACAGAAGGGCTCTGTTCAGCCTCTAGTGTCAAGTTTAAAGAGCCCTGGTTGAACGCTCACTGCTAACCAAAAGCTCTGCAGTTCAAACCCGCCAGCTCTTCCATGGTAGAAAGATGTGGCAATCTGCTTCTGTAAAGATTACAGCCTTGGAAGCCCTGTGGGGCAGCTCTACTCAGTCCCAAGGTCACTTTGGGTGGGAACCAACTCGAAGGCAAAGGGGTTAAAGGGTGTGTCAAGTTTGCTACTATCCCATTGGCCAAAGTAAGTTATATGACAAAGAAGTAGGAGGGAACTACCAAAAGGGGTGGGATGGGGCATAAAAACTTGGGAGCACAAATGCAACACTCTCCCACATACTTCTTCAATATATCTTACTTCCATCCCCCATGGGCTCCAGCCCCATGTTACCTAGATTCCTAGGGGCAGCCTCCATCTCCCATTTCCCCTGCCTCTTTCACCTGGCTACCACCTTCAGGTATGGCACCACTTCCTTTGAGCTAGCCCCCCACCAAGACTTGAGTGCCCTTCCTCTTGGCCTCTGCCCATTTGCCACCATGACAGCACTGTCCTCAGAGTACTTTGAGATCCATCCACTCTATCACCAGCCGTAAGCCCTTGAGAGCAGGGACCATGTCTTGTCCACAACCGTGTCCACAAACCGGAAGCACCCCCAAAGTCTGTGCTGGAGTCCAGGTAGTCCCAAGTCTGGCCTCTTGAGAAGCAAGACATTCAGAGGCTTTGCACAGCCAAAACCAAACCAGTTGCCATCATATCAATTCCGACTCATGGCAACCCCATGTGTGTCAGAGTAGAACCGCACCCCATAGTGTTTTCAATGGCTGTGACCTTTCAGATGTAGATCTCCAGGCCTTTCTTCCAAGGTACCTCTGAATGGGTTCAGACTGCCAACCTTTCTGTTATCAGTCGAGCACATTAACTGCACCACCCAGGGACTCCTTTCTATGGCCAGGCGGGTGGGTTCAGCCTCCACTTCTCACTTCACCCTCTGGGAGCACCCAGCACTGCTAAGGGACCCAGATGACCCTGGTGACCCAGGTGAGAGTGGATCATCGAGTTAATCTCCTCCTTCTGGAAGGTTCTGTGCTCTTAGCCCTTCCTCAGCACTCTGGTCCACCCTGCTTGATTATCACAGCCAGGTGGGGCCCCAAATTACCCAGAGGCCACTGGCAGTTTCTCTCCAGCTGGGTGGCTTCCAGGCCTAACCATCCTCAAGGAAGGTGAGCCAGAGCCAGCCCAGGAGCTCAGGCCAAGCCCTCCCCTCCCTGCCAGGTGGGCAGCCAGCCGAGGGAGCCCAGCCTCTCCCATGGAGCGGAGGCCCAGCCTGTAAATGCTTCAGACCCCTCAGTTTAGAAGGCGCCCCGGGCCCTTCAACAGCTCATCCTGCTCATTCCAGCTCCCCAGAACGCCATCCATTCAGACCCCGTGCTCTCTGGGAAACGTCGAAATTTAGAACTCTTGAGGTTTGGCTTTAGCCTCATTTCTCTGCATTCTGGTTCCTCTCCAATTCCCTAGGCCTCAGTGGCCTCACTTTGGAACCTTGAATCAGGGACAAGCCTTGCCTCACCACCCAGCTGGCGCGGGCGGCCTCATTTCTGGGGGCAGAGCGAAAAGCCGGCTTCGTTGTGTTCCTGCTCAGAAGCCCAGATATTAACTTTCTAGCATCTTTTAAGCACTCCCAATTCTTCCATCTCTTGTCTATTCCATTGGGTGGGTGATCTGCTTAGAAGAGTATATACATATCTGTCTCCCCGCCCGCCCCCCCCGGCCCCGTAAGGCAGTTTTTTAAATGGAGGAGGGGCCGTTTTTCTGTGCCGTGAATGGATTCCGACTCATGGCTACACGTTTGTGCTTTCTCTGAATTGACGATGAACTGTCAGGTGTGCACTCTGATTGTATCTTATCGGATAGTCTTAGCTTCTGGGGCAAAAGCCACTGGATCCTCAAGATGAGGTTGCGTCTGAGAAACTGAACCCTTGGGGGCAAGAGGTTAAGCTCCTCCTTTAACCCTGGGAGTTACCCCAGCCTAGGTGCTGCTTGGAGTCCCACCAGGTGGTGTCAGCAGTTAACACACTCAGCTGCTAACTGAAAGGTTGGATGTTTGAGCCCACCCAGAGGGACCTCGGAAGAAAGGCCTGGCTATCCACTTCCAGACAAATCGGCCATTGCAAACCCTACAGAGTCAACTCTTTGGCAGTGGTTACTGGTTAGATCCTGCTGCCCACTCCTCCAGCCAGCTCTGTGGCCTGGGGCAGGTCCCAGATTGCTGCGTTTACAGACTGGAAGAATAGATCCCTTCCCTCCCAGGAGTGTGTTGATTACCTGGCTCAGGGCAAGCACATCAACCATCCATTCCATGGAATTTTTGTTGCCTTGTGCAGGCACAGCATGATGGATGGTGAGCTAGTGTACAAGTCCAGACCCTCAGGAAACTCATTACCAAACATCTAGAAAGAGATTACAGACACTGCCAGGGGAGCACAGTGCCCCTGAGAGAATCGTGGTGGAGTCTGATTCAATGAGGTGCTGGAAGGCTTCTCGGAGGAGATGGCCTTCCAGCTGAAGTTGAGTAGGAAGTGGTAGCCAAGCCAAGGGGAAGAGGAGGCTCAGGCAGGAGGAATGAAAGGCCTGTGCAAAGGTGGAGCAGTGGAACCTCCTGCTGCTGGCCTCCTTCCCACCCCATCCGCTGCCCCTCCTCGCAGTCACCCACCCACCCAGGCTGGGAAGCCCTACTGGTCCCTTCAGAGACCAGTGCTGTCAGCCAGTGGGTGCCGGTGTCAGGGCCACACAGCGCCCTCTCCTCGAGTGGCTCCGCCATGGCCTCCATCACGTGGCGGCTGACTGAGGCTTCAGATGTATCCACTCATGAATACCAATCAGACCTGGTAATTCACAGTAAGTGGGGTCCAGATTGACTAATAAGCAAGGCTTTCACCCCAAACCCGGCCCAGGGAAGGAGAGTGGCGGCAGCAGGCAGGTGTGAGAGTGATGTGACCAGAATTGGAAAAGCTGGTGGCAGAGCTGCGACAGCAAGGTGGCAGTGGCTGCCCACTCACCCGAGGGGCTGCTTGGGGTGAGGGTCCCCTGACAGGGAGCCAGGAGCAGTCTCTGAGCCCCTGGCCACTGCAGTCTGGACCCCTGCAGCCTGAGGAGAGGGCTGAGGATGTGCCGAAGGAGCAGAAAGAGGCAGCTGCCTGACCCGGCTGGGGCTGGGGGAAGGGGATGCGGCCTTTTGAGGGTGCGTGGTGCCCACCCCAGCATCTGGCTGACATCCATGCAGGAGCTCAGGAAAGGTAGGTGAGAGCCAATTCATTTCTCTCGGCCTCCTGACTACATTTGTGGGTTCACAAGTGACCCCAGGAAAGAGAGGTCACCTGGTGCAGACTGCTCCAGAAGGGCAGCGAGCCTCATCCCCAAGCAAGGAAGGTGTAGCCTTGGAGAGCATACCCGTCGAGTCTCAGGCCAGTGCAGTACCGGCCTGCTCTGAGTACTCCCAATAGTGCTGCTCCCTCACCCTCGCCCCGAACAAGGGCACCGGGAAACCTGGGCTCAGGGAAAACCAGTCACAGATCGTGTCCTCAGGAAAGCCACCTGGCCTGTCTGCCTCGATTTACTCCTCTGTAGAATGGGGATGATGGTAGTGGCCGCTCAGGACTCTCTGAGTGATCCTGGCAGGTGAGCTCCCACCTGTGGGACAAGGGCAGGACCGTGGTTCTGGGAGCCAGTGTCTTCATCCATTGGGTGGGTCACAAGACAAAACAAGATGAGTGTCCAGCCCCTGGCCCACTGTGGGCATGCAACAAGAGTTAAATTCTTCCCCCATCTAAGGTTTCTTGTGACCCCCTCTCCTGTACCAGCCCATCCTGGTCTCCGCTCATCCACCATCCTGATCAGCAGTTGCCATAACAGTTGTGGCTAAACCCAAGCTAACGCATTTAACCCTCTAAGCTACGTGAGAAGGGCTGTTGGCATCATCCCTATCTCCAATGAGAAGCAGAAACCCAGGACAGTGAGGTCACCTGCCCAAGGCCACACAGCAATTGGGTAGAGCCAGGGCTGAGCCAGGTGGCTGGACTCTGGCCCGCTTGTCACCACCACGCAGGACCCCCAGCCTGCCCATCTGCCTCTGCCTGTGGCTTTAAGGTCCAGAGACACTGCCCTGCCCCACTTGGGCAAATAATGGCGAGGCTCCAGACCCTATTTTCGGGGACTGGAAATGTCCCTCCAGCCCCTCAGCTGTAGGCTATGGGCGGCTGAGAGCCTTCTCCTCTTCCTCACACACTGGAGGGGCATTTGGATATTTTACAGGAGCTCGTGGGGGGATTTGCGGAGAAGAAATCACACCGAATCCATCTGGTGTGTTGCTGTCTTCCACCACCATCCCTGTTAGGATGAGATCGGCTCCAAGAGGCAGCGTCCATCCTCACAGGGGAGGTGGCAACGGCAGGGGCCTGGGAGGGTGGTCCGTCCAGGGCAGGGATTTGAGAAATGTGGGGCTGACAAGAGCCCGGAGCCACCCAGGTATACCTTGGATCGTTTCCGAGGGCAGGGGCTGACTTCTCGTGATGGTGGCTGCCCTTCTTTGGGGGCTAAGTTCCAGATCAAATTAAACCAAATGACAAATTGCTGAACCCCTACCACAGCCCTGTGACTCATGGGTACTGTTACAGTTTATAATACCCATTTTACAGGTGAGGAAACTGAGGCTCAGAGTGGAAGGGATTTCCCCCAAGTCACACAGCTGGGAAGAGGCAGGGGTGGTGTTGCTGCCCAGGTTTCTCAGACTCCAAACCCGAGCACTTGACCACCAGCCAAAGGTCTGGTACGTTTGTTCCTTCAGCGAAATGTTTACAACAGAAACACAGTTTAAAAAGCAGCCGCCTTTGTAAGGGAGGGAGGTGAGGAGGCTGTCCACCTTCATCACGGGCACCTGTGCCCCTGTCAACTCCCCCAGCCACAGCATCTAAACAGCGGGTTCTCCTCGGCTGTGGACTCAAGTCCTGGCTGTGACTCTGTTGTGCAGAGAGAGTCCACTCGGGGATGAGGCATGGGGGCTGACAGCGGGTTGGGTGTTAGGCCAGTGGTGGCTCCTGGAAGGTAAGACAGCAGATTTGGACTCAGGTGAGGCAGTGCCTTGGGGAAGGTGGTCAGGCGAACCTGCAAGTAGCATTTGCCCCACGTGAGAACACTGTGAGGGGCAGTGTTCTGTCCACTTGTAGAACCCGTGCAGGCCCAGTCCTTTGGAGAATGGTCATTTTGTCACACCTTACGTGACTGACAAGTTCATTTCACTGATACCACTTCACTAGGGAGTAGATACTATTCTCACCTTTTCCAGATGCGGTATGGGGGTGGGGACACAAACGTGATGTGACATGCCTAGGACCACAACTACACAGAACCAGGATTCGAACTCGGGGGGGACCTGGCTCCAGAGCACAGGCTCTTAACCACGATGCACCATGACCCCGGTGTGGCACGTCGCATGCCCCACTTATGGAAGCAAGGGGCTCCCAGCAGGCAGGCCTTCTATCTGCGTCGTTTGTTCCCAACAGCCCCCAGCGCTGTGAGTGCTCGGCCCTCTCCACCCCCTCGAACCAGTAAAAAACCAGTTGTTTTGGAGTTAAGTGGGACGCACAGCAACCCCGTGTATGTCAGAGTAGAGCTGTGTTCCATAGGGTTTTCGGTGGCAGATTTTTCTACTTCCCAGCATGGTAGTGATGGTGAAATGAGCTGAGTATTGATGTAAAGGACTTAGGTCAGCACTTAGGAAATGACCATTATCCAAAGGACTGGACCTGCACGGGTTCTCGAAGTGGGACGGAACGTGGTCCACCCTGGGTGCTCTCACAGGGTGGAGAAAATGCTACTTGCAGGTTAGCCTTTCTTCCGGGGTGCCACTGGGTGGACTTGAACCTTCAACCTTTCTTCACTTAGCTGCCAAGCGTGTTAACTGTGTGCACCACCTAAGGAGCCCATCAGGAGATGAGCTGCAACAGCGCAGCACCTTCTGTGAGTTTGTGCAGACAGGCACCAGGCTCCACATTCTGGAAGGCGTGGCACGGCAGAGGGGGAGAGGCTTGATTTGTGAGCTAGCCGCATATGGGGCAGTGTTCTCTTTCCCGGCACAATGACACATGCCAAGAGAACGTTGCAGGGAATGGCGAGGCTCCTGCCGCCATTTGCAGGCCAAAGGGTAGCCCAATGCATCAGGTTCAAGCACAGCTCTACCCTGGGCCCAGGGATCCTTGGTCTGAAATGGGGAGGAGGGGGGTCTGTGTATTTGTTAACTGTGTAGTAAGAGCCCCTGAAGTGCTGGGGACACAACAGTAAAGAAATCAAACAAAGTCCCCGCCCCTTGAAGTCACCAAGCAGGAGAGACAGACATCAGCAAGTAAGCCTGTAAGGTGATATCAGGCAGAGAGAAGGGCCAGAAGAAACTACAGCGAGCTGAGGGCACAGAAAGAGACAGGAGTGCCTACACACAGGGTCAGGGACAGCGTCTCTGACCAGGTGACAGTAATGGCACTGGCCTCTTAGGGTTGGCATGGAATTTACCGAGACCAGGCTGGCACCAAGTAAGTGCTCGGGGAAACAGCAGCCACTGGGGTAGAGGTGAGGAGGCTTGTTATTCGCATCACTGTGGTTTGTCTCATGGAGCCCTGGTGGCGGTGGTTAAGTGCTCGGCTGCTAACCAAAAGGTCAGCGGTTCCGATCCACAAGCCACTCCTTGGGAACCGTATAGGGTAGTTCTGCTCCATCCTACAGGGTCTCTGTGAGTCGGAATCGACTCCACACCAACGGGTTCATTGTCGGTCCCATCGATTCTTCAGTGGATGCCTGGTCAGCTCTAAAGTCCCACGTCCAAACTGCAAAGTCGGGTGATATTCACCAGGACCCAGAGGGAACAGGCAACTGACTTGCCCGCTACTGCTGATTTTTATTTGCATCTCGGGCGGGCCACTCGGCCTTCAGGCCGTGGTGGGACAGCAGGCACTCGTCTCTGTCTCCGGGGCTGGGCCTCCAGTTCCTGTCCGTGCCTGTGGGTTGGGGAGGGTTTGCCATCAGAGCCCAGAGCTCTGGAGGCCCAACCCACTGACTCCCATGAAACACTGGGTAGTTTCTCATTTTCCCCTTGAGTGGTTTCACAGCCCAGCTAAACCCACAGCAAAGGCTCCATGCGATGGAGACCCAGTCCCCAGGAGGCGAGGGGGAGGGGAATTAAAGACACTCAAAATACTGCCCTGCCCCCACCACAACATCAACAATAACCAGGACGAGCTCAAGAGAGAAGGGTTGGCAGATACTAGCCCAGGCCTATCCCCTGGAGCCAAGATGAGGATTGGCCATATATGTGAACGTACAAGGCGTGAAGATCCCACTCTAAGCATTTATTTTGCATATTGAGCAGCAAGTTGGACAGAGGCCGCTGTCCTAGCTCCTTATCTCTTAGAGCAGAGACTCGTCTCCTAATTCTTTTCCCTGAAGTGCAGTGTAGCTGTAGAATGTTCTTGGTGATCAGTAAGCAGCCAGCCAGAATCTGATCATCTCCCACTTACAGGGAGGGCTGTGTCTGAGTCGGAAGTGCTCCTGTTGAGAACCTCCCCTGTGCCAGTCTTACTGAGCCTCTCCAGAACCATGTGAGTGAGGCTTTTATGCCCATTTTCCAGTTGTGAAAAAAGAGGCTCAGAGAGGTTTGGTGACTTGCCCAAGGTCACACAGCTCAGAAACAGTAGTCAGACTTCAGGCCCTGAAAACTGTCAGATTCCAAAGCCAGTGCTTTTTACAGAAGACATCCCGGTGGGTGGGAGCAGTGAGGGAGAGGACAGGACCCTGTTAGAAGCAAGATGCCCATCTCCTTGACACCGGCCTCCGTCTGGATTGCAGGCAGTCCTGGCCACCACAGGTAGTCCTGACAGCATCCCTCTACCTGCGGGCTCACTAGTCCCTCGGCTGCGTGCTTGTCAGTCAGCTGAGCAGCCAGGACATGATCCTGTCACACATGCTGCCCAGGCCCGCAGGCAGGTCTGGGTACCGCAGCAGAGCGTCTTCAGGGCCTTTCTCTTCCCTGCTAGGACTTTGGAACCAGAGTCGAGCAGGGTCTGTCCCGGCTGGGCTGCACCGAGTCCAGCCCTGTGGGGCCTCAGAGTGTCGAAGGCTTCCGAGGGGCAGGAGGGGGGCAGGGCCTTGCCAAGCCCTGCCTGCCTTTGCCCACCGGTCTCCAGCCTCACGATCATTTTCATCACAATTAGAATTGTCTACTCTGCTCCAGCCACCCTGGCCGCCTGGCGTCCCTCAGACACACAGCTGGTCCCCTAATCGAGGATACTCTGCCCTCAGGTGTCTCCACAGCTCATCCCCTTGTCTTCTCAGGTCTCTACTCAAATGTCACCCAGTCAGTCTTGTCCGCTGACACTCTGTCTCCCTTCAAAAAACCACACCAGTTGCCGCAGGTCCACCACAACTCACGGCTACCCCGTGTGTGTCAGAGTAGATTTATGGTCCATAGGGTTTTTAATGGCTGATTTCCAGAATCACCAGGCCTTTCTTCTGAGGCACCTCTCGGTGGACTTGAACCTCCAACCTTTTGGTTAGCAGCCCAGGGTGTTCACCGTATGTACCACCCAGGGACTCCAACTCTGCCATACTTTGTACTTACTTGTTTATTGTCCACTCTTTCTCCTGCCCCCAACTAGAATGTTCCATAAGGGCAAGGCCTGTGTCCGCATGGTGACTCCTGAGTCCGCAGTGCCTGGGGCAAAGGGGCATGGACAGTTGTGGAGTGATTGGGTCTGCTTTGTAGAGAATACCTCTCTCTCCCTTCGTGTAGTCATAACAACCCTGCAAGGTAAGCATTCTTAGGCCCACTTCACAGATGAGGAGACTGAGGCCTGGGGACTGAGAACACAGTCCACAGGTGAACAACCCATATCTCCTTCGGTAGCAGCCAGTGTTACTTAAAATTCTCCAGAAAAGAGGTAAGTACAACTCTTGGCAAGTTGCTGCTTTCCAAAAATTCCAGCTCACGGTGACCTCGTGTGTTGGAGAACAGAACTGTGCTCCATAGGGTTTTCTTGGCTGCAGTCTTTTTGGAAGCAGATCGCCAGGACTTTCTTCCACAGCGCCACTGGGTGGGTTCAGACCACCAACCTTTAGGTTTAGTAGTCAAGTGGAAACCATTTGCACCAGTCAGGGCCCTTCTCAAAACAGAATAAAGGGGTAAAAACCAAAACAAGAAGTTGAAGTTGGAAACTTGAGTTGGCCTTCCTGGCTCCGGGTCCCTGGTGAGTCCACAGCTGCTGTCTGTGCCTTAGATGAGAGGGGCCGCAGGGGCTTGGGGGCTTGCTGGCAGGCGAGTGAGTGGGCTGAAGGCTGGAGCATTCCCTTCGTTAGAATGCAGCCGTTAGATTGCTCCTTCTCTCTGATGGCCGCGAGTGATTGACACTTACAAATTACCCAGCCGAAAGTGTCGAGTCTTTGACCCCTGAGTAACATCTTTGGCAAGCCTGAGATTTGCCAGCATTTTGTCATCTAATTACTACAAATCCCTTGAAAATTCACTGGCTGGTGAATTTTTAATGCGGGGCAATTTCAATGTGATGCGTTGCCCAGATGGGTTCTCGCGCTTCTCGCCTCTCTCTCTCTCTCTCTCTTCCTTCCCTCTTTTCCTCTCCATCCCACTTGGCTTAACTTTCTTCTCTTCCAGTCTCACAAACTTTTGAATGAGCTTGTAGCAGGAGCCCCAGCCCAAGAATTGGGGACGGAGGTGTGGCAAGGTGTGCATATTGTCACAGCTGGTCATTTCTGTGCCGCGTTCTTTTGAGATGTTCTTACAAACCAGTCGCCAGAAAAAAACTCCTGATCCCTGCCACCCAGATAACATGTGGGGTTGCCTTCTCCCCCTAGACTTCCCCCACAGACACAACAAATCAGGCAGCCTGCGTAGACTAGTGAGTGCTTTCCCTGGGCCGGTGGCTTGGTGTCTCTTTGCATGGTTGCTTGCTTTCACGTTAAACTCTTTTGAGTTTTTTTGTTTTGTCTTTACTGTGGTAAATATATAGGTAACAAAACAGTTGCCTTTTCTATAATCTTCACATGTATAGTTCGGCAGTATTAATTATGTTCATCACATCGCTCAGCTATCATAACCGTTCTTAAATTTTTCCATCGTTCTTTTTTTTTTAATTGTAAAATATGTATATAACACAGTATTTGCCAAGTCAGCCTTTTTTTACATGTCCAGTCCTGTGACATTGATGACGTTCATCATGTGGCACACTCGTCACCACTATCCATTGCTAAATTTTCCATCACCATAAACAGAAACCCAAGGCTTCCTAGACGGTGACTCCCCGTTTCCCCGCCCCTCCCGCCCCGGTAACCACCCATCAACTTGAGTCGCTGTCTGTGCCTTTGCCTATTCTAGATATTTCGTATAAGTGGGAGCATACAGTATTTGTCCCTTTGTGCCTGACTTATTTCACTCAGCAGGATGTTTTCAAGGTTCATCCATGTCATAGATGTATCAGGACTTCATTTCCCTTTACGGCTGAGTAATATTCCATCGTGTGGCTAGACCACATCTTGTTGATCCATTCATCTGCTGACAGACGTCTGGGTTGTTCCCACCTTTTGGCTCTTGTGAATCGTGCTGCAGTGAACATTTTCACCTCATTATTTTTCTACCTCGGTGTTTAGGTCCCTGGCTGATGGTGTTCCACAGGGCCGGGAAGAGTTGGCTGCTTTTTGGGGAGCACAGGGGAGATGGGACCTTCCACCCCTCTGTGCCTGGACATCTAATGCTGAGACGCCTCCTGCCTCCTCAGACCTCAACTGGAAACTGGCCTTTCTCTCTCCAAGCGTCACTCCGACCCATGTTGCAGAATGAACTGGGAACTCCAACCCAGGGGCAGCCAGGCCTGCCCGGCACTCAGGATTTCCTCCCCATTGGCACAAAACACTCACCAAGCCACTGGTGGGCCCTGAATGGAAACCCTGGGTCTTGTTCACTAAAGAATCCTCCTCCCCATTCCTGGGAAGTTTTTAAGTATTTCTTACTCCTTTTTTTTTTTTTTTTAAATGTATATAAGATTTTTATGTATAAATACAAAAACCAAACCTATTGTCCTCAAGTCGATTCCAACTCTTGGCGACCTCGTGTTACAGAGTAGAACTGTTCTCCAGAGGGTTTTCTTGGCTGTAATCTCTACAGAAGCAGATCGCCAGGGCTTTCTCCTGCAGAGGCACTGGGGGGGGTTCAAACCACCAACCTTTACGTTAGTAGTCCAGGGCAGATGCCTCTTAAACGTCATACCCAGAGTGGTCCTCTGTGCGGACGTCTTCCCCGTTGACAAGGTGGAGGTTGACAGTCACCGTCACAGCGTGTTCTCGTTGTCGACCTCCTAGAGATAAGTCCCTCCCGCCACCTCCGCCAGCCACCTCCACCCCCTCCCTCATCCTCCCTATTCAGGAACACAAGGTCTGGCTTTTCAGCCCCATTTCTGGTTACATATGTACATGGCTGATAAAATATTCCACTTCACCCCTCATCCCCGGGGGACCCGCCGTCGTACGGGGAAAGGGTTTGTATGACAGTGACCGCAACAGACTGCATGTTGCCTGGAAACCGTGGTGGGGTGGTGACTGGCTCCCCCACTTCTCTCTATTCAAATTTCCTCTTCTGGTGTTGATAACGGCCTCTCTGGAGAGAACAGGCCCAGGCTTCCTCCGTGCGCTCTGGCCAAGCCCAGATGGTCGCCCTCTGTCCTTGAGAGGGGAGACACTGCTGCCAAGGTGATAACTGTTTGCTCCCTGGCCAACGTCCATCTCGTGTGTACTGCACCTGAGGTGACCAGACAGGCAGAGGGCTCAGTGTGGCTCTTCTGCAGAGTGGCCGGTGTTTGAATTTTCCACAGCAGCGCACCCCAATCCCACACAGAGTTGGCCTTGCTAAGCAGGGGAGCCCGGCCTCCCTGAACTGCCTCAAAAGTTAGGGCTAGTACTGGTGGCCAGAGCAGAATTCGGTGGAGGGAGGTGTCCCAAGAAGGCAAGCTTGGCTGGATGGATTAAAAAAAAAAACGTTACTGTCCAGTCAACTCTGACTCAGGGCGACCCCATGTGTGTCTGAGTAGAACTGCTCTCTAGGGTTTTCTTGGCTATAATCTTTACGGAAGCAGATCACCAGGCCTATATTTCCAAGCACCGCTGGGTGGCTTCAAACCGTGAGCCTTACGGCTCACAGCTGAGCATGTTAACCCTTTGCAGCTGGCTGAATGGGACCGAGCAATCAGAAGTGGGCTGGGCACCTTTGCGTGGCGATGACCTCCTAGGAGGGGGTCGTGGAGGTGGCATTTGCCTTGAGACCCCTTGGAGCTGGGGCTGGGCTGTCTTCAGACAGAGCCTATTTCAAGCAAAGTGCACGTGTGAATTACAGCACGTCCCTCCATGGACCCAATTAGCACAAGCCAGCAACATGGGCCCACAATGAAGGAAATATGTTTGGTCCTAAAAATAAGACCGTGGCTGCAAATGATTAATTCTGTGTTCAGTCCACCGATGCGGTCTGTCTTCAGCTGCAAGGTCCTCAAGACTGAGGCATGAAGCAGAGAGGCAGGTGGGGAAAGTTGAGAGTGTCTTCCTTTTTTTTTTTTTTTTTTAATGTCTGTATCCCTTGTGTGTGTGCATGTGTGTGTGTGCAAGGACACAGCAATTGCCGTCAAGCCAATCCCAACTCCTGGCAACCCCTTGTTGTGTCAGAGTAGAGCTGTGCTCCATAGGGTTTTCAGTGGCTGATTTTTCAAAAGTAGATTGCCAGGCCTTTCTTCCAAAGCACCTGTGGGTGGACTCAAACTGCCAACCTTTCAGTTAGCAGCTGAGCGTGTTCACCATTTGCACCACCTAGGGACTGAATGTGTGCATAGCACACGCACACACACACATACACGTGTGTATTTTTCTCCCAACAACAGTGCTCTTGTAACCATTTAAGTTTTGGGCTCATTTAAGCCACATTCCCCACTTTGATCAAAAACTGCCAACAGTCAACAGACATTTTTTCCTTCTCCCCTTTAACTTGTTCATTCATTCATTCCACAAGTGTTTACTGAGAGCCTGGCACTGTGCTTGGCATGGGGACGTAATGAATGCTAGGAGAGAAAGTAATTACCTTCTTAGGTCTCATGGGGAAAACAGATAACAAACCAGGAACAAATAAATGTATCATTTCAAACAGAGGTGAGAGCCAAGGAATGGGCTGCGTTTGGTTGGGGCGGTCTGGGAAGGCCACACTAAAGAAGTGATGTTTAAGCCAAGACTCGTAGGCTAAAAAGAAGCCACCCATGTATGCTGAGTGGCAGTGGGGTCAGCGGCATCACAGGCAGGAGACAAGCAAGTTCAAAGCTCCAGAAATAAGAGGACATTGTGTTTGAGGACTTAAAATTGCCCAGGTTCCTGGAACACAGTGGAGTATGTAAAGAATGGATTTGAGAGACATCTAGACACATAAGGAGCAACTGTGGTGGGCTTACCCTTTACTGAAATAGGAACGAGGTAAATGATGCCACAGAGTGACGAGCGTGAGAGGGGATGGACACAGGATGTGGCACACACTGTGGAGTAAGCGGATGTTCTCAATCCCTTTTGCCTGTGCTGCTTGCCACTTGCTTTCCCAGCCTCTCTTGCAGCTAGGGCTGTCTGGGACCCAGTTGTAGCCAATCAGACATAAGCAGAAATCTACTAGAAACTTTCATGGGTAATTTTTGTTTTCCTGATAAAAACGTAGTGAAGTTGCAGGCCCTCTCCATTCCTCACTTTCTGCCTTTTACTCAGATGTGATGCCTGGAGTTGCAGCAGCCATTTTGTAACCTTGAGGGAAGAGTCAAGAGAATCACAGACAGATAAGCCATTTAATTCACACCAGCCACCTTACTCCAGACAGTGAGTTGTGTTTTCTTTTACTTGCTGCCAAAAGCCTTCCTGAATTGGCAACATGGAATAAGAGTTTGTTGGGGCCAGAGAGGAGTAAGTAACAATGTGAATGAGCCTGAGTCCAAAACAGGAACCTTGAGATTCTAAAATAGCAAGCAGGTATGGAAGAGCCACCCTCCACAATAAAATGAACCTCCTGCTTACTTAAATTTCTCTCCTTTTAAGCTCCATGCTTATTAGGAAGGGCTAACAAGAAGCAAATCAAGATACACATGGGTGTTATTTGGGTTTTTTTGGCTTTTGGTTTTTTAAATAATGTTTTGTTGTGTTTTTGGTGAAAGTTTACTCATCGAGTTAGGTTCCCATTTGACGATTTCCACACAAATTGATCAGTGACAGTAGTTACACGTTCCACATTGTGTCAACATTCTCTTTTATTATGTTTTGGGTGTTCTATTTCCAGCAGTCTAGTTTTCCTCCCCCCTTATCTTCTCATCTTTGCTTTTGATTAAATATTGACTTTTTGGACTCATACAGATGTTTGTTTAGTAGAGTACTGGTCTAATAAGTAATACCCTTTATTCTGTGTGTCACTTTGTTTTTCTGCTAACAGGTGGTCTCTGGGAATAGTTTCAGTTCAAGGTTTAAAGAGCGTCTCAGGGCAATAAATAGCCTCAGGGAATCCTCTGGTCTCAACTGGTCCGGTTAGTCCGGCCCTTTTTAAGAATTTGAGTTTTGCCATTCCTGAAGCCAACTCTTCAGACAAAGATTAGACTGCACTATAAGACATAAAATGATACTTCTGAAGAGTGTGCTTCTTAGCTCAAGTAGATACAGGAAACTAAATGGGCAGCTCCCTGCCAGAGGTGAGATGAGAAGGCAGAAAGGGGCAGGAGCTGGTTGAATGGACTAGGGAAATCCGGGGTGGAAAGGAGGAGTGTCCTGTCACATTATAGGGAGAGCAACTAGGGTCACATAACAATGTCTGTATAAATTTTTGTATGAGAAACTAACTTGAACTGTAAGCTTTCACTTAAAGCACAAAAAAAAAAGAGAATTTGAGTCTGGGTCTCCATTTGTCTCCTAGTCTAACCGGGATCATCTAATTGTGCCTAGGGGGATCAGTCAGTGGTGGTTGCTGGGCACCATCTAGTTCTTCTGGTCTCAGGGTAGTTGAAGTTGTGGCTTGTGTAGGCTGTCAGCCTTATAGACTTGTTTCTTCTCTGTATTTTTGGTTACCTTCTTACTGTTTTGCTCCTGATGAGTAGAGACCAATAGTTGTATCTAAGACGACCACACTCAAGCTTTTAAGACCAGACATGGGTCTTTTTTTGTGTGTGTGTGTGTGCACAGTCATTACTTAACCCTAAAGTAATTTTGCTGGACAAGTGTCACCATTTGAGAAAGACTGCTTGCTGGGGGTTAGCTCCATGTGTTCATTGAGCCTGGATGGGAAAGGGCCCAGATAATGGACAGTAACCAAGAGTGAGAGAGAGAAAATCCACACAAACCTTGAAAAGGCGCTTGTGCTGTCGTCAGGGTTCCAGGGTTTGAGATACATTGTGACGATCAACTTTTTATAGAACAGAAAAGTTTTATGAGGATGTCCTGGGAAAACTCCAGAAATAGCGTAGATGCTAAAGATCAAATTAATGTCAATGTCAGCATTGTCTACAACACTTCAGTTAAAGCAGTTTGGAGGAAGTATCCCAAGACCTTGGTGTTATTTAAAATACAAAAACTCACAGGTGTTTTGGAGTCCCTAGGTGGCGCAAACAGTTAACAAACTGGGCAACTGGTTACAGTGCTTCATGGGTGGGAAGATGCTAAGAGACATACAGAAACCCCGTGTAGCTTGGGGTTAACCTCTGTTTTCTGGACTGGAGCAGATTGGCGGGGGTGGAGAGGGCGTTTCCCTTCTCCCATTTCTGGCCTGTCTTCCCATGGCATCCAGACTTCTCTTTCCTGGTTTAAATGAAGTGTTGGCATTGACACATTTAGCATTGGAGATTGGGTTTGAGATGTAAGGTAAAGGAAGAAAGGAATTAAAAGATAATTAAAATTAGTACAAAGGCACCAGAAGACCTATACAAGAATGCTCACAGCAGTTTTATTTGCAACAACTGAAGACCGGAAGGAATCCCTGGGGGGTGTAAACACTTAACATGCTCAGCTGCTTACTGAAAGTTTGATGGTTCAAACCCATCCAGAGGGGCCTCGGAAGAAAGGCCTGGCGCTCTGCTCTGAAATCAGCCACTGAAAACCCTGTGGAGCACAGTTCTACTCTGACACACACGGGGCCGCCATGAGTCAGAATTGACTCCATGGCAATTGGCAAAGACTGGCAGCAACCTAAATGCCTATCAAACAGTAGAACGGGTAAATAGATGGTAGTATATTCCACAGGAAACCCTGGTGGCATAGTGGTTAAGTGCCACAGCTGCTAACCAAAGGGTCGGCAGCTCAGATCTGCCAGGCACTCCTTGGAAACTCTATGGGGCAGCTCTACTCTGTCCTATAGGGTCGCTATGAGTCGGAATCGACTCGACGGCACTGGGTTTGGTTTTTTGGTTTATATTCACATGACAGAATACTACTCAGGAATGAAAAAGGAACTAATGATACAACAGCGTGATTGAATCTCACAGACATGCTTTTGAGAGGAGGACCATGTGATCCCACTGGTACAAAGATCAAGAATGGGCAAAACTAATCTGGGTGATAGAAGTGAGCGTAGCAGTTCTCCTTGGGGCATGGGGCGTGATGGAAACTTGAGGGATCCTACTGACGGGCTGGAAATGGCCTATGTCTTGATCTAGGTGATGATTACATGGGCATTTGCATATGTAACAATTCTTCAGAACACACACATTGTCTAGTTACACCTCAATTTAAAAACACAAGAAGAATGTAGACATACACATGTGCACATTATCCAGATTACTCCTCCTAAGAGCCCTTGATGCTGTTAGTATTCCCATCTTAGAGATGGTGAAACTGGGACCCAGAGAGGCCAAGTCACTCATCCAAGGTCACACAGCAAAGCCAGGATTAGAACAGCTCAGTCTGGCAACAGCACCCTTGTTCAGACCCCAATGTCAGTGGCTTTACAAGTAGTGTGTGTTGTGTTGTGTTTGGGAGAACCTTTTCTCCCAAACAAAAATATATCATTTTATAATATGTAAAACAAAAGGGAACCTATCCTGATTAAAGCGGTGGGTATAGGGGGAGACCCTTCCCACCCTCTATCTGAAATACCCTAATAGAGTCATGGGGCTCTGCAGTACCCAGTTTGAAAACTCAATAATAAGAAGTAACATTTATTGAACACCCCTAAGCACATTTATTAACTCATTTAATTTTTTACTGTAACCAACAATTTATAATCACACCCATTTTACAGTTGAGGACACATACTCAGAGAGGTTAAGTAACTTGCCCAGAACCACACAGTAAGGAGCAGTGGTGGGTCAGGAACTCAGGCAATCGGTCCGGTATGTGTGTGCGCATACATGTGTTTGCATGGAAAACTCTAGAGAGATGAAGACCAGACTGTTAGCAGTGATTATTAACAAATAGACCTTTGCACGCTAAACCTTTTCTCTTAATGTTTGAAATTTTAAATCAGAAAACGAGTTTTGTTTTTTTTTTTTAAGTCACTAATGGTTTGCTCGACAACCTGTGGAGCAGGCCCTGAGTACGTGGGCTAGTGTGTGCGTGTGTATCCATGTATGTGTGTTGGCATGGCAGGAGAAGCTTCCAGAAAGCCATAGGCCTGGGGGAAAGCTGCCCAAGTCCTGGGCATAGTAAGGCTGGAGGGCTGAATGACACTGGAGCACTCACAGGTGGGCCAGGACCCTGCTATCTGCCCCTGAAGTCCTCAAGGTATGCAACCCAAGCCTGCTGTGTGTGGCCATTGCACTGTCCCCAGGAGAAGCCACTGGTGCCTCAGGCTACTGGAGCAGCTGGAGACATGGGCCTCCCCCTCCAGGGTACTCACAGTCCTCCCGCAAGTGCAAACCCCCCAGTCTCCCCAGAGTCCACTAGGCAGGAGATTCTCATTTTCACCCAAGAGGCCGGCTGTCTGTCGGCTAACGCGTTGCCTCCTTTTTTTTTTTTTTTTTTTTCCTGAATGATAATCCACCCCCTTTTTTTTGTAGCTAAAAATCACCCAGGCTTGTCCAGACGAGAGGGCAGAAAATTATGCGGTGAAAGAGAAGGGAAGATAATTTCTCTGGGTCACAAGCGTTCTCACTTGTCATCTGTCTGCAGGAGGAGTGGGGAGGGTGGGCGAGAACAGAGACACGGGATGGAGAATGAAAATGCAGGCTGGCCCAAATCCATCACTGTCCTTCTTGGACCCCTGGTGGGGCCACGCCTGGGAGGGGGAGGCCCTCGGCTCTGATCATGGTGGGACCTGGAAAAGGGGGCCGGGACAGCCTACAGAGAACGGAAGAGAGAACCAAGCCACACAGGGAGCCCAGCCTCCACTCCCAGCTAGACCGGCCCTGCCCCCTCTTTGGGCCTGGGGGGTCGTAATTCCCCTCCACTCCTCACCTGCACACGCCCACGCTCACCCAACAGGAGATAATAGATGGGAACATTCTGGAGAATCTAGACCATGAAAACACAAGGTACTGGAGGTGGTGGGACTGAGGCCCACCAAAGGAAGGTGAAGCCAGCAGGATGGGGGGCAGAACAAGGCGGGGGTCAAGTCCCAGCACCGCCTCTTTGCCCTCTGCACCCTGAGAGGGCTTGGGGAAATTGCTCCCCCTGTCTGGGCCTCAGTCTTTCCAGCTGTAAACTGAGGAGAATAGCAGGATCTATCTCCTAGAACCAGGGTTGAGGACAAAACGAGAATTGTATAGAATTTGCCTGGCATGTTGTAATCACTCAGTAGCAAGAATAATAGAAATAAGAGAAAATTGCAAGGAAGCTGCCAGCAGTCACCCATAGTCACACCACCCAGAGTCAACAATGGCTAATGCCTCAGGCTTTCAGTTTCTCATGGGTAAAAAAAATGTCTCATAAGCTTTGACAGGGGTCGGGGTGGTGGTTGTTAGTTGGCATCAAGTAGATTGTGACTCATAGCGGCCTTATGTGTGCATCGTAGAACTGCACTCCCTAGGGTTTTCAAGGCCGTGACCTTTTGGAAGCAGATCAGTAGATCTGTCTTCTGAGGCGCCTCTGGGTGGGTTTGAACTGCCAACCTTTCGGCTAGTCATCACGTGCTTCACAGTTCGCACCACCCTGGAGAAACACAGACTTTAGAGCCAAACAAACCTGGCTCGAGTCCTGGCTTTGCTACCCACTGTGTGACCCCAGGCAAGTCACTTTACTTCCATGGTCCTCAGTTTCCCCATCGGCAAAGAGGATTGTGGTGGCTACCTCACAGGGCTGCTGGGAGGATTAGAAATACTATGTGGAGCATGCCCAGTATAGTGATCACTGGGGGTTCTCCAAAAGTGCTCTCACCTCCTCCCTCCTCCTCTTATTCCTCCTACTTCCTCCACCTCTCTCTCCTCCTTCCCGCTTCTCTCCCTCCTTTTCAGTGTTCTTCCTTCTCCCTCCCCCACAACTCAGTGAGATTGGGGAGGGGAGGTTGGATTTAATACAAAAGGCAAGGGGAAGCTGTATCTGTCAGCTATTATTCCAACAACTCTGCAAAACAAATTTTCCCAACACTCTGTAGCTTATAACAGTAAGCAGTATGACTCCTGAGACTACGTATCAGCTGCAGAGTTCTTCTGGCTTTGGCTGGGCTCTCTTGTGTGTCTGGTCAGCTGTGGGTCGGTTAGGTGGCTCTACTGATCTAGGCTGGTCTCTGTCACACGTTTGAGTTCACCTGACTGGCAGCTGGTCTTGACCGGCCTTGACTGGAAGGATTTAGCTGTCCTCCACAGGGTCGCTCATCTCCCAAGAGGCTAGCCCCAGCTCATTCTCAAGGTGGAGGCAGGCTACGAGAAAGAAAGCACACCCTTGGGCACACAGAAGCTGCAAGGTCTCTTGAGGCCTGGACTTGGAACTGGCACGACATCACTTCTGTAACATTCTGTTGGCCAAGTCAAGTCATGAGACCAGCCCAGGTTTAAGAGGTGGAGGACCAGCCCCACCTCTTGATTAGAGGAGCTGCAATGGGGGAGAGACAAAGAGGGGTAAGAGTTGGAGCCGTTTTTACTATCAATCCATAAAAGCCATGTAGTGTTTTAAACCACTTAAGCTTGTAAACATTACTCTGGTCGCTGTGTGGGGAATAGATTGGGAGATGGTAAAGAGTCGAAGAGGGGAAGCCAGTGAATCCACCATTTCTCTATCCCCAACAACACCATGCTGGGCACAGGTGAGGATCTCAGCAAGTATTTATTGGATGGATGGATGGACAGATGGATGCATGGATGGATGGATGCTTGGATGGATGTATGCATGGTTGGATGGATGCATGGGTGCATGGAAGGGTGGATGGATAGATGGACGGACAGACGGACAGATGTTGGGATGGATGGGCGGACCGGCAGGCTGGTGGGTAGGTGGGTGGATGGGTGGATCAATGGGTGGGTAGGTGGGTGGATGGATAGATGGATGGATGGATGGATGGACAGCTGATGCTCTCAGCCTTAGCCTGAACCAGAATCAATGATGGGGTAAAATCCCTTAGCCTGATCCATTAGGAGCCCCTCTCCCCTCCCCTCAGAGCTGCAGTGAGAAGACAGGCGCCTTCCTCCCAAAGTTTAATTAAGTGATCTGCCTGCTTGGGGTTAATCCTGTTATCACTGCCAAGCACGACACAGGGGAAATTGTGGGGCTGAGCAAAATGTCCCCTGTCTGGTGGGGCCCTGAAAGCCGCTGGAATTTGGGGAAAAGGCAGGGGGTGGAGCAGACACCACAACCCCTACAGGGGCCAGACATCCAATTTCCAGACAGGACACAAAGGAGCTGAGCTGGGTTTCAGCCCCATCCTGGGGAGGGGGCAAGGAAGGGGAGGGAGCTGGCTAAGAAACTCCTGATCAGATGAACTTTGCTTTGGCTGCTGCCTATCCCAGGCGTCACATTCCAGACGGGATGCTCCAGCAGCTCACAGTCCTTCCTCCTCATAGACCCACTGCCCTGGTGGCAGAGGGAAAAGGGTGGACAGGTCTGGGCCAGGCAAGCTCAGGTTTGGATTCTCTCCCCACCATTTCCTGTCTGAGCCTCCATTTCCTCCTCTGTACAACGGGCTGGTAATCTCCGTGGTCCTGGATTACTGAGAAGATGCAACGAAATACCTAGGGCAGTGACCTGCATGCACGTAGTGGGTACTCCAAATACGCTGCGCGAAGCTCCCTCTTACAGTTATTGTTGTCGTCTTCGTTGGGTGATTTCTACTTATAGTGGCCCCATGTGTTCCTGCTACTATTGCATGTCATTATCACACGTGGAATGATTGTTTTTTGCCAATCTGTAGACTCCTTGGGAGCAATGAATGGATCTTAGATATAGGGTCACCACACTGCCCACTCCAGGGGCACCAAGCACCCCATCGTTGCTGACTGGCACCCCCTGGATATGTGGGTAACACACACTAGGTGATCTCATCAGGCAGCCCCGCTCACGGCCCAATCCCAGCCTCTAGCCCAGGACTCCACATGTGTGGCCTCAGCTTTTCACGTGACTCACTCATTTATTCATTCATTCATTCATCAGCAAATATTTGCTGACAGCATTTCGGCTTCCCCGTCTATAAAATGAAGCACGGTGCAGGGGCTATTGGACAAGACCCCTCCTTGCTCCAAAAGGTGATGATTTGAGGGAGAATGAACCCCTTCCTTTCCCCCATGTCACTTATCTGTCCCCGAAATCTTTGCGGTCCCCAGGCATAAGGATGCAGGGCACTCGCAGAGGTGGGAGGGTTTCTCAACAGCAGGTGTCGTCAAGGAAAGAGGCCAACGCTCTGGAGCAGGGAGATGGGGAGAGAGCTTGGGAGGTGGGGACACAGAGCAGTGCCCTAATCTGACCCTGTTGTTGTTGTTAGCTGCCCGACTCATGGCAATTGCATGCACAGGAGAAGGAGACACTGCCCGCTCCTACGCCATCCGCGTGATAGGTTGCAGATCAGACCCTCATGCTCCATAGGGTTTTCAGTGGCTGATTTTCAGAAGCAGGTCGCCAGACCTTTCTTCCTAGCGCATCTTAGTCTGGAAGCTCTGCTGAAACCTGTTCAGCGTCATAGCAGCCCTCGAGCCTCCACTGACGGATGGTGGCGGCACATGAGGTGCATTGGCCGGGAATCAAACCTAGATCTCTTGCAGGGAAGGTGAGACTCCTACCACTGAGGCACCGCTGCCCCCAGTCTGGCCCTTCAGTCATCCGTATAATAACCAGCGGCATGTGCTGAGAGCTTTCCATTGCTCTTTCGCTGTCCTAAGTGCTTAAAGTTCGTCCTCCCGACAAGCCTAGGAGGCAGATACTGTTAGTACTTCCATCTTACAGATGGGGGAACTGAGTCACAGAGAGGGGCCCAGAGTCACACAGTTGGTACACAGGGGGCTGGGCTACCATCCCAGAGTCTAACTTCATAGCGGCCTGTGCTTTTAATCTTTCTGCTGTATGGTTTCTTGCCTCAGTTTCCCCACCTGTCGAGTAAGAGGTCAATGCCTTCCCTGCAGACCTAGCAAGGGTGATGAGAGGAGCACCGGGTTCCAGACTCCTTCCTCTGGGTGCTGAGGGCTGCCTGGGAGGCTGAGATAGTAGAACAAAGTGGTTCAAGGCTCAGGCTCCGACTTGGACTTCCTGGCTGGGGAGAGCGGGGGCAGCCACTTCACCACTCCGAACCTCGTTTCCTCATCTGCAAAACAGGAATGATTCATTGTACCCACATCCCAGGGTGGTTGGGAGGGTGGTGTGAGCTGTGTGTGACGCGCCGGGCACAGAGAACAAGGATAAGAGGGCATCCCCAGCCTGGGGCTAGTAAACAGGCCTGAGTCCTCAGGAGCCACCGGCTGGAGACTCTGGAAGAGTAAACTTGGCCTTCTGCCACCCATGGCCTCAGGACAGCGTGCAGAAATGGCAACCCCAAAGAACTCCATAAAATCCAGGCGGTTGTTAAGCTGGACTTCTGAGTGAGCAGGAGTAATTAGTGCACTTCCCACAGAGAGCCAAACCCAAATGTCAGACAATGCCAGGCCGTTAACGCAGTCCTCTGCTACCGCGAAGGCCCTGCTGCTGGCTGCATCCGCATCGCCCGCTGACCTTCTCGAACACTGTGGACAGCCGGCAGGGAGCCACCCAGGCCAGGGACCAGACTGCGGACAGGAAATGGGCTTCATGTTCTGCTACCAACATCTCCTTGAGCCTCATCTTCCTTGTCTGTTAAATGGGTTTCATTCTCCTTATAGGAGCCCTGGTGGCGCAGTGGTTAAGAGCTCAGCTGCTAACCAAAACGTCAGCAGTCCGAATCCATCAGCTGTTCCTGGGAAACCCTATGGGGCAGTTCTACTCTGTCTTATAGGGTCAGTATGAGTCAGAATTGGCTCCACAACAAAGGTTTTGGTTTTGGTTTTATCCTTATAGGGGACATTGGTGGTTCAGGGGTAGGATTCTCACCTTCCATGCAGAAAACCTGGACTCAACTCCCGGCCAGTGTACCTCATACGTAGCCACCACCCATCTGTCTGTGGAGGTTTGTGTGTTGCTGTGATGTTGAACAGGTTTCAGCAGGGCTACCAGACTAGGAAGAAAGGCCTGGCAACCTACTTCCAAAAATCAGTCAGTGAAAACCCTATGGATCACAACAGTCCTGTCCACAACCAATCAGGGGGATGGCGCAGGACCAGGCACCATTTTGGTCCACTGTGCACGGGACCACCACCAGTCGGGGCCGACTCATTGGCAGCTAACAACGTTCACCTTGTAGGGTTTGGTCATGTGTCTGTAGTATTGGGCACATCATTGGCACTGTCTCTGAAGCAGGTAGATACTACCAGGGTAAACAGTGCCCATCACATAGTAGGCATGCTAGGTGCTGCTGGCTCCCTGCCCAGATCCCCTTTAACCAGGGCATCCACCCCCCCTTCTACTGCTAAAGGCTCTCAGCTCCTTCCTTCTCCAGAGAAAAGCCCTCTGCCAATGGAAGCTGCCTCCTCCAGAGATGAGTGGGAGGTTAGCCTACCCCACCCCTGGGGCAGCCCATATTCAAAGCCGGGTTAATTGTAGCTGTTAGCTGCCCACTCTGTTCGTGGCGACCCCATGCACAATAGAAGGAAACACTACCCAGTCCTGCACCATCTCCATGATTGGCTGTAGATCTGAGTGTTTTGATCCATAGGGTTTCCATTGGCTGATTTTCTGGAAGTAGATCACCAGGCCTTTCTTCCTAGTCTGTCTTAGTCCAGAAGCTCCCATGAAACTTGTTGAGCACCATGGTTCTTCTGTGGACTCTGCCCACATAGAAGCGAGGGTCTGACAGCCGCTGGGAAGCAGGGATTTGGGTGCGTGTCCACGTGTGTTCCTTTGACCAGAACCCAGGGGGGATGAGTACTGGTCTCTGTGTGTTAGTCCAGGCTGTGTAGATGGCAGGGCTGCGTCCTTTCACCAGTTAAAGTCTCAGCAGCCAGGAACAGTGGCGACAGAAGGAGGATGGGCCTTCGAAGCACTGTGGAAAGGAGGCTCCAGAGCAGACATGACTTAGCCATGCCACTGATTAGCTGAGTGGCTTTGGACAAGCTTGAGCCTTCTCTGAGCCTCGCTCTCCCCCTCAATAAAATGGGGATGGTCATCCCACCTCCCAGCTTTGGGAAGACACAGACTGGATGGGTCCTGGGCCACTGACTTAACCATTTTGTGCCTCAGTTTCTTTGGCTGTAAGATGCGGTAGCAATGGAACCTAATTCATAGGGAGGCTGGAGGGAAGAAACAGTTAAATGAATTAAGTGCCAAGAACCGAGCCTGAATTTAATAAGAGTTCAATTTGTGTGGCTACTGCGATTCTTCTACCACTACTACTGCTAGAATTGAGGAGGCCCTGGGAGGTGCAAACGGTCAACATGCTCGGCTGCTCACCAAAAGGTCGGAGGTTCGCATCCACCCAGAGGCCTTAGAGGAAAGGCGTGGCAATCTACTTCCCCAGAATCAGCCATTGAAAACTCTACAGAGCACAGTTGTACAACACGGACACACGTGGGGCAACTGGTTTGCTTTTTACTATTAGTATTATTAGGAGTCGTCTTAGTTAAATTAATGAGCCGACTTAGGTCAAGCACCCAGCACAGTGCCTAGGGGACAGTCAGTCCCTCTCCCATCTCCCGATGTGCGTTCTGCTGCGTCCACTGGCTGACCCACCCCAATTAGGCGCCTCTCGTGTTCATATTGACACACAAAGGGGCCAGCTGTGACCTTTGAACTTGTCACACTTGGGATCAAGCCTGCTTTCAGCCCAGGCCCTCAGCTCCGGGAGCCAGACTCATAATCTCCTTTGACATCAAAAGCAGTTGGCTTCCCCCGACCTGTCTCCCTGATTTCCGGTGTTTCCCGGGTCTGACAGCATAACATGGCACACGGCGTGGACACAGCCTGAACAGGGTGCTGGGAGGCCTGGGCGGGCCAGGGACTGCTTCTGGGGAAGGGAAAGCCAGAAGCAGGTCAGGAGGGGGCCTCTGGCTCAAGACAGCACCCCTGGCTTCTGGGCGGAGGATGGGCTAGGGAGCCCAGTTGGGAGCTGGGTGCAGTTACCCAGGAGGGCGACGATGGTGGCTGGGCTGGGAGCTGGAGGCAATGGAGCCTGGGCAGGGGAGGAGGTGGGAAGGTGGCATTTATGGAACTAGCTGATGGGCTGGAGGGAGGGCATTCTCTAGGAGGGAGGCCTCTTCCCAAATGCACTGAGCACAGGGTTTTTCTCACATGGCTCCCTCCAGGCTCATAAGGAAGGAATCCAGCGCCTCTCCCGTTGCTTCTGCCCTGGATGACCGGGACTTGGACATAGACATTAGAAATGGCCTGTTCCTCTGCCCCACTGTCTCTACCCAAAACCAGCACCAGCCTGGCTACCCCCAACACTGTCGTTGTCATGGGCTGTCGAGTCAATTCCAACTCATGGTGACCGCATGTGGTACAGTAGAACTGCCCCATAAAGTTTCCTAGGCTGTAATCTTTATGGAAGGAGCCCAGGTGGCACAGTGGTTAAGAGCTCAGCTGCTAACCAAAAGGTTGGCAATTCGAATCTACCAGCTGATCATTGGAAACCCTATGGGGCAGTTCTAGTTCTACTCTGTCCTACAGGGTCGCTATGTGTCAGAGCCAACCTGACGGCACACAACAATGACAACGATCTTTATGGAAGGAGCCCTGGTGGTGCAGTGGTTAAACTTTTTGCTGCTAATTGAAAGGTTGGCAGTGCAAATCCACCAGCCACTTTGTGGGAAAAAGGTGAGGCAGTCTGCTCCCGTAAAGATTACGGTCTTAGACACTCCATGGGGCAGTTCTGCTCTGTTCTGTAGGGTTGCTGTGAGTTGAAATCGACTCAACAGCAATGAGTGTGCGTGTGTGGTGGTGCAACGGTTAAATGCTCGGCTGCTAACCAAAAAATCGGCAGCAGTTGGAATCCACCAGCAACTAAGATGTGGCAATCTGCTTCCATAAAGATTTGCAGCCTTGGAAACGCTATGGGGCAGTTCTGTTCTGTCCTATAAGGTTACTACGAGACAGAATCAACTTGACGGTACTGGGTTTAGTTTTGAGCCTTATGGGAGCAGATCATCAGGTCTTTCTCCCACAAAGCCACTGGGTGGATTTGAACTGCCAAACTTTCAGGTAGCAGCTGAGCGCTTCACCATTGCACCACCAGGGCTCCCTACCCCCAACACTGCACCCAGGAAAGTGACTGGGAGCCTGGTGAGGTCCTGTGGCAGTGCCCTGGCAACAGGCGTGATGTCACAGAGAGATGGAGATTTTGGCTGACCCCTACCCAGCCCTCCAGTTACCCCCGTAAAGAGGGTGCATGACCCTAAGCTGTCCTTGGAGCTGGCACTGGACATCCTGCTAAAGGGGAGGTTTGCCCGTGGACATGACAGCCAGAGACGCAGGAGGCAGACTAGCCTCCTGATGGAGCCCTCTCGATGGGAGATGAGGCCTTGAGTGCTGGACTGGCCCCGCCTGGAGCTCCTTCTGTGGCGGGCCAGGTGCTCACAGGTGGGGTCAGGGAGGAGGAAGGGCAGATGAAAGGAACTGAGGTTAAGGGTGTGGCCCTCCAGAACAGGACCACCTGGGTTTAACCCTGGCTCTGCCATTCACTAAGGAGCCCTGGTGGCCCTTTGGCAGGGTTTCAAATGGGTTCAAACCCCTGCTGAGAATCTGCATTTCTAACAAGTTTCCAAGTAATGCTGATGCAGCTGGTGAGGGACCAGTTCTGAGAACCACTAGTGGAGCAGTGGTTCTCAACACTTATCATACGTGAGAATCACCTGGGGATCTTGTCAAAATGTAGATTCTGATTCAGCATATCTGGGGTGGAAATGCAAATTCTCAGCAGGGGTTCAAATGCGAACCAACCCATCCAAAGCCTTGTGCGATGGTTAAAGCACTCAGCTGCTAGCGAAAAGGTCGGTGGTTCTATCCTATCAGCCACTTAGCAGGAGAAAGACGTGGCAGACTGCTTGCATAAAGATTACAGCCTTGGAAACCCTGTGGGGCAGTTGTACTCTGTCCTATAGGGTCACTATGAGTCAGAATTCAACTTGACAGCAACAGTGTCCCCCCCACCCCTGCCCCCCGCTGCTACTCACTAGCTGTGTGACCTAGGGCAAGTTACTTAACATCTCTGGGCCTTGGTTTTCTCATCTGCAAACTGGGCTGCTCACACTAGCACCTATGTTATAAGACTGTGGTGAGGATTGAATGAGGTAATATGTGGTCGTTAGAACAGTGCCTGGCTCATCACCAGCGCTCAGTTCCTGTCTGTTCTTCCCTTCACTAAAATCTCCTGTTCCCAGGAAGAGAGGGACACAGTTCTGGCCACAAATCCACAGGGACTCGGAGGGTCAGGTGGAGAACTGTAAAACGGTGCCCAAGTCAGAGTTGGTAGTCTGGGAAAGAGAAAGAAGGGAGCCTTGTAACGTGCTCCCCACAAGACTGTCAGCTCCCAGGAGGCAGCAAGCCCAATTTCATCCAGTCTTCCCAACGCCCAGCACAGGGCCTGGCACAAACTCTTATCCCTACGGTCTGAAAATGCCATCAATTGTGAAAGGCGTCATCTGTTTGATAGCAGAGTTTCAGCAAATACAAGTAGGGGTAGGGGCAGTGGGGGCCAAACACTCCCCTGTTATATTTGTAATATATCCCAGTTTCAGAAATGTTAGACGAAAAAGAAAAGGTGATCTGAGGATTGGGGAAATACAATATAGATCATCAATAAATGGTAATTGACTATGTGAATGAATGAATAAATGGTCACAGTAAACAATACAAAGGAGCATAGGCAAATACTCCCGTGTGTGGCCAGTGTTGGAAGAGTTAGGAAGGGGATGTGCCACCATGAGCAGAGGCATCCTGGAAGGCTTCCTGTAGGAGGTAGACCAGGAGTGGCATAAGCAAGGCCTTAAATGACTTGGGAAGGAGCCCTGGTGATGCAATGGTTCAAGCACTAGGCTGCTAACTGAAAGGCCAGTGGCTGGAACCCGTCAGCTGCTCCACAGGAGAAAGATGTGGCAGTCTGCTTCCATAATGATTACAGCCTTGGAAACCATATGAGGCCGTTCTACCCTGTCCTATAGGGTCACTATGAGTCAATCGACTCAGCGGCAGTGGGTTTGGGTTTTTTTGGTACTTACTTGGAAAGCAGAAGAAATGGTGGTTGGGAGAAGTGGGGGATCTTGATGAATTAGATCAAGTGGCCACCATCCACCCTTTGCCCCTCCACCTAGGGCAGTGGTAGATGGCAGAATTATCCGGGGAGGTTACTTGTATGTTAGCTTAGAGGAGCGAGGACCAGACCAGACACAACTCCCGGGCATGCGCCAGCACCAGACTAAAACCGTGTGGGGTGTAAGACGTGGGTACCAGAGGCAGAGAGGTCTGGGTTCAAATCCTGGTTTTGCTGCTCCTTAGCTGGGCACCCCCGGGCTGGTTACTTGACCTCTCTGAGCATCAGATCCCTCCCCTGGAAGGTGGGAGAGCAGTAGGGCTCTGGAGCAGGGTATCACAGAACTTGGCCCATGGAGAGTGCTTCATAAATGTGAAGTCCATGACAAGTAGGTGATGGTTCTTTCATTGAAGAGTTCAAAGGTCATCGACTTATAGGCAGGAGGTGGGCCTGCCTGACTCTCAGATTCCCCCTCCAGCTCCAGAATTGAAGAATCCCAAGCTTCCCAAAGGAGTGAGTTCCTCCGGAGCCATCCAGGCTGTGGGCCCACAGATGGGTATAGGGAGGACCAGCTATGTACTTTGCCCCGCTCAGTGCAAAATGAAACCACAGTATCTCTTGTTCAAAAATTTAAGAATTTCAAGATGGCAACAGCAGATGGCAAAAACGGCAAGGGTCCTTCTAAACACAGGGCCCTGTGTTACTACATAGGTCGCCCGCCCATGAAGCCAGCCCAGGGTGCAGGAACACACCCTCCAGGCTGCCACTGTGAGCCTCAGAGGTCATGCAGCCTCCAGTCCCAAGACTGGCTGGTGCTAGGGAAGAAAACTAACCTTCTACGGGTGCCATCATGGCAGCTCAGTGGTAGAATTCTTGCCTTCCATGCAGGAGACCTGGGTTCGATTCTTGGCCAATGTACCTCATGTACAGCCACCACCCGCCTGTCCGTGGAGGCTTGTGTGTTGCTGTGGTGCTGAACAGGTTTCAGCAGAACTTCCAGACTCAGACAGACTAGGAAGAAGGGCCTGGCAATCTACATCCAAAAATCAGCCAGTGAAGACCCCATGGGTCACAAGGGTTTGATCCACGACCAATCATGGGGTTGGTGCAGGACTGGGCAACATTTCGATCCGTTGTGCATGGGGTCACCATGAGTCCGGGGATGAATCAGTGGCAGCTAACAACAACAACATCACAGACTGGGACTCAATCTCAACACAGCCCTATGTAGTAAGTACTATTATTATCACGATATTACAGATGAGGAAACCGAGGCTCAGAAGCACGCAAAGAACACACAGCTCGATGGTGGTTTAGACCCAGGTCTTTGGAAACCTACACTCCAGAATCCGGAGGCATCTCACCCCAACGGCCACCCACTGGAGGCAGCCTCCGATGTGGTTTATCCTGTCTGTGGGAGGCGCCAGCAGCGGGATTTTTGCTCCCAGCCCTCGTGGGCACTTCCTTCCCATTGCACCTGGCTTCGTCCAGCAGGGAGCCGCCGCCCTCCAGCAGGACAGGGTCTGGCCTCGCTGACTTGCTCCCGGGGCGGGGGCCAAGAGTTAACATGGAAGACAGCTCGGAGAGTGTGAGAGCGAAAGGACATGTCAAATCAATCATATTTAAACAAAAGCCTCTCCCGCCCAAGGGCCCTTTTAAAAGCTGCTTATTTAATTAAAAGTCCCATTTTCCATATTTATGGCCCTTATTCAGTTAAATATTAACCGCTGGGGCCAGGGCGGGTGTGTGCTTTGGAGAGCTGCGTGTGGGGAGGTTCATTACCACGGCTGGGATTTATCAGGTGGCGGCCGGGCAGCATGGATCGATGGAGCCTCACCCTGGACAAACATGCAGACGCCCGGGTGGGCGGGCCAGGCTCGCAGCCCTTCCATGTCGCCCCTCTGTCTCTCTGTGACTCGGTGTGTCTCTGTGACTCATTCTCTCTCTGTCTCCCTCTCTCTCTTCTACATCCTGTCTCTGGGTCTCAGTCTTTTGCCTGGACAGAGAGACAGATGTACAGAGACACTGAGAGACAGAGAGATAGTAAGGGACCGAGAGAGACAGACAGTGAGAGACCCAGAGAGATAGTGAGATACCCAGAAAGATAGTGAGAGATCCAAAGAGACAGACATTGACTCAGAGAAACAGAAAAATAGGAGCAAACCAGAGAGATAGTGACAGACCCAGAGAGACCCAGAGAGACAGTAAGAGACCCAGAGAGACAGTAAGAGACCCAGAGAGGCCCAGGGATATGGGAAAGTGGGTTGCCTTTCTCTGTCTAGCTGTGTCTGGGTCAGGACCAGGTACATAATTTGCAGGGCCCAATGCAAAATGAAAATGTGGGGTCGTTTGTTCAAAAATGATGAAGAATGTCAAAGGGCCCTGGGACTGCACAGGTCACACATCCTGGTCTCTGTCAACCTGTGAGTGTGTGTGCACCCACTGGGTCCAGGGTGGCAGAGGTCCCAGGCATGGGGCATGGGGAAGGCCCACGTCCACCCACTCACTGCTCCTTCTGACCTCCCTTTCCCCAGGGAAATTGGCAAAAAAAAAAAAAAAAAAGGTAGAAAGACTGGTGTCTACTGAGGGTCTGACCCTAAAAAGCTTCGGGTCTGGGACTCCTTGAGGTGACCCTGCCTGGCCAAACACAGCCATTAGAAGGGTGTCACTTGACACACGTGGGAAAGACTCCTGGCTCAGAACAGGGAGCACACATCTCAGAACGATAAAGCACAACCTTTCCAGGGCTTCCCAGGGGCCAGGCACCTTTCTGGGTGCTGTGCAAACATTCACTCACATACCATCCCCATTTTACAGGTCGGGAGGCTGAGGATCCGAGATGTTAGGGAACGTGCCCTAACACATAGGGACACATAGCCACTGAGGGGCAGAGCTGGGATTTGACCTGGGTCTTCAGACTACCAACTACCCGATACAGATCACTGGAGTCACTCCAACTGACCAGAGGGCCTTCTCTGCCCTTTACAAGCTGTATGGCCTCAAGCCAGTTCCAGACCCTCCCTGAGCCTCAGTTACCCATCTGTGAAATGGGGGAGGAGATGCTGGGCTGGAAGATTCTCGGGACTGATTTGAATCCAGGCGTTCTGGTTTCTCTACCCCCCACTGCATGCCGCCGTTCCTGGCCACTCCAGGGCTCTGCTGTGTTGTGAACTCGCTCCTCATCCCCCACATCACCTCCCCTGAGCCCTGCGCTGTCCTTTCGTTCACCATGGTACCTCAGTCCCCAGCGGTGGCCTCTAGCTGGCCAGCTCCCATCCTGCCCTGTGGCATGACCCTCCAATGTCAGGGACAAAGCTAGGTAGCCTCACCCCTGTCTGTTCACTGCTCAGAGGGGGCAGGACTTCCTCCTCCCCCATGATGGAAAGCAGCAGGGTGAAAGAATAGGTGCTCTTTAGGGCCACAGAGTCCTAAGTTCAAATCCCACCTCTGCTACTGACTGGCTCTGTGACCTTGGCTCACATCACCTCAGAGCCTCAGTGTTCCCAACTACAAAATGGGGATAATGAGAGAACCTGCTCAGAGTTGGTGGTAGGATCCAATGACATCATCCTTGCAAGGGCTCAGCGGTGCCTGCAAACAGTGGGCGTCATGGCCTGCCCTGCAGGAGCCTGGTGGGGCTACCACCAATGCTGCCAGCCTACGTCACCAGATGCCATCTCTCCCAGGGCACTGGGGCTCCAGTTCTGGTTCCAGTTCCAGGCCTGGCAGGGGAAGACTGGGGTTCAAGTGCACCCCTGGCCCTACTGTGATCTCAGATCTTGAGTACGCCACTGCCCCTCCTGGAGCCTCAGTTTACCCATCTGTGGGTGAAGAGATGGTGGGGTTTAGACAGTCTCTCTGGGCCATTTGCAGGGCTAGTCATCTCGGCAACAAACAGGAGGAAGAATTTGAACTGAATGTGCCCGCTCAGGTTCAGGAAGGGCTGTGGGAGGACCAGAACAGATGCCCAAACCTTGGGAGTTGTCTTTTAGGTGCCAAAAGCCAGGCTAGGGGGCACCTCCTACAGCACACACACACCCCTGCATCACACGCATGCAGGGACACACACGGGCACGTACATCTGCACGTGTGCATGTAGGAGCGTGCAGGCACACACATACGTATACATGCACACATGGATATACACACATGCACATGCATATACATATGCACGCATGTGTACATGCATGCAGGCACATGCATGCAGGTACACATACACATATGCAGAGGTGTGTGTGCACATGGGTGCACAGGCACACACGTACACACATGCACACACGTACACACACATGCACACACACGCAGGATACCACCTCACACATTTTGCCCCCTGCTCTACCCTTCCGTTTAGACCCCATTCGGAATTGGGTTTCTCCCACCACTATCCCCTCCCCTGAAAAGGAAAAAAAAAATCTGAAAAGCCAGATTAGGACTTCACACACACATCGCTGGGAAAAATCTATGTCTCATTTTCATATCTCACAAAATAAAATGACACCAGAACACTCCAGCAAACCCCTAGAGGGGGGAGCTTGTCTGCCGAAGATGAGGGTCGGGGAGGGGGAGGAGGCACCCTTCCCAAAGGAGGGCGGCCCCGGGGCCGGCAACACGGGAAGGGGTGCTGGGCCTGGTGAGATGCTGGGGTGACATCCATCAGGCCCTATTCTCCCAGGGAGAGAGGAAGGCTGAGGGTCCTGGAGAGAGTTTGGGGGGCTGAATGGAGGCGAGAGGCGGCAAGAGCAGAGGACCACAATCCCAGGGCTAGTGGTGTGAGCGAGGGAGCAGGAGAGAGAGAGAGAGACACCAGGTTATCAGAGGAGTGTGAAGACAATAATACAATCTGACATTTCTGAAACAAGACCCCCCGGTTGCCATGGCAACGTCTCATGTGGGAGCAGCTCCCAGGAGACGGCTCCGAGATGTACTATAAATGATGTTTGATTAGAATTTAAATCATTTAGGCAGAGAGAAGATAGGCCTTTTGTCAGCAAGGGGACCTGAGGGTGGGGAGGGAGGGGGCCGGGGGTGGCAGCAAGGGAGGGGGTACAGCCAGGGACCTGGGGCCTCAGCTCCGCCAGCCTGGGCGTGGGGAGTGGGGTCAGAGGTCAGCCAGGGGGTTGATTACTTTTGCCCTCGGCTTCATTCCCGTTTACAGTAACCTTTCCATGGTGGCCGGAGGGACTCAGAGGGCAGGAGAGGAGAGCCTGGGGGGGACGGGGGCGTGGGAGGGGAGTCAGTGAGAATGACAGAGACGGAGAGAGAATGGGGAGAGACAAAGAGATACTGAACAAGCACAGAGAGACAGACAGGGAGGGACAGAGACAGACGGGGAGAGACGGTGGGACAGAGAGATGGGGAGAGAGCGAGATGAACAGAGCGGGGACAAGAGAAAGAAGAGATAGAGACAGGGACAGAGAGACTGAAATAGAGACAGACAGAGATAAAGTGAGACAGATAGACAGAGGGACAGAGATTATGAGGGAGACAGAAAGACTATAAACCCTGAAATAGACTGAGAGAGACCAAAAGAAGGTATAGAAGAGTCAGAAAAATAGAGAGAGACAGAAAACAGACAGAGAAACTGAGGAAAAGAGGTGCTTGGGCTGAGGCCCGCACTTAGAGAAAGACTTGTCTCCACCTCCCACTCTGGTTTCCAACCAGGGACATTCCCTTGGCCAGGAATCCTTGGGCAGAGCTTGGTGGCCTCAGAGAAAGCACCAAGCGCTCCTGGTCCTATGGAAAACGAGCCAAGCCAACCCACCGATGACGTCTTAGGTAAACCACTTCCCCACTCTGAGCCTCAGTTTCCCCACCTATAGAGCAAGACACCTGAGTCAGATCAGCATGTCGGCAGTGAGTTCTGTCTGCCCCATCTGGTTTTTATTTTTAATTGCCAACATTCAAAAATTGGGAAACTTCACATAAACATTTGGACTTCTGGGTTCTTAAAAAAAAAAAAATAGGGAAAACCTATCCATGTTAGGCCTGCACTTCTGCATGGCAGCCATCTGCTGGAGATCAGTAGCAGTTGCCTTTTTAGATGGGACATGAGGTCTCCAGTGTGCCGCAATCCCTACCACTCCCTATTGTCTTATTCCTGTCCACACTTCACTCGATTATGTTTCCTGCCTGGTCACTGTGGGTATTTGAACTTTCAAAACCTCCAGTGACCTCCAGGATCCTTATGGCTCTAGGGATCTACTAACGTGGAGTTTGGAGTCTCTACCCCTCAGTTATCACGGTTTTAGGGACTAAGGATAACAGGGCTCATGGGCAGCCCCAGGAACAGAGCAACCTACACAGCCATTGTCACACACACAGAAAGCATGCAATGAATGTTTCATTAAGACAGGAAGAAAAAGCTAAAATGCAGCTAACGATTGTTGTTGTTAGTTGCCATCGAGTTAACTCATGGTGGCCTTATGTACGATAGAACAAAATGTTGCCCGGTCCTGCGTCATCCTCACAATCGCCAACATGTCTGAGTCTATCGTTGTGGCTATAGTGCCAATCCATCTCACCAAGGCTCTCCCACACCCTCACTGGCCCTCTCCTTCACCAGGTGTGATGTCCTCCTCCAGCAATTGATCCCTCCTGATGACATGTCCAAAGCAAGGAAGTTGGACAGTATTTTCTTGTGATCCATAAGGTTTTCATTGGCTAATTTTGGAAGTAGATCACCAGGCTTTTCTTCCTAGTCTGTCTCAGTCTGGAAGCCCCCCTGAAACCTGTCCACCGTAGGTGACCCTGCTAGTATTTGAAATATTGGTGGCATAGCTTCCAGCATCATAGCAACATGCAGCCACCTCGGTATGACAAACTGACAGATAGGGAGTGGGCTAAATCAAACTTCTACACCCAAATCCTTGTCTTGAGCTCTGCTTTTGGGAGAATCCAAACTAAGACAGTGCTTGATAAATGTCAGCTATTACATTGATTGAGCTGGGTGTGACAGACATCCAATTCAAAGCAAAAACAATTTATTCTCTCATTGACTGCAAAGTTCATAGCTATATCCAGGACGTCAGGCACAGCTGGATCCAGCCCTTGAATCTGTGTCTTTTAAAATCTCAGTTCTGCTTTCCTCTGTGTTGGCTGCATCCTCTGGTAAGCTCTCCTTATGTTGGCAAAGATGGCCCCCAGGTGCTGCAGACACAACCCACAGAAAAAAGGAAAACAACTTTTACCCAATAAACCAAAACGCCAGTTGCTGTCCCGTTGACTCTGACTCATGGCTACCACGTGTGTGTCAGAGTAGATCCGTTCTCCATAGGGCTTTCAATAGAAGTAGATCACCAGGCCCTTCTTCCTAGGCACCTCGAATGCACCGATCGTATTCACTGTTTGCACCAGCCAGGGACTTCTTTTACCCAGTGGCACCGGCAAAAGTACCTGAGTTTCTTGTCCCATAGCTCTGATGGGCCCATCCTGGGTCATGTGCCCTCACCTGAACCAGTCACCATGGAGGGAGGGAGGGTGTGGGACTCTCATTTTCCTGCCTTGGGTCACTTGCCTAGTTCAGGATCTGGGAGTAGGATCAACGCCATCAAGGCCACCGGGAGGGTGTAAGCTGTGGTTCTTTTAAAGAAAATTGGGGTGCTTTTAATATAAGAAGCGGGGAAGGAAAAAGCACAGAGCTCCTGTACAACTGAGATGATCAGAAGTTGTTAATTTTAGGTAAACCTCTCCCAAGGATGGGAGACAAGATGCTGCCCAGCAGGTGGGGGCCTGGCACTGGGAGGGAAGGAAGCCAGGCAGGGTGCCAGTCAGCAGCACCAGCCCATCCTGGCTGTAGGGAGTGCTCTGGATTAGAAATCTGCAGTCAGAGAACTTGTTTGTGTTTTTGCAATTTCTATTTTCTTCACTATGAATCTGAGGGACAGCCAAAAGGAAATATAGTTCCTTTCAGGAATGCCAGCCTGTCTGTGCTGTCTGAAATGGTGCACAAACTGAGAAAGCACCCTTTGTTGAGGCTCGGGGAGAAAGAAGGGTGGGCAGGAGCTCAGGAGTGGCAGGGGCCATGTATGACAGACCCCCTACCCAGGGAAGAAGCAAAACAGGGGTCGGGGAGGGAGGAAGGGATTCTCTCTGCACAACCTGAAACCAGGGAAAGTTTGAGTGTCATTGATTGCTGGGGATCAGACTGACCTGGATGTGAAGCCCAGCCCTGCCACTTCCTAATGGTGTGGCCTTGGGCACGTTTATAACCACCCTGAGCCTCAGCTTTCCCATCCGTGAAATGGGGAGGATAATGATAATAATAATACCTCCTTCTAGGCCTGTTGTGAATATTAAATGAAATGATAGATATGAAGCCCTTTCAAGAAATATTAGCTATTATTTTAGGATTAAAAGGAACCCTAGTGGCACAGTGGTTAAGGGCTCGGTTGCTAACCCGCTACTAACCGGCAGTTAAAACTCACCAGCCTCTCCACGATAGAAAGATGTGGCAGTCTGCTTCCATAAAGATTTACAGCCTTGGAAGCCCTATGGGGCAGTTTACTCTGTCCTATAGGGCTGCGTGAGTCCGAATTGACTGGACAGCAATGGGATTTATTGTTAGGATTATTAGTACTCCGATTCCTTGTGCTTGTCAACTGACATGGTCATCGGTCGCATGGAAAGGGGGTTCCTTGCTTGCTTTTAATCGGTGGGTGGGAAGTGCAGCGGGCACAGAGGCCTGGTATGTTGTATGCGTTTCCTACCGGTGCTGTAACAAATTACCACAAACTTAGTGCCTTAAAACAACACACATTTATCCTTTCACAGTGCTGGATGTCAGAAGGGTCAGCAGGATTGCATTCCTTCTGGAGAGTCTGCAAGGGAATCTGTATCTGTACGTAGGCTCACCCTTTCTACCCGTCCCGGTTCCGTCTCACATGTCCTTCCTCAGGGACACTTGTTTTGGCTCTTTGGCCTAAAATAGCCACCTGTCCCCTTCTCATATTTCTCTTTATCCTGTTTGACTTTTCCTCCACGGCGTTTCACCGTAGCGGACTTTATACAGTGAAACCTGTGAGAGCTGGAACTCAACGGGACTGCCTTGTTTTTACGGGTCTTAGAAGTTTTCCACCTTTGACAGGGTGCAGTCTGACTACCTTTCTGTTGCTCGTTTTAGTGGGAAATATATGAGTTTTCCTTCTCTGACAGGTTTCCACCTTGCACAGGTTCCAGCTTTCACAGGTTTTACTGTACAGGCAGTCCCCCAACTTACAACATATTCGACTTAGGACGAACCGCACTAAAGACTGATTTTTTTTTTCTTTGTACATTTTATCGTTAGTGATATGTGCTACATTGGCACAGTAGTTAAGAGCTTAGCTGCTAACCAAAAGGTCAGCAGTTCAAATCCACCAGCAGCTCCTTTGAAACTGTATGGGGCAGTCCTACTCTGTCCTATAGGGTCACTATAGGGTCACTATGAGTTGGAATCAACAGGACGACAATAAAAAAAAAATTTGGGAGGGGTACCGTGTTGCAGCAGGTAATTTGCTGATGTTATCATTCTCATGCCAAAGGACAAATAAAGATCGGATTTATAAAGATACTGATAATAAAAGGCAATAATAATGAAAACTAAAAAGAAAATGAGATATTCAACTTACGTCAGAACCAACTTACAACGGAGTCCTTGGACTGGAACCTCGTTGCAAGTTGGGGACTACCTGTACTATGTCCTGACGTCTTTATTGCCACCTGCCGTCTCCAATTGCATGTAGGCTCCTCCGCGGTAGGAGTCCCTTTCCTGTCTTCTTCACTGTTGCATTCCCAGTGCCTAGGACCGGGCCTGTGGTGCATAGTAGCTGCTCAGTAAGTATGCTTTGTATCAGTGAAGGAGTCCCTGGCTGGTGCAACTGGTTAACGTGCCCGAGTGCTAGCCAAAAGGTTGGAGGTTCAAGTGTACCCAGTGCCCCTCAGAAGAAAGGCCTGGCTATCTACTTCCAAAATATCAACCATTGAAAACCCTATGGAGCACAGTTCTACTCTGACACATAGGGGGCCACTCAACGGCAACTGGTACTGTATTGATGAATGAGTGAATGAATGACAGTAACCCCCAGGCACCCTCCTTTCTGGGGGGTTGTGAGCAGGAGGGGCCTGATGGGGGCCCAGGGCTGCTGAGAGGACCCAAGAAGTGCTCACTGGGATTCCACGTGGGTTAAGGCCCTCGTCCACCATGTCGTCAGAGCAACCCCCTTCCCCCCCAGCCCCCTCCGACCTTCATTCTTCCAGCAGCCTGCACCCTGTTAATTAAACAGGATCCGCTCTGTTTCCTGAGTCTCCTCTCACGACGGCTTATCCAGGCTGGCTGGTGAAGATGGCCAAGGTGATCGGCCTGAGACGGCCCCGAGGAGAGTGGTGGGCAACTGTTCCAGTCGTCCTCTGGGAGGAGGGGCAGTCCCCCTCTGTGGGCAGTGGCTGCAGGTGCAGAGTCTGTGGAGAAAAGGAAAAACGGGGTCTGAGCTGGGGCTCTGCCACCTCCTGCCTGTTCTGCCTCAGAGATGTTGCTTGAACTCCCTGTGTCTGCTTCCACTGGACGCAGGATTTCCTTCGGGGGGATGTTTTAGAATTTGATACAGGTGATGGTTGCATAACATTGTGAATGGTCTAAATGCCACTGAATTGTTACTTTAAAATGGTTCATTTTATATGATATGAATTTTACCTTAATAAAAAAAATTAATTAAAAAAAAAAAAAAGGCTTGCTTCCTTGCCCAGCTCTGCAAGGGCTGTGGTTAGCTGGTGAACACCAGCTCTTAGTGCCCTCAGGGTCCATTTCTTCTTTCTTTCAAGCTGCCAAAGTCCTGCTTTTCTCCTGGCCAATGGCTGAGCCAGGCAGGGCAGCACCCAGCCAGGGAGCCAGGGGCTAGGGCGTGGTCATTTCAAAACAAATGAGCATCTTTGCCCTGGAGCTCCGCATTGGGCTGGCTGAAGTTTGTCAGATCGGTATCCTCACCTGACACCTCCCCCTGTCCAATCCTGCTTTCTCCCCTTTCTTTTCCCCAGTGTTACTCCCCACTAAGCCTTTCACTCCTGACCCTATCGCAGCCTCTGCTTTTCATAGGACCCACCCCTCACAGGTGGTCAAGGGTGGTGCCCAGATGTCTGCGTTTTGTAGTTGTTCCCCAGGCAAGCCCACTGCTCAGCCAGGTCTCAGAGCCTCCAGGCTAAACAATCTCCCAGTTTCCCGCCAGCTCTTGACATTCTACGGTTTTATGATTTAGGAGAAACTTGATTTGACCCATGGTATGTTGGAACGGGTGTCATAAACCATGCTGTCACCAGTTTTACGGTCTCTCCGGGCAATGCTGGTAGCCAGTTCTAAAGGCTGCCACTTGAGGGAGAAGGAACCCTGGCTCCCGTTCTGATTTGGGTTCCCATGGTAACCTAAAGGTTGGCATTTCGAACCCACCCAGTGGTGCCACAGAAGAAGGGCCTGGCAACCTGCTTCCATAAAGATTACCGCCAAGAAAACTCTCAGGAGCAGTCCTACTCTGTAACACATGGGGTCACCATGAGTCGCGATTGACTCGACGGTAACGGGTTTGGGTTTCGGTTTTGGTAGTGCGAAGGGGGCTTTTCTAGGTTTTGTAAATGTTTTCATTTGAGGTAGCCAGGAGCCATCATTGTTCCCATTTTACAGATGAGGGGAAAGAGTGGCCTAAAAGAAGTAACAAGGACTTTGGAATCAGTAGTTCTAATTTGCTGTGGACTTTGAGCAAATCACTCACCCTCTCTGAGCCTCAGTCTCCTCATCTGCAAAATGAGGCAGGCAGTCAGACACTGGAGAACTTTACTGAGGGCTTATATGCCAGGTGCTGTTCTCCCCCTGACGGGACACAGCCTCAAATAAGACAGGTCATAAGGGTTCACACTCAGAGGGCGGAGATGTGCTAATAAACAATAGACAAATCAATAAATAATTTCAGATTGTGGCAAGTGCCATCAAACAGGGTGGTGTGATAATGACCGGAGCTGGGCTGAGGGTGGTCGTTGAGTTGATGTCCAGTCGGCCCCACGCACAAGGGAACAAAACACTGCCCAGTCCTGCACCATCTCTACGATCAACTGCAGATCAGACTGTTGGGATTCACAGGGTTTTCACTGACTGATTTTCAAAAGTAGATCTCCAGGCCTTTCTTCCTAACCTGTCAGTCTGGAAGCTCTGCTGAAACCTGTTCAGCACCATAGCAACATGCAAGCCTCCACTGATAGACGGTTGGTGGCTACGTATGAAGTGCATTGGCCAGAATTGAACCTGGGTCTCCTGCATGGAAGGTAGGAATTCTACCACACACCCTCTCTTCCCCACTAGACTACCTGAAGGCACGGAACATATCTCGTTGATTCTTGTATCCCCAAGACATAGCACGGTGCCTGGCACATAGTAGGTGCTTATGCATCCTGAACAAACCCACCACGACACGCCTGCCTGCATCCAATATGGCCAGTGACCTGGAGAGGCCTGGGCCCTGCAGGACACCCTCCTTGTGACCAAGCACATGTCCCAGGCCCTGGGTCCGAGGGCAGAAGCTGGTGAAGCTATTTTGCTGAATTTATACCTCCCCTCCCAACTGAGGGCTGGGGTGAGGAGGAGGAGGAGGTGGTGGCAGGATCCACTCCAGCGCTGCCTTGATGGACCTATACATCACCCAGGACAAATGGATCCACTCGGGGGAGTATCGAGCGGAGAGCAGACAGATGGGAGTATGGAGCAGGCCTGGCTTGGCCATCAGTGCTGCAGCCCCTCCCCCGGGTGATGGCCAAGGCAGGGACCCTCTCCAGTGCCCCAGTTCCCTGCCCTCAGGTGCCCCCAGGTGCCCCCTTGACCTATGGGTAGGGGATGAATATCGCTTAGGGAGAGGATCTTACTGTGTGAGCATCTCTGGTGGCCTCGGCTGCCCTGGACCCAGGCAGGAGGGTGCTGGACAGATAGAAGGTGACAGCAGGACGTTTATAGTTCCGATGGGCCGATAGGGGGCCTGCCCAATAGAGGGCAGGAGACAGGTGGGTGCAGGTGATGGTACTTAGGGCTGATAGGATCTCGATGGGCCCAAGACAGGTGACCAGAGACAACCAGCACCCCCAGAGAGGGCCAGTCCTATGGAGAGGGGACAGGCCACCTCGTTGGACAGGGTCATGCAGCATGGAGGGGTGGGCTTTAGGGTAGGGTCAGGGAAGGTGGATCAAGAGGGGGTGAGAGAAAGGAGGAATCACCTTGGGCAGTGATGGGGGGAGGACTAGAGACCCCTGTCTTTCTCCCTCTCTCCTTGTCTCTGTTTCTGTATCCTTATCTCTCTTTTTTCCTTTCTTCCCCCGTTCTCTGATGTTGCTGCTTTTCTCTTCCCTCTTCTTCCTCCTCTCCCCTCGCACCATCCCACTTTCTCTCCACCTCTGACCTTTTTTTACGTTTTTATTTTTTAAACATTATTTGTCACATAGAATCCCTTTATTATTTTTAAATTATGTGAAGAATACATGCTAATTGTAAAAAAGGGAGCCCTGGTGGGACAACGGTTAAGCACTCAGCAGCTAACCAAAAGGTCGGCGGTTCAGATCCACCCAGCGTCTCCGAGGGAGAAAGACCTGGCGACCGGCTTCCGTAGAGATTACAGCCTAGAAAGCCCTATGGGGCCGTTGTGCTCTGTCACATGGGGTCGCTATGAGTCGGAATCAACTCAACGGCATTCAACAACAGCAGCAATGGAAAATAATAATAATAAAAAAACCAAGCAATACATAAAAATGGAAGGAAGGCAAAAAAAAAAAAAAAATCACCTGAAATCCCATTACCCTGGGTGTTGACTTTTCCCATTCTGGGGGCCACACTCGCTGGTATCTCTTGCGTGTAAACTCATGCAAGTGAATCTAATTTTACATAAATGGCCTCATTGTCCAAGCTGGTTTTAACAGAACAAGACGACTTTTTCCTTATAATGGAGCCTTTTCCGTCCTTCCTCCCGTTCTTTCTTTTCTTCGCCTTCCACCTACTTAGCTTTCACTCCCCCATCCCCACCCCAGACCTATCCCCCAGTAATCAGTGCTCATAATCTGGCACAGCGACCCCATGTGACAGCCTACCTATCCCTCTATGGTAGGCTGAACCATGGCCCCCCAAAGGTATCCACGTCTGAACACCCACCTTCTGTGAATATTACCTTGAATGGCAGCAGCAACTTGCAGAGGTGATTAAGGTAGGGGTCTCAAGCTGGGATGATCATCCTTGATTACCTGAGTGGGCCTGATGTCATCGTAACCATCCTTACAAGAGGCAGGCAGAAGGAGTCCAAGTTAGAGGAGAAGGTGATGTGAAGATGGAAGCAGAGATTGGAGTAATGATGCTCCGAGCTCAGGCAGCTTTTAGAAACTGGAAGAGGCAAGACTACTTCTACCGATTGCCCTGTCTTTAGATTTCTGCCACGCCAGTCACATGGCTGCCCAGTGAGGCAGGGTCTGTCAGAGGGCTATGTGACCTTAACAAGTATTACTGTTGTTGTTGTTAATGTTTGTTGTTGTTGCTGTTGTTAGGTGCCATGAAGTCGATTCTGCCTCCCCTGTGAAATGGGAATTACAGAATTATAATAGTACCTATCTTACAGGGTTGCTGTGAGGGATAATTAATAAATTAACAGGAAGTTTTGAAAATGCTTAGCATAGTACCTGGAACAGAGTGTTTAATAAGTAGTCATTATAACAATAATAAAGGAGCCCTGGTGGCACAGCAGTTAAAAGCTCAGTTTGGCTGCTAACTGAAAGGTCAGTGGTTCAAACCCACCCAGCGGCTTCATGGGAGAAAGACCCGGTGATCTGCTTCCATGAAGGTTAGAGCCTGGAAGTCCCAATGGGGCAGTTCTGCTCTGTCACACAGGGTCCCTGTGAGTCCGGATCAACTCCATGACACCCAACAACAGCAACAACAAAACAGTAAAATTAATAATAATACTGATAATAAATGAACAGTGTGGTTTTTTAAATGCTTAGCATAGTACCTGGCAAGGAATAAAGGCTCAATAAATATTAGCTATAATAAGTATATACGGTCACTATGAGCCGGAATTGACTCAGTGGCAAAGGGTTTGGTTTTTTGGCTTATAATAACAATAATGATCATTAATATTTTTAATTAATATTAATAAATAATAATATTATTATGATACCAAGGAGTTGGTTGCTGTTTCACTCGTGGCTGTCGTCTTTGTTCAGTGCTGCTAGTCCATCAAAGTCATTCTCATTAAGCACTACTAAAGGATGAACGTCATCATCTCGTGTGTTTAACCCCAAAATCCCTTAATAAATTGCACACAGGAGATTCCCAGGCTCCTCCAGGGCCGCAGCAGTCAGGCCAGTTGGGAGGAGCATGGTTGTGATATGGAATCAGCTCTTTCCACCAGTTTAGAGCCTCTTGTGCCTTGAAATCAGTGGCTCTCAACCCCTGGCTGCAGATTAAAATTGCCTGAGGGCTTTCCAACAATACTAATGCCGGTTGAATCAAACTCTCCGGGAGGAGGGTCCAGGTATTGGTATTTTCTGAAGCTGCCCAGGTAGGATTGACAGGTAAAATATAGGTGACCCAGGTAAGACTGAATTTCAGATAAGCAAGAAATAATTTTTTTTTTTTAGTATAATTTTGCATAGGACATAATTATACTAAAAAAAATTGTTCGGTGTCTGTCTGAAACGCAAATTTAACTAAGTGTCCTGTATTTTTATTCGTTACATCTGGCAACTATGTGCCCGGGGATTCTGTGGTCATAGAGTAGATGATGTCCTTTCCAACACAAAAATAGCTAAAGATCTAACTCTCACAATAAACACCGTAAATGGCATAGCTCACCTCCGGATCCCTGGTGCCCAGTGTGGGCCTGGCACACAGCAGATGCTCGGTAAATATTTGTTAAGTGAAAGAATGAATGAATTTGTTGGATGGATGGACGGACGGACGGACAGGCGGGCGGGCGGGCGGGCGGGTGGATGGGTGGAGGGAGGGATGGAGGGATGGGTGGGTGGATGGACGGATGGAGGGAAGGAGGGATGGAGGGAAGGAGGGACGGGTGGGTGGGTGGAAGGGCTGGAGCCTCAACATCCACACTGTGGTTTGAGTTGATTTTCCCCCAGCTTTTATGGGTATATCAAGGCATGACACTCTCAGAGGCACCCAGGAAGAGTGGGTGTCTGGTCCCCAAGTCTGACTGCACACGTCCTGCCTCTGCTACACTGATTAGTCGTCCTTTTGCAGTGGCCACACTGCACATTACATTCTCCCTTTAAATACAATGTACTTAGGTGTACTACAAACATAATCATTCTTATTACAATTTGTTGTTGTTATTGTCATTGAGTCGGCACCTACTCACGGCAACCCCATGTACAACAAACCAAAACACTGCCCGGTCCCATGCCATCCTCATGATCACCAGCACGCTTGAGTCCATTGTTGCCTTCCTACCTAGGGGGCTCATCTTCCAACACTGTATGGTACAATGTTCTGTTGTGATCCATAGGGTTTTCATTGGCTAGTTTTTGGAAAGGAGATCACCAGGGCATTCTTCTACCCTCTTAGTCTGGAAGCTCTGCTGAAACCTGTGCACCGTACATAACCCAGCTGGTATTTGAAATACGGTGGCATAGTTTCCGGCATCATAGCAACACAGAAGCCTCCACAGTACATAAACTGACAGATGGATGGTGATTACGGTGACAGTTTGTAAGAGTTCAATGTATTTGCTCTTTGTCTAAACTCCACCAAGCCAGTGACCAGGCCTATCTTGTCTTCTATTGTATCCCAATGCAATGCCTGCGACATGACAAAACACCCAATATATGGGCAGAAGAAATAAACGACACAGTTCTGGGGTGGCCAGCAGATCAATTTCCTGGCTCGTGTGTCTTAAATGCATAAGTCAATATAGGGTTGCTCTTGCAAGTGTGATTTGCAGACCAGCCCCATTCGCAAAACCTGCAAGCTTGTTAGCAACGCAGAATCTCAGGCCACCGCCCGGACCTCCTGAATCCACTAAATCCAGTCCCACCTCTCACTAGTGGTGATTTCATACATGTCTCTAAGTCTCAGTTTCCCCAGCTGAAAAATAAAGGGTAATAAAGCCCTTTCCTGCCTCTTCCTAGCGCTGTTGCCCATTTCAAGTAAGAGAATGGATGGGAAGGTGCAAACTGGAATACGCTGTTTACAAGATGGCATCGTTCTTGTTACGAGTGCTCGGAGGATTATAAAACAGTACCCTGCTTTCCCCACCCCCTTCCCGGCTCGTCCTTTCCCTCTCTTTGTTTCTGTTCTCCCAAGTTCCCCATCCCAAAATCAAACCCAGCTTCCCCTTCCAGATTCGCCCGGCCCCTCCTCTCAGAGCCTCAGCAGGCAGAATTATCCAGGTGCCTGTTTGTAGGGCTGGAAACAGGCATTTGCACGCATCCATTTGAAGGAGGTCGGTCTGTGGGGCGGGCTGAGGCGGGAGCGAATGGGACCATTTCAAACAGGCTCAAGTCCCCTGCGCTCTGTTTTGTCTTGTTGCAAATGTGTCGTTTGATGCAGGCCTGATCAAACACCTCCCTGAGCTGAGGGGTGGGGGGCGCGGGATGGAGAGAGGAATTAACATTTTTCTCTCCACTGAGCCCAGAGCGTCCCGCCCCCTCCTACTTTAGGCCTCATGGGGATCGCATCCAATTATAGATGAACCTCAAAGTCCAGCGTCTGCCTTCGCATCCCGCATCAGCTCTTCAGGTTTTCAAAGGAAGGAGCTAACATCTATTAACGTTTCTGACGGGCTGGGCAGTGTGCGGGGTGCTTTACAAACATTTTTATGGGGTTACTGGGGGGGAATAAAATGAAACAGGGTTAATGCATTTCTTTAAATCCAAAATTCCATCAACTGTAGCTTTGCCCTCTTGATTTAATAACCACATTAAATGTGTCAGTCTTTACTTCCTTGCTACTCAAAGGGTGGTCCATGGACTAGCAATATGTGCATCACCTGAAAACTTGTTAGAAATGCAGAATCTCGGGCCTTACCCTAAACTACTCCACCACTCATCTGCCAGTTTGCCATACTGTGGTGGCTTGCATGTTGCCGTGATGCTGGAAGCTATGCCACTGGTATTTCAGATATCAGCAAGGTCACCCATGGTAGACAGGTTTCAGCAGAGCTTCCAGACTAAGACGAGGAAGAAAGGCCTGGCCATCTACTTCTGAAAATCAGCCACTGAAAATCCTATGGATCACAACAGAACATTGTCTGATATAGTGCTGGAATACGAGCCCGCTGGTTGGAAGGCACTACGCAGTAGCCGCGAAAATAGACTCGAGCGCACCAGGGATCGTGAAGATGGTGCAAGAGACCAGGCAGTGTTGCCTTGTGTTGTACATGAATCTGAGCCAATTTGATGGCCACTAACAACAACGACAACCCCAAATCTACTGACTCAGAATCTGCATTTCAATAAGATCCTCAGGGGATTTGTGTGCACATTAGAGTTGAAGCGCTGGATTATAAAACCTGTGTTGATTTTGTGTTGTGGTTAGGTGCTGTCGAGTTGGTTCTGACTCATAGCGACCCTATGCACAACAGAACAGAACACTGCCCGGGCCTGTACCATGCTCACAATGGTTATTATGCTTGAGCCCATCGTTGCAGCCATTGTGTCAATCTATCTCGTTGAGGGTCTTCCTCTTTTCTGCTGACCCTGTACTTTACCAAGCATGATGTCCTTCTCCAGGGACTTATTAAAATATGGGGGGCGGGGGGAGTACATGTTTTAGAATCAAGGACTAGGGAGGGTTCCATTTCAGATGATGAAACTGGGGCTCAGAGAGGCACAGCTACTTGCCCAAGGTCACACAGCTTGTAGATGACAGAGCCAGAATTATAACCCAGCTCTTCAAGGGCCATGCTGCCAGAAGCTTGAACTGAGGGAATTAGAGGTGGCAGCAGCAGAGGAGGAGGAGATGAGGGGAACTCAGCCCCCTGATCTTCCTACCACACCGTACTCTACATCCCCCGCCCTTCAACTGGAGGCTGTCATTGTCATCAGGGATAATCCATACATAGTTTTTTATGTCAGCTGAAGACAGTTACAAAGACCAGGTGTGTTTGCCCTGTAACTTTGATAGAATGACCTTGTCAGCCAGCATGGGCCTGGCTGTGAATATTCCAGTTTTTAAAAAGTTCTGAAAGATTTGTTGACGATGTTGATGGGCCATATTGCAATGATCGCACATTGCATGGTTATCCACGTGGAAGAGCTTTCTGCCGGCCACTCAGGTCTCCTGTACCCGTCACCCCTCTGTGTGTCACCTCCTCGGAGAGGCCTTTCTGACCACACGGTCTCGAGTAGGCCCTCTATCCCTTTACCGTGTTTTAACTCAGTTTGGTACTTGTTGCTGGCTGATGTGGTCCTGTTCATTTGTTGGTTTGTTTGTGGTCTGTCTTTCCCCGCTGGAATGTCAGCCTCATAAGGGCAAGGATCCACCTGCGTAGTTCACCACTGGATCCCCAATGCCTAGAGAAGGCCTGGCGCACAGGAGGTGCTCGATAGATATTTGTTAACTGAATGAATGAACGAATTTGTTGCTTGGATGGATGGATGGATAGACGGATGGACAGACAGATGGATGTTTGGATAGGTAGGTGGATGGTTGGATAGATGGGTGGGTGGATGGACGGGCGGACGGACGGACGGACGGTTGGATGGTTGGATGGACATTTGGATGGATGTTTGGATGGGTGGGTGGATGGTTGGATAGATGGATGGATGGATGGATGTTTGGATGGACGGGTGGGTGGACGGATGGACGGACGGACGGACGGACGGACGAACAGACGAATGGATGGATGGATGGATTTTAGATGACCAGAGGGCTTGGGAAGTATTCTTTTCCTGTTCTAGACTCCCCCTTTGTCTTTCTCTTTGCTCCTCTCCTCTGGAAAGTTGCAGTTACCCTATGATTCAAACCCATTGGTTAGCAGCCGTAGCACTTAGCCACTGTGCCACCAGGGTTTCCTCCCTATGATTCAGTGGGGCTAAAATCAACCTTCTCCTTCCAGACTCTTCCCAGCCTGGGGGCAGCTCCTGGCTGTCAGCCACTGGGTTCTCACTCCCTCTAAACTAGAACGGTCACTAGACCATACAGTGCCTTTGTGCAGATTAGAGAAATTCTCCCCTTCTTCCAGGTGGGCACAGCCCTGGGCCAGGGAATACGGCTTGGTGAGCAGACCCCCAGGCACCTCCTTGGCTGAGCATTTTTGTGTAGGGACCAACTTGGCCAACTGTAGGTGGCGGCTTTGCCTGACCCCTGGGACTGACTTGTTCAATCATAAGCTTTGAGTGGTCCCAGTGTGATCCCCTTGGGTTTGTCTCTGATCACTTCCTGAACGTAAGCCCAGCAGGCTGGGGAGAGTCTGTTTCAATCTCCCACGCTGTCTGCAGCGGAACCTTTCAACAGGCTCTCTCAGCCCAGCCAGTACTCCCTCCCTCCCTCCCTCCTTCTCCCCGTTTTTCTTTGCAATGAATTGCTATAATCTTCAGCAATAACAACATCCTGAAACTCCTGGTGCTGTGGGCTCCACCAGGTGGCAGTCTGAATGATGAGATGCAGCCCCTTCCGTCTGCTATGGGGACAAGACAGGTGTGGATAGAGCTTCCCTGCTCACCTGAGGATGGTTGGGGGGTGGGGGGGTGGGGACAGTGGCCAGAATCCAGGCCTCAGAGGACATAGAAGGTGGAGCCTGTGACCCAGCGGGACAAAGCAGCCTGCCACATCCACTTAGCAGATGTGAGCTTAAGCAGGAGTCCTGACTTCCTGGAACCTCTGTTTTTTCATCTGTGAAACAGGCATGAAGATGTTGACAGTGCTGGGTTGTGAAGATTCGATGTAAAAGATCCGGGTTGTTATTGCAACCCAAGTTTTTTTTCAAAAAGTGGGGGGATGGGGTTGGTGGGCCAGGTGTAGGCAGCTGGCCTCATCTACTGACAAGGACACTGTTGCCACAAGTTCCTGGGGCCAGAGGAGGCTAGGAGAGACAGCATGGCAAGATGTGCACATGGGCATTTTCCCACAGGTGGGCGGCAGGGCTGGTCATCTGAGGTTGGAAGCACTTTTGGCCATGTCTTGTCCTCCACGGTTCCCTCTGCTGCTCTCTCTAGTGTGTTCTTCTGCTTGGGAATCCTGTCCACTCCCGCTGCCAATCCAAAGCCAGATATATCCTCCAAACCACCCAGCCCTCAAAGCGCTCTCTGCCCACCCTCACCTTCACCAGCTTCTTTTTGAAAACAGCAATGGTTTGAACCATTTTAATGGTGGTAGATTACATGTATTGAGCAAAACTGTGAAGAAGGAAGGAAGGAAGGGAAAGAGGGAGGGAGGAAGGAAGAGAGGGAAGGAGGGAAAGAGGGAGAAAGGGAAGAAAACAAATAGTATTAAGCAATTACTGCATGCATGGTCTGTCAGTTTGTTGTGCTGTGGTGGCTTGTGTGTTGCTATGATGCTGGAAGCTAGGCCAGCAGTACTTTAAATACCACAGGGTCATCCACAGTGGACAGATTTCGGTGGAGTTTCCATACTAAGACAGTCTAGGAAGAAAGGCCTGGCAATCTACTTCTGAAAATCAGCCAATGAAACCCCTATGGGTCACATCAGAAAATAGCCTGACGCGGTGCTGGAAGATGAGCCCCCTGGGTTGGATGACACTTAAAATACACACTGGCCACAACAATGGACTCGGGCATACCTGCAACAGTGAGGATGGTGGCGGACCAGGCAACAGTTCTGTCTCTTGTACATGGGGCCGCCGTGAATCGGAGCCAACTCAATGGCCACTAACAACAAAAATGCGTGCTTGGTGCTTTCACACCTATTATCTCATTAAATCATCACGACGCAGATCTGCATGGTAGGTGACATCACCCGTTTTTTAAAAACAGGGAAACCAAGGCCCAGAGAGGCAAAGTCACTTGCCCAAGGTCACACAGCTAATATGTGGCAGAACCATTGGACTCCAAAACATATGCTCTTCCCCACCTATTCATCTATCTCCCTTGACTTTTCCTTGTTTTGCGGGTGAATATTGTCCCCCACTACATCTGGCACAGGACGGGCAGAGCAGCGGCATCAGCTGGCATCTCATGAGCTTGTAGAAATGCCGAGTCTCAGGCTCCAGCCCTGCTGAGTCAGAATCTGCATTTTACCAAGGCCCCAGGGGTGTGCACCCTATTGAAGATGGAGAAGCACTATGCTCGGCAGTCCTCAAGGCCTGGGACAGTGTCTTCCTTTGATTTCTCTTACATTCCAGGAGAGCTCTTCCTTGGCCCATTGCAAATGCTAAAATACAAGGTAATAAATGTCTGTTGGTGGGGGACTAGGGCCCCAGGTTGGCAATTGGCCGCTAACCTAAAGGTTGGCATTTTGAAACCCACCAGTGGCACCACGGAAGAAAGGCCTCGCAATCTGCCAGGGAACCAAGGAAACCCTATCGAGCAGTTCTATTCTGTAACATGTACGGTCTCTATGAGTAGGAATCGACTCGATGGCAACAGATTTGTTTAGTTTTGTTTTTTAGTGGTAGACTGGTTCCACGTGGCTGGCATGGGGGCTCTGTGGTTAGCCACAAATGGGGTAAGCGTGCGCCTGGATGGGGCAGACGGGGGCGATCTGTGTGCTCCAGTCACGTGATGGGGTTTCCATGGAGCAGCAGGCTGTGATGCCTGGCGCAGGTGGAGATTTGTGGGTCTGCTGGGCAGTGACCCGCATTCAGTGCTGGGTAGAGTGCCGGCTGCACTGGGGGGATCAATAAGCAATTATAATAATTATTATCATTAATAATAAATGCTACAAGGTCCAGGCAAAGAAGCGGCAATGAGGCAGGCGCCCACCTCCACCCATTGCCGCCTTCATGTTCAGTCCTGTGCAATAATGGAGCACCTTCTCTGCTCAGACGGGGGAGGTGGCGTTCTTAAAGCCTTCGTTCCCGCGGATGTGTGTTCACAGCCTGCCTGGGAGGGTGACAGCAGGTGGGGGATCCACAGGGAAAGTAGATATTTCTGGGGTTGGAGGGAGGTAAGGGGAGACCCCTGGGGAGCTCTCTCAGATGGCACAGCTCAGCGGACCCCCACTCCCACCCAACTTGAATAGAGCTTGTTGCTCAGCCCCCACCACCACCCATCGTGTCCTTTGCACAACCTCTAGGAGAGCACTCCCACCTTGAGTTTGTGTGATGACAACATGGCAGTTTTGTCTAATGGTTAGACACACAGGCACTACAGCTAGACCACTTGGGTTCCAATCCAGGCATCACCACCTATGAGCTGTGTGTCCTCAGACAAGTCACTTACCCTTTCTGTGTCTCAGTTGCCTCATTTGTAAAATGGCAATACTGATAGTACCCATCTCGTGGGGCTTTTGAAAGGATTAAAACAATAAATGCGAAGTATCTCGTGCTAGTGAATATTCCAATGTTCATTATTCCAGTGTTCTCACTTAGCTTCCTGTCTCTTCATCACCGAAACCCTGCTGACCAGCACAGCAACCAGCAGGGAGAACGGCTTGGAACATCTGGGTTAAGTCAGTGGTTCTATGAATAAACGTAGCCAACATTTACTGACCGCTCACTCTGTGCCGGGCACTGTTCTAATCATTTTTGCTTCTATTAATTCAGTTCACCTTTGCGCAGTTCTTGGAGGTAAGGACTATTATTATTCCCATTTTACAGATGCAGAAACCTGGTCAGAGAGACTAATCAGCCTGCCCAGTGTCATCCAGTTAGTAAGGGGTGGAGCTAGAACTTGAACCCAGCCAGTCTGGGTCCAGAGCCCATGCTCTAACCATTGTAATACACTGCCTCTGGAATGAATTTTTGAAGGGAGGGAGGGGAGGAAAAGAGAAGGGAGGGAGGAAGGACGAAAGAGAGGGAGGGAGGGAGGGAGGAAGGAAGGGAGGAGAGAAGAAGGGAAAGGAAAGAGGGATAACAAGATTATTAGATGGATAAATAGTCAATAAATGAACTAATGTACAAATGAAAGAACTTGCCTCAGGGAGTTATTCTGGAAATTGACAAGATTGAAGGCATAAGGCCTGGTGCATAGTAAGTGCTCCATAAACATTAGTGCTGCTGCTGATGACAATGCCAAGGATGACGATGAAGAGACAATGGCTGGATGGATAAATACTTGAAGGACAGTGAATGGGGACCAGTGGACAGACATTTGGAGCATTTGACCAGCCAAATCACTGAGAAGCTGGGAAGTAGGGCATAGAGAGGCCTGGGTTTCTCTTCCTTTCCACAGACAGGGAAAGGCACCAAGAACAAAAAGACCCCTAAGCTCACACTGCAGAGAGTGGCGACAGGATTTGATTCTAGGACAAACTTCTGGGCATAGCCACTGTCCTTAGGAAGCTCTGACTGGCATCTCACTGTATCGGGATAAAGTGAATTTTCTAAAGGACTGGAGCAGAGATAGTGTTGAATTTTTCAATTCAATAAGCATTTATTGAGTGCCTATGGTGTGCCTGGTGAGGGCTTGTCTGACATGCTGGTTGACATTCTACCCACGTCCACTTCTGGCTTCTGGACCCTGGAGCCCTTTTGTGGGCAAAACCTTGGTGATTAGGAACAGACAGAATCCAGAGTGGCTGCCTTTGAAGAAAGAGGTTTCTGGCTGTATCCGTCGGGTTACGCTGCAATAACAAGCGGCTCCAACAGAACTAATAATCACCACACAGAACCATGGGAAGGAGGAGGGGCCTGTGGCAGGGGCTGGTAGCTCTTCATTTGCTGCTTTTGTACGTGAGCGAAACTCTGTGAGATGGCTGGCTGGGGTTAGGGATCGGTATTCAGTTTGGGGCCAGAGTTGGGGCTTAGTCTGGGATTAGAGTTAGGGCTCAGTCTGTGACCAGGGTCAAGGCTCAGGCTGTGACTGAAATCAGAGCTCATGTGGTAACTAGGATCAGGACTTTAGGCTTTGACTGGATCAGGACTCAGGTTGTTACTGGGATCAGAGGCCAGGCTGTGACTAGGATCAGGGCTCAGTCTATGACTAGGCTCAGAGCTCAAGTTTTGAGTGAGATCAGGGTTCGGGCTATAACCAAGGCCAGGGCTCAGTCTGTAACCGGGATTAAGGATCAGGTTGTGACTCTTGTCAGGGCTCACACTGAGTGGGACCAAGACTCAGTCTGTGACCAGGATCAAGACTCAGACTGGAGCAGAGTTCAGGCTTCCTCTGGGGCCAGATGAAGGTCCACCGTTTGACCAGGGTCAGAATTCCCCTGTGGCCCATCAGTACTTACCAGACCGTTCCTCCCTAGCCCAGCAGCCTCAGGCCAGCCTGGCGCCACCCTGGGCACCATGGGCCCCGCATACCCACCCGCCCTCTGCGCGCTGTCCCTGCCGCCCCCTCCCTCTGCCGCCAGCTGCTGGCTCCGTCTGCTCGCTCTCTCTCCCTCTCCCCCTCTCTGCCTTAGAGACAGCTATAAGTCTCCCGTGAAATATATACAGTGTAAATATATAAAAAGCTTGTGCCTGCCTGCTGCTTATGTATTCATGAAATAGTAAATAAATTTTATGGGATAATTTGAAGGCTGCCAGGAAGCCGGGAGATGAAAACGAAGGCCTAATGAGATGGAGTATCAGGGCGGCACACTCACTATCGATCTGCTGCCGCCTGGCCGGGGTGGGGCCGGCCCATCTCCTATGGCCCAGGGCTTTGTTGACGAGACACTTCGGAGGGGCTTCTGGGGGTCATAAACCATGGGTGGCTTCAATGGGGGAGGCCCTGACTCGGGGACACACTGACAAGGGTGACAGTCACCTTCTGGGAGACCCATGGAGGGAGAGATGTGGGCTGAGTTATCTTCCTAAATGCCAGAGTCTTGCTATGTGACCACAAAGCAGTCATGTTTCCTCAGTGTGACTCAGTTTCCCTACGTATGGAATGAGGAGCTTGAAGCAGAAGGTCCTTGGACGGAGGCACGTGGCTGGCACTGTCTCTCAGAGCCCTCTCTTCCTCTCCTTCATGTACTTATTGCCATTTGTAGCAATATATTTATTTTATGCTTATGGGATGATATCTGTGTCTCCACTAAACTTCCTCTTCATTTGGGCAGTGGTCTGCTTCTGTTTTGTTTAGTGTCCCAAGTGCCTGGCGCAGGAGAGGTTCTCGATGAATATTTATTGATAAGATGGATCATCAACCCTGGCTGGTGCGAACACTTAGCACGATCACCTACTAATGGGTAGGTTGGAGGTTCGAGTCCACGCAGAGGTGCCTCAGAAGACAGCCTTGGTGATCTACTTCCCCCCAAATCAGCCATCGAAAACCCTATGGAAGTTCAAGCAGATGCATGAGACCAAATGGGCGGCTCCTCTCTGGATATGGGATGAGAAGGCAGAAAGGGACAGGAGCTGGTTGGACGAACATGGGAGACCCAGGGTAGAAAGGGGGAGTGTGCTGTCACATTGTGGGGATTGCAGTTAGTGTCACATGACAATATGTATAAAAATTTTGTGTGAGAGATTAACTTGGGGTGTAAACTTACACCTTAAAGTACAGTTTAAAAAAGAAAGAAAGAAGACCCATGGAGAAGAGTTCTACTCTGACCCACACGGTTTCTCCATGAGTCAGAATCGACTTGACAGCAACTGGTTTGTTGGTTTCTGAGGGGGGTAATCAAATGAATGAGTGGGTGAGTGAAAAATCCAGAACAGAGCCCAAACCCACTTACTTCTCCCCATCTCCACTGTGGCCGCGTTGGTCCAAGCCACCATCACGTTGCACCTGGATTCTTGCTGTAGCCGCTTTCCTGGTCTCCCTGCTTCCACCCTGGCCCCTTACAGTCCACTCCCCCCACAGCCACCAGAGGGGTCCTGATAAGCCTAATAAGTCACATCACATCTCTCCTCTGCTCAAAACTCTCCTATGGCTCCCACATCCCTCAGAAACAGCCAAAGTCCTCCCTGTGGTCTACAAGGCACTATATGGTCTACACTGGCGCCTCGGGCTCCCCCTTCTGCTACTCTCCCTCCCTCCATACCTGCCCCTCTGGCCGCCTCGCTGCTCCTGAATTCAGCCAGGCACGCTCCTGCCTCAGGGCCTTTGCACTGGCTGTTCCCACTGCCTGAAACATTCTTTCCCTGGGTATCCTCATGGCAAACTCCCTCACTTTTTCAAGTCTTTGCTGAAATCCTGTCCTCTCTATGAGCCCACCCCAACCACCATACAGAAAACCACAACCCAACCTTTTGGCACACATGGCCTCCATACCCTTTGCCGTTGAGTTAATTCCAACTCCTAGTGACCTTTTTTTTTTTTTTTAGTGACCTACAGGACACAGTAGAACTGCCTATAGGGTTTCCAAGGTGGTAATCTTTACGGAAGCAGACTGCCACATCTTTCTTCCTTGGAGCGGCTGGTAGATTTGAACCACCAACCTTTCAGTTAGCAGCTGAGAGCTTAACCACTGCATCATCACAGCTCCTTCCAGCCTCCTTACCCTGCTCCACCCCCATGCCCCATTGCATATACTTTCTAACATACTATATAATTTCCTTACTATTTGTTTGTTTGCTCTCTGCCTCCCCCTACCCCTCACTCCACAAGAATGTGAGCTTTGTGAGGGCAGTGATTTTTGTCTGTCTTGTTCACTACTGTGTTCCCAGAGCCCAGCACAGTGCCTGGCCCACAGCAGGCACTCAGTGGATATTGGCTACTTGAAGAAATGAATGAATGAATAACTGAGGGGCAGTCTCAGACTGGTTTCATTCACTTATTTATTTATTTTTTATGGAGCACCCTTCTTTGAGCCGAGCCGTGCTCTGTGCATGGACAGTGTTCTGAGGGGTGGGGTGGGCTGAGGGATGGGGAAGGAACTTAGCCCATGCTGGCTTGGGTAGGCAGAGAGAGAAGGGTGGTCTTGGGGGAGAGAAACAGGGAGGTGAAGGGGCAGCCTGGAGCCAGGGGCTGGAAGGAAAGCCCTCACCTAGAGAGAAAGCAGGGCAGGACCTGCTGGAGCTCTGAGGGGCAAAGGGAGAAACATGAACTTGTAAAGTCCAGCCGAGGCCAGAAACAAGTGCAAGAGATCATGGAGTCCATCCCTCTGCCTTCAAGCAGGACCAGAGAGAATGGCCTGATTCTTCCAGGGGAGACTCTGAAACTCTCCTCAGAGCCAATGAGATTGTCAGGAAGTCCTTCCTGAAGCTAACCTAAATCCCACATGCTGCAGTTGCAGCCCACTTCTTATAGTGAGCAGTTCTGCCACACCTGGACAACCGAGCGCTTGGTATTCAGGATCATAGGGCAGCAGTGTTGAACAGACCTGAGTTCCAGCTCTGGCTCTGCCACCTGCTGGTCAAGTGAATTTGGGCCTCAGTGTTCAGAAATCCCAATCAGGACGGGATGGTTTCCTTCTGAGGGCTCTGAGAGAAACTGCTGCCAGCTTCCCTCTGAGTTTCTGGCGGCTGCTGGCAATTCTTGGCATTCCGTCACTGCTTGTAGGTGCGCCTGCCTCTGTAATCCCATGGAGTCTGTCCCTGCCCTATGTGTGACTCCCTCACCACCTGTCTGTTCTCCCTGTTATAAGACACCACTCAGAGGGATTAGGCCTAGGACCCAGCCTACTCCGGTATGACTTAACTGATGATATCTTCACAGAAAGACTCTGTTTCCTCAATAAGGTCGCATTCACAGGTACAGGGGTTAGAACTTCAACATAGCTTTTAGGGGGGACACAATTCAACCCACAGCAGGGTACTGTTGTTATGCCCATTTTACACAGAAAGACTTTGGGGCCCAGAAAGGGTCCCTCACTTACCCAACAACACACAGCCTGGAAGAGGCAGGTGAGTAAAGGGCTTGAACTCAGAGCCAACATCTCTTATTCTATTTCTAATTTATTCTTCACCTGGACATTTACAACCATCAAACACACTATATATATAGAAATACCATAGGATCCAGCGATCCCACTCCTAGGAATATATCCTAGAGAAATAAGAGCCATCACACGAATAGACATATGTACACCCATATTCACTGCATCACTATTCACAACAGCAAAAAGATGGAAACAACCTACATGCCCATCAGCCGATGAATGGATAACAAATTATGGTATATTCACACAATGGAATACTACACAGCAATAAAGAACAACGATGAATCCACAAAACATCTCTCAACAGGGATGAATCTGGAGGGCATTATGCTGAGTGAAATAAGTCAATCACAAAAGCACAAATATTGTATGAGACCGCTATTATAAGAACTCAAAAAGCCAACTCTTTAGACAGGGATTGGACTGGACAATGGGATAGAAAATGATACTAGTGAAGAATCAGCTTCTTGGATCACGTAGACACATGAGACTATACTGGCATCTCCTGTCTGGAGGGGAGACGAGAGGGCAGAGGGGGTCAGAAGCTGGCCAAATGGACATGAAAAGAGAGAGTGGAGGGAAGGAGTGTGCTGTCTCATTAGGGGGAGAGCAATTAGGAGTATATAAAAAAGGTGTATATAAATTTTTGTATCAGAGACTGACTTGATTTATAACCTTCCCTTAAAGCACAATTTAAATATATATATATAATAACTGCAAAAAAAGAACTCAAGAAAAGGTTTACACACAGAAAAAAATATTTCTCGATGGTTATGATGGGGGGAGGGATGGGAAGAGGAAATCACTAACTAGATAGTAAACTAGTGGTAACTTTGGTGACGGGAAAGACAATGCATAATATAGGGGAAGTCAGCACAGCTTGAGCAAGGCACAGTCATAGGAGTTTCCTAGACACATCCAAACACCTTGAGGGACCAAGTTACTGAGGCTGAGGGCTGGGGACCATAGTCTCGAGGGACATCTAGGTCAATTGGCATAATATATTTCATAAAGAAAATATTCTACATCCTACTTTGGTGAGTAGCATCTGGGGTCTTAAAAGCTTGTAAGCAGCCGTCTAAGATACATCAATACATCTATTGGAGAAAACCAAAGACACAAGCAAAATATTAACCCAAAGAACTAATGGGCCACATGAACTGCAACCTCCACCAGCCTCAGCCCAGGAGAACTAGATGGTGCCCAGCTACCACCACCGATGGCTCTGACAGGGATCACAGAGCAGGAGAAAGATATAGAACAAAATTCAAATTCACCAAAAAAGACCAGACTCATTGATCTGACAGAGACTGGAGGAACCCCCAAGACTGTGGCACCTGGACACTGTGCCAAGTCAGAACTGAAACCACTCCGGAAACCCACTTTTCAGACAAAGATTAGAAACAATAACATATGTGAGGAACGTGCTTCTTAGTTCAATCAAATTTGAGATCAAATGGGCAACTCCTGCCCAAAAGCAAAGATGAGAAGCCAGGAAGGGACAGGGAATCTAGACGAATGGACGAGGGAGGTCAGAGTGGAAAGCGGGAGAGGGCTGACACGTTGGGGGGATGGCAACCAATGTCACAAAACAGTATGTGAATAAATTTTTGAATGAGAAATCGATTTGTGCTGTAAACTTTCACCTAAAACACAATGAAATAATAATAATAAAAAAAACCCTCACACTATACATTTTACTTATTTGTCTTGTGCATTCTCTCTCGTCCTCCATAGAATGTCAGCCCCATGAGGGTAGAGACTTTTGACTGTCTTGTTCACTGCTATATCCCCAGTACCTAGAATAGTGCTTGGTAGCAAATGACCAGCTAGTCTACTGCAGCTGATAGACCTGTTGAATGACTTGGCAACTTCCTACCTATGATGAACCCCTAAACTCTGAGCAGAGAAGACATGGTCTGGGAGAAATTTTCAGGTCTCAGGGGCTGAGCATCTGCAAACGAGGCCTCAGAATGTGAAACCACAACTATAGGTCAGGGGAAGAACATGGAACCGAGATGCAAAAGTTAACATGCAATGCACATCGCGCTGCCCGGAAGGCTGGCCACCAGTCCTTCCTGCAGCTGCCTCGTTGATGAGGCTGAGAAGGCCTTTTCTTCTTTTCCTTCCTTCCAAACCCAATCTTTGCATTGATTTCTTCACCTCCACCTCCAGCCGCAGTCCATGGGCCTTGGGAGAGGCTGAGCGTATCAGCTTTGCTCAAGAGCCCCAGCCTCAGAGTGGCTGGCACAGCCACCAGCTGCCACACCAGGCTGCAGAAGCCTGCCTTCCTGGCACAGGTACCCTTGGGGCTCCGGAGAGAAATGAACCCTCTTCTTCTAAAAGAAAGGCCCTCAATGGAATGGATGGACACAGTGGCTGCAACGATGGGCTCCAACATACCTACTATTGTGAGGATGGCGCAGGACTGGGCAACATTTTGTTCTGTCATACCCAAGGTGGCTATGAGTTAGAGCCATCTCAAGGGCACCTAAAAACAACAACAATGATGAGCCAGGCACTGTTCCAGGTGCTGGTATACAGCTGTGAATAATTGAGGTGAAAATTCCTACCCATGCAGAGTGGGAGATAAGAAGAGAAAAAGTAAGTAAACTGTATACATAATAGGTCAGGTGATGGCAAATGCTAAGGAGACAGCGTAGGGCAAGGGAGGCAGTGGGTACTGAGATAAAGAGGTATCGGGGGCATCAGGGTAGCTTTTGAAGTAAAGGCAACATTTAAGCCAAGACTTGGATGAGGTGGAGGAGTGAGCTGTTGGGAAGAGGTGAAGGTGCCACTGCCAATCAGGGGAAACCAGTCTACTCTGGGAAAAGACAAGTGAAAAGGCTTTGAGTTCTAGAAAAACAAGGAGGGCCAGTGTACCTAGGGTGGAACAAGCAAAGGAGGGGAGAAAATAGGTGAGAAGGCCAAAGAGGCTGCAGGTAAAATTCTGTAGGGCCTTCTGTGCCCTGGTGAAGACCTGGCTTTTACTCTGCATAAGATGGGGACCACTAGAGGTTTCTAAGCAGTATCTGACTTAAAATTTATAGTAGGAGCGTTCTGGCTGCTGTGTGGAAAACAGACTGAAGGAGAGGGAGGGCCGAGGCAGGGCTACATTTTGTTTATTCCACTCCGTTACTGACAGGCATTCTGCCTTATCTTCTAGCCATCAGAGTTGTCCTGGATTGAATGGGCTGCTTTAGGGAGATTGAGCTCCCTGCCACAGGAGGCATGCAATCAGAGGCTGGCCCTTGTCAGGAATGATGTAGAGGACATGAATGGGCAAGCAGTTGTACCAAACGACCATGAACCTCTAAGTTCACAAGCTGTAAGCCCTAAGATTTTAAAGGTAGAGCTTAGGTTTTCTGATTTCTTATACTTCCTCTCCACCCTCACCCAGCCACCAGCTAGATTGATGGGCCATTGGCCTTTTAGTTGCAAGTGACAGTAATGACAATTGGCTTCAGCACGTAAAGAAATTAATTGGATCAAAAACTGAAAAGACAGGCTTCAGGCACAGCTGGATCCAGGAGCTCAATTGGAATTGCTCTTCTGGTACTGCTTTTCTTAGCGTTGGCCTCATTCTCAGGCAGGTTCTTCACATGGTGGCAAAAATTGCCACGGATTCACGCTGACATCCCCCCTGCTTAGCAACCCGAGAAAGAGACCACCTTGTTACCAGCAAAGTACCAGAGTGGAATGTCATTGGCTCAGTTGAATCATGTGAATAGCCTTTAACCAATCATTACAGACAGAAGCATGAAGTGCTCTGATTGGCCAGGTCTGGTCTAATGCCCGCCCCTGGAGCTGAGGGTAGACAGGCAGCTCTACCCTCAACTAGGGATTGAGAGAAAAGGAGGAAGGTTCTCAAAGGAAGATGGGCAGGAAACCTTTGAATAAGAGGGAGTGATGAATCTCAGGCTAGCAATGGAGGGGCAGCAGGGACAGCTTGGATTAGAGTTGCCCCGTTTAGCTTTTCCAGACACCTATTTTCCGGAGTCAAAACCCTATTCTTGTTGTTGCTATCTGCCGTCTAGTTGGCCCCAGCTCATGGCAGAGGAGTCCTGCGTCATCCCCATGATTCGTTGTGGAGCTGGCTGTTGTGAGTCGTAGGGTTTTCATTGGCTGAAACCCAGAGCTCACAAAACCTAGTCAAGGGCGAGGACACATGGGCAGCACATTTATAGTTGTTTGCAAACAAAGGCTGGTCCCTGAACGGGAATCTTTCAGTGGTCTGTGCTCAGCCATTAGCCCCGAGGCGGAAGGGTCCCTGCCAGGCCTGAACCCAATGGAAACAACATAAAAGAAATTGCAAGGGGATGCTTAGCAGGGAAGGTGGCACTGAATCCTGCAAGCTGCCAAACCAAATGGTGTCTGACAAAATACCAGACCTGCCCTGCCGAGAGGGACTCAGAAGGCTTTGGACCCATCTCCTTCCTGCAAGAGGGGCTGAAAACAATCCCCAAACCCTGTGAATTGATTCTGGGGAGAATGGGGCTCAGAAACATCAAGTAGAATCATCTTCACGGAACTGGGCTTTCCAAAGTGAAAACTACATTCACATTTGCCATAAAGATGCTCTGGAAAGTAAACAGTGGGTCCACCAAATGCCGGCATTCTGTTCCCAGAAGAATTCCTTCTTCTTTTCCAAAATGTGTTTCTTTTTGTGTTCTGGCTGCCAGGAAGCTCAGAGCTTAAAGTTCAAACTGAGTCAAGTTACCCTGTAGGTCTGGACGCCTGTGTCCTCTTTTTTTTTTTTAACCTTGGTTCTGATTCTGTTTTATTTTATTATCATTATTATAATGTCGTAAACCTCCTTAGGAGTCCCTGGGTGGTGCCAACGGTTAATGCTGTTGGCTGCGAACCAAAAGATTGGAAGTTAGAGTCTACCCTGAGGTACCACAGAAGAAAGGCCTGGCGATCTACTTCTGAAAAATCAACCACAAAAACCCTGTGGAGCACAGTTCTACTCTGACACACATGGGATCGCTGTAAGTTAAAGTCAACTCGATGGCAACTGGTTTTTGTTTTTCTAAGCTTTTTTTAGAAAGAAGTGGGGGGTGTGAATTAAATTAATTAATTAAATAAGATAGAAAGCACAGGAAAGGTGCCCTGTGATCAGAGATCGGGGAAATTCACTGTGAGACGAATCCAGCAGAGTTTTGTGGTTTTGTAGTTTTCAAGTCAAGACAACTGGCTTTGAAAACTGGCTCTTCAATTTGTGCAGCCTCCAGAAAATTACTTAACCTCTGGGGCCTCCATTTTCTTATCTTTACAATGGAGCTACTCAACACCATGAGTCATCAGAGAAAATGCAAACTAAAACTGCAGTGCGATACCATTACACAGTCACTCCCAGAACCCCGTTACTAGAATGACTAAAATTAACGACTGACAATACCAAATGTTGGCAAGGACGTGGAGCAACCTGAACAAGTCATGACTTAGGGAATAGTCCATTTGGTTCCCACTGATTCGTAATTCTTCTTCTGTCACCTATCAGTGCGGGTGGGACTGTAAAATGGTATGTCGTTATGGCGTTCGGGTTACTCAAGTGTTGTCGTTGTTGCCGTTGAGTCAGTTCTACTCAAGTTCATTGTCAGAACTCAGCAAATGACACTGTTATTAAATTCTACTAAAAATATAAAAAGGAACCCTAACCAAACATCCCATTCCAATTAACAAGAGATATGCTGAAGCATTTAGGAAAAAATGTACAAGTGTCTGAAGTTTTCTTTGAATTTCATAAAATAATGAGATGGGTTGGTAGGTGGATAGAGGGATGGATACATGAATCAGTCTGTGATAAAGCAAGTATAGAACTAAATAGACAGTAGAGAGACTCTGACTCATGGCTGGTCCTGCGTCATCCTCACGATGGCCAGCATGTTCTAGTCCGTCCTTGCAGCTGTTATGGGGATCCACCTCACCAAGGGTCTCCCTCGTTCTCATTGGCCCTCCACTTCACCAAACACCATGTCCTTCTCCAGCAATTGAGCCCTTCTGATGATGGGCCCAAAGCAAGCGAGTGAGACAATGTCCTGTCGTGACCCATAAGGTTTTCACTGGCTAATTTTCTGCAGTAGATTACCAGCCCTTTCTTCCTAGTCTGTCTTCATCTAGAAGTGCTGTTGAGACCCACCCACGATGGGTGACCTTGCTGGTGTTTGAAATACCGGCGGCATAGCTTCCAGCATCATAGCAATACTCAAGCCACCACTGTATGGCAAACTGACAGACGGTTGGTGGAAAGCAAGTACAGAAAAATGTTAATGGTAGGATCTAGGTGGCGAGTAGAGGGGCATCCACTGGACAATGCTTTCACCTTTATGTTGAAACTTTTCATAATGAAATATTGGAGACAATGGGGTTAATAATACCTGCCTTGCATGGTTGATATGACGATGGATGGGATGAGATGGTCGCAGTGACCAGTCCAGGAGGCACAGTCAAAGCAATATCAGGATTATTGTTATAAGTAGAGATCGTCCACGGGGCGTGGGGCAGCGTTTGGAAAGGACAGTTAGGGTATATGCAGTATGTCAAGACCTAAGTTGGCAAATCTTTCCTACCATTCCTTTTATTATTTTTTTTTGAGTCTTTTTGAATTGGTAATACTTGCATGTGATGCAAAACTAAAATGATAAAAAAAAAAAAAGTATATGCCAATGAAAACCAGTGGCCATGGAGTCGATTCCAACTCACAGTGACCCTATGAGGGTCAGAGTAGAACTATGCTCCACAGGGTTTCCAATGGCTGATTTTTCAGAAGGTGATCGCCAGGCGTTTCTTCCAAGGCGCCTCTGGGTGGACTCCAGCCTTTCAGTTAGCAGTGGAGCACGTTAACCGTTTGCACCACCCAGGGACTCCCAAACAAGTGCATAAAGAACGAAAATTTTCCCTCCTTCCCCTGTCAGGGGAATGGACAGATACCCAATCGCTCCCCAGAGGCAACCACAGGTACTGGTTTCTTATGTTTCTATAAATATTCTATAAATATATAAAATTTTTTTCCTTTTTGCCATGAAAACACAGTATACACTGTTCTTGTTTGTTTGTTTTCACTTGTTGGATTTTTCCATACGCGTCCATAAAATTCACCTTCACTCTTTTTTATGACTGCGTAATATTTCATTGGCCTGATTAACCATGGTGTATTTGCTCCATCCTCTATTGCTGGGTATGTGGGTTGCTTCCATTGTCTGTTAAACCTTTTGAAGGCTGCCATTGTTTCAAAGACATTGCAGCCCAACCCGTCTCAATAAACGAGTTGAAGAGTAGGGGGTCTCTCTGATCAGAGCCCAGAGCGCATCATTAAGTCCTTGGGCTTCTTCACTCCAGCTTTTATTAAATTATCCCAATTTGTCTTTCAAATAGACGTCTTTTCTTAAGTAGTGATTTACCACAATTAAGCCCCCCAAAATTAAATTAAATGAATTACGTCTCTTAGGTTGGGTGTCTGCGGGAACCAAGGTTGGGCTCAATAATGGTCCAGATGCTATTAAAAGCAAAGGCAGGAAGGATGTGCGCTGGGTTAGAAGGGAAAATTCATGGCTCCACTGATACGCCATGATAAATAATTATGAGTTATTAATTTTAAATTACATCTTTAATGCGTTGCATGATTTTAATTCCCCCTACAGTATTAATATCGGACTGGCTTTGATTAATTTAAAGCAGAACAGAAAGGTGCCAATTAAGAGAACTAGCTGGGAACTTTGAGGTGTTTATATCTGTCTCTTGATAGCCCTCACAGTGGGGGGCAAGGTCATTGCTCAAGGGAAGCTGGTGATTATCCACAGGAACCCAGGGTGGGATGTGCAGGGAAGAATGGGACATGTATGTTAACTCTTTTCGTGTCTTCGAGTGCCAGAGAGGAAGGAGATGAGGATGGGGAAGGAGAGGAGCTGGTCCAAGCCCAAGGCCTTTAATGAGCAAGAAGATGGGTCAGGATAAGGCTGAGCAGGCTATGGTTTCAAGGTAGATTCCAAGGACCAGGACTGCTGGGTTCGGGCTTTGCTGTGTCACTCCAGACAAGAGCTTTTACCTCTCTGTGCTTTTATGGGACCTCAAGACTTGGCAAAAGGGGATAATATTTGGTAAATATGAAGCTATGAATCAAAGAGTTTTCTAACTCACTGGCTGGTAAGACAGCAATGCTTGGAATAACAGCGCACTGTTAGAATATGGTACACATGGAGACGCTTTTGGTGGTCGATGGACAAACATTTCTATTTTATTTAATAGTTGTTAAGTGTGTCTCCCATGAAGATATGCTGAAGTCCTAACCCCAGGTACTTGCGAATGGGACCTTCTTTGGAATACTCTTTGCAGATGTAATTATGTAAAAATGAGGTCATGCTGGAGCAGGGTGGGCCCTAATCCAATGACTAGTGTCCTTATAAGAAAAGGAGAGGAGACAGACAGACAGACACACAGAGATGACAGTCACGTGATGATGGAAGCAGAGATTGGAGTGATGCAGCTACAAGCCAAGGAATCCCAAGGATTGCTGGCACCCACCAGAAGTGAAGAAAAAGCCATGAACAGATTGTTCCCTAGAGCCTTCAGAAGGAGCATGGCCCTGCTGACACCTTGATTTTGGACCTCTAGCCTCCAAAACGATGAGCATGTGTTTGGATAGTGGAGGAAGGGCGATACTTTTTATGCAGTGGCAAAGAACTTGTCTGAATTATGTTCAAATGCTTGATGGGAGATAGAACTTATAAGCGATAAACTTGGATATCTGGCTGATGAGATTTCTAAGCAAGATCTTAAATGGGCCACATGGTTACTCCTTGCTGCTTATAGTAAAATGCGAGAGGACACAGATGGACTTAAAAATGAACTGTGCAAAATGAAAACAGAACTTAAATATTTGGAAAATTCTGTTTTACGAACTAAGGACACTTGTCCTAGAATTTTCAACAAGGATGCGGCTACACAATCTTTTGTTAAAGAAATTAAGCCTGTAACTGATGGATCTAACCAGATACCTACCACAGCAGAAAACCCATCATCTCAGACTGAAGGGGACAGAGAAAGAACGAAAGGAAAGAACACTGTCTGCCTCTTGGAATTCTACAGGCAAGAAACAGGCCAAAGACGCTACATCTGTTGTCCTCCAAGAAAAGAAAAGAACTGTTCCTGGAGCAGGAAGACTGAAGAAGAATTGATGCCTTTGAATTATGGTGTTGGCAAACAATAGCAAATATACCACGGACTGCCAGAAGAACAAACAAATCTGTCTTGGAAGAAGTACAGCCAGAATGCTCCTTAGAAGCGAGGATGGAGAGACTTTGTCAAGTACTTTGGGCATGTTATCAGGAAGGACCAGTCCCTAGAGAAGGACATCATGCTTGGTAAAGTAGAGAGTCAATGAAAAAGAGGAAGACCTTCAAAGAGGTGGATTGATACAGTGGCTACAACAGTGGGCTCAAACAGCAACGATTGTGAGGATGGCTCAGGACAGTGTGTTTCATTCTGTTGGATGTAGGGGTTGCTATCAGTTGGAACCGACTTGACGGCACCTAAAAACAACGACAGCCTCCAGAACAGTGAGACAGTAAATTTCTGTTGTTTTAAGCTATCCAGTTTGTGGTCATTTGTACGGCGGTCCTAGGGAACAAATACAATCGCCAAGCATTTACTTCCATATGCGCTAGAAAGAAATACACAACCCGCCCATGAAACCCATGATTTCATAGATACTATTATTGCTTAGGTTGAAGCTAAATTTAAGTTAAAAGAGAAAAGTGATTCGAAACAAAATATTGAGTACAGTATAGTTGCACTTGGCTATGGCATAAATAATGATTATTATGATAATATACAAATAACTGAAGTTGGTGACTATCATATTAATGTCATTACAGCCACATGACAGAAACCCATAGACTTGGAAAAAGGAGATAGCACTTGATAAATTACAAAGCAATGAATCAAAGTGTTTTCTAGCTAGCTGAATGGTAAGAGGGTTAATTCCTGCTATAGCAGCCCACTGTTTGAGTATCACAAATGGAAATGCCTTTGGGTGGTGTATGAACAGTTTAAATCTTTTATTTAATAGCTAACTGTTTTCTATGTGCCAGTCCATCAAACCTGTGGTATTACTTAGGGTAAGGCTAAATTTAAGTTAAGAAAAAAAAAAAAGGAGTGGTTCAAAACAAAACATTAAATAAAGACTAGTTATATTTGGGGAGCCCTGGTGGTGCAGTGGTTATGAGCTCAGCTGCTAACCAAAAGGTCGGCAGTTCGAATCCACCAGGCACTTCTTGGAAACTCTATGGGGCAGTTGTGCTCTATCCTATAGGATCGCTATGAGTCAGAATCAACTCGATGGCAATCAGTTTTTTTTTTTTTTCTTTAATAGGGTCACTAAGAGTTCGGCTCCTAACCAAAATGTCAGCAGTTCAAATCCACCAACTGGTTCTTAGAAACCCTATGGGGCAAGTTCTACTTTGTCCTACGTCCAACTCTGAGTTGGAATCGACTTGACAGCAACAAGTTTGGTTTGGGGGTTGATTGTACTTGGTGGTTCAGTGGTGGAATTCTTCTTGCCTTCCATGCCGGAAACGGGTTCGATTCCCAGCCAATGGGCCTCATGTGTAGCCACCATGAGTGGAGGCTTGAGTGTTGCTGTGATGCTGAACAGGTTTCAACGAAGCTTCCAGACTAAGATGGACTAGAGAGTAAGGCTTAGCAATCTACTTCGAAAAATCAGCCACTGAAAACCCTTTGGATCATAGCAGTCCAATCCACAACTGATCATGGGGATGGCGCAGGACTGGGTAGCGTTTCATTCCATTGTGCTTGGGGTCACTATGAGTTGGGGACTGACTTGGCCGCAGCTTACAAAACTAACAATTTGGTATGTGACTATGGTAAATAATAATAGTAGTTATGGTGGTGATATCAAATTAGTGTCATTATAGCCACATGTGACAGAAACCCTGGTCAAGGCTCTGAATTAATGGCCCTAGATGAGAGTGAAGGTCCCTGGGTGGTGCAAACGGTTTGCACTCAACTACTAACCAAAATGTTGGCGGTTCAAACCGACCCAGCGGTGCCAGGGTAGAAAGGCCTGGTGATGTGCTTCCATAAAGATGACAGCCAAGAAAACCCGATGCGGTCCAGTTTCCTGGGGTTGCCATGCGTCGGAATTGCCTTGACAGCAATGGGTAGATGAGAGTGAGCACGAAAAGACATCACCAGAAGCCACCGTGTAAACTTGCCACCTCTTCTTTTCCACAACCGACAAGCCTTGATTTTGACAAAGCACTTTCCCAGTCAGTACCTCAGTTGATACTTAAATTAATTCTGGAGGTGGGCAATGCCTAGCACAGTGCCTGACCCGTGGCGGGTTCCCAGTGTATGATTGTGGAGGGAGGGAAGGAAGAGGGAGAGAAACAGGGAAGAAAAGTGGAAGGAAAGGAGGAAAAGATAACAGCAGGTGCTCAGTCAGCACTAACGTTATTACTCTATACCAGGTGTGTTTCCAAGGATGTTTAATCGCCCAGCACCCCTATGGAGTAGGTATTCTCACTGATCTTGATTCCCAAATGAGGAAACTGAGGTTCTAGCAGGCGAAGCAACTTGCTTGAGGTCACTCAGCTGGTTGGCACAGAGAGGTTAAGCAACTTACCCACGGTCACACAGACATTAAATGGATTGGCTCCACAGCTTCGGGTCTTAACTATACTGCATCATAAAGGAGATACACATTTTATAGATTTGAAATACTGAGCCCTAGCGGGTATTAGTCCTGGGGGTAAAGAGGGAGTCCGTGTAGGACTGAACTCAGGCAGCAGAACATCCTGACCCATATTCTTGTCATCACGTGACTATCTACCTGCCTCCCCCTCCACCCCAATAACACTAAGGAAGGGTCTCTTCATGGCCAAGCAGAAGAGGGACCCCTGCCAAGCATGCAGTGGGTGCTCTGTCGGGCATGGGCCCTCCATCCTAGCTCTGCTTCTTCCACACGGGGCTCCTGGGCCTGACCCTCTCCCATAGCTCCCCCTCATGCCTCCCAGCTCTAGGGGCCTCGGGGCACTCAGCCAGAAGCCCCTAGCTCAGGGCTCCCAGCAGAGTTGCAGGAGCGAGATAATCGTGTTAGGTCCCTGAGGCGGCTTTGGCAGCCCCGTCGGGCCTTTGCAAGGCCAGGATTCGTTGGGTGGGCAGCAGGAGCAGTCAGTTCTGGTTCCTGTTCAAAGCCCCTTTCTCCAGAGGCATTAACAATTGGATTATAACTCAGGGGGTTAGGGAAGGGACAAGCGAAGCCAGCTCTCCTCACAGATAAAATGGTCACACGGGTGGGAACTTCCTAGTCAAGGCTGTAGCAACAACGTTGATGACAACAATAACAACAAAGACACCTGCTGCTGTGAGCACCTACCATGTCCCGGGTGCTATGCTCAGGGCTTTAGATAAACATCTCATATCAGCTCTCATAACAACCCTGAATGATAGACATTAATCCCCAAACGAGGAAATCAAGGCACAGAGAGATTAAGTAATTAACTAGGGGTGACCTAGCAGGTTGAAGAGCTAACCTCAGGTGCCAACCCAGGTCTGACACATTTCTTGCTATTCACCAACCCGCCCCCCAACTATAACGAGTTAATTATTGGTGTGATTAGTTGTGGTATTGGTGAAGAATATTAAATATACTGTGGGCTGCTAGAAGAACAAACAAATCAGTCTGAGAAGAAACACAACCAGAATACTCCATAGAAGAGAGGATGGCATGCCTTGGGCATACTTTGAGCACGTCATCAGGAAAGACCAATTGCTAGAAAAGGACATCATGGTTGGTAAAGTAGAAGGTCGGCAAAACAAGGGAAACCCTCAATGAGATGGATCAACACAACAGACACCAACGATAGACAGGTTTCAGCAGAGCTTCCCAGACTAAGACAGACTAGGAAGAAAGGCCTGGAGATCTACTTCTGAAAATTATCCAGTGAAACCCCTATGGATCACAGCAGAACGTTGTCCAATATAGTGCTGGAAGATGAGTCCCCTAGGCTGAAAGACACTCAAAACCCACAGTGGCCACAGCGACGGACTTGATCATGAAGATGGTGCAGTACCAGCCAACGTTTCATTCTGTTGTATACGAGGTCACCATGAGTCAGAGCCGATTCAATAGCAACTAACAATAATAATAGAGCAGAAACTATCTTATAAACCTAAAATTTAGGTTGTGTGTTCTTTGTCTTGGAAGAGGCAGTGCACCCCCACCTGTCTGCATTATCTATTAGCATGATACTAATTCTACACAATAAATGATCACAAAATCTCAGTGGGGGCTTGATTGGCTTCGTTTGTGTGTCTGGGGTTGGCAGGCTGTTGGCCGATCTGGGATGGCCTTGGCTGGGGTGACTAGGACAACTGGGCTCTGCTCCCATGTGTCCCATCCTCCAACGAGCTAGCCTAGGCATGTTCTCATGGCTACGGCAAAAGCCAAAATCAGAGCAAGTCCAATCATGCAAGCTCTTTTCAGGCCTCTGCTTACATCACATCCCAACATCCCATTTGCCAAAGAGAGTCACATGGCCAAGCCTAGATCAGAGTGGATGAGGACTGCAAAATCACGTGGCAAACTCAAATTCTTAAAAAGTCCAGATTTACTGGACTGGTCAAGACTGGAGGACGCCCGAGACTATCACCCTGAGATACTCTTTAAATCTTGAACCAAAATTATCCCCTGAGGTCATCTCTTAAGCTAAATAACAGATTGGCTCATAAAACAAACAGTGTCTTCCACAAGTACTGTGCTCCTTTAAAAAAAGTCATCTGTATAAGGCCAGACAGTCAACATTTACTCAGACGCAAAGACCAGAGGCAAGGGGGCAGGGAAAGTAGATTACTGGAAACAGGACAACCAGAATGGAAATAATGAGAAAGTTGACACCCTTTGAAAAATTTAACCAATGTCACTGAACCAACTGTGTAGAAATTGTTAAATGGAAACCTAATTTGGTATGTAAACTTTCACTGAAAACACAATATTTTCATAACAAAAAAAAAAAAAGAAGGGAGAAACAAATCACGTGGCAAAGGGTGTGGATGTGGGGAGGGATAATCTATACCATCATGGCTCAAGAGTGAAAAAGTATAAAAGGTTCATAGCAAAAATCTCCCTTCCACTCCCAACGCATGGCATCAACTGTTACCAGTCTCCTCTGTATCCACCCGGAGATGTTCTAGGATCTTACAACATTTTTATAACTTTTATGTTGTCCCCAACCCATTCCTTACTATTGTTTTAAATCCAGCACCTGCAACTGTGTGAAGGCTTTGATGTCGTGCCTTGTTGTTAGTTGCCGTCAGTTGATTCTGACTCATGGCGACGCCATGTTTGCAGAGTAGAACTGCTCCCTGGGGTTTTCAAGGCTGTGACCTTTTGGAAACAGATCACTAGGCTTTTCTTCTGAGGCACCTCTGGTTGGGTTCAAACTGCCAACCTTTTAGTTAGTAGTCCAGCACTTAGCTGTTTGTGCCACCCAGAGACTGCTGATGTCATTCCTGCCATACCACCTATTGGCAGTGTGACCTTGGGCACATCGTTCTCTCTCAGCCTTAGCTTCTTCATCTGTAAAATGGGAAAGAGAGTGTCTACTTCACAGAGGTTGTTATGAAGTCCAAACAACGCCACGCTTGCAGAATGCCTGGATATGGTAAACTACTAAATAAATATTTAATCGTTATGGTTGGCATCATTATTACTTTTATTATTATTAACTCATGAAGGCACAGTTTCCTTCGCTGGCTTCAAAGCTTCTGGGATTCCCAACGGGAAAGGGCTTCCCTTCCCAGGTTTGGGCCCCAGGCACCAGCTGACCATCTGTCGGGAGGGATTTGTGTTTAACAAGCACTTGTAATCTCTGCTGTGATCATGACTCCCACCCGGTCTGTGTTCTCCTCTGGGGCTTGCAGCCTCTTAGGCTAAGCCTCTGATGGAGCTATGAATATCTGAGCACCTGACTTTGCATTTCAATGTGCCCAGCCCAGCCCCTGACCTGTGTGATTCCTGGAGCAGTGTCGCAGGCAGGCTGTTTCACATTCTCTGTGCTTCCCAAAACCCCCACCTCCCAGCACCAGAAGTGTTCACTCAGAATCTAGCTCATAAAACCTAAAATTATCCAATGCAAACCCTCATGGATCACAACAGAACGTTGTCCAATACAGTGCTGGAAGATGACAGGCTTCAACAAATTCAGTCTTGCCCTCAACAAGCACCCCACTATATGCCAGGCCAGGGTGGGAGGAGGGAGGGGAAAAAACAGTTTGCTCTCAGCTGCTAGCCAAAAGGTCGGTGGCTCGAATCTACGTAGCAGTGCCGTGGAAGAAAAGCCTGGCAACCTGTTTCCATAAGATTGTTGTTGTTGTGTGCCATTGAGTGGATTAGATTCATATCACCCACGTGTGACAGAGTAGAACTGTCCCATGGGGTTTTCTAGGCTGTGATCTTTATGGGAGCAAATTGCCAGGTCTTTCTCCCAAAGAGCCACTGGGTGGGTTCAAACCACTGACCTTTCAGTTTGCAGACAAGCGCTTAACTGTTGCACCACCAGGTCTCCTTTCTGTAACATCACAGCCAAGAAAATGCTATAAAAAGCCAAAAACCAAACCCTATGGAGCAGCTCTAGTCTGATACACGTGGGGTCACCATGCATCAGAATTGACTCAACAGCAGTGGGTTTGGGTTTCTTTTGGGTCCAAATAGCAATTGTCAGTAAAATCCAGCTGCTGCTTCTAGGTCTCCAAGATATGTTCAGGACCTCTGGAGAAGTGGGTGTTTGCCATTCTTTGCCAAAAGTGGGGTAATTAGGCCCAATTTATGGTTAACAATCAGTTACTTTCCAAGAGCTCGTCTGAAGTCTCTGTCTTGGGGAACACGAGCTGGTTCCTCGCTATAAGTGGAGCCTGTGATGGGCGGTACTGTGTAAGTCATGTATTGGGAGAGGCTCTCAAGGTGACAACTGTCAGGGTCCAGGGAAGAAGGACAGGCCAGGGGGAAGAGCAAGCAATGACATGGTTTTAGGGAAGTCTGGTCCCAGCCTGACCCCGTGGGGAGCGCTGGGGCATAAACTGCACTGCATATCCCGTCCCTCCTTGAGGCAAGGGGTTACAGATTGAATTGTGCCCCCCAAAAAGATATGTGTTGAAGTCGTAACTCCTGGTACCTGTGAATGGGCCTTGTTTGGAAATACAGTAGTCCCCCTTATCTGCAGGGGATACAGTCCAAGACACCACCCCCCACCACCACCCGTGGATGCCTGAAACCGAGGATAGTACTGAAACCCTATGAATACTATATGTTGTCCTATACATACATATCTATGATAAAGTTTAATGTATAAATTAGCACAGTAAGAGATTAACAACAATAATCAATAATCAAATAGAGCAATTAGAACAATATACTGTAATAAAAGTTCTGTGAATGTATTCCCCAGGCGGGATGGAGGGGGACAGCGCAAGATTTCATCACGCTACTCACTTAATATTTTCGGACCATGGTTGACCGCGGGTAACTGAAACCACGGTTACTGTAAAGTCTTTGAAGATGGTGTCAGTTAAATTAACATGAGGTCATGCTGGAGGAGGGTGGGTCCTAATCCAATCTGAGCGGCGTCCTTATAAAAGAGGAGACACACAGACAGAGGAAGGACAGTCATGTGAAGATGCACCTGTAAACTCAGCAACACCTGGGGCTGCCAGAAGCTGGGAGAGACCAGAAAGGATCTTGCCTTTCAGACTTCAGAGGGAGCATGGCCGGGCTGGTATGTCGATTTGGACTTTCAGCCTTTAGAACGGTGAGACAATAAATTTCTGTTTTTAGTTACCCGGTTTGTGGTATTTTGTTTCAGCAGCCATAGGGAACGCATACACAAGGGAAAAGGACTTTGGTGCCCCTACGCCAACAAGTCATTGGCTATAGGGCCACTCCAGTGTGGTTTGGGAAAAAAAAAAAAAATTGGAGAAGGCAGATGGAATTCCAGAGCACTTCCACCAAATAAGTCCTGCGGATTCATACCTCTGTCTTGGGCTCGGCTTCTAGGAGGCCCAGCCTGGGACAATCCTAACAACCCTATGAGATCCAGAGCTATGGAGACTGAGTGGACCCCTGAAACTATTGCCCTGAGATAATCTCTAAACCTTAAACCAAAAATATCCCCTGAAGTCTTCTTAAAATCAAATAATAGTTTCGCTTAACTAGTGAAGAATGTCTGCCTTAAGCATTGTGCTCTTTTAAGATATATTTATATGGAAACAATAGGAAACCCTGGTGGCATAGTGGTTAAGTGTTACGGCTTCTAACCAAAGGGTCGGCAGTTCAAATCCACCAGGTGCTCCTTGGAAACTCTGTGGGGCAGCTCTACTCTGTCCTATAGTCGCTATGAGTCAGAATCCACTCGACAGCACTGGGTTTTGTTTATATGGGATCAAATTGACAGTAACAACTTGAAAGATTAGATAGGAACCTTAGGGGGCAGTGAGTTTATGTTAATGGGGAGGAACAACTCAGAAAAGGAGAGTGAGAATGGTTGTACAACTCAAAGAATGCAATCAAAGTCACTGAATTGTACATGTAGAAACGGTTGGTGTATGTTTTGCTATGTATATATTCTCAACAACAACAACAACAACAAAATTAAAAAACAAAACCCTACCAGGTTAGTACTCTGACAAGCCCTTTCACGAGAGGTGAAGTCATTTGCCCGGAGTCCCACAAGGCGCAGTTTGTCCAGCTGGATTTGATACAGGCCTGTCTCAGGAACAAGCCGGTCAGCAGTGGAAGCCCACTGCAGCCAAATCCCAAACACCTGCCCACCTGCCAAAAGGGAAAGGACTGGGGGACAGTTCTGGGCTGGAAGGAGCCAGGGTCACAAAGGCCTTCACCACCGAGGAGGCACAACCTGCCCTTTGGGTGTGACAGCTGGCCGAGGCAGGGAGGAAGGAGAGAAGGGGTGAGGCAGAGCCTAGCCACCGTGTCCCTGAGGAAAGGAGGGGAGTGTAGTCACTACCCACACTCCAGGCCAGGGTCTCAGGTGGCCGAGTTTCTGAGCCCACGGTCAGACAGAGCCAGCCTTGTCCTCGCTTCAGGGTACCCAGAGTTCCAGCAATAATAGGGGCACTGAGACCTCTGCTCCTCCTGGCTAGGGTCGGCCGCCACTGCTGACGAATGCACTCCAGACACGCTCGGCCGTCTGGGCCAGAGAGGTCACGGTCAGCAGGAGGGTGCACTGTGTGGTCTCATTTCCCAAACGTGGGTGTTCTGGACTCAAAGGAAGGGCCCCCAAAGGCCCAGCCTCCTGATAGGTCTGAGTCCACAGACCCTGTACTGGGGAGGGGGGGAGGGTCCCTTGCATTGTCCCATCACCCCACCTGGACAAATAACCCACCCAGCTTTGCTTCTAGGCTTGGCAAAGCATTTCCTTCACCATACTGTTCCCCAGCCTGGAAATGTCAGCCATCAGTTCTGCTCTCCATTGTGGTGATGATGTTAGTTGCCATCGAGTTGCTTCCAACTCGTGGCAATCCCATGTGTGCGGAGTGGAACTGCTCTGTACGTTTTCTAGGCTGTGAGCTTTCAGAAGCAGATCGCCTGGCCTCACTTTCGAGGCATCTCTGGGTGGGTTCGAACAACCAACCTTTAGGTTAATAGTCCAGTGCTTAACCATTTCACCACCCAGGAACTTCCTTCTCCCTGTGGCAGGGATGTGTAATAAGGGTGATTTCAAGCCATTCATGTGGCATAAATTAGTTGAGCACCTACTATGTGCTGAGTTCTCTGGGTAGAGCAATCTGGAAGACGGACAGATCCTCGCTCTCATGGATTTTCACTAGGGAGAAAGGGACAGACAGACAATAAGCAGGTAAACACAAGGTGGATATGTGTCTGCAGCTGAGAACAAGGTTAACCTTGTGGAGGTGGAGGACTTAATTTACTTTTGGGATGGGAGTTGGGGAGGGGAGGCCAGGAGCTTAAAGAGACAGGCCAAGGTGCCATGGTGGGCAGCCAGGACTCAGCCAAGGACGTGCAATCCCTTTTTCAAGAAATACTGATTGAGCACCTACTGTGTGCCCAGCATTGTGCTGGACTCTGCGGATACAGATGAGCAAAGCAGACACAAGTCCCCGTCCTGGTGGAGCTGGCATCCCTGTGGGGGTGATGGACACCATGCCACACTGGAGCACAAAGAGCCTCAGTACTAATCATAGCTGCTCATGTGTATGGCTATGGATGAAGGCCGCCCTGTGCCAGAGTGTTAGTACAGGCATGCAGAGGACACAAAAGAGGGGGTGCTACCCTCTGCCAGCAACTAAATGGTCAAGTTCAATGGGTTCACACACAGACTCTTACCTTTGCAGCCCCTCACATACCTGCATACACTCACCCAGGCTCACACAGCCCTTCACACACTCACTCACATACTCACACGCACTCACACACAACATTCACACACTCACACAGCATGAACCCCTGCTCACATAGCCATCCACACGTATGTGCACACACATCATTTACACACCTTCACCAGTCTTCAACATTCACACAACTGGATGTATTTATTCACACTCCTAGGCACACCTGCCCATGCACACTCACGCTTGCACTCACATGCACACACACACATACCTTCTCATGCTCAACACATATGCACTCATTCACGCTCAATAGCACACACACACTTACACACTCATGCACTCACACGTGCATTTGTGTACACACACGTGCACACATGTATTCGTGCACACACACACACACCCCTCCTGTATCTCCCTTGCATCAGGGTCTCCTTTTGCCTGGCTGCACAATTGAACACATTCCTTTTCTTCTTATAACATGTCTCTTACTGAAGACTTGCTTCTTTCCAAGAGAGGGAGGGAGCGAGCTTACATGCACATGAGAGAGATATGAGTTCTGTGTCTGAATCACTGCGGGGACCTTGGTGGCAGCAGGGATGTCCCCATCCCTCTCAGTGAGGCTTGATTTCTCCATGCCTGGGTCGTCTGATTCTTGGTGCCAGGAAAGGGCTGGAGCAGCCAGCAGAGGGTTTTTCGAGCGTGTCCCCTGTCTGGGCTGGGGGAGGTGTGCGCTGGTGAAGGCAAACACGAAGATACAACAGTTAGGAAGCTCCATCTGAAATGAGACCGTTTATAAGCAGCACTCACACAGGGCCAAGCCCAGCGCTCTCCAGTAGAAATATGCAAGCCACATACGTAATTGTACGTCTTCTAGTAGCCATATTGGAAAAAAGTACAAAGAGACAAGTGGAATTCATTTTAAAAATAGATTTTACTTAACCTGGTATACCTAAAATATTATTGCAATGTGTAATTAATTTTTTTAAGTATTAATGAGATATATTTCATTCTTTTTTTGTATTTTTTTGGTATCGAGTCTTCAAAATCCAGAGTATTTTACACGTACTCCACATCTCAGTTCAAACTTACCACATCTCAGGTAAGGAGACTTAGTGGCCACTGAAAGGTTGGCAGTTCTAAATCACCCATTGGCTCCAAGGAAGAAAGACCTAGTGATCTGCTTCTGTAAAGATTACAGCCTAGAAAACCCTATGCGGCAGTTCTGCTCTGTCACGCAGGGTTGCTGTGAGTTGGAATCGATTCGATGGCACCCAACATCAACATCTCAGGTGCCCAATAGCCACATGCAGTCAGTCACCACTCCATGGGGTTAGCACAGTTATAACTCCTTGCTACTCAAACTGTGGTCCACAGACCCTGGGAGGTGGTTAAAAATGCAGTCTCAGGCCCCACCCCAGACTTCCTGAATCCGAATCTGCTTGTTAACCTGACCGCCGGGCGGCTCTCATGATCATTAAGGTCCAGACATGAGGGTCTAGAGCAGCGCTGCCCAGTGGAACTTCCTGAAGTGACGGACGTGTTCTGTATCTGCACTGACGTAGTCGCCACTGTCCACTGTGGCTATTGAGCAATTGAAATGTGACGAGCGCGACTGGAACTGAAGTTTTCATTTTATTTCATTGCAATTTAAATAGCCACATGTGGCCCATGGTTACCTATTGAGCTGCACAGGCCTGGATCAATGGAAGTGCTCAAAAATATCGTTGTGATTACCACCATGTTACTTGTCCAAGGAGAGGGAGAGAAAAAAAACGAAAATGTATTGAGCAAGAGTTGTCCCTGGGCAGTGCAAATGGTCAACGTATTTGGTTGCTGACAAAAAGGTTGGAAGTTCAAGTCTGCCCAGAGGCACCTTGGAAGAAAGGCCTGGCAATCTATTTCTGAAACATCAGCCATTGAAAACTTTATGGACAACTAGGGTCACATAACAATGTGTATGAGAAACTGACTTGAATTGTAAACTTTCACTCAAAGCACAATAAAAAAAAGGAGAGAGAGAGAAAAGAAAACCCTATGGAGCACAGTTCTACTGTGACATATGTGGGGTCTCCATGAGTGGCAAACAACTTGATGGCAACTGGTGAGTATCGAACAGATGAGTTCACTGTTTACTCTTTATATCATCCTTCTGGAGTAAGTTATATAATTTCCCTCACTGGTCAGGTTTGGAAAGTGAAGGTCGAGTCACTTGTACAAGATCACTTAGTAAACAGTGATGACCATCCTAATATCTGTCATCGATCAAACCCACCTATGTGTCAGAAATCCTTTATAGAAAATATCTTCTAATTCTCATAACCACCCAATGAGTAGATACTATTACACTTTCCATTTTACAAAAAGGGAAGTTCGGGAGGCTCAGAAGGAGCCCTGGTGGTCCAGTGGTTAAGCGCTCAGCTGCTAACCAAAAGGTCCATGGTTTAGACCCACTAGCCACCCCACAGGAGAAAGACGCAGCAGTCTGCTTCTGTGAAGATTTACAGCCTTTAAAACCCTGTGGGGCAGTTCTACTCTGTCCTATAGGATCGCTATGAGTCAGAATCGACTCAATGGCAATAGGTTTGATTTGGGTTTGAGGGAGGCTCAGAGAGGTTAGGTGACTTGTCCAGGGTCACACAACATCCAAGTGGCCCATCTCTCTCCATAGCGGGAGTTTGTTCCAAGACCCTGTGTCGTTCCCTGAACAGTGATGGTGCCATAGCTGCACTCAAGAGGCTGCCCAGCATGAGGCAGACATTGGCTACTGCTCACCCCAAAATGCTGCTTGGGAGTGGGGGGCCACCATGATGACCTCAGAAGCCCCCTCGCCACCCTCCAGTTGGGCCGTGGTAGGTACCAGGCAAACACTGAGGCCACCAAACTGTCCAGGATCTGTCTGGAGCCGTGCGGGTCAGCCCAGGCACCAGGGAACGTGAGCAGCTTTCCCAAGCAGCTACTGCAATGGCCACAGCCACCGAAGTCCGAGGAATCCCAAGGAAGCTGGCCTTCCACTTTGGCCTCCGCTGTTTGCTTGCATTTAACTCCTCACTCCATTTCTAAGGGAGCCGGGTGCTGTGTGTTTGTTTGTCTAGTGACAGAAGGCAGCCTCCCAGGGAAAGGCACCCCCCTTCCCTCCCTGCCCCCCCTTTAGGCACACACACCCAGCCTAATGCTGCGTGGCAGGAACAGGCAGCTGATTAGAAAGCAGGCTGAGGGAATCCCGAGATGACAGAACCTGCTGCCACCTCCGTCCCCAAAGGCTCATCCCCAGGCCATGTGAGCCAGCCCAAAACCAAAAGGTGAAAAGCCAGGGGCCCTCCACCCCGCCCCATAGGTGGAGAAATAATAACGATAACAACATTGAAAATAATAGCCGCTATTAGTAGACATTTACTGTATACCAAACAATTCAAGTTCATCTAATTTAATGCTACAACCCCAAAACCATTGCCATCGAGTTGATTCTGACTCATGGCCACCCATTTGTTACAGAGTAGAACTGCTCCATAGGGCTTTCTTGGCTATAATCTTTATGGAAGCAGATTGCCAGGCCTTTCCCTTGCAGCACTGCTGAGTGGGTTCCAGCTGCCAACCTTTCAGTTAGTAGCTGTGTGCAAACTGTTTGCATCACCCACGGACCTATAAAGAAGGTACTGCTGTTATTCCCATTCTACAGAGAGGCAGCTGAGTCTCAGAGAGGTTGTTTGGCCAAGGTCGCACAGCAAGGGTGTGGTGGAGCTACGATTTGAACACAGACCTCTCTGGCAAGCAGGAGGGAAATTAGCATTGTGACATAGAAGGAACAGTGTGGGCTTGGGAGTCTGACCTCTGTCTCTGGAATGTCCTTGTTGTGTGACCTTGGACACATAAGATGTTGACCTTTCTGGGCCTCAGTTCCCTCATCTGTGCAGTGGGAATAATGAGGCCAATTCTGCATGACCACTGTGAGAATGAGCCAGGACACCTGATGCTCAGTGAGCAATCCATGGGTGAATGAACAGACATCACAAATCAAGCACACTGCTGCCATACAGTAGGAACTTCATTAATAGTGTTTGTCCGTGCCGCAGAAGGAGAAGTCCCTTCCCTTTTAAGCCTCTGGGAGCTACCGCCTGGGGGCAACAAGGTCCTATTCCCAGGAAGAACTAAGCACCTTATTTGTATGGTGTCATGTGATCTTCACCACAACCCACTGAGTGTGACTAGCCCATTTTATAGACCCAGAAACTGAGGCTCCAGAAAGCTCAATGGTCAGCCTGGGGTCTCTCAAGGATCTGAACTGGGAGAGCGACCAGGTTCCAGCTGAGTCGCGGTATACACCAAATGCCCTGTGGCAGCCCAGAGTCCTGGCTATACCGGGTAGGTCTCCCAGGGGAGTGTCGAGGGTGGTGGGTGGCTGAGACGCCTGCCCCTCGCAAATGGAGAGCCAGAGGAAAGCAGACACAATTGTCCTCTCTCACACACCCTTACCCACAGCAGCTGCTGCTGCAACGTCCTTGCCCAACTGCTGGGGACACCCATCACCATGGCAACCACCAAAGGCCAGCCAGCCTCAGGTGTGAGGAGGCCCTGTGCCCACCTCAAGTCTGGCCCCGGTGCCCTCTGTGACCACTCTCCGTGATGTGTCCAGCCTGGTGGCCTGGGGAGGTCACACCTCTGCCAGCTGGGTGGAGGGAGAACCCCTTCCCCAAGAGACCCCACTGACTCTGCCCTGGCCCTGCCCCCAGGCTCCTTCTCCTGTCCCAAGGACACCGCTGCCCTGAGGGTCTGGGGTCCTCGCCTGAGGCCGGAGCAGGGCTGGAGGCTCCAGCTCCGTGGGCGGGAGCAGCTTAGCAGTCACAGCTCTGAGCTGCAAATATTAATTATCTCCTAACGACTCTCCAGGCAGTCATTATCTCTCAGCTGCTGGCAGCTGTTCCTGAAAGCCGGCTCAAGGCGTCTCCGGGCAGAAGGAAGCTGCCCCTGTGGTTGGAGGGGTGAAGCAGGCCCTGCTAGCACTGGGGGGCTGTGAGACTCTGGGAGAGAAAGAGGCCTGCTGTCCTTCAGAGAGGAAGAGAGCTAGGGAGCAATGAGTGGGGCGAGGAGGGTGCGAGAAAGGAGGAGACCCTGTAAAGAAAGATTTAAGGCTGTAGGGATGACCATCTTTGTCCTCTGAAAATCACTTCTGTTTATTGAGCGCTTACTATGTACTAGGGGTCCCTGGGTCGCAGAAATGGTTTGCCTTGAACCACTAACCTAAAGGCTGGCAGTTCAAACCTACCCAGCAGCACTGTAGAAGAAAGGCCTGGCAATCTACTTCCCTAAAAATTACAGCCAAGAAAGCCCTATGGAGCAGTTCTACTCTGTAACTCACAGGGTCACCGTGAGCGAGAATTGACTTGTCGGCAATGGGTTTGGTGGTGGTTTACTACGTCCTAAGCAGTTTGTCGTCATTAGTTGTCGTGGGGTCTTCCAGCCCCTGACTCATGACAACCAACCGCACGCACAATGGAACAAAATGCTGCCCAGCCCTGCGCCATCCCCATGATCGGATGCAGATTGAATCATTGTAATCAGTAAGGTTCTTATTGGCTGGTTTTCTGAAGTAGATTGCCAGGCCTTTCTTCCTAGTCTGTCTTAGTCTGAAGCTCTGCTGAAGCCTGTTCAGAGTCCTAGCAACACGCAAACCTTCACTGACAGACGGGTGGTGGCTGCACACGAGGTGCATTGGCTGGGAATCGAACCCGAGTCTCCTGCATGGAAGGCGAGAATTCTACCACTGCTCCCACTAAGCACTTTGATGCATTGCTGCTCAGAGTGTGGTCCCCAGGGCTGGAGCGTCAGCGTCTCCTGGGAGCTGCTTAGACATGAGGAATCTCAGGGCCCACCTGGACCTATTGAATCAAAATCTTCATTTTTTTCAAAAGCCCTGGGTGATTCTCGTGTATGCTACAGTTTGCGGAGTGCAACTCTAATGCGTTATCAAAATTTAGCCTCATACAATGAGTCGGGGAGGTGCCGTTACCTCCAGAAGCAAGTCACTTGGGGGAGGTCATGCCGCTAGTGAGGGGCAGAGGCGGGACTTGGCCCTTTCTTCAGCAAACCCTCGCTGATTGCCTACTACACAACAGATACCATAACTGGGAATGGAGCTGGGTCTTACTCCAAATCTTGGGGTCTAAATATTCATGCTTACTTTCTCCTGGTAAAACTAAGACGGCATCGCAATCAGCATGCACACTTGGACAGGACTTCAGAGTTTAGGAGATCTAGCCACATATACGTCTCACTTAACCCTCACAGCCAGCAGCTGACAGAGCTGCCACCAGATAGGGAAACTGAGGCTCAGAAAGGGGAAGTGATTCTCTATAAACCAAAGGGTCTCGTCTGAATACAAAGAGGGTTTTTGTGATGGAAGACCTCAGGTGGAGGCCGGGGGAGATCAGTTTCCAAACGCATTAGCCCTACTCAGGTAGGTCCACAGGTCCTCAGGGCAGCAGCATCCTTGGGGCAGGAGGAGAAGCCTGTGTGCGGTGGGCTGGGGCAGGGCCAGCGGGGTCTGCTGGGGAAGGGGCTCTCCCTCCCCCTAGCTGGCAGGGTTGTGACCTCTGAAGGCCACCAGGTTGGACACATCATCAGGAGTGGTCAGAGGGCACCAGGGCTAGGCTCAAGGTGGCCACGGGGATACTAAGTATCTAAGTATAGAACAAGCTACCTGGGGTGGTAGTGAGCTTCCCTCCCAAGGGGGTATTCAGGTAGCCTGGATGACACTCTGGCAGGGCTTTTATGCAGCGTTCAAGGTTCAGGAGAGAAGGAAGTGTGACAAAGGCATTCAGGGCTCCAACAATTCAAATATCTGCCACTCAGTAATTGAGAGACCTTGGGCAAGTTCTTAAACCTCTGAGCCTCAGTTTCCTTGTCTGTAAAATGGGTATGATGATAATAATTTCCTAGAAGGTGTGTGTTTCTGAGGAAATGAGATGAAGTGTGTAGAACACTCAGCCCATTGTCTTGTTGCTGGGCATTTAGGTGGTTTTCAATTTGGTGCTGTTATGAATAAAGCTGCTATGAACATTCTTGTGCATGTCTTCTGGTGAATTTATTTCATCTCCGTATGTATCCAAGTGTGGAATTGCTGGTCCTAGGGGAAGTCTATGTTTGCTTAGCTCTTTTTTTTTTTTTTTTTTCAACAAAGAAAGAACAGGCCTCAGGTGTGGAGCCTTTGCCATACTGTGTCTTATTAGAATGTAACAATGTTGGTGTATAACAACGTTGGTGTGTTTACATTGCATTTCATTTTTCTGTTACCTTCTCTCTATGGCGAAGTGATATTCCATGTACTGAACTCCACAGCACTTGGTTTTTGTACTGATCCCAAGTTTTCTGTTAAAATAATGCATTTGAGTTATATATAGAGTCGGTTGGTTGATTGGTTACTTGGTTAGCTGGAAGAGAAATTTCAGTAAATAATAGTACAGGTAGTACTAGGACAGAGCAAAAGTCATAAGGGGATGCCCAAATGAGTGGACTGTGGGAGCATTGATGTAGGAGTGTGCGAGCACGGACATAGGAGTATGGGAGGACAGACATAGGAGTGCAGGGGTGCAGACGTAAGAGTGCGGGAGCATTGATATAGGACTGAGGCAGCACAGACATAGGAGTGCAAGGAGCACCGGTGTAGGACTGCAGGAAGCACCGGCATAGGAGTGCGGGAGCACTGATGTAGGAGCGTGGGGAGCACTGACGTAGGAGTGTGGGGAGCACTATTATAGAAGTTTGGGGGGGCGCACAAGTGGTGGTGGTGGGACACGAGCTAGACTTGGAAGAATGGGTAAGGACCAGGGATATGAGAGGAGAGTGGAGGACAGGCTCCTTGGCAGGAGTGGTCCAAGGGAGCCCTGGGTTCCATTTTGGGTTCCACCTCTCAAATCCTGCACAACGTTGAGGCTGCCACACACCTGCTCTGGCCCTTGGCTAGCCCTGTAAGATGCAGATACTGGGCTAGACTAGATGCTACAACCAAGGTACCTGAGCAGAATCCAGCCTGCAGATGTATTTTTGTGTGGAGCGTCTTTGAACAAGTTGAGCTCAGAGTTAGGAACAGGAATTTTGGACACCGTTTTAGATTTCCAGTATCCTACAATAACCTGATGTTCTGGCAACACTAGGTCCACATTCCAGTGGGATTCATTGGGTGGAACTGAGCCACAGCTGCTCCCATTAGAAGGGACATGTGCCCTCCAGGATGCCACAGTCCCCACCACTCCCTGTGGTCTCCCCAGAGCATTTCATTTACCATTGCACTTTCGCTACTGGTTCTCCTAAGTAAAGACGAAAATGACATATTTCTTCTACCAGTGCCTTTAACAAAAGTGAGAAACAGGCCATGAGGCCAGCTACTTTGCCTCGCACCAACCCTCTAAACTCATTTCATTACCTTACTACCCCTGGAGGCATCTAAGTTCTAGAGCTCTTGCCAGTATGATTTATAAAGTCCCACCCAGGTTAGAGAGTCTGAATGGGCCGACGGGTGTGTATACAGGACCCTCAGGATAAATTCTGATGGCTGCACAACCATTAGGTAGAACACAGCCAGGCATACTAAACCAAAATTAAGAAACTCATATTCAGGATCCCTAGAGGATGGCAAGGTAGCCCTGGTGGCACAGTGCTTAAGCACTTGGCTGGTAACCTAAAGGTCAATGGTTCAAACCCACCAGCCGCTCTGGGGGAGAAATATGTGTCAGTCCGCTTCTGTAAAGATTACAGCCTTGGAAACCCTATGGGGCAGTTTTACTCTGTCCTATAGGATCACTATGAGTCAGAAGCAACTCAGTGGTACCCACCAACAACAAAAGAATATTGCAACATTGGATCATGGGCAAAGGTTGAGCTTTGGTGCATGAAGACCTGGGTTCCAATTCCAGCCATGTCACTAGCTGCATAAGCTTGAATAAGTCATTTCTCCTCCCTGTGTCTCAGTTTCCTCCTGTGCACAACGAGGCTAATCATATGGACTCATAGAAATATAATTTGTAATTTTCACCATGCTGTTCTTGCTAGGGGCTGTCGATTCCAACTCATAGTGACCCCATGTGTCAGAGAAGAACTGTTCCATAGGGTTTTCTAGGCTGTAATCGTTAGGACTATTGACTATGCAAAGCATTCGACTATGTGGATTTTAACAAATTATGGATAACATCATGAAGAGTGGGAATTCCAGAATGCTTAATTGTGCTCATGAGGAACTTGTACATAGACCAAGAGGCAGTCATTCAAACAGAACAAGGGGATACTATGTGGTTTAAAACCAGGAAAGATGTGCCTAGAGATTGTATCCTTTCACCATACCTACTCAATCTGTACATGAGCAAATAATCCCAGAAGCTGGACCATATGAAGAAGAATAGCATCAAGATTGGAGGAAGACTCATTAACAACCTGCGATATGCAGAAGACACAACCTTGCTTGCTGAAAGTTAAGACAACTTGATGCATTTTCTGACGAAGATCAAAGACCACAGCCTTCAGTATGGATTACACCTCAACAGAAAGAAAACAGAAATTCTCACAGCTGGACCAATAAGCAACATCACAATAGACGGAGAAAATATTGACATTGTCAAGGATTTCATTTACTTGGATCCACAATCAACACCCATGGAAGCAGCAGTCAAGAAATCAGACGACATACTGCATTGGGCAAATCTGCTACAAAAGACCTCTTTTAAAGTGTTAAAAAGCAAAGATGTCACTTTGAGGACTAAGGTGCACCTGACCCAAGCCATGGTATTTAAAAAAAAAAAAAAAAAAAATTTTTTTTTTTTCATATGGAAGTGAAAGCTGGACAATGAATAAGGAAGACCGAAGAATTGATGCCTTTGAATTATGGTCTTGGAGAAGGATATTGAATATACCATGGACTGCCAGAAGAATACACACATCTGTCTTGGAAGAAGTACAACCAGAATGCTCCTTAGAAGAGAGGACGGCGAGACTTCGTCTCACGTACTTTGGACACGTTGTCAGGAGGGACCAGTCCCTGGAGAAGGACATGATGCTTGGTAAAGTAGGGGGCCATTGAAAAAGGGGAAGACCCTCAACGAGATGGACTGACACAGTGGCTGCAACAATGGGCTCAAACATAGCAACGATTGTGAGGATGGTGCAGGACCACGCAGTGTTTCCTTCTGTTGTACATAAACGGTCACCATGAGTTGGAACTGATTCCATGGCACGTAACAACAACGATAATCTTCACGAGAGCAGATTGCCACGTCTTTCTCCTGTGGAGTCACTGGGTGGGTTCGAACAGGTGAACACTTAACCACTGTGCCACCAAAAAACCCAAACCAAACCTGTTGCCATCGAGTCAATTCCAGCTCATAGCGACCCTATACGACAGAGTAGAGCTGCCCTCTAGGGTTTCCAAGGCTGCAATCTTTACAGAAGCTTATTGCCATATCTTTCTCCCAAAGAGCAGCTGGTGGGTTCGAACCACCGAACTTTCTGTTAGCAGCCGAGCGCTTTAGCTCCTTTAATTCTCACCATAGAGCCTCAGAATTGAAGGCACACAGAATACCCCTCCACAGGGACGGCCCCAACAGCCACCCAGACCCCTGTCTCCACCACCCATGAGTAGCTGGAAGGACATGCCCCTAAGTAGTTAACTAAATAAATGAACGAGGCAGGTCTATGTGGATATAAATCTCCGGAAGAGAACATTTAGATACTCCATATTCAAGCTGGATATCATTTAAATTACCAGGCTGCCTCCTCGACCTGTATCCCCTTATTACCATGTTTTTAAAGCTCACAGCTTAATTGCACGTGGCCACAGCCTTTACCCACGGTGCTGGTGGAATTAGAGGCGCTCGCCTGCCTGCTCATTTGTGGCCTGCAGCTCCCTGCCTGGTGCGGCCAGACGACCAGGCATTGGAGGCATGAGCTTGTGGGGAGTGGGGTCCCTGCTTCCCTCGGCCCAGCACAAGGGGGTCGGGAGGCTGCTCGTCACCTCAGCATGGTGCCCTTTTAATAACTGTCTATATGGGATCAAACTGACACCAGCAACTCGAAAGGTTAGATAGGAAGCTTAGAGGCAGTGAGTCTATGTTAATGGGGGAGGAACAACTCAGAAAAAGAGGGTGAGTGGTCACACAACTTGAATGTGATCAAGGTCACCGAATTGTACATGTAGAAATTGTTGAATTGGTGTATGCTCTGCTGTGTATATTCTCAAAAAACAACAACAAATAAATTACTAAAAAAATGCAGGCTCATTGACTGCCTCCTTGCCTCCATCTTTGCCCCCTGGTGGGCCGTTCTGCACATGGCAGCCAGGGTGATCCTTAACTGTAAGTCAGGTGGTGTCATCCACCCAGCTCTGACTCGTCCCCTGGATCCTAGCTTCCAAAAACAAACCCCATTGCTGTCAAGTTGATTCCGATTCATAACGACCCTATAGGACACAGTAGAACTGCCCCATAGGGTTTCCAAGGAGTGGTTGGTGGATTTGAACTGCTGACCTTTTGGTTAGCAGCTGAACACTTAACCACTGCGCCACCAGGCCTCCAGATCCTGGTTTACTTGGGTTAAAAATCAAATGCCTCACATTGAGCCCACAAGGCCCTTTGGAATCTGGTCCCCCGTGACCTCTCTGATCCCCACTATCACCCCCCTCCACCCTACCTCACTTAACTGTGTCCAAGCCCCACCATCCTCCTTGCTATACCTCCAACCAGCCATTCCAGCCTCAGGACCTTTGCACGTGCTGTTCACTCTGCCCCGTCACATGGGGTCACCTGATATTTGCATGGAGAGCTCCTCCACCCGCTTCAAACCTCAGCTCACAGAGACCCTCTCTGATACAAGCCCCCCACCCTGTCTCCTTATTTGGCTTTATTTTTCTTCATAAAATTAATGTCTACATACATAATATATTACAAGGAGCCCCAGTGGTGCAATGGTTCAGCTGCTAACTGAAAGGTTGGCGGTTCAAACCCACCCAGTGACTCTGCAAGAGAAAGACCTGGCAGTCTGCTCCCATAAAGATTACAGCCTAGGAAATCCTATGGGGCAGTTCTACCCTGTCCTATAGGGTTGCTATGAGTCAGAATCAACTCCACAGTAACGGGTTTTTGGTTTTGGCTTGGAGGGAGCCATCCCCACCTGAAAACTAGGTCAGATCTACCTTTGAGAGGTTCTCAGCACACCTGTGTCTCTTCTTCACACTGCTAATCAGAGTTGTAAATGTTAAAATGTGAGAAAATGTATATATATATATTTGCCAATGAGTGAATTTAGGAGGCTTTGGGGAAGGCAAATGTAAGCTTCCGTCCTAGGTTGGACCCCCCGCCGCCAAAGCAGACCCTGAGACAAGAATGAGATGCAAGTAGTTTCTTTGGGAAGGAGCCCTGGTGGTACAACAGTTAAGCACTAGGTTGCTAACAGAAAGGTTAGCTGTTCAAATCCACGCAGTGGCTCCGTCGGAGAAAGACGTGGCGATCTGCTCCCATAAAGGTTACAGCCTAGAAAACTCTACGAGGCAGTTGTACTCTGGGGTCGCTATGAGTCGAAAATTGACTTGATGGCACATCAACAACAGCAGGTTCTCTGGGAGGTGGTCCCAGGAAGCACAGAAAGAGAGGGAGGGAGGGAAGAAATGGAAGCCTGTACAGGTTGCATTAATAAGCAGGTTACTGCTGTGGGCAACCGGGGTTCAGTCCCACTGGGAACCTCTGGGAGGATGTACAGAGCACACCTCCCAGGGCCAAGGGAGCTGGGACATTTACCCAGCAGCTCCCATCAGTCCGTGGTTGAGGGTGGCTCCTGGGGCATTAACTTCCTGGCACTCTGACCTGCCCTGTCCTTGGGCCAAGCTCACGCTTCGGGCAGAGAAAGCCCTCAGGCAGACAGAGGCAGGTGCTGAGGGAGGACACCATCTGCGGGCTTGAGAACTGTCCTCTGAACTGTCTAAGGTGACCCGTCCGGGGATGGCAATTGACAGTATCTTCTACTTCAGCTTTTTGCTGCAATTGATATTCACATATTTACAAAACAGCCGATACTCTATTTACTAACCCTGCCTGTGTACCCAGCCCTGAGCTCTGCCCTCCTGGAGCAGAAACTCAAGGTAAGGAGCCCAGACTCACACACCCAGAGCAGCCCAATGAGGCAGGCCCATCCCACAGATGAGGAAACTGAAGTGCAGAGAGGTGAGGTGACTTGTCTAAGGTCACACAGCTAGGCATTGCAGTGCCGGGGCTTGAACCCAGAGCCTGCAGACTTCGCCCCCCCCATCTGCAAATCCCTGGCCTGTACACCATTCGTGGTTGCTGTTATTCACACTATTATTCCTGCCAACGGCCCTCCCTTCATGTGAAGAGACTCGGCAACTACGGTCATGTGTTGCTTAACATCCATGATGTTGTTGTTGTTAGGTGCCATCGAGTCGGTGCTGGCTCACAGCGACCCTATCTATGTCCACAGAATGAAACACTGCCTGGTTACAATTGTTGTTATGCTTGAGCCCATTGTTGTAGCCACTGTGTCACCCCATCTCGTTGAGTATCTTCCTCTTTTCCGCTGACTTTGTAATTTACCAAGCATGATGTTCTTCTCCAAGGACTGATCCCTCCTGACAACATGTCCAAAGTGTATGAGACAGAGTCTCGCCATCCATGATACGTTCTACGAATAGGATGTCACGTGATTTGGACGTTGTCCGGAAGCCATATTATACACTTAGCAAAGCTATTGGGATGCCTTTTGTTTCACTTTCAAATCGATACTCCTCCTTTGCCTCTCGCTGCTGCTATCATTACAGGTTTTGCAGCATTTGGGAGCCATGATGCACTTCATGGTAGTATTTTCAAAAGAAAATTAAACAGAGAGATGACACTGAAACATTCAAGAGATGAGAGATACACGAGATTGGATGCCGCTGCCTACGAGTGGAAGTATACATTGTTATATGGTAAACTTTTTAAGTAGGAAAAGTTCACATAAAAATAATGGTGGAAAATACAGTACAGACATGAGCCAGTCACATAGGCATTTGTTATGACTATCAAGACATACGTGTTACAGGTTAGATGTGTGCTGTACCATTATACGCCTGGCAGCGCAATCACTTTGTATACAAGAGACATGAGAAACACGTGTTGCGCGTGGGAACCCGTTGCGTTTGCTACATCTAGTTACGTCCAATTACATCAGATATGTCCAGTTCTCCCGTCAGTATTTCTGAGCTCTATTATAACCTTATGGGACCACGGACATATATGAAGTCAGATGTTGCCCGAACGGACATTATGCAGCACATGGCTATATTCTAATCATTGTCATTTTACAGGTGAGGAAACTGAGGCCCATGGGGTCTCAGGGTAAGTGGAAATTAGAGGCCCAAGTCGGCTGTCTCCTTCAAAATCAGCCTTAGTCACTGTTTCCTCCGTTAGCCCTTTGGAGGTCTACAAGCAGATGAAAGACAAAAGACCAGGGAATAATGATCACTGCCATTTATTGAGGTTGGAGCCCTGGTGGCGCAGTGGTTAAGAGCTATGGCTGCTAACCAAAAGGTGGGCAGTTCAAATCCACCCGTTCCTCCTTGGAAACCCTATGGGGCAGTTCTGCTCTGTCTTACAGGGCCACTATGAATCGGAATCGGCTGGAGGGCAATGAGTTTGGTTTCATTTTGGTTTTTTTTGCGATTTATTGAGCAACTACTATTCTCCAGGGCATTTTGCATAAACTGGAGTCCTTAGATGGTGCAAGGGTTAATGTGCTTGGTTGCTGATGAGAAGGTTGGAGGATCAAGTGCACCCAGAGGTGGCTCAGATGAAAGACCACTTCCAAAAAATCAGCCGTTGAAAACCCTGTGGAGCACAGTTTACTCTGACACACATGGGAACTCCATGAGGTGGGGTCAACTCAGCCTCCACTGGGTTTGCATAAACTCTCTATCCCTCACCTCCGCCCTCCCTGTGAGGTGTTACTGCACCCATTTCACAGCTGGGGAAACTGAGGTAAGCAAGCTTAAGTTTCTTCCTCCAAGTAAGAGGCAGAGCTAGAATTTAAATTCAGGTGAGTCTGATTCCAGAATGTAATCCACCTTCACACTCAATGCATGAATTCCTTTTGGGACATCTGAGCTTGATTGCCTCCAGGCAATGGGAGGCTTCCTACCTTGCAAAGTATGCCAATCCATGGCTGGGCAGCTCTAGCTGTAGTCTCCCTGCTTCCCAAAGGGTATTTCAAGCTCAGGACCTACGTCCTGCTCAGCTTGGTCTCCCCAGAGCCCAGCACCAGGCCTGGCCTTCATGACTTGGATCATTTTGAGTCATAGTTTCTCCCTTGTAAACTCCACACCTTAGTCTTGTTCTGTCCTCTGAGGCAAGAAAGACTCAACCTAATCTCCCCAAGGCCAGGCGGAGAGACGAGGAAATAAGCTTAAATCACATAAAATAGCGCATGTAAAGTACAGAACAGAGTCCCTGGCACATGGCACACACTCAAAAAAACGGACGCAGATATTATGATCATGATTATTTTTATTATTATTATCCGGAGCAGCAACCTCAGGACTATTTTAAGAACCCCAGGGGTCCTAAGTACACTCCCATTCAGAAGCCCACCCCGTAGCATATTAGGCACATTAAAAGGCACCCGAATTCCACACTGAAGGAAATTTCCTGTGGAAAAAAAAACTCTGGAAGGGATTTTGTAATTTGGCTCTGGACATTATTTTCCATTTTGACTCTAAAACTTCCTTTCCAGATATTAGGGCTAATCTTTTTTTTTTTTTTTAATTTCCTTTAAGTGTCAAACACTACTGTTTGAGGAGTCCAGGTGAAGAAACTGAGGCACAGGGGACAAAGCCTCTTGCCCAATGAGACACACTTAGTGGCGGCAGCTGTGACAGCGAAGTGGGGGGGTGAGAAGAGGGACAGATGAGGTGGAGTGGCAAAGGTCAAGGGGGCAGAGGAAATTCTTGAGGCTGGTGTGGGTGGGGGTCCCAGGTCCCTCGACACCACAGTCCCCCGCCTTCTCGCCCTTCCTGTTTAATTGCTCCAGCTAACGGTTCAGGGCTAAAGCTTCCTCAAGGTCTTATCTTCGCCTTCACCATTTTTCTTTCTGGGCAATGAAGTTGCAAATCCGTTTCCAGCACTCGGATGGGTTTTTTTTAAATGTGGCCTCCATAACACTATTTAACATGCACTGCTAAAAACTCGATAAACAGCCACCGTCGTTTACAGATTAGGTCTTCACATGACGAAATGATTTATTTAGAAGATTCCTCTCTTTCTCTCTCTCTCTCTCTCTCTCACACACACACACACACATACATGCACTCTCTCTCTCTTTCCATTCCTTGGCTAAGAACATATTAATCAGAAATTAAGGCCGCAGGAGGAGCGGGGTGAGAGTGATGGGGGGCGGTGAGAGAAGGGGGTTCTTGGAGAGAGGTGAGGGAGAGACTGGGAGGTGAGGAGACACAGGGCAGGTGACAGAGGGAGGCTGGGGGGGCTCAGGAAGAAGGAGGGGCCAGGGTCAGGAAGGGGATGGGAGGAGAAAGGAGGATGTGGAGGGCAGGATGAAGCTGGAGAGAGAAGGAAGGGCTGGGGGTGCTGGTCAGAGAGGGAGGGGGAGAGGAGGACAGGGAACAAGGAAAAGAAGAAGTGAGAAAATGAGAGAAAGGACTAGAAGAGGCAGAGAGAGACAGACTGTAGGATAGAGACAGAGAGAAAAAGAGATGGAGAAAGAGAACAGAGAGAGAGAGACACAAAGAAGAAAAACAGAGAGACCAGGACAAACACAGAGCGAAAAAGAGAGACTCAGAGAGCAGGGAGAGAAAGAGAGAGATACAAAATTTCCTTTTCATATATTGGAGCTTATCCTTTTTTTCCTTCCAGTGCCAAACACTCCTGTTTGAGGAATCTGCGTGAGGAAACTGAGGCACGGGTCTGTGAACTGGGGCAGGTGGCACAGGAGTTCAGAGACACAAAGAAAGAAAGAGAGAGGGAGAGAGAAAATGGCAGAGACAGAGGGAACGAGACAGAGGTGAAGAGAGAGAGAAGAGAGAAAAAAAGGAGAGGTGGGAGAGACAGAGAGAAGTTGGGGAGAAAAGAACCGACTATGGGTAGCTTAAGAAAACAGAGAGGAAGAAGGGATGCAAAACAGAGAGCCCAGAAAAGGAATACAGAGAGGACAGAAAGGGGTCTAAATGTGGGGAACCTGGGTGCCAGATAAAATGGGTCCACAGGTGAGACAGCCCCATGGATCCCCTCATCACTGACCAGGCCAGGCCCCCACCCAGCATCCCATCTGTGGAGTAGCCACCTTCCCTGTTCAAGGCCCCCCTCCCGAAGTCCAGAGCCCCTGCCTTGAGTAGAGCAAGAACCACACGCAGTCTGTTTGGTAGAACCTTCTCCACTGCTCCTGGTCAGGCGTGAGAGAGCCAAGCCGGCTGGGCTGTGGCCGGACTGTCTCTCTGGGGTGAGAAAAGAGCTTATCCACTCACTTGGCATCTCCTTTTTATTTTTTCATGCATACACATACATTTATATAAATTTCTTTAAAACATAAATATATATGTACAAATCTCGCTCTCTCTCTTTTGCAAGCCCGTGAGATAAGCAGGCCTGGAGCGGAGGCTACAACGATAAGGAGATCAGGAGGGATCACTTCATTTGTTGTAAGATACTCCAGGAGGGGTATTTTGCTCTCAGAAGACCAAGCGGAAGGTTATCTAAATAAGCTAGGTCTGAACTAACCCAGAGCTGCTCCCCACTGGGACATTAATGGTACAAAGAGCAAAAGACAGGAGGGTGAAGATGAGTTATAATGATTATTTGATTATCTTGGGCTTTAACAAACCCAGCCAGTTCGTCTGGGTGTGAAAAATTAGCTGTTCTCACAGCGGCAAATTTCACAACATTCAGTGTTATATATCTTTTTCTCCAGAGAGGAGGCGGGCACTTGGCTCTGGGGTCTGGGCTGACAAGGGTGTTTATTCTCTCAGTTGTGGCCCGGAAGCCCGGTCCCCTGGACCAGGAAATAGCCCAAGAATTCTGGGTCAGTTTAAGGAATGTTCTGGTGTTTGACAGCCTAAAAAAAAAAAAAAAAAAGGAAAAATACAGATTGGCTCCAGAATGGTGCCGTGTTAGCTTTCTTAAAAAATAAAATGTAAAAAACCAGGAGGTTTACCACCCAGTGAAAAGCCATTTCTTTCTAGAATTGCACTGCCCAATATGGTGGCCGCTCCCCACTTGTGGCTACTGAGCACTTGAAATGTGGCGTGTCCGAATCGAGATGAGTTGTAAATGCAAAAGACACACTGGATTTTGAAGACTTAGTAGGGAAAAAAAAGTAATATATCACTTTAATAATATTGTTATATTTATTAAGGACTAAAATGAAGATACTTTTGGATATTTTGGGCTAAAGAAAGCAAATGATTAAAATTAATTTCATCTGTTTCTTTTGACGCTTGAAAAATATGGATACTAGGACGTTTTAACTTCTGCATGTGTCTCCCGTTACGTTTCCATTGGACGGGCTGCCTTAGATGCTGGGTCTCGTACACAGTAGGCCATTAGGTAGCCACAGACTCCAATTGTTTGGTTAGGACAGCAGTAAATTAGAGGACTTCCTGCCGGGTGTTCAGCACTGGCTTGGCCCAGAGGTTCGTAACAAATGTCAGTATGTTAAGACCTGGCTTCAGAGGAAACTTTTCTCAGTGGCTCTTCGATTCAGACCCACAGACTTGAACAGCCTATTCTCGGGGCTTCAAAACACCTACTACATGCCAGCACGTTATTTAGCTGGCATCGTTTAGCCATAACACTGTCCTAAGGGGTGGAGTCTGTTTTGTCCACACGTTGTCGTTGATGCTGTTGTTAGGTGCCGTTGAGTTGATTCCGACCCATAGCGACCCCATGTGACAGAGTAGAGCTGCCCATAGGGTTTCCTAGGCTGTAATCTTTACAGAAGCAGATCACCTGGTCTTTCTTCCTTGGAGCCACATGCAGAGCAGTTAATGGAGGCTCAGAAAGGTTTTTTTTTCCCCCAATGGCTTTTATTTATAGGGTCGCTATGAGTCAGAATAGACTTGACGGCATCGGGTTTTTTTTGGTTTTTGTTTATTGAGCACTTACTATGCCCTGCGCCAGCACTCGACACTAGCTACCTCATCTCATCCTCACCAAAACTCTCTGCGGCAGGCATGGTGATTACCCCCATTTGCCAGATGAGGAGACTGAGGCTTGGAGAGGTGAAGTGATTTGCCCAAGTTTCCCCAGTTAGTGGGATTTGTGCCCGGGAGGTCTGGCTCCAGGCTGCAGTTTGAAAGAGAAGCCACAAGGAGCCCGAAGGCTCAATAGTGCAGTCAGGTACTCTATACTACCCCCAGGTACACTCACTGCTGTGCTGGGCTCAGGGAGCACAGAGAAACGAGGCATAATCCCCACCATACCGGCGCTCACACCCTTCTCCAGGTCCAGAGCTATTCCGGGTATGGACAAAGCCAGGGAGGAAGCTGGAGGAGATGGAAGGGCTTCCTGGAGGAAGGGGCATTGCCCTTGGGCCTTGAAGAATGAGGAGACCAGCACCTGGAAGGGTCTTCCAGGCAGAGGGAACAGTGTGGGCAGGTGCAGGAAGGTGTGAGTCGGTATCTTGTTCCTCTCCTGTTAAATGCAGCTGCTAATAGCCACCCTGACTCCTTTGCCAAAAAACCAAAAACGAAACCTGTTGCTGTCGAGTCAATTTCCGCTCATAGCGACCCTGCAGGACAGAGTAGACCTGCCCCATAGGGTTTCTGAAGCTGTAATCTTTACAAAAGCAGACTGCCACATATTTCTTCCACAGAGCGGCTGGTGGGTTAGTAACCAAGCTCTTAACCACTGCACCACCAGGGCTCCTGGACTCCTTTACAGGCCTTTGCAGATGTCCATTGATACAACAGGCAGAAAGTGGTTTGGAAAGTGAAAGTGATATTTGTCACCATCATAGTTCTGCCTCTGCCCTTAGTCCACACCTCCTCCACAGCTTCCTCTTACCTTCTCCTTCCTTAAGTCATAAAATCCTTTTCTTGCCCCGCTCCACTCCAACCCCTGAATATTAAGATATGCCCTCATTCGGAAGGTCTTTGGGTGAAGGAAGGGAAATCTGACAGAAATCTGGAGCACATTGTGTTCATGAGAATAGTCTTTGGCATGGAGCAGTCCTGGGTTCTAGTGCTGCCTCTGCCCCTTATTTGCTGTGTGGCCTTGGGCAGCAACCCCAACTCTCTGAGCCTCAGTTGCCCCACCTGTAAAATGGGCAGTCATGCTGCCTCTCGTCCAGATGAGGCATTATGTAGGATACAGTGGATCAAGGTAACAAGAAATGCTCCATAAATGGTCATTCCTAGGTACCTGTGGGAGAGACAGCTAATTGCCTCCCAATACCCATTTTCCCACCTTCCTTTCTGGTGAACTTGGACACAGTGGGCCCAGCTGAAAGAATATATTTCCCAGCTTTCTTTGCAGCTAAGATGGCCAATGAGATGTCAGTTGAGGTCACAGAGTGGGGGTCTTGGAAAAACTCTTTAAAAGGGGCAGCACTGCGGGCTCAGTGGCAAAATTCTCATCTTCCATGTGGGTTCGATTCCAGCCATTGCACCTCACGTGCAGCCACCAGCCATTTGTCAGAGGAGGCTTGCGTGCTACTGTGGAGTGGTGTCCCTTAACCCTTTCCCATCCTTCAGCCTTCATGAGCCTGGAATGAGAATGGGGAGTCTGGAGACGTCCCTCTAACTAGGGAGGAGCTTCATGGCCCAATGGCCCAATGACCCCCACCCACCTCCAGAGGCCCCGGACATGTGGCCAGAGCTACTTGTAAGGGCAGGAATGAAGATGATGAACTTGACCAAAGCCATTGGGGCATGGTTTGCTGACAACACCAAGGGCTTGTAGCATATTACCACCACCATCATCATCATCATTACTGGACAAAGCCAGACTCTGTCTTCTCTTTCTTTCACCCACCCGAATGCCCCAGCACCCTTCTCCCGGGACATCTTGGCTTTGGTCCCTCCATTCTCCGCCTCACTCCCTGTTTCTTCCTTTTATGTCGTCTGCCCCCCACCGCCGTCTCCTCTCCCCTTTCTCCTTCCTCTTTATTTTATCTCAACTTGCCACAAATCTGTTCCCCTACAAAGCAGCTGCCATCTTTGTTCTGGGCCATTATCTGCGGCAGCGCGGCCCGAGTGGGCCGCCGGGCAGACAATCACCGGGTAATAGAGTGTCTGCGAGCTATTGTGGAGTGTGTCCGAGCCGATCCATCACCAGACGCCTGACACCGTGCGGGCAGCAGCCGGAAAACCCGCTGGGCCACTCTCGGAATCTCCCACTGCCCTTCTGTGTTCAGGGACCAGGACCAGGATGGACCCTTTGGGGTGACAGTGGCTTTTCTTAAAGCCAGAAGGGCAGGGACGGACTCTGGCTTTTTAGAACCTGCTAAGGTCCTCGTAGCTGTAGCTCATTTAATCTACACTCCAGCCCTATCGGGGAAGGTAGCTTATTGAGCAGATCATATGGATTGAAGAGATAACAAAAATGAGTTGCCGTGGGATCAGCTCTGACTCACGATGACCCCGCGTGTGTTAGAGTAGAACTGTGCTCTACGGGGTTTTCAGTGGCTGATTTTTCAGAAGTAGATTGCCAGGACTTCCTTCCGAGGTGCCTCTGGTAGAATTTGAACAGCCAACCTTTCAGTCAGTAGCCTATTGAACAGATGTGAGGACTTCGAGAGGGAAAGTCACTTGCCTGGATCGCACAGCACAGTAGAGGCACAGCTGGGGCTCAAAGTCAGCTTTGCCACAAAGTCTGAAGCACCAGGTGACGCAGTTTCCTGCAACTTCTTTTGCAGGACATGAAATGTTTTGCACCATCAGCTCAAGGGATGGTGGTCCAATGTCTGCAGGACCATATTCTAGGCGCTGAGTGGGAAGAGTTATTATAAGGGACTTACACCAGCCACCTCCCTCTACCCTAGCCTGGAGTCGGCAGTCTGAGGGAAAACGTGGGGTGGGGGAGCGGGGAGGCTGAATGGAATATTTCTCATGGCATGGAAGGGAGTGTGGTGAATAAGAACAGCACAAGCTTTCGAGCCAGATGCCTGGTTCACCTCCTAGTTCTGCTGCTCCAGCTGTGTGACTTTCATCAAGTGGCTTCACCCCTCTGTGCTTCAGTTGCCTCATCTGTGATAATGATAGTTCTTAGCTCATGGGTTTGTTGAGAGGATCCAATCCATAAGAGAAGGGCCCAGGCGCTTAGTAAGTAAGCATCATGTAAGTATAAGATATTTTTCTTCCTGCAGATCCTATTTAGGGCCCAATGTTTTATTTACATTGTACCTTTTACTCCCAACAACAAACCCAAGCAAAGTTGGTACAATTATTCCCATTTCACAGATGCGGAAGTTGAGGCTCAGAGCCTTGTTAGATCACTCAGCTGGCAAAATAATACATGCTCCCTTGTGTAGTCTTCAGGCATTAATTGATCACCTACTATGTGCTAGGCTTTGTTCTAGGTGCTACAAAAGTGTGGCTTGATAGCAGCAACCAGCTTTGTCAGGTGTTCTTTTCTGTGCAAAATATTTCAGTGCATGAGCTCAGTTAATCCACTAGCAATCTTTGGAGGTAGATGCCATTATCCCCATTTTATAGATTAGGACACTGAGGTACTGAGAGGTTAAGCAACTGGCTGAAGGTCAGAGTCCATAAATAGGACTTCCAAGACTGTGCCCTAGCAGCCTGAGTCCACAAATGGAGAGAGACAAAATAGCCTTACCTGACAGCACTCTTACCCACCCCAAAGTCACTGTCTAGTGGAAGAGGTCGGCTGTGGAGGCCAGTTATGGAAGTCAGCTCTGGAAGCCCCTAACTAGGGTGTTGAGAAGAGTTATTGGTTGCTGTCGAGTCGGCTCCCATTCATGGCGACCCTATGTGTGTCAGAGTAGGACCGTGCTCCATAGGGTTTTCTATGGCTGGTTTTTCAGAAGTAGACCACTAGGCCTTTCTTCTGAGGTACCTCTAGGTAGACTTGAACTTTCAATGTTTTGGTTAGCAGCCGAGCGCATCAACTGTTTGCACCACCCCAGGACTCCCAGGAATAACTGCTGTTGTTGTGTGCCATCAAGTCTATTCCTACTCATAGTGACCCCATGTGACAGAGTAGATAGAACTGCCTCATAGGGTTTCTAGGCTGTGATATTTACGGGAGCAGGTAGCCAGGTCTTTTCTCCTGGGACAGCTGGTAGATTTGAGCCACTGACCTTTCAGTTAGCAGCCAAGCACTTAACCATTGCACCAACGAAGAATTAAAAAAAAAATAGCACCACCCAAATGGAGAGGCCACCCCAACTGGCTCTGGGAGATCAGAGGTGGACTCAACCACTTGCTGCTTAGGGTATCAGGGAAGGCTTCCTGGAGGAGGAAGGGCAAAACTGGGACTGCTGGAGATCATCGCAGGTCAGACAGGATCTCATTTGGCTAGGCGGGACTCAGGGGAAGAGAGAATCAAGATGCTCTGGACATTAATCTGGGCGGAAGACAGGGGCTTTGCAGAGGTGGCTGAGAAATCTCAACGTGTTCTCCAGGGATCAGTTGCTCATTCAGACATTTTTTTATTGAGCTCCTACTACATACCAGACCATAGGTCTGTGCTGGGGAAACAGCAGTGGAAAAAGTTCCAGCCCTTACGCTGCTCGCAGTTGAACTTGTTCGGTTCCATCAAGTCCATTCTGACTCATATCAATCCCATATGACAGAGTAGAACTTCCCCATAGGATTTCCTAGGCTGTAATCTTTAAGGGAGCAGATTGCCAGGTCTTTCTCCCTCGGATCCATCGGGTAGGTTTGAAGCACCAACCTTTAGGTTAGCAGCCGAGCAAGGGACCAGTTATAATACAGAGCAACACGGGCTTGGTTGAGAAACACAGGGACTGCAGGGCTCCCAAAGGCGCTCCCACCAGGCCAAAGAGCCATGGAAGGGGGCTCCTTGGGGGCTGGCGCCTTAGCTGCACCTCAGAAGATGAGATGGAGGGAGACAGAAAGAAAAAAAAAAGGGCATCGGAGAGGCTGGCTCAGTGTTCAGGTCCCTGCAGTGGGTGAGGTTTGAGATCACCTCAACAACAGACCTGTCACCCAGCTCTTCATGCTGAAGTTGGCACGGAAGTGCTCAAATGGAATGTACTTGGAGCGAAGGTCCATCAAGATCAAAGTTACGACCTCCTGTATCCTCAGAGTGCCTTTGTGTCTCAGACCCTGTGCTTCATGCATACACTATCACTTTCCATCAACCTTGCAAGGGAGGTTCTATCATACCTATCGGAGCCCTGGTGGCGCAGTGATTAAGAGCTTAGCTGCTAATCAAAATGTCAGCAGTTCAAATCCACCGGCTGCTCCTCGGAAACCCTATGGGGCACTTCTACTCTGTCCTATAGGGTTCTATGAGTTGGAATCAACTCAACGGCAACGGGTTTAGTTTTTGGCTTGCTATCATACCCATTAAGGAGCTCTGGTGGCACGGCGGTTAAGCACTTAGCTGCTAACAGTAAAATTGGCAGTTCAAATCCACCCAGTGGCTCTGCAAGAGAAAGATCTGGCAATCTGCTCCCATAAAGAGTACAGTCCAGAAAAACCTGCGGGGCAGTTCTACTCTGTCACATGGGTCACAATGAGTTGGAATTGACTCAACGGCACCTAATGACAGCAATACATTCCAGTCATTGCAGCACAGCGGAAGTAGCAAGAGTAGTGGAAGCATTAGGGTATTAATCGTAACAATAACAACCTCAGGAGGAACTGCCATCCATTTTTAAGCACCTGCTGTCTGCCAGGCTTTGTGTTACTATCATTTATTGAGCACCGGTTCCATGCTGTGAGCTGTAGTAACAACAGAGCCACCCCTTACGTCCCGTTTACTGAGTGTGTCCACTGTACCAGCCACCTGCCCCGGGTTAATTGCTTAGCTGATGTGACTCCCAGCAATCCCCTGAGGGGTTAGCCCATTTCTCAGATGAGGCAAGTGGTGCCCAGAAGGGTTCAGGGATTTCCCTGGGCCATACGCCAGAAGAAGCAGAGCCGGGGGCCGCCCTCCGGGCTCCGAGGCCAAGGCGGCCTGCTCTGCAAGAGGCAGAACTGCTTCATGTGAAGAAGGAAAGAATGGATTCGGGAGTTTAGCCCACTGCAAATGGCCAGCCCTCGATAGCCAGGAGGCTACCCCCAGGCTGACATTCTCCTCTCTTTGTTCCGTCTTCTCTCCCTCAACTTCCTGGCAGTTTTTTTTTCCAGGGTGCTGGGTCCTGGCTCTTTCTTTCTTGAGTCATCTTTGCTTTTCTCTCCTGCTCTCCCCCAAAGCCCCTTTGCTCTCTCTTCTCTTCCCGTTCCTGGGCACACACCCTTTCTTGGCCCTGAGTCTGGTGATGGAGGGTAAGATGCAACCTTGCTGGGAGATCCCGGAAACGGAGGCCTGGGGGCTGGGGGACCCCAACTCAGCAGTCCCAGCCTTTGCTTGGGGGTGGTAACTGGGGGTCGAGGGTGTGGGCCTGGGGGAGGTCTCCAGCTCAAGGAGGCAGGCAGGTGCAGGGAAGCTTGGGAACAGCAGGGGGGGCTGTGAGGCCGGCCTGAAGGCAGTGGGGGCTGGCTGCCTGGAAAAACCCTCCAGACCAGCGTCCTTTGGGACAATGCCAGGGTGGGGAGAGGTCAGGGGGCCACAAGGAAGATGGGAGACCTGGCCAGGGTTATGAAGGAGAGGCTGAAAGGTGCCGTCAGATGGCAAGACCCGAACCAGAATTATGGACGGGGGAGGGATTGAGGATGGGGGGGGACTATGTGTGTGTGTGGAGGGCAAGGAGATGGACTCTGTGTGTGTGTGTGTGTGTGTGTGTATGTATATATGCAAGACGAAGGTGGAATGTGTATGTATCGTGTATAAATGAAACTGGGTGTGCTGTGTATAAGCGTGTGTGTGTGTGATGGACACGGACTTGTGCATGCGTGCATGTGGGGGGATGTGGTAGATTCTACGTGTGTGTGTGTATGCGTGTGTATAAAGGAGGCAGATATAAGAAGACGTTAAGGCACCTCCTGGCTGCCACATTTCCAGGAACACAAACGCTTAAGTCTCTTTACCCCACTGCTGCTTAAAAGCAAATGCAAAAACACATAGTTCTATATTTTTCCCTTTAAATTCAAGAGTGGCCGCGAATTTCAGGGGAGGTGGCCGCGAGCCGGCAGGCTGCGGTAATTAACAAAGGAGACTGGGTTTCCCGTGCCTCTGTATTTACTGATCTATGCATGCACACACAAGGTGAGATGGGATGAATGGCTAATTTCCCAGCGGCTTTTGCTCCTGCTTGCTGCAAAGTTGTGAACAAAATGACTGGCCATGCACTGAACTGGCTTACACAGCTCTCCATATGGAAATTAAGATAATCCAGGGCCCAGCTTTGTGTCTCAGCTACGGAGGGGGAGCAAGGAGGGAAGGGGAGGGGGCCAGGGAGGCTCCAAAGAGACGGGGTGAGGCTCCCGGGCCTTTCAGAAGAACAGTTTACTGCTCGGGCTGGGGAATTTAGCTAGATTTTGTTGGTCAAACACTTAGGAGAATGTAGTCTTCCACCTCCCCCGGCCCCCACACCCGCTCCCCACCACTTCCTTTCTTCTGCTCAACCCTCGGCGGGGATGTAACACTTGGTCCAGGGGAGGAAGGTTTTAGGCAGCCATACAAAAGAGGAGGGATTATGGGTAAGGTCAGAGGGCGCCAGGGATTAGAGATATGATGTATTAAGAGGGCAAGATTGCCAGGAATACTTTCCGTTTCTATGAAGCCTGTGTTAATTGATGGGAAAAATCTCTCCCCCTACCCGCCCCCCTACCACCACCATCTCCTCTCTTTGCTCCAAATTCGGCCTCTTTTTTCCTGTCCTTGCTCAGCTCTCTCCTGTGCCTTTCTCTCTTTCTGCTGGGCCCCAATCTCCCTCTAGCCACTGCTTTTCAGATGTGTTGAGAATACAAAAGGAGGGTAGAATGTTCTAGGTGAGGCAGTGCCATGTAGGGGTTTAAGTTTGGGCACTCACTTCAGATGGCCTGGGTTCACAGCCTGACCCCTGTGTGAACACACACACACACACACTACATATGTGTGATTAGGGGAGTTACTCAGCCTCTTGGAACCTCAATTTTCTAATCTGTAAAATGGGAACCACAAATGACAATCACCACTTCATTCACTTTTTTTTAATACCTGCTGTGGGCCAGGTGGAGACCCTGAGTGGTGCAAAAGGTTAACACGCTCAGCTGCTAACCGAAAGGCTGGAGATTCGAGTCCACCCAGAGGTACCTCAGAAGAAAGGCCTGGCAATCTGAAAAACGTCTGAAAAATCAACCATTGGAAACCCTACAGAGCTCAGTTATATTCTGACACACACGGGGTCGCCATGGGTCAGAGTCGACTTTACGGCAACTGGTCTGGTGGGCCAGACGCTGTGCCGGGTGGTTTGGATTGGATATAGCAGTACGCCAGCTCCCTCCCCTCTGGGAGCTTACATACTAGTGTGGGAGACAGACCACAAGCAGGTAAGTCAGTCAATTAACAAACTGATGGCTGATCGTGAGTTTGCAACAAAGGAAGTGAACAGGGCACAGTGGCTGAGGCCGACAAAAGGAGAGAACGTGGGAGGGAAGGCTGTAGTGCTGGAGTAGCCAAGGAGAACATCCCTGAGGAGGTGTCCCCGAAGTGAAACCTAAAGGCTGAGAAGGAGCCAGGCTGGTGCAGAGCAGGGGTTGGGGAAGGTTCTCCAGGCAGAGGACACAGCAAGTGCAAAGACCCAGGGAGGACAGGAGCCAGGAGCAGGGAGGAGACCAGCAGGAAGGGGCCCGGGTACTATGGGATACCTGCAGGAGGTGAAGTTGGAGAGCAAGACGGGAACTATGCAGAGGAGCTTTATTAAATTGGAAGTCCCGAGGAACCCACTGGAGGGTTTTATGCAGGGAAGTGACATAAACAAGATGCCATTTGCATTTTTACAAGATCACTCTGGTGGTGCCAGGTCATGGAGAGGGCACAGCAGAGACAAAAGGGAACCAGGAGGTTAGGGTGCCATTCCGAGCACAGACTCTGGAGCCAGATGACCTGGGTTAGAAGACCCGGCTTCTCTACTTCCCAGTTCTGTGACCTTGGTGACATGACCACTCAGAACCTCAGTTTCCTCATCTATAAAATGGGCATGACAGTAATATTCACCTTGTAATGAGACTTAAAATAGTCTATGTATGGAAACAACTAGAAGAATATTTAATATCTGCGCACGTTTTTAGTGCTGTATGTTGTCGCAAGTCAGCTCCAATACACGGTGACTCCATGTACAAAATCAAACTTTCTATCACTACCGTAAATTAGAAAGCCAGTGTCTCTTGCCACAAATTGAAAGTAGTCATAAAAATCAATACAAATTAAAAACAACAAAATAATGCTATTAAATTTAAGGCAAACACCTTTGCCAGCTGAAAGCTCCAGACCTGGTTATGTTCTCTCTTTCTTAAAAAAACGGGGATGGTAGGGTGAGTAATCATCGTTGTGTGCCGTTGAGTCAATTCTGACTCATAGGAACCCTATAAGACAAAGCATAACTGGCCCATAGGGTTTCTGAGGAGTAGCTGGTGGATTTGAACTGCCGACCTTATGATTAGCACCCTGAGCTCTTAACCACTTTGCCACCAGGGCTCGAAGTAATCACTAGAAAGGTGTTAAAGACCTACCAGAGCCAACTGAGACTTTCTCCACGCTGGAATCTCATAGTTGGAGGAAGACAATAGGGAAAAAAAAAACAATAATTTCTCACCACTTGAGTCAATGTTCCTTAACGCCGTGTTTGTGAACTACTTCACAAGCTGTCCTTTAGCCCTGTGCTAAAGTTAGAAACCCTCGTGGTGCAGTGGTTAAGCACTCAGCTGCTAACCAAAAGGTTGACAGTGGGAACCCGCCAGCCGCTCCCCGGGAGAAAGGTGTGGCAGTCTGCTTCCGCAAAGATCACAGCCCTGGAAACCCTACGGGCAGCTCTACTCTGTCCTGTAGGGTTGCGGTGAGCCAGAATCGACTGGACAGCAATGGATTTGGTCCTAAAGTCAGAGGCCCTCGGGAGGTGCAAACAGTTTGTGCTTGACTACTACCCGAACATTTGGTGGTTCAACCCCACCCAGCGGTGCCAAGGGAAAAAATCCTGGCAATCTGTTTCCATAAAGATTACAGCCAAGAAAACCCTACGGAGCAGTTCTATTCTGCTACACGTGGGGTCATCGTGAGTTGGAATTGACTCAACGGCAATGTGTTTTTGGGTCCTAAAAGTTGCATTATACAATATGGTAGCCATGGCTACAAGTGGCTATTTAAATTGAACAAGATGAAAAATTCAGTTCTTTGTTCTCACTCTCCACCTGTCGCGTGCTCAGCGGCAGCACGTGGCTAGTGGCTACCATATTGGGCGGTGCAGAGGAATATTTCCGGCGCTGCAGAAAGTTCTACTGAGCAGCGCTGCTCTAAAGGGTTTTCTTCGGATGCGGGGTTTTCAGGGCTCGTTGACGTGAGCGTATTTCAACACTCCTTTCTCTAAGTGCTGGTGAAAGGGGTCAGGTCAGTAACCTCTAGCAACAGCAGGAAAACAGATGGGGCCAAGGCTCCAATAAGGCAGATAGGGCATCACCTCTGGCCTTGTGAAGCTCACCAAGAAGCCCCCTCCCACCTCTGGGTCCTTGGAGAGAAGACCTTGCTGCTGTCTCACTGTCCCCTTCCCTACCACACTGCATCCAAAAAAACCAACCCAAATCCTACTCTGTCGATCGCTGCCTGGCTTATAGACAATTCAGGATGCATCACGGAGAAAGGAAGAGGAAGGTAGGCAGTTTGGAAACTGTAGATTTTCCGCAAAGTGATCACTGAATCCATTTGTCTATTTGATCATTTAAGTTGGAGGTTTTCTAGCCAACTTAAGTGTCCCGTTTCACACAATGAGCCATATTGGTCCCTGTTCAACCTTCTCCTTTTTTTCCTCGTTAAAACAAAGGCTTGGTTGGGGCTCAAGGGTGGATGCTTATTACCTTAATTCAAGTCCTAACTCAGTAGCTGTGTGACCTTGGGCAAGCCACTTAACCTCTCTGAGCCTCAGTTTCTCCATCTGCAAAACGGGGATTCATGGTAATATAGCCCTCATAGGATTTGACGAGACAACCTATACATGGCTAGTGGTTTTGTTAAAAAGTTCTTATTACTGGAAAGATTAAATAAGATGTTTGTAGATGCTCTTTTCAGAATATAAGGAGACGCAAAAACAATAAAGTCGTGGGAATCCTGCCATTAATAATAATCAGTGACAAATTTACTATCCGAGGGGAAGCCACTCTTGGCATCCAATTTCCCAGATCCCAAAGATCTCTGACCTCCCTCCCAACATTCCAAGATTCCCATGGTAGATATCATTAATGTCCACAATATCCACTTCTCTACTTCCAGGTTCAGGGTGGTGAACCAAAAAACCAAACCAGTTGCCGACACGTCGACCCTGACTCACGGAGAGCCCACGTGTGTTAGAGTAGAACCATGCTCCACGGAGTTTTCAATGGCTGAGTTTTCAGAAGTAGATCACCAGGCCTTTCTTCCGAGGCACCTCCAGGAGTGCCAACCTTTCATTTAGTAGCTCAGTGTTTACCTGTTTGTACCACGCAGGGACTCCTCCCCTAAAAAAATTCCTCCCCTAAAGGGGTTACAAAAAAAAAAAAAAAAAACAGGGCTTACAAGCACCCTTGAAATTAGATGCGGTCACGTGACAGGTTCTGGCCAATTCAGTATGAGCAAAAGTAGTCACATGGCTTCCTGGTCAAAGCATTTCATTTCTGGTGCTCAGTGCTTCAGTGCTCTCTTCCTTTGCTGCACAAATTTGAGAAACATATGTTACAATGGCCTTGTCGTAAAATGGCAGTGGCTTCTCCAGCTTGGATCCCTGGGTGACTTCAAACAGCAGAAGGGCACCTGCTGACCCACGCTGGACAAATGGAACGGGCCTTTGCTGTTTTAAACCATGAGGTCATCGGACTGCTTCTTACCATGGCATGACCTAGCCAATCCTAACTAATGCAATTCAGTTAGCCCTTTCCCAAGGCTACATACATACATGGAATTTAGCTTTGCTCCTAAACTGATGCCTGTTCCGGATTCCACTGCTGAAGGATTTATCAGCTCTGGGTCCACCTATGACTGGGTGGGGTCCACCTAAGGTCATTAAACTTCTCCGCCCTCCACTCCCCACCTGACCTTCAACCTACGCTCAGATCACAATCTGGCGCGTCATCCAGACGTGTACCCCAGTTGGAAAACTAAGACTCAGACCTCACTAGTCAATACCAAGAGTTCCAGAAAGAATTTCAGTGACTGACCAAACTTCCTCCCTTTGTCTGCACCAAACGCCTGCCAAACATTGCATAATTTGGCTCAGGTCCAGAAGCATGTTAGCGGTGACACTTTAAAGAACCCACATCAATACACACAAGACACCACAGAGAATTCAATCCCCTCTTTCCAAATAAAAGGGACATATTGCTCTCGCAAAGAGCCACATTGCTAATTTGGCAAAGGCTTTCCTAGTTAGGAACACCAGTAAGGTCCTTGAAATACTGTGAGAATTTTGGGTTTTAAGAAAAGTAAGAAAATAATTACACGAGTCTAAATTATCTGCTAAATGAAATTGTTCTTTAGTAGGCTGTTGAGTTTCTTTTTTTTGTCAGCTTCAAGTGTTGTTTGGCGGCTAAAGAACTACATTCTGTACTAATTGTGTAATTTGTATGGTATTTGTCATTCCTTTACTTAAAAAAAAAAAAAGAGCAAAAACAACAACAAAAATCTAATAGGCAAATGCCCTGGTCTTTGGATTTTCCAGGATGTTCTTGGGTGGATGGGGAAATTGAGGACTGGTTTCTGGGTTTACGCTCAACTACTAACCTAAAGGTTGATGGTTTGAACCCACTCAGCGACGTTTAGCAGCACTGCAAAAGAAAGGCCTGGTGATTGGCTTCTGTAAAGATTACAGCCAAGAAGCCTACGGAGCAGTTCTATTCTGTAACACATGGGGTCACCATGAGTTGAAATTGACTGGATGGCAATGGGTTTGGTTTTGGGGTTTGGTTTTCTGCTTCTGTAAGGCAAGGGTTTGAGAGGCTGGGATGAGAATGTGAGATGTCGGGGCTCTGGGAAGACCCCAGAAAGGTGAGGCTTGGAGTCTACGCTGACCACCACTGAGGAAAGAATTATTAGCTCTGAATCCACCCAAGGCCAGTCTTGCCCTCTGTTCTTCTGATCTCGGAGCGTTGTTTTATAAATAATATTCCTCTGGGTTTTTCCTTTAAAACTAACAAGTACAAGGAAGCTGTTATGGACTGTTGCCCACATATCTATGTTGAAGTCTTAATCCCTGTACCTGTGGTGTGACCCTGTTTGGAAATAGGGTTTTTCTTTTGTTATGTTAATAAGGTCATACCTAATAGGATGAGTCCTAAACTTAATCCCTTCAGAGTGGGGTCTTATAAAGGGAACAGAGACAGACACACGGGGCGGGGGGGTGCCATGTGAAGAAGGAGACAGATGCTGTTATAAGCAGAAACGGAGTGCCCGGGACTGCTGGCAGTCACCAGAATCTAGGAGAGAGGCCCGCAGAAGGAATGGACACAGCAGAGACCCTAAATTGGACTTACAGCCTCCAGAACTATGAGAAAAAAAAAAAAAAGTTCTGTTCTTTAAAACCACCCACTTTGAGATATTTTATCATGGCCAAACCCCAAAAACCTATTGCCATCGAGTCAATTCTGACTGATAGCAACTCTACAGGACAACGTAAAACTGCCCCAGAGGGTTTCCAAGCCTGTAAGCCTTTATGGAAGCAGTCTGCCACATCTTTCTCCCGCGGAGTGGCTGCTGGGTTCCAACCACTGACCTTCTGGTTAGCAGCAGAGCGCTTAACCACTCTGCCACCAGGGCTCCCTAGGAAACTAGGACAGAAGTTGATAAAAACAAAAACCACTCATGATCCCTCTACCCAGTGCTTGTCATTGCTAGCACTTTCGTTTGAAATTTAAAGTGAATACTAAACCATTCATTAAAGTGATGTTAAATGAGCACTCTGTTGTTGGTGTGAGTCGCCACGGAGTCGGCAACGTTGCCGAAAACGTTGCCTGGTCCTGCACCACCTCCATGGTCTTTGATACATTTCAGCCCATTGTTGCAGCTGAGCACCTAGACCATGTCAAGTCCTGTGTTGTCCTGGGGACACACAGGTGGTAAGACAGCCCCAGGAGGCAGTATGTGTAGAAGGTAAGAGCAGAGACTTTGGGGTTGATTGCTTGAGTTTCAGTCCTCACCTGGCCACTAATTAGCTCTCTGAATTAGGCAAATTAATTAATAACTCTGAACCTCAGTTTTCTCACCAGAAGATTGAGATGTTGATACTAGTAAAAGTAAAAATAAAGTTGTCAACTTGACTCCGACTCGTGGTGGCCTCGTGTGCGTCAGAGTAGAACTGCTCCATAGGGTTTTCACTGGCTGATTCCTTGGAAGCAGGTCACCAGGCCTTTCTTACGAGGAGCCTCTGGGTGAACTCGAACCTCAAACTTTTCGGTTAGCAGCCAAGCACGCTAACAATTTGCACTACCCAGGGACTCCATTGATAGCAATACCTACCTCTTAAAGCTTTAGGAACCCTGGTGGCTCAGTGGTTTAAGAACTACGGCTGCTAACCAAAACAAAAAAAGATAGACGGTTCAAATCCACCAGCTGCACACACACCTTGGAAAATACTATGAGGCCGTTCTACCCTGTCCTGTAGGGTCACTATGAGTCGGGATCAACTCGACAGCAACAGGTTTGGGTTTTTTTGTTGTTTGTTTTCTTAAGGCTTTTGTATCAGCTTTTGCTGTGTAACAAACCCTCCCCCAGCTCACTGCTGAAAACAGTAACTGTCACTGCCCACAGTCTGTGGGTCAGTCGGGCAGTTGTTGTGGTTTAGGCAAGGCTTGGCTGATCTCTGCTGGGCTCACGCATGTGTCTACCGTCAGCCGAGGGCTTGGCTGGGGGCTGGCTACTTTAGGGTGGCCTCAGCTGGGATGACTGACTCAGTGCTGGTCCTTGTGGCCTTTCATCCTTCAGAAGGCTGGCCCAGGCCTGTTCTCATGGCAGAGGCAGGGCTCCAGCAAAGAGCAGACAGGCACACAGCCTCTTGAGGCCTAGGCTCAGAACTAGACATCATCATTTCTGCTGTATTCTATTGGTCAAACAAGTCATAAGACTGTGATTCAAGCTGAGGGGAAATTGACTCCACCCTTTGAGGGGAGGGGCTGCAAAGTCACATGGCAAAGGGGGCAGCTACAAGGAATGGGCCTTCATTCAAGGCAGTCACTCTACCACAGTTGTTGTGAGGGTTGTTGTTAGTTGCCGTCAAGCTGGCTCAACTCATGTTGACTTTGTGTACAACATAACAAAACCTTGCCCGGTCCTGCACCATTTTCATGATCGTTGGTACGTTAGAGTCCATAGTTGCAGCCACTGTGTATTTTGAGTGCCCTCCAACGTGGGGGCTCATCTTCCAGCATTATATTGGACAGTCTTCTATTGCGATCCATAGGGTTTTCATTGGCTAGTTTTTGGAAGTGGATCACCAGGCCTTTCTTCCTGCTCTGTCCTAGTCTGGAAGCGCCACTGAAACCTACCTACCATGGGTGATCCTGCTGGTATTTGAAATACCAGTGACATAGCTTCCAGCATCATAGCAACACGAAGCCACCACAGTGTGACAAACTGACAGATGGGTGGAGGAGGCTAGTAGCTTGAACTCAGGGTGTTAGCATGGTCTCTCCGAAGCCCCAAGGGAAGATCCTGCCTTGTCTCTCTCAGCTTCTGGTGGTCCCAGCTTGGCTTATAGATGCATCTGCAGTTGGCCGTCCTTCCTCTGTGTCTCTGTATCTCTTCTGAACAAGGGCACCACTCAACTATTTGCAATTCAGCCATTCATTGGATTAGGACCCACCCTACTCAGGTATGACCTCATGTTTACCTAACTGATAACATCTTCAAAGACTATTTCCATACAAGGTCACATTCACAGGTACCAAGGATCAAGACTTCAATATCAATTTGAGGGGAAGGGGAAGCAATTCAATCTCTAACAGATACAGAGGTTTATATATGTACAGACAAAGCTATAATGCAGAAGAACTGGTTTTGATTCCTGGCCAATGCACCTCGTGGGCAGCCACCACCCATCTATCAGTGGAGGCTTGTGTGTCGCTATGATGCTGAACAGGTTTCAGCAAAACTTCCAGGTGAAGACTAGGAAGAAAGGGCTGGCAAGCTACTTCCAAAAACCAGCCCATGAAAACCCTATGGATCACAACGGTCCAATCCTGTTGTGTATGAGGCCACCATGAGTTGGGTGATGACTCAAGACCAGCTAACAGCAACAAGAAGATAAGGTTATAACAATAGAGACCATGTACTGACTGCCTAAGAAGGGCCAGGAACCGTGGCCTATGTTTTATATACAGCATTTCATTGGACTCCAGAGTAGCCTTGGGAGGGCATCACTCTCTCCACTTCACAGCCAGGGAAGCCCAGGCCTGGAAGCCTCAATAACAAGGCTTATATAACCAGAAACATGCAGCCAGGATTCAAGCTCCCTCTGTCTGTCTCCAAAATCCACCCTCTCTTCACCACACTTCCTGCCATTTACCCTTATTAATTGTCTTATTCAGATCCTTGATGTTTTCTTTTTTATCTAATTGATCCATCAAAGACCGAGAACGCTGTGTTAAGAGCCTCCTACTCCAATTGCTTGGGTGATAATCCAGCCCATGGATCTGCCCCTCTTTTTTTTTGCGTTTCTTGACCTTTTTAATTGTACGTTAAGTGAAAGTTTACAAATCAAGTCAGTCTCTCATACAAAAATTTATATACACCTTGCTATGTACTCCTAGAAACCCTGGTGGTGTAGTGGTTAAGTGCTACGGCTGCTAACCAAAAGGTCAGCGGTTCGAATCCGCCAGATGCTCCTTGGAAACTCTATGGGGCAGTTCTACTCTGTCCTACAGGGTCGCTATAAGTTGGAATCGACTCGACAGCACTGGGTTTGGTTTGGTTTTGGTATGTATTCCTAGTTGCTCTCCCCCAATGAGATAGCACACTCCTTCTCACCACTCTCTATTTCCGTGTCCGTTGAGCCAGCTTCTGTCCCCCTCTGCCTTCTCATCTCCCCTCCAGACAGGAGCTACCCACATAGTCTGATGTGTCTACTTGAGCCAAGAAGCTCACTCCTCACCAGTGTCATTTTCTATCTTATAGTTCAGTCCAATCCCCTGTCTAAAGAGTTGGCTTTGGGAATGGTACCAGTCTTGGGCTAACAGAAGGTCTGGGGACCATGACCTCCAGGGTCCTTCTAGTCTCAGACCATTAAGTCTGGTCTGTTTTATGAGAATTTGAGGTCTGCATCCCACTGCTGTCCTGCTCCTTCAAGGATTCTCTGTTGTGTTCTCTGTCAGGGCCATCATTGGTTGTAGCCAGATACCATCTAGTTCTTCAGGTCTCAGGCTAATGCAGTCTCTGATTTATGTGGCCCTTTCTGTCTCTTGGACTGCCCCTTTTTTGAATATCACTCAGGAAGCCTGCCTTAACTTGCAAAGAACGATTATACATTGGTGTTCATAAAGATTGCACCCAGGTACCCTGAGGTCTGTGTGAGCCTTTAGATTCGTGGTCTTCAACCTGGGATGATTTTACAATGTCTAGAGACATTTTTGGGCAGCACAGCTAGGGGGTGTGGTGGTACTGGCTTCTGCTGGGTAGAGACCAAGGGTGCTGCTAAACATCCTATAATGCACAGGACAGTCCCCACAACAAAGAATGATCCAGCCTCAAACATCAATCATGCTGAGGTTGGAACTGCTTTGGATGAAACCAGGGCCAGAAAGAATTTGGGGGTGGGAAAAGACCACTCCTTTGGATCTTTGCTCTTGGTCCCAGAAAGGCAGCCACCTCCCCTTTGGTGAGAATCAGTAAGAGAGCTCTTTCTTCTGAGCTTAGGAGTCTAGCTCTTGGGTTATTAAAAAAAAAGGAAGCTTCATGAATGAGGAGTGTAATTAATGTCTATAACTTTGAAATGTTTTATTTACCTTAAATTTGCCAATGGCTCCACCTAACCTTTTTGACAATGTGGAGGTCTACCCCTGCTCCAGCGATGAGAACGGGGTGCTGGGCACATTTTGGAGTTGAAGCAAGATTTCCGGGAATATATTTTATCTACTCCAGAGGTGATATTGTGTTTAAGGAGGGTGGCATTTTAATTGTTGAGTAAATAGGTTCATTGGTGATTACCATAGTCATCTAGTGCTGGTATAACAGAAATACCACAGTGGATGGCTTTAACGAAGAGAAGTTTATTCTCTTACAATCCAGTAGGCTAGAAGTCTGAATTCAGGGCACCGGCTCCAGGAGAAGGCTTTCTCTTTCTGTCGGCTCTGGAGAAAGGTCCTTGTGACGCGTCCTCTTTCCTTGGTCTGGGAGCATCTCGGCGCAGGAACCCCAGGTCCAAAAGATGCGCTCTGCTCCCAGTGCTGCTTTCTTGGTGGTGTGAGGTCCCCAACTCTCTGCTTGCTTGCCTTCCCTTTTACCTCTTGTAAGATAAATGGTGGTGCAGGCCACACCCCAGGGAAACTCCCTTTACCTTGGATCAGAGATGTGACCTGAGCAAGGGTGTTACACCCCACCCTAATCCTCTTTAACCACAGGCAGAGATTATGATTTATAACACATAGGAGAATCACAAAATGGAGGACAACCACACAATACTGGGAATCATGGCCTAACCAAGTTGACACATATTTTGGGGGAACACAATTCAAGCCATGACAGTGAAAATATAAGAGTTTGGCATTTGTTGGGTACGTCCAACATGCCAAGCACTTTGTAATTGTTGTTATCGTTAGCTGCCATGGAGTCAACTCAGACTCGTAGTGACACCATGTACAAAAGAAGGAAACATCACCTGGTCCTTTGTCATCCTCGTGATTGCCAGCATGTTCAAGTCCATCCTTTGGGCTGTAATACAAATGCACCTCCCCGAGGGTCTCCCTCACCCTCGCTGGCCCTCTACTTCACCACATGGTGTCCAGCTGGTCCCTCCGATGACCTGTCCAAAGCAAGTGAATGGGACAATGTTCCGTTGTGACCCCTAAGGTTTTCGTTGGCTAATTTTCAGAAGTAGATCACCAGGCCTTTCTTTCCTGTCTGCCTTAGCCTGGAAGCTCTACGGAAACCTGTCCACCACGGGTGACCCTGCTGGTACCCAAGATATCCATGGCTTGGCTTCTGGCATCACAACAATGCACAAGCCACCATAGTAGGACAGACTGACAGATCGGTGGTGGCTAAGCACTTCTTGTCTCTTAAATCCTCAAAACCACCCTGTGAGATGGGAATTACCATTGTGGCACAGAGTGGTTCTGTAACCTGCCTGCAGTCACCCAGCCAAGACCAGATAGAACCTGGATTTGAATGCCTGCCGGCTCCCTCTGGGCCCACACCCCAAGACACTACACCCTACCTCCTCCACAATTGTTAATGACCAGCGAATCTCATCTCTGCCTTTAGAAATGCAAGACCTCAACTTGGAATTTTATGTGAAGGAACTGGATTTTTATTGATTGGAGGATATTTAGTTTTCAGACCTGCTGCTACTATTCAAACTCTTCTCTGCACCCTCCGTCCCTCTGAATTGATGAGGCACAGGATTGTTTATCTACAGGGTATTTGCATTGGTATTCATCTGATAGTCACTTCCGTGAAATGAACTCCAAAGGGCTCCTGTTCTTACTCTCAGATATTCCCCCTTGATTCCATTTGCGTTCCTTAGAATTTAGTTTCAAGATCATGAGTATACCCAGCTTTTTCTTTACATACCTTGAACCGGCCACTGGCCCACAGCAATTTTATTCTCAGTATTGCTCACGCTACAAACAGATCCCAGAACCAGTTCTGCCAGACCCAAAGCTCTGGGCAGGTTGCGATATGTTCAGAATTTGTGGTCCATGGGCCTAAAATCCCCAGAAATCCCAAATCCACACATGGCTTAGTCCCCAGGCTTAAAGAGTTTTGATCCTCCGTCCCACTCAGCAAAAGAGACTTTGATTGGCAGAGCCAGAGGTAGGCGAGTTGAACGAAGTTCCTAAATCAGTTTCCCGGCGGCCGAGTGTGTGAATACATAATCTCCCACAGATGCCAGGATACACAATACATCATCATCTATAATCGTAATATGGCGTCATATATCACCTGCTCGTAATACATAGCATATCATCTGCTCATAATATTTTATCATATACTATCATGACACCTGCTCACAACATCATATATTATGTGATCGACACACCGCATTTCCTCCTAGAAGCAGCGTCCTCAAATATATTTGTTTTTAAAAAAAAAAGCACTGCTGACTTTTGTTAGAAGGCGGGGTATTTCCCATGGAGGCTGAAGTGAATGACGTTAGAAGGACCGGAACACAACATTGCTTGGTGCTCCTCCTCCATGCCACATAGTTTAGGCTGGCCAAATAGAAAAGGCGTTTGGCTTTGTGTCCTCAACACCCATGGCAAAGAAATGGTTAAATCGTGTGTACATATAGGTTACCTTGTATGGTGGTTTTAACACATGACCCCCAAATTCTTTGATACCCCTCCACTGAGAGGTGGGGTCTATGTCCCTTCCCTTCAATCTGGGTGGGCATGTGACTGCTTCAACCAATCAAGTATGGCGGGAGAGATATCATGTGATTGTCATAAAAGGCCATTCAAATGACAGCCATGTAAGAAGTCTGATTCCCCTGAGGCTGCCATGTTGTGAGGATGCCCAAGCAACACAGAGAGGCCACATGTAGGCACTGTAGCCAGCTGTCTTTCCTTCCAGTCAACCCAGCCCAAGTTCCAGACGTGGGAGTGAAGTTGTCCCCAGATAATTCCACCCCCCAGGGGTTGAATTTGAGTGTTCCTAGTGGAGGCCCCAGACAAGTCATCCCAGGTTTACTCTGTCTGATTTCCCAACCCGTACGATCCAGAGTTGTTTTAAGCCATTATGATTAGAACAATTTGTTACCAAGCAATAGTAACTGGAACAATATACATAGCAGGTAGAACTGCCCCATCGGGTTTCCAAGGCTGTAATCTTTACAGAAGCAGACTGCCATATTCTTCTCCCATGGGTTCGAACTGCCAATCTTTTGCTTAGCAGCTGAGCTCTAACCACCGTGCAACCAGGGCTCCAAATCTGTTGCTGTCAAGTCGATTCCAACTCATAGCGACCCTATAGGATCGAGCACAACTGCCCCATAGGGTTTCCAAGGCCGTAATCTTTATGGAAGCAGACTGCCACATGTTTCTCCCACAGAGCGGCTGGTGAGTTTGAACTGCCAATCTTTAGGTTAGCAGCCGAGAGCTTAACCACTGCACCACCAGGGCTCCTAAATGATAATCACATACATTTATTGAGTGCTTCATCGGAACCAGACTGTCTGCCAAGGCGTTTATACAACTACCGCATGATGTTGCTGTGATTATTATCACCACCATTTTCTTGCTAGTGTTGCCATTGAGTTGCCTCTGACTCATGGCAACCTTATGCATAACAGAACAAAACGTTGCCCGGTCCTGCACCATGTTCATGATCTTTGGTATGTTTGAGTCCTTACAGATAACAACACAACATTCCCGTTTTACAGGTAAGAAAACTGAGGCATATGTATTCACTCAATAAAAATGCACTAAAGACATATATATATATTTGGCAGACACCATCTTAAGGACTGGGAATACAACAGTGAACAAAAAAAAGACCCCCAGCTTTGTGGAAACTGTGTTCTGGCAAGGAGAAGGAGACAATACATAGTGAATATAGAAAATTAGGAACCCCCAAAGTAAGTCAAGATGCAGGGCTTGACCCCAAGCAGGCTAATTCCAGAAAAAAGTACCTAATACCTCTGCCTGCTTGCAGATGAGAACATTTTTTCTTCATGTCTTCTGGACACACAGGATTTAGAAATATTTACCCCTGTGCATTTTAACTATAAGGAGCCCTGGTGGTGCAGTGATTAAGCACTTGGCTGCTAACCAAAAGGTCGGCAGTTCAAACCCACCAGCCATTTCGTGGGAGAAAGACGTGGCAGTCTGCTTCTGTAAAGATTTACAGCCTTGGAAATCCTGTGGGGCAGTTCTACTGTGTCCTACAGGGTCGCTATGAGTCGGAATCGACCTGACAGCAATGGTTTTTAACTGTTATTTGTACTATGCCCAGAGATACCAAAAAGAGACCCAAGATGCTGCCCCACCTTGACAGCAGTAGCGTATCCCTCCATCTCCCTATGCAAGGTGAGATTCTCCCAGCTCAGCTGGGAGCCGGGTAGATATGCAGAGTCTCAGGCCCCACCCCAGACCTACTGAATCAGACTCAGCGTTTTCATACGATCCTGGATCCGTGAGCATGTGGCACTTTGAGAAGCACGGTCTTCCAGATTGCCCATGTTTAGCTGCCTCTAAGCACCTGGCGACCTGCTTCCGTAAGGATTACAGCCGAGAAAACTCTACGGGGCAGTTCTACTCTGTCGCATGGGGTCACTGTCGACTTGGTGGCACCCAACAACAACCAGAAGGCAGCCCGTTGCTGTCGAGCCAACTCCTACTCATGACGACCCCGTGTGCGTCAGAGTAGAACTCTGCTCCATAAAGTTTTCAATGGCTGATTTTTGGGGAAGTAGATCGCCAGGCCTTTCTCATAAGGCAGCTTTGGGTGGACTCGAATGGCCAACCTTTTGGTTAGCAGCCGAGTGCACGAACCCTTTGTACCACCCAGGGGCTCCACCGTTCATCTGTCAGTTTGTCGTACTGTGGGAGCTTGTGTGTTGCTGTGATGCTGGAAGCTATGCCTCCAGACACCAGCAGAGTTACTTTTGGTGGACAAGTTTTAGTGGCGCTTCCAGACTAAGGCAGACCAGGAAGAAAGGCCTGGTGACCTACCTGGGCAATTTGGAAGATTGTGCTTCTTAAACAGCCACGTGCTCACAGACCCAGGATCATATTAAAATGCAGAGTCTGACTCAGTAGATCTGGGGTGGGGCCTGAGACTCTGCATATCTACCCGGCTCCCAGGATGGAGCAGTGAAGAGCATTTTCTGATATAACACTGGGAGCTGAGCCCCCCTTGGTTGGGAGGGACTCAAAATACGCAGTGGCCACAACCGTGGGCTCGAGCATACCAACGATTGTGAAGATGGCACAGGACCAGGCAATGCTTTGTTCTGTTGTATGTGGGGTCACCACGAATCAGGGCCAACTTGGCGGCAACTAACAACGGTAATAACTCTGTTCCAAGGTTTCTCAGCCTCAACATTATTGACATTTTGGGCTGTGTGATTCTTTGTGGTGGGGCCACCCTGCTCATGGTAGGACATTGAGCAGCATCCCTGACCTTGACTAACCAGGCGCTAGTAGCACCCTCACCCCAACCAAAATACCTCCAGATGTTGCCAAATGTCCCCTGAGGGGCAAAATTGCCCCCGGTTGGAAATCGCTGCTCAGTCCTAAAAATCAAGGATTGATAACACTGTGGCGGAGAGGTTCCTCCTGCTCCTGCTTCCCAAGGGTTTTTGAATAGGCAGCGCCTGTGAGGACGAGGCCGGGGCAGCGGTCTCTCACAGCCCCTCCCTTCCCCAGGCTGCCAGTGTGAACTCGGGGGTGAGGCCTACGTGTGCGCGTTATTCCAGTAATTCTTTTATCTTCTTCTCACACTCCGGGCATTATGAACATTCATCAAAATAATTGACGCGGATGAAATTAGCACTTCCTGCTATGTCGGGCAGATAAACTTTGCTGAATATTGATTTCACACAAAGAAAATGACATGTGCTTGGGCCTAACCCTTTATCTGGCCGGGCCAGGGAAATGCGGCAGGAGGGGGCCGGGCTGGTCCCCGCCAGTGGAGAGGCCGCCATAAGAATTACTTTTATCTCTTCTTCCACAAGAAGACAAGGGAAGATAAGGAGCCAGAAGGGAGGGAAAGCGCAGCTCTGGGCATTGGGGAAATCCACAGAAGGCGTGGGACAGGGCGGCTCTCCAGGGACCACTGGGACTATAGCTGATGAATTCAGAAGAGAAAGGGGGAGCAGAATTGAAAAGGGCAGGCTGGTGCTGGGGGATGAGGGGCTGTGGCGGTCGGCTGGTCTTGGATTCACATTCTACCCTTTCACTAAACACAGGAGTCCCTGGGTGGTTAATGTACTCGGCTGCTATCCTAAATGTTGAGTGTTCAAATCCACTCAGAGGTGCCCCTGAAGAAAGGCCGGGCGATCTACTTTCCCCAAAAAATCAGCCACTGAAAACCCTGTGGGGCACAGTTCTACTCTGACACACATGGGGTTGCCATGAGTTGGAGTCGGCTCCACAGCAGCTGGTTACTAGGCACTAAAAATAGGGTGACCAGTCACCCCAATTTGCCATGGACTAGGGAGGTTTCCAAGGAGTCCTGGTGGTAAGTGCTCCACAGGAGAAAAACCTGACGATCTGCTCCAGTAAAGATTTCAAAAGCCCATTGCTGCTGAGTCAATTCCCACTCGTAGCGACCCTAAAGGACAGAGTAGAACTACCCATAGGGTTTCCAAGGCTGTAATCTTTACAGAAGCAGACTGCCACATCTTTCTCCCGTGGGGCGGCTGGTGTGTTCAAACCACCAACCTTTCAGTTAGCAGCTGAGCACTTCACCACAATCTAGAAGACCCTGTGGGGCAGTTCTACTCTGTCACGTGGGGTCACTAATGAGTCGAAAATTGACTCGATGGCACCCAACAACAACAACAAAACTCCCCCTGGGACATGGGACTTTTTGCACTAAACAGAGGGGCCCAGACAAGCTGTGTGATTTTGGACAACTGGCCCTTGGTTTGCTCATCTGTAGCACTGAAAACGATGAGACCTACCTCTCTGGCTTGGGTGGCCCCTGTTGTTGTGCCGTGTGGAGCCCCCAATCAAAACAGACAAAAATGGACCGAGGCCACCTCCTTCCTCTCAGAAGCCCTCTCTGACCACTCCAACCCAACGAAACCTCTGTGTACTGCAAAGGTCCACAGCTCCAACTTGTTGTCGTTGTTAGTTGCCATTAAGTTGATTCTGATTCCTGGAGGCCCTGTGTGTGCAGAGTAGAATTGCTCCCATAGGGTTTCCGATGGCTGTGACCTTTTGGAAACAGATCACCAGACCTTACTTTTGACGCACCTCTGGGTGGGTTCGAACTGCCAAATTTTGGGCTCCAACTCCAGGCTTTTTTAGAACAGAGTGACTCAGAGTAGATAGCTTAGCAAATGCTGGTTTTCTTCCTTCACCCTTTGCTTAGAAACTGTGAGCATCCCATCCCTGCTACCAGGTGGAGCTGGGTGAGTCTCAGGCTCCCTAGGGAACCAGGAAGTGTTTTCCTTGAGATTCCCATGTCAACAAATATTTACGGAGGACCTAGTATGTGCCAGGTGCAGTGCCAGGAGCTAAGGGGAGGAGTGACAGCTGCCAGCTGGGAGCCACCTCCTCTGCTTCCTCCTCCTTGTCACCTGGGAGCCCCTGAGCAGCCTCAGGACCCTGGGCCCCCTTAGCTAAATGCATGTTCAACCCCCCACCCCCAAAAGACTTTCAGGTCAGACTCCCAAATGGGGTCACTGGCACTCCTGAGGGCGACTCTGGCATGTGGGGCCCTTGCTGAGGCCCCTCAGGGTCACATCTGGGAGCCAGGTTGACATTTTTGCTCTGCCTGCTTTATTCATGAGGGGTGAGGCGAGAGACAAAGTGTGGTAAGTGACCAGGAAAAGAAAAGGAGAAATGACCTGGGGAAGCAGCAGGGTGGTGTAGTGGTTAGGGTGAGTTCTAGAACCAGTTGCCATCAAGTAGACTCCAACTTTTGGCAGCCACATGTGTGTCAGAGTAGAACTGTGCTCCACAGGGTTTTCAAAGACTGGTTTTTTGGAATTAGATCACCAGGCTTTTCTTCTGAGGCACCTCTGGGTAGACTCAAACCTCCAACCTTTCAGTTAGCAGCTGAGGGTATTAATTGTTTGTACCACCCAGGGAGTCCCTAAAACACCTTCTTTCATCCTGGTCACCTAACAAAAGGTATTGCTGGGATTTAAGTCCACCTAGAACCAGGTGGGTGTGATGGCTCAGTGGTAGAATTCTCGCCTTCTATGCAGGAGACTCAGGTTCAGTTCTGGCCTATGCATCTCAGGCGCAGCTTTCAGAAGATGCGTGCATGTTGCCATGATGCTGAGAAGGTTTCAGCAGAGCTTCTAGACTAAGATGGACTAGGAAGAAAGGCCTGGCAATCTACTTCCAAAAATCAGCCAGTGAAAACCCTGTGGATCACAACAGTCCGATCCCCAAGTGATGATGGGGCTGGTGCAGGACCAGCCAATGTTTCGTTCCGTTGTGCACGGGGTCGCCAGGAGTCTGGTGCCGACTTGACGGCAGCTAACAACAGCAGCGAAGTGACCGGGTGATGCCTACACGTGGGGTTCTGTAAGGTGACCTGGTGGTGCAACAGTTAAGTGCTCAGCTGCTAACAGCAAGGCTGACAATTTGAATCTACCTGTTGGCTCGGGGTGAGAAGGGCCTGGTGATCTGCTCCAGCAAAGACTACAGCCAACAAAACCGTAGGGGGCACTTCTACTCTGTCACATGGGGGCGCTATGAGTCAGAATCGACTCGATGGCACAGCTAGCCAGGATTAAATCCCAGCAGTACCTTTTTCTGGATGGCCAGGGCACTTCCTGTGATTTATTTCCTCCTCATTGAAAAGCAGGAATTATCACAGGGCCTGGAGCCCTGGTTGCTGGTAACCAAAAGGTCGGCAGTTCGAATCCACCAGCTACTCCTTGGAAACCTTATGGGACAGCTCTACTCTGTCCTACAGGGTCACTATGAGTTGGACTTGACTAGATGACAACAGGTTTGGTTTGGGTAATCATAGGACCTACCTTGTAACATTATCGTCAGGAGCAAATAACCTAATATTTGTAAAGCATTTAGAACTGCACTTGGCATAGGGCAAGTGTTTATCACGTTTATCAAAATCAGAGCCACGACATTGCATGGTATGGAGCACAGGGCAAAGGGCGTGTCCTGGGGTTGTGCAATGTGAAGCCTGAACATAACAGCAACAGCTCTGGATCAAGGCCACCACCTCCCAGGAGCCCTCCCTGACTGCCTCAGCTCACAGAGAGCTCTGTGCCAGGAAGGCTTGTAGCTCCAACCATGTGGATCACCCCAGAAGTGCTAAGGAGCATTTGCATGAGGCCAGGACTGTGTCATGGTCAACTCCACGTCCACTCAGTGCCTGGCCTATGGCAAAGGGGACTGATTGGGAGGTGTGCTGGAGAGAACATGTTTGCAGGTGGCAGTCCACCCACAGAGACTCAAGGATTCTTCCCCACTTACTTCTCACCTCCCCAGTTAAGCTTGGCCTGAGTATAACTGTCATGGCAATGATAATGACTATCATTTATTGGAGAAGCCCTGTTGGTGCAATGGCTAAGTGCTTGGCTGCTAACCCAAAGGCTGGCAGTTCAAATCCACCAAGCTGCTCCACAGGAGAGAGATCTGGAGATCTTCTTCCTTGAAGATTGCAGCCAAGACATAACACAGTTTCTAAAGAGAATGTTCTACATCTTAGTTTGGTGAGTAACATCTGGGATCTCAAGAGATTGCGGGCAGCCCCCTAAGATACAACTATTGATCGCTTCTCGTCTAGAGAAAAGGAGAGGGAAGAAAACCAAAGACTCAAGGAAGCAATCAGCCTCCTCTATCCTGAGACCAGAAGAACTCGATGGTGCCCAGCTATCATTACTGACCACTCTGACCAGGAACACAATAGAATGTCCCAGTTAGAATAGCAGAAAAATGTAGAACAAAATTCGGATTCATAAAAAAGATTAGACTTAGTGGTCTGATAGAGAATGGAGGAACCCTCAAGGCTATTGCCCTAAGATATTCTTCTATTGACTGGCCTATAGAATAAACAATAAGACCTGTGAGGAATGTACTCCTGAGATCAACTATACGAGATCAAAAGGGCAACATTTGCCCAAAAGCAAAGATAAGAAAGCAGGGAGGGGCAGGAAAACAAGAAGAATGGAAATAGGGAACTGAGGGTGGAAATGGGGAGAGTGCTGACACATTGAGGGGATTGCGACCAGTGTCACGGAACAATCTGTATATGAATTATTGAATGGGAAACTAATTTGCTGTGTAAACTCCCACCTAACTGGCACTTCTGCTCTGTCACATGGGGTTGCTATGTGTTGATATCGACTTGGTGGCACCTAACGACAACATTCATTGAGCCCTTTCCACTTTATAGTCTTTATAGTACTTCATATTCTCATTGAAATAACACCCTGACATGGGTAGCATTATTCCCATTTTTCAGATGAAAAAACTGAAGCTCAAAGAGCAGAAGTGACCTTACCCAAGGTCATCCAGCCAGAAAGAGGCGAGGTGAGGACTTGTACCCAGGTATGCCTGACTCCAGAGCCCTAACTACTGCCCTGCCCTTCCTTCCTTTAGAGACTGTTACGGGAAGCAGCTGTAATGACCCAGGGAGTCCACTGGCCTTGGTTCAAGTCTTCCTGCTGCCACATCCTGGTTGACCTGGTAAGAATTCCTTAACCTCCATTTTCTTATGGGGTGGTCATATCCCGGCTTCCTCAAGTGTTGGGGAGAATTCACCAGCAGAGGGTTAAGGGCCCAGCACAGTGCTGGGTACACAGAGGGGCTCAGGAAGATGTTCCAGGTGATATCCCCACACAGGCAGGGGGATGCAGTCGTCAGTGCACTGGGCTGGGTGACCAATCCAGCATCCCCTCAGCAAAGAGATCTGATTCCATTCCTAATGCCTCCCTAGGAGCCCCAGTGTAGTAACGGTTAAGCACTTGGCTTAACCCATAGGGTCGCTATGAGTTGTAATTGACTCAACAGCACCTAACGACAAACAACAACAACAATGCCCCTCTGGCCTGGGTAAATCTTGGCTCTGACAGTTTGGGGGCAAACTGCCCCTCCTCCAGCCCTTACCGGGTCTCACCAGGCTCCGAGAGAAGCCAGCCTGGGCTGACCCAGTCGGGTCTGAGTATGCTCAGGTTCAGCCACTCCTGCTTGGGTCTCCACCAGCACTGGGCAGCAGTTCCACCCCTCTGGCCATTCCTCTCTCAGCAGTGCCCAAGCCTCGAGTCCCAACGGGGGGGCCTTGGGGCTGCGGCTAATTGCAAATCATTTCTCAGGGCTCCCTGCTGTTCAGCTAAATTCACTGGAACTAATGTGTCCCGAAACAAATTTCACAGAAGAGCCAGGGCAATTACATGACGCTTAGTTCCCCTCCCCACAGCCCCCACCAGAGATTCCAGGCGGTGGGGTGGGGAGGTAGAGGAGCAGGGGAGCAGCCCGTATGCAGGACGTCTTCTCAGGGGCCAGGATCCTCTTCCGTCCCATCTTGGCACCCTAGGTTCATACCTCTGAACCCCTACCCCATCCAAGCCTCCTCACTGTAGCTTTTGCTCCGGACTCTTATCACCACGACCACAACACCCAGCATCACTCCACTCCCCACTCCCCTCCTTCTCAGCATTTCCAGTGAAAAGAGCAAGCACTGGCTCTGAAATCAGACACAGCTAGGTTCAAATCCCAGCTCTAGCACTTGTTAGCTGTGTGTCTTTAGAAAAGGTACTTAACCTCTCTGGGCCTCTGTTTCCAAGTCCCAAAAACGAGGGTACTACTACCTGGCTGGCATTGGCTATTGTGAGGATTACACAAAACAACATAGGTAAAATATTTAATGTGGGCCCAACACATAGTAGGTCCTCAAACATTGATGCCTGCTGGCTTGACCATTTCAAGGGAATCAGATCCATCATCTCCCAGAGTCTCAGAATCAATACAAAGCAAGAGGAATCAGAAAGCAAAGACCCAGGCTCACCTCCCCAAGCAAGGCACCCACACGCTCAGCCTCACAGTCAACCATTTCTCCATTGCAGGCCCACCCTCACAGCCTTCCAGATCCTTCCCTTCAGAATAACCCTCCTCTTCCTCCACGTCCCCTCACCAGAACCTTAATTTCATTTTGTGTCTCCACATTCTTGGTTGACTAAAGTCACTCACAGAACTTTGTGACAAAGAGGGCTTGGGGGAATCGTCCAGTCCAGTTGCTCGTGACCATTTTTGTACTGCGATACTCATGGTGGGCAGACTCAGATCTCGACAAAATTTACAGAGCTGCATAGCAGGACCGTGGCTTGTCTTCAAGCTCGCCAGCAGCAGGACCTCAGTGAGGGAACCCTGACAGCCCTCCCCTTTGTCTTCTGCACAAGACAGCAGGCCAGCCTGCAAACCAGCGGGTCAAAGAGATTGTCCTACACAGTTGGACATGCTCCACGTTTTATTTTCTAAAAGTTAAAAAACCACTCACCACTGACATATAACTTGAAACAACACCTAGAAACAGGTGTGTTGAAACAGCAAGGTCCAATGATTCATTTGACAAATACCGAACTCTGGTGGTGCAGTGGTTGAGAACTCAGCTGCTAACCAAAAGGTAGGCAGTTTAGATCGACCAGATGCTCCCTGGAAACCCTATGGGGCAGTTCTACTCTGTCCTATAGGATCACTTTGAGTCTGAATCCACTGGACAGCAACGGGTTTGGGTGTACTCTGCTGCAGGCCCTGTCCAAGGTGCTGAGAAGTCAACAGTGAACAAGACCGAGCCCGGTCCTGTCCTTGGCTGACATTCTAGTTGGGGGCTGGACACTAAACAAGCAAGCAAAAACCAAGATAATACCAGATAGTGCTAAGAACAATTAAGATAATAAAGATATTAAAACAAAGATGATACAGGGAGTGGTGGTGGTGGTGTTTGGTGCCATCCAGTCAGTTCCAATTCATAGTGACAGTATGTACAACAGAACGAAACACTGCCCGGTCCTGTGCCATCCTTACAATTGCTGCTATGTTTGAGCCCATGGTTGGATCCACTATGTCAATCCATCTCAATGAGGGTCTTCCTCTTTTTTTACTGACTGTCTACCAAGCATGATGTCCTTTTCCAGGGACTGGTCCCTTCTGATGACATGTCCAAAGTAAGTGAGGTGAAGTCTTGCCATCGTCTCTTCTAAGGAGCATTCTGGTTGTACTTCTTTCAAGACAGCTTTGTTCACTCTTCTGGCAGTCCATAGTATATTCAATATTATTCTTAGGTGGCCATGAGGTGATGATATTTCAAACAGGGAACTAAATGACAACAAAGAGTCAGAGGCCTGCAGTAAAGCATTCCAGCCAGGACCAGCATGTGCTAAGGCCCTGAGGCAGGAATGAGCCTGGGTAGCTGGAGCCATGTGGGCAAGGCAGGGAGTGGGAGGAGATGAGACCAGTGAGACCAGGTCATGCAGAGCCTTGAAGGCCAAGGCAAGGACTTGGAACGTGGTTCTGAGGGCAAGCATTTTAAGCAGGGGAGATACAAGGCTGACGTAAGTTTTTAGAAGATCCCTGTGCCTGTGACATGGAGAAAGGGGCCTGAAGGAAGAGAACAGGAAAGGAAGGAGAGGCTAGTGAGGAGGCTGTAGTCGGGGTGGGGGCAGGACACTGTAGACATACGATCAGGTCCGATCATACAGGTGGGAAAACAGATCCAGAGAGGGGAAGCCACCTTCCCAAGGCTGCTCAGCCAACCAGTGGTGAGATGCGAACCCAAAACTCCTGTCCCAAGATGGGTCCTGTTTCATTTTACCATGTGGCTGCCACCACTATTGACTATGCCATGGGGGAGCCAGGGCAGAGAGCTCCAGCCTCCACGTATTAGAGGACCTACCATTTAAAGAACCTTTTTGCAATGAGATTCATCGCTCTTAAATTATCAGCTTCGTAAGTTCAGTAGCACTTTTCTTTTAACCACTGTGCGTACGCCCGTATTCCTGCCTAGAAATAAAAGACTCTTTAAAACCAGAACTTGGTTTATAAAGGCCACTCGCTTATAAAGGCCACTTGCTCTTGGCAGTGAGCATCTTTGGGGGCAGGGGCTTTGTGTGTCATCTCTGCCCCTCTAGCACACAGGAAGCACGAGATAAATAATAAAAGCAATAACAAGTAGCAATGATTCTGCCCTTGCTATGTGCAAAGCAATGCGCTAAGTAACTGCTTTCGTTAGTTTAATTTCTTATATAATTCTCATAATAATGGGTAACGTGTGTTTTATTATTGCCCCCATTTTACAAATGGAGAAACTGAGGCTCAGAGAGGTAAGGCCACTTTCCCAATGTCACAGCCTGCAAAAGCCAGAACTCCAACTAGGTGACAGCTAAACCCATGTTCTGAAACTCAAGGTGTATTATTTGAGGAAGGAGGGAAAGAGGGAGGGAAGAAAGGAAGGAGGGAGGAAGGGAATTACTTAGAGATAAAACTCAGTACCTTTGCGATTCAAGGTCTATTGTTTGATGAAGGAAGGAAAAAAAGAAGGAAGGAATATTTAGAAATAAAACACAATTCCTCCGCCTCTTTGGGCCTTAGCTCATTCTCCCCATCAGAGCGGGATGGGGTTCAACCACGGCTGTCAGACTGGCCTCTGCCCCTAGCCGGTTTCTGGCACTCAGAATCCTTTTTCTGCCCTGAACCAGTTGTCCCTTGCACCCCAACCTCTCCCCCAGACAGCTTCCTTATTCTTTCTTCCCCCAAATCCCTTCTAGGGGGCGGGAGAGGCCACAGCTCCCCTATCTGCCTCGTGAATATATACACATACGAGTTAGTTGTCTCCTGTGACCCCGCCTGCCCTTGGTTAAATGAATGTGGTGTCAGCCGAGATAATTCCTAAGCCATAAAGATGATATAAAAAAAAAAAAAAAAGTGGGGGAGTTGGTGCAAGAGGGGAGCTGGTGGTGGTGGAGGAGGAGATTACATGGAAAGAGGACGCGCGGCTGGCTTGCGCTCTTATCTACCCTGAAGCAGGCCTGGCTAGGGGCTTGCTGTCTCCAGGGGGAGGAGTCTGGCTGGGCCCCCTGCTCAGCCCTGTCTCTTCCCACAGCAGGACCCAGCCTGGCTGGGTGAGCTGCAGACTGAGCAGGGCCGGGGGGCCAGCCGGGGAGGCACTAACAGCTGAGCAGAGCATGGTGAGTTGGGTTCCAGCAGAGGTTTCCCCAAGACGGGGCTGATGGAACTGGGACCCTCTCGGCCCAGGAGGCTGCAGACACCTGGCCAGATGGGGCGGGAGAACATCCCAGGATGCTAAAGGCCATACACAGACAACTTTGTTATGTTTATGAATTTGACTCAGAGAGATGGGGGGGACTCCTAAACCAGGAGAAAATAAGCAGATGAGGAACAGCACAGAGAGGGTGTGAGGAGGAGAGAACCCAGCCCAAACCACCGCTTTCTGGGGGCACCTGCCCCCTCTGTGTAGCACCTACATGGCCTTGGGGGCAAGTGCCAATATTCTACCCATTTTACAGGTGGAAAAACCACAGCTGGACTTGTTATACTTCAAAGGAGAGATTCTGAGTCAGCCCAGGTGGAGAGTAGAGAGAAGTAAAGCAGGGCAGGGGCTGGGAGTGGACCTGGGTTCAAATTTCTCATCACTTCCCTACTGGATCAGTTTGGACTGTGTATCTGTCACTCACACAGCAAGACAGATCACAGAGCTTTCAGGGGGCAGAAATGCCCACAAGAATCAGCTCATTATCCAAAAAGAATAGGCCTTTGCCTAAAAACAAGTGTGAATAAAAGAACAATAATAATATCGACGCACGCACATGTCGTTGTTGTTTCGCCATTTAGTTGATTCTGATTTACAGCCACCCAGTAGGACAGAGTAGAACTGGGCCGCAGGCTCTCCAAAGCTTCAGTCTTTATGGGAGCAGATCACCAGGTCTTTTCTCCCATGGAGCCACTGGTGGGTTTGAACCACCAACCTTTTGGTTAGCAGCCAAGCACTTAACCACTGTGCCACCAGGGTTCCTTGATGCACATACATATATATGTGTATACGTATATCTGTCTATGTCTCTTTATATAATCCTTGTGGCATAGTGATTAAGAGCTCAGGCTGCTAACCAAAAGGTCGGCAGTTTGAATCCACCAGCCGCTCCTTGGAAACCCTATGGGGCAGTTCTACTCTGTCCTATAGGGTCACTATGAAATGGGATCAACTTGACGGCAATGGGTTTTTAATGGGTTTTATGTCTCTTTATACATCTATATCTATCTATTATCTATCTATGAGTCCCTGAGTGGTACAAATGATTAAGCGCTTGACTACTAACCAAAAGGTTGGACACTCAAACCTATCCATAGGTATCTTGGAAGACAGGCCTAGAGATCTGCTTCTAAGAGGTCACAGCCTTGAAAACCATATGGAGCAGTTCTGCTCTGTACACATGGGGTCAACATGAGTCGGAATCAATTCAACAGCAACTAACAACATTGTCTATCATCTATCAATCTATCTGTTATCTATCCTGCTGTGTGTGTGTGTGTGTATATACATACACCCACTTCTCACTTATTGACATGTTAGGTTCCAAAGACAAGGTTGTTATGTGAAAATTGGCATTATGCAAAAATGGAGGATGATTACATCAGATCACAAAATGGAGGGTGACTACATCATTACATAACTGCCAGATTACATCATTATATCACTGCCAAAGCACTGAGAATCAAGGCCCAGCCAAACTGACACATAACTAGCCATCACAGCCAGCGTTACTCTCATCTCACACCTCAGTGTTCCTTACTGCCAGACATACATCACTAATGTGCAAAATAGTCAGTAGATTTTTTACTGTTGTTATAAATGCAAAATGTCAGACAGCGAGATAGTCAATAAGTGAAGAGTAGGTGTATATACATATATAGAGAACCTGTTCTCATTATTTATACCACCAGTGGCTTCCGGTAACCAGACTGCAAAAACAAAACAGCATCCTGCAACCAGATACCTGGGTTCAAATCCCAGCTCTGTGTAACTTTGGACAAGTTACACATTCCGTGTCTCAGTTTTCCCATCTGTAAAATGGGAATTTTAGAGTAGTTATAAGAAAAATGAGTTAATAGATTTCTTAGAACACTGCCTGGCACACAGTGCTGCATAGGTGTTTGCATTATTAGTTTTACTGGAGAGTTGTGTCTCCACGGAGGCCCAGAGACCAGGGTCTGGGGGTACTGTGCTATTTGAGGGACTCATGCCAGACTCAGAAGGTAAGGTGCTGGCACTGGAACTGGGGTCAAGTGCAGCTGTGGCCCCTGGTTTTTGAGGGAGTCTTTGCCTTGGGGTTTGGGCCCTGGCCAGGATCACCTGATCAGGGGCCACACCTCTGGGAGAACATCTGTAGAGTCCTGCCAAGTCCTTCCTGAGGCTGGGCACCTGGCCTGGAGAGCATGGCCTTGAGTGAGGGTGGGCAACCTTCAATTTCACCTGCAAGGGCTGGCTGTCCTCCTTGCACAGAGGCCTGGGAGTCTGGAGGCCTCTAACTGCCGCATGTCCCTGAGGCGGCTGCATCTCCCTGAGCCTCAGCTTGCACATCCGTACAGTGGGGCCCCAATCCTTGCCCCTTCTGGAGACCTTGGGGAGCAAGTGAAACAGTGTATGCATGTGCATGTACGTGTGTGTGGATGTGTGCAGACATGTATGCACACACTTTGAAAATTACAAGTGCTATAACATGGGAAGGGATAAGGGGGCCATCCAGCCCCATCCCTAAGAGAGTCACAGTTATCTGGAGCAGATGAGAAGGGAGTCCCACCAGCTCCATGAAGCCCTCCCCCGCTCCCACCTTCTTTAGGCCTTAAGGTGATGGAGTCAAACTGTTGGTGGGAAGAGGGGGAAGGGCAGTGCAAGTGCAGGGGCTGTGGATCCACAAAGGGCAGCAGCATCCTTTGTCCTAGAGAGAGAGAGATACACAGAGACAGAGAACTAGAGCCAGAGGGAGACAGATAATCAGAACCAGAGAGAGAGAGACCAAGAGAAAGAGATAAGCTGACAGAGAGAGACAGAGAGAGGGAAAGAGATGGTCAGAGAAACAGAGGGAGACAGAGAGAGAGAATCAACAAGGCCAAGAGACAGAGAGATAGACACAAAGATAGAGACAGTCAGAGAGAGAGACAGAGAGGGAGTGAAGGCAAATAATCAGAAAGGGATAACTGAGAGACAAAGAGAAATAAAGACACAGAGATGGAGATACAAAGAGGGAGACAGAGAGAGAGACAATCAGGGAGAGAGAGAGACTCAGGCAGAGAGAGAGAGAAAAGGTAGAGAAAGAAGGCTAATAATCAGAGACTCAAAGACAGAGAGGTGGCTAGAAAACCAGCAGGGCAAGAGCCCCCCACCCCAGCTCCAAGCCTGTGCTCCTATTCTTCCAGCCTGCCCCTGCTGCTCCAAGTCCCTCATTCTGCTCCAAGCCCCCCATTCTGCCAGTGCCCATCCCCCTGATCCAAAGCCCCCCCACCTGCCTGCACCCCACCCCCCCTGATTCAAGCCACCTCATCCTGTCTGCACCCCATCCCTCTGATCCAAGGCCCCCCTCCTGCCTGCACCCCATCCCCCTGATCCGAGGCCCGCCTCCTGCCTGCACCCCACCCCCCTGATTCAAGCCCACATCCTGCGTGCACCCCACCCTCGTACTCTAAGCACCCCATTGTGCCTGTGCCCCCCCCCTCCTGCTCTAAGCTCCCGGTCCTGCCTGCGCTCTGATCCCCGCCTTCCTCCTGTCCCCTTTGCTTTCCCCCTCCCCAACCCTCCGAACATGGTAGGGTTTTCTGGCGCCTTTGTGGCCGGCCCCGAAGTACGCGGCGACAATGGCGGGGGTGACGGGGGTTAATTTCGCGCGCGGAGGTAGGACGCGCGGGCGCCGGACCGAACAATGCCCGCGGCGCGCCTTTGAGGGCGGCCATTGTGCGCTGTGTGAACGTGAAATCTGTTCCTCGGCGCCCCAGATGCGGCCGCCCTCCGCTCCGAGGCTGGGGAAGCCCGCCGGTGGGGGCGGCGGCGACCTAGGTGTGTGCTGGGGTAGGAGCAGCTTGGGGGGCTGCATTTCGTGTTTGTCTTGGATTTAACCCCCTCTCTTCCTCTCTGCACCCTTGAACTCAAAGCCAAGGTAGGGAGTGGACAGGAGCTAGGGAGCCAAAGGGCTGGAGGAGGTCAAGGTTCTCCTCGGACCCTGCCCCTGACATGCTGTGTGACCTTGGGTAAGTCTCTGGGCCTCTCTGAGTCTAACATCCCCCCCCCCACCTGAAAACTCAGAGGTGGATTTAGCCACCTGACTCCATGAATTACTAAGAGGGGCCTCAGGTCACACAGCTTAGCAGCCCTGTGCATCCCTGGCTTCTGGCACTCCCCATCCCCTCCAGGCTCGACCTGCAAACCTGTCCTTCCCCACAGTAAGCAGCTCCCACCCCGTTCCACCAACGTTAGCTGTACAACCTTGGGTGAATTACCTAACCTCTCTGTGCCCTGTGCAATGGGGAACATTATACTACCTACCTTAGAGAGCCGTTGTGAGGATTCATTGAGGAGCTGTATGTCCCACTCTAGGGGCCCTATGCATATATATATACACACACACACGTGCGCGTAGTGGTTAAGTGCTATGGCTGCTAACCAAAGGGTTGGCAGATCGAATCCTCTAGGCGCTCCTTGGAAACTCTATGGGGCAGTTCTACTCCGTCCTATAGGGACCCTATGAGTCTGAATCTCCTCGCCGGCACTGGGTCTGGGTTTAATCATAGCAACCCCATGTGACAGAGTAGAACTGCCCCATAGAGTTTCCTAGGCTGTAATCTTTATGGAAGCTGATTGCCAGGTCCTTCTGCCTCGGTGCCACTGAGTGGGTTCAAAGGCCAAGCTTTCAGTTAGCAGCCGAGCGCTTAACCATTGCGCCACCAGGGCTCTTTCACAGTGGGGTGGCTATGAGTCGAAATTGACCTGACAAGATCTAACAACAACAATATACATAACAATAATACTGATAATAATAACATTGAGCCCTTACTGTGTGCCAGGGACTATCTTAATTATAACCAAAAGAGCAAACCCATGGCCTAACCACTGTGCCACTAAAACCTCGTTCTAATCATCCATAAACCCAGTGCCATTCTAATCATTCATATGTATAATTATATATGGAGACCTCATGGCGTGGTGGTTAAGTGTTTGGCTGCTAACCTCAAGGTCAGGGCAGTTCAAATCCACCAGCCGCTCCTTGGAAACCCTGTGAGGCAGTTCCACTCTGCCCTGTAGGGTCACTATGAGTCAGAATTGACTTGATGGCAACAGGTTTGGTTCTGGCTTTATAATTATATATAAGGAGCCCTGGGGGCACCACGGTTAAATGCTCGGCAGCTAACCAAAAGATCGGTAGTTCGAGCCCACCAGCTACTCTGGAGAGAAAAGACCTGGTGATCTGTTCCCATAAAGATTTACAGCCTAAGAAACCCTGTGGGGCAGTTCTGCTTTGTCCTATAGGGTCCTGTGAGTCGGAATCGACAGGACAGCACACAACAACCACAACGTAATTGCGTATAACTGAATTCCATTATTTACTAACTTTGTCACTTAACCTCCTTATGTCTCTGTTTGCTCATCTATAAAATGGGACAATAGCCAGAATAAGCAAGTGTATAAAGACAGAAAGTAGATTAATGGTTGCCTAGGGCTGGGTGGAGGGGGGATAGGGAGGGACCTCTAATGGGAATGGGGTTTCTTTTTGGGGTGATGAAAATGTTGTAAAATTGATTGTGGTGTTGCTGCTCAACCCTGTGAATTATACTAAGAATCAGTGAATTATACACTTTCAATGGGTCAATTGTGTGGCACATGAAATTTTTTTTTTTTTTAAGTACAAAAAAAACAAAAACGGAGAGATGGCGCCTGCTCCCACAGGGTAACAAATTCCTGTCCGCCCTTCCAGAAGCCTTGAGTGTACAGGTGTGGGCCCCTCTCCTCTCTGTCCATCCATCTCTTTCCCTAGGGGCCCTCGGCAGGGTGGTTTCCACTAAGGCCCCTGCGATATGTTCCCTCCCTGGGAGATATGATCAGCCCAGGCTCCCTTCTCCTCCTCCCTGAGTGCCTGCAGACCAAACCCCTAAGGACTGAGAAGTCAGACCCTCCATTGGGTATGGAGGTGCTGGTGGAAAAGGAGAATTCAGGAAAAGGGCGGAAGGGCCTCTCTGGAGAGTCTCGTGTCTTGCATTTCTGGTGTTTTCTACCTCTGCTGGTGTTCTTGCTCACAGTATGAGGGGTGAGATGATTCTTCTAGACTCAGGGACAAGGAAACAAAAGCTCAGAGAAGATGATTTGGAGATATTTTACCTCTTCTTACAATCCTGATAGATGCTCCGGACCCTCTCCCCACAACAGTGCACATCCGTCTACACACCGGGAACATTTCACTTGCAGCCTCGGGAGGCTCCCACATTCACACCGGTGCCCGTGAAGCCCAGGGTAGATCCTGCCTGGCAGCACAAAGAGCCCAGAGCTGGGAACAGGGGCTGGCTTTGCCATGGGCTCTTGATGTCGACCAAATCTATGGTTCCCCTGTAGCAAACTGGTAAGGCAGGCTCTTCAGCTTTCATGGGATTGAAACTCAGCTGGTGGTGGAGGGGCTTAGTGTTAAAGGTATATCTGCAGTTTGTGACTGGTTGGTCTGGACAAGGTGTCAAGTGTGTGTGTTCAGCTGATGCAAGTGGTCCATGGGATGTGTTTTAAGAACCTGGGTCCAGTATGTCCCCAAGGGCACACTGTCTATCATTCTCATTTCTGGCCTCTTCTCTCTTTCCCACCCTGCTTTCTCACATGAACCTTCACCCCTCATTCTAAGTCCTCTGAAACCCTCTCCCCGAAAGAAAGTAGAAGCTAAGTCTCTGGACTCCCCAAACAGTGCTCTCTCTTCCACACCCAGGGACCTCACTGGCCCCGGCTCCCACGCTGGGTGGGGTGAAAAGGAAGGAGACAGCCGTGACCAGCAGGTGCCTATGGGGCCCTGCGTGCCGGGATGGGCACAGATGGAGTCGCTCTGGGTTGGGGGCAAGGGGCAGATGCGGCCACCCCTGGAGCCCCAGCTGCCTTGTTATCTTCTCATTGTCTCCCTGTCGCCCCAGCCCAGCCCCCTCCCCAGTGCCCTTCTGTCATCTCCACGTGGCCCCCCTCGGCCAGCAGCCCAGCCCCACAACCCCAGAGGGAGCTCCAGAGAGGGTCATGGTATGTTTCCCTGCTCCAGGGGTAAGCAGAAGGGTGGGGGCCACGGGGTGGGTGGCAGGGAGGGGGCTTGGGTAGAGAGGCCAGGGATGGGGGTGTCAGGATCTATAAATCACGCCCCACTGCGCTCCTGTTTAACACACACTTCGCCCACGAGTTGTCAGTGAAACCGTTAATTAATTAGCTAATTCCGCAATGAAGTGGATTCTAAATGGTTCTCCCCCTCCCAACCTCCCATTTAGATAATTGCTGCTGAGGGATCTTTTGTGAGAGTCATTTTTTCCAACAGGGATGGCCCCGGAACACTGAGGGAGATGAATTTAAAGAAGGGGTCAGTGTGCTCTAGTCCCCCAGCCCCTGTTAAAACAGTGGGGAGACCCTTCTCTTAGCCCCCGCAAAGGCTGGAAAAGGGGGCTGGTTGTCAGGGGTGGAATGAGGGGTAGGCAGAGGACACAGGCCTTTGGTGTTTTATTGTTGTTAGGTGCCATCGAGTCAATTCCAGCTCCTAGCAGCACCATGTGACAAAGTAGAACTGCGCGGTAGGGTTTTCTTGGCTGTAATCTTTATGGGAGCAAATCACCGGGTCTTTTTCCTGCGGAGCTGCTGGGTGGGTTCAGACGGCTAACCTTTTGGTTAGCAGCCAAGCGCTTAATTGTTGTGCCACTCAGGGCTCCTAGTTTGGTGTTTAGAGGTTTGTTTTTAGTCATCAAGATGGTTTTTGACTCTATGGGAGTCTTCCTGGGGCAGGGTCCCAAGGCAGGCAATAACATTAATAATGATGGTGACGATGGTTATCAACATGTATCAAATACTAACTATGGGCCAGGCACCTAGCTACATGCTCAACATGCGTGAGGTTGTCCGTCCTCCTCCCAAAAGCACTATGGGTAAGTGGGATTATGGAGATTGGGGAAACTGAGGTTCCCAACAGAGAAGTGACTTGCCCAAGGTCACAGAGCTGGTAAGTGGCAGAGCCTGGAGTAAAGCAAAGGTCTGTCTGACTTCAGAACCCACACTCTTAACTATTAGGGGATGTTATGGGAATCTGCCCATTTCCCAGAAGGGAGACCAAGGTCTCTAGAAAGAGTCATGGCACACTTGAAATCACCCAGGGAGAGTAAGGAATATTTGATGAATGAATGAGTACTATCTATAATATCGCTGGTAACCACGATAGAGGAAAAACAGAATATAGTGAAAGGCATAGACTCTTCAGCCTTCTGCCTGGAAGTGACATATCACTTCCATTTCTATTTCACTGGTTGAAGCAATGGCTTTTCTTGGACTCGGACGAGCAGGGCAGGACAATCCTACAACCCTCCTTGACAAAGAGAAAGAATGAAGTAATTATGAACAACCCTGATGACTACTCCACTGTTGTATTCTCCCTCCAGATTTTACCTCAGGTATCACGTCCTTGCAGAGGCCACCCCTGGCATCCTGACCACACACAACATGGAGCTGTGTCAAAGGGGCACAGGAACCAGCTGAACGAGCTCCCAATGGCCAAAGCTGAACAATTTGAGCACCAAAATTAACAAGGTAGAATTGGATACAACTCCAAATAAAATCCATGAGTCTATATATACTGATATAGAAAAAAAATTGTTTTTTTTTTATACTGATATAAACAAATGATCAGTTGAATGGATAAATCCTGTTGCTGTTGTTAGGTGCCGTCGAGTCAGTTCCAACTCATAGCGACCCTATGTACCACAGGACGAAACACTGCCCGGTCCTGCGCCGTCCTTACAATCATTGTTATCCTTGAGCTCCTTGTTGCAGCCACTGCGTCAGTCCATCTCACTGAGGGTCTCCCTCTTTTCTGCTGACCCTCTACTTTACCAAGCATGATGTCCTTCTCCAGAGACTGATCCCTCCTGACAACATGTCCAAAGTATATAAGACACAGTCTCGCCATCCTTGCTTCTAAGGAGCATTCTCGTTGTACTTCTTCCAAGACAGAATGAATAAATAAATGGGAGAAAAAAGACACACCTGCCGTGCAGAAAAATTCCAAACAAATTGTGTAGTTACTCCGCCTTCTAGGAAGTGGAGCATAACTCTTCACTCCTTAAGTGTGGGTTATGCAAAAGGGGGCAACCCCATTGCCGTCGAGTCAATTCTGACTCAGAGCGGCCCTATACGACAGAGTAGAACTGCCCCATAGAGTTTCCAAGGAGTGCCTGGTGGATTCGAACCGCCGACCTTTTGGTTAGCAGCTGTAGCAATAACCACTATACCACCAGGGTTTCCATGCAAAAGAGGGAGGAGGGAGTAACATCAGTGAGGAAATCTGACAAAAACTACCTCAGCCAGGTGATCAAGATCAAATCCACAGTGATGAGTCATTGTCTTAGTCATGTAGTGCTGCTATAACACAAATACCACAAGCAGATGGCTTTAACAAACAGAAATTTATTCTCTTATAGTCTAGGAGGAGGCTAGAAGTCTGAATTCAGGGCACCAGCTCCCAGGGAAGGCTTTCTGTCTGTATCGGTTCTGGGGGAAGGTCCTTGTCATCAATTTTCCTCTGGCCTAGGAGCTTCTCAGCACAGGGACCCTTGGTCCAAAGGATGTCCTTCACTCCCAGCACTTCTCTCTTGGTGACATGAGGTCCTCTCCTCTCTGTTGAACTCTCTCTTTTGTATCTCAAAAGAGATTGATTCAAGATGCAACCTAATCCTGTAGATTGAGCCCTGCCTCATTAACATAACTACCCCTAATCCTGCCTCATTAACATCATAGAGGGAGGATTTACAACACAAAGGATAATTATATCAGATCACAAAATGGTGGACAACCGCACAATACTGGGAATCATGGCCTCACCAAGTTGACACACATTTGGGGGGGGACACAATTCAATCCATGATAGTCATGTTGCAATTATGTACCCTTCCTATGATATGTCTTCCTTCCCAAAACAAATAACCCTACTCTAATTATGAAAAAAGAAAATAAGATAAAACCCATTTGAGGGACATTCTACAAAATACCTCACCAGTGCTCCTCAAAACTATCAACAAGATCATCGAATACAAGAAAATCTAAAACACTGTCATAGCCAAGAGGAACCTAAGGAAACGTGATGACTAAATGTTATGTGGTGTCTTGGATGGGATCCTGGAAGAGAAAAAGGACGTTAGGTAAAAACAAAGGAAATCTGATTAAGTATGGACTTTATTAATAGTATATCAATATTGGTTCATTCATTTTGACAAATGTACCATATTTATGTAAGATGTTACTAATAGGAGGAACTGAGTATGGAGTATATGGAAACTCTGTACTATCTTTACAATTTTTCTGTATATCTAAGACTATTTTAAAATTACAAGTTTATTGCAAAAAAGAGTGGATTTACAAGTATCCATCAATAGATAAAGAGGGAAACTGAGGTATATCCATATAACGGGATAGGGTTGTCAGTTGCTGTTTAGTTGGCTCCAACTCATGGTGACCCCATATATAACACAATGAAATGTGCCAGATCCTGCCCCATCTTCCTGATTATTGGCATGTTTGAGTCCACTGTTTCAGCTATTGTCCCAATCCATCTCATTGAGGGTTTCCCACACCTTCAATGACACATCCCACGTTAGTGAGCTGCTGTCTCAACCAATATTCTCTGCTCCATAGGATTTTCATTGGCTAATTTTCAGAAGTAGATCACCAGGCCCTTCTTCCTAGTCTGTCTTAGTCTGGAAGCTTCACTGAAACGACCATTCGTCTGTCAGCTTGTCAAACTGTGGTGGCTTGTGTGTTGCTATGATGTTGCAATCTATGCTACAGGTATTTCAAATATCAGCAGGGTCAATGGAATACTACTCATCAATAAAAAATAAATGAACTATTGATATACACACAACACTGATGAACCTCAAAGCCATTATGCTGGGTGAAAGAAGACAGACAAAAAAAAATGTACATACTGTATGATCCCATTTATATAAAGCTTTAGATAATACAAACTGAAGGGACAGCAAGCAGATCAGTGGTTGCTTTGGGGCTGGGGGGGATGGAGACGGACAAGACACAGGAATTTCAGTGGGCTTGATGGATAAATTCACTATCTTCATTGTGGTGTTGGTTGCAGAGGTGTACACATATATCAAAACTTATCAAATTGTACACTTTAAATACGTGCAGTTTATTACCATATTCTTAGCAAATAACGTACTTGTTACACATTGTTTTGCCAACTGCACCGTCCCCCACCAGGTATTTTCCTAAGAGTGCTATGCTATTTTTTTTTTTTAAACAACAACATGTAAAAAATCAACATAGCATGCTTGAAAAAAATAAATCACGAGCGGAGAGTTCGGTTGGCAAAAAAAAGTATAGCAAGTGCATTGTGTAAAAATACAGTATATGTCACTTATACTTTTTTTTTTTATACCTCAATATACTGGATACAAAAAGACATAGTAAGGAAATAACAGTATTTGTGGCCTGAATTTGTGGGGGCCACCGTCGAGGTAGCCCCCAGAGGAGTAAGGCTAGGAAACAGCCCTTCGTCCTTCAGGGAACCCACTTCCTGCTCCCCGCCTGGGCCTCTGGTGGTTAATTCCTCTCCCAGAGGGAATCTCTGGGAAACTAGACCTCATTAGTTGAGGGCCGGCCTCATGGAACTTCGTGTTTGTTAAAGATTAATGGGGTGTCTCCTGTGTGAGAGCTCAGGGGTCTCCTGGCCTCGTTTCTTCCAAATCAGCCCCCCGCCATGACTCATCATCAGTCACGGGGGAGCCGGCCGCCTGCCTGAGAGAGCTGTGGGAGGAGGTTGGTGAGAGCTAATGGGCCTCTTCAGCCCTCCCTGCAGGCCTCAGGATTCCCCTAAAGACCAGCCCTGACTGACGGACAGTCCCTGTTTCTCTTTCAAAACAAGCCAGAAGACGCAACCATCCAAAGGGTGTTCCCCCCTTCAGTGTGGTCCTCTTGTGGGGCAGGGACACTCATTTATTCCAAGGATGCTGCCATATTGCAGGACGCTGGGGACAGCTTCTCTATTGATGATGATGTCTTCCAAGATGCTAGAATTTTCTTTGGCATGCCTCCCAATTATGTAGCAGGCTTTCCTTGACAAATGGATTCCACTTCTGGAAATGGCCACACACAGGTCACTAGTGACCAAAATACCTGCAGCATCTCCTTCACACCTGATAACGTCTGTAATTTCTCGTTGGACCTCTGTGAGCTCCATGAAGACCACGGCTGTGTCTGCCTTTGTCCCTGCCATGTCCGCAGCACCCAGCCCTGCCTGGCACACAGTGGGTGCTCAAAAAATACTTATGGATAAATGATTGAACAAATGGATGGATGGATGGGCAGATGGATGGATGGGGGGGTGGATGGATGGATAGATGGGTGGGTGGGTGGGTGGATGGGTGGATGGATGTATGGATGTGAGCTGGAGCAGGTTGGCCTCCTGGATCTTAGAGCAGAGACTAGAGAAAGAAGAAGTCCCCAACCTCACCCAAGGTCACAAGTAGACTTGAAGCCCGTCTGCCACAGCCAGTGCTGGAAGAATCCTGGATAAAGACAGTGCGTGATGCATGGACCATCAGCAAACCAGAGAAGTACTCTTTTCCCCCCACCCCCCATCCTCTTGGGACTTAGTACCTGAGAGGAGAGCCTGGCCCACGGGCTGTAAGGACACGTAGTTGTCAGCAGAGCTGGTGAAGAATAAGCTTTGCTCTGGGGGCCTTAGCCTAGCTGGAGAAACGGGGAATTAGTGGTGTTTGCTGAGCAAACAATGCCCTGTGGGGAGAAGCTGCAAGCAGAGTGTTTAACACACATCTCCTATTTGCTGGCAAATATCCCCCAGCCTGGGAGGCACCACCAATGGGGCTGCTGGTACAAAGAGAATGAGAGGGCTGGGGGGAGGGGTGGGGGGGTGGCACTGCAGAGGTCCCAGGAGCAGTTTCTTCAGGGAGTGGGGAGGAACAGACTGAACGTGGCTACAGTCATCCTGCCTTCAGGGATTCCATGGACAGAGTCCATTTCCTGTCCCTGCCTGGTCCACACCAGCCCCAAGTCCAGCATAGCCTTTGGGGGTCATACAGAGGTGGCCCTTCAAAGCCAAACTATCCATTTTCTTCTTGTGTGATCCTGGAAGTGGTCACATAATGTCTCTGAGCCTCAGCCTCCTCATACGTAAATAACCCAAAACCATTGCTGTCCAATCAATTCTGACTCATAGAGACCCTATAGGACAGAGTAGAACTGCCCCATAGAGTTTCCAAGGAGTGGCTGATGGATTCAAACTGCTGACCTGGTGGTTAGCAGCTGCGCTCTTAACCACTGCACCACCAGGGCCCCATGTAGATTGTATTGTACTGTGTTAAAGCTCTGGCCCTGCTCCTCCCTTTTCTTTCCATCCAGTGTGCTGCTTTTTGGATCCTCCCATGTTGCTCTATGTGCATCTAATCTGGGGCTTCTAAGATTTGATGAGACTCTGTGGTTTAAGTCCCCCAACTCTCAACCTCCCCTCCCCCCAAAAAAAACCTGAGCTGGGTGCAGGAGGTTTGTTGGTCGATGAACCCAGGAAGCAGGAGGGAGCGAGCAGGAAGAAGGAGTCAGGGAACAAGGAGAAGCCAGCCCCAGGGTGAGTTGTCAGGCACCGGATGTGGGTAACTGGAGCTTAGTTCTCCTAGGACTTCCTGATGCCTCCCAGGACCTGGAGAACCATCAGGGTTGGAGCACTCATCCACCAGCTCCTGTACCCCATTGGCTAAAAGTCCCCCCACCCAAAAAAAAAACTGAACCATTTTCCATGAGCTGATTCCAACTCATGCTGATCCATATGTGACAGAGTAGAAATGCGTTCCATAGAGTTTTCAGTGGCTGATTTTTCGGAAGTAGATTGCCAGGCCTTTCTTCCAAAGCACCTTTGGGTGGATTTGAACCTCCAACCTTTTCGTTAGCAGCCAAGGGACTTTGGGGAATGTTAATTGCCCACTCTCTTCTGGTACACAGACTCAGAGAAGCCCTATGGGAAGACATACAGCATGTGATAGAGATGGGCACAGTCAGTGTGGGGGAGTCTGAGCTTGCCCAGAACTGCCAGTCACAGCTGTGGCTGCAGTTGCAGGGGGGACAAGGGGGCGAGACCGGAGGCAGCAGAGGCACCTGCCACAGTGCTCACCCACCACATTTTACCTGGGCACCCTCCCAGGGAACGACACCACATTGCCTCCAACTCGCTCCACTGTAAACAACACTGTGATGAACATCCTTGCATGCATGCCCTTATGGACCCGTGTGGGGATTTACCTGGTCCATATGCACAGGGGAGTCCCTTGGTAGTGCAAATGATTAACGCGTTCAGTTGTTAACGGAAAGATTAGAGGCACCAGTCTACCCAGAGACACCTCAGAAGAAAGGCCTGCCAACCTACTTCTGAAAAACTAGCCACAGAAAACCCTAAGAAGCACAGTTCTACTCTGACTCACATGGGATCACCGTGAGTCAAAGTCAGCCTGACAGCAATTATATTTTTGTGCCATTTTTTAATATGCCCAGGAATGAAATTACTGGGTCATGGAGTATTTGTATTCTTCACTTGACTAAGACTGGCCAGATTGAATTGATGAATTCCTGTAGCCCCACATCCTCGCCAGCACTTTGCATTACTCACCTTTCCAATTTTTGCCAGTCTGATGTTGTTATTGTGCAGCTGTCAAGTCAGCTCTGACTCATGGCGACCTTATGTATAACAGAATGAAACATTGCCCAGTCCTGTGCTACCTTCATGATCCTCGGTATGCTTGAGTCCATTGTTGCAGCTCTTGTGCCAGCCTGTCTCACTGAGGGTTGCCCTCGTTTTCGTTGACCCTCTACTTTGCCAAACATGAAGGCCTTTCCTAGTGGTTGCTCTTTCCTGATGATGTGTCCAAAGTAAGCCAGCTGAAGTCTTGTCATCTTCGTCTCTAAGAAAATTCTTATTGTGTTTCTTCTAAGACTGATTTGTTCGTTCTTCTAGCGGTCCATGATATATTCAGCAGTCTTTGCCAATACCACAATCCAAAAACCCATTGCCATTGAGTTGAGTCCAACTCATAGCGACTCTATAGGACAGAGTAGAACTGCCCCACAGGGTTTCCAAGGAGCAACTGGTGGATTTGAACTGCTGAGCTTTTGGTTAGCAGCCTAGCTCTTAACCACTGCACCAGCAGGGCTCCAATACCACAATAGGCAGCTCTATAATCGAGTCATGTGAGTCTTCTTTATATTTAAGGTCTATAGGCCTCAATTAACTGAGGAGCAGTGTGGGAACCAAAGGGAAGAAAACTTGTTGGAAAAAACATGTATGAAAGGGGACCCATCCCCCAAAAAGGAGGCTTTCCAGAGAACCCCGATCAGGAGAGACGTGCAGAAGACCCAGTGAGGCTGAAGCCCCACCATGTCCCCCATCTTTTCCTGCGTCGGTGGGTCTTGACCTTGTCTGCCGGAGCTTAGGCTTACCTGCCCAGGCAAGAGAGCATGTAATGAGCTCATACTATCTCCTTTCCCCAAGGGCTGGCACACAGTAGGCACTCAGGGTTTGCTATTGAATCAATGCATGGGCACATGACGAGGCCACAGTCTTGTGATTGCAAAGAACAAAACACTTCAGGCAGGGGAATAAAGAGAACAAACATCAGTAAACATCACTTTCCCAATCTGGAAACACAATCGCTCGGGGTTGCCTTGAAGGCTGTTCTTCAGGAAGACGAGTGGAAAACTGCCTATTGATTTCCTTTTATCACAAAGTGATAGGTTTGCTGATTGACGTCACGGAGCAATGGCGAGCAAGCACAAGTGGGTGGGCTTTGCACAAACGGAATGCATTGCAGCCTACCCATTCTGGTTCACAAGAGTCACTGTCAAATTTACAGGAATTTTGCAAGTTGGGTGTTAAACACAGCCACCATTAAAATTAACTTCTGAGGTTCCCCCATCAGCCAAAGATTAGACAGGCCCGTAAAACAAACAATAATACACATAGCTCAACCATGTATAGGAGACTAAAGTGGGCACAGCAGCCGAGGCGCAGGGACTGGAAGGCAGGAGGGGACAGGAAAGCTGGACGAATGGAAATGGGGAACCCAAGGTGGAGAAGGGGAGAGTGGTTGACACATCACGGGGCTGGCAATCAATGTCACGAAACAAAATGCGTATTAATTGTTTAACAAGAAAATAATTTGCTCTGTAAGCCATCTAAAGCACAATAAAAAAATAATAATAAAAAAGTTAACTTAAATAATTAAAAATAAAACAGTTGCCGTCAGGTCAGTTCTGACTCATGGTGACCCCATGTGTGTCCGAGTAGAACTGTGCTCCGCAGGGTTTTCAATAGCTGATTTTTCGGAAGTAGATGGCCAGGCCTTTCTGCAGTGGCACCTCTGGGTGGACTCAAACCTCCAGCCTTTTGGTGGACAGCCTAGTGCATGAACCATTTACATCACCCAGAGACTCCTAAATAAACTTACAATTAAATAAATCATATTAAACACAAAGGTAACAAATACTCAAAACACACCACTTTCTGATTATTTTATTACATTTTGTCATTACTATTAACTAACTATCCTCTTGAAGTTATGTGCTTCTATTATATGGTGAGCGGCTGTGTATCTCTTCCCAACTCAAAGTTCAGTGATATGAAGTGGGAGTATTTACACCATGGAAATTGGCAAATTGTACAAGTCAGATGTGGTTGATTTTTTTCTTTTACTTGAGAGCCAGTTGTTACACATTTACCAGCACACTGCTGCCTAAAACCCTGATGGCTGAAGACATTGTCCTTTTTGTCTGTAAGTCTGCTTTATTTGGGTGGGGGCGCAGACAACACAAGCCCAGAGAATGGCATCTCAGACCAAACAAGAGGGAGATGCAATCCACACTGACACCCACCCAGCCCACCCATCCATTCTCCTCCTCCCCCAACCCAGTCTTCAGGCTCAGAAAGGCCAGACATTATCCCTGCTGAATTTCCACTGTCTCCTCCTAACAACTCTAACTGCCCCGCGTCTTGCAGACAGCAGCTTGCAGCAGAAGAATGAGGCAGCATTTTTTGTCCTGAGAATGACTCCCGATAATTGGGGCTCCTACTTTCTATTTCTCTGCCTTCTATTTTGCCCGGAAAATGCCTGACGGTAATTGCCCATCCTCTGGCATGGAGAGGGAGTCAGCCCTTCCGCCACTCACACTCCCAATTGGGCTATTACGGCCCCGGCCCACTTTCTCTTAAATGGCCCTGCGACGATTTGTCGACATTTTGAAGATGAGGGACTCATCTTTCTCAGGTCTCAGACAGAAAGAAGATACGAAAGCTCACCTTATCTTTCCAGGATTGGAGACCGGGAGATTGCTTCTATCTCCTGTCCCAATTGTTCCCCCCCATGAAAAGCCAAGCTAATCTGTTGTTCCCATTTCATAGATGGGGAAAGCAAGGCTGGTAATTGACCACACGACTTGATCCCACAATGAAAGAGGGATTTGAGGCAAAACCATTTTCAGACATTCGTAGACATTTAAACATGCTTGCCTGGAAGGCCTCTCTCCCCGTCATCATAGACAGATAGATAGTAAACCCACTATCATTGAGTTAATTCCCACTCACTGCAACCCTATAGGACAGAACAGAACTTCCTCTACACGGTTTCCGAGGAGCTCCTGGCGGATTCGAACTGTCAACGTTTTGGTTAGCAGCTGTAGCTCTTAACCACTATGCCACCAGGGTTTCCAGAGAGATGATAGGTAGATAGGTAATTGAGATTGACTCTAACTCACGGCAACCTACGTACAACAGGATGAAACGTTGCCCGGTCCCGCGTCATCCTCACAGCCACTGGTATGTCTGAGCCCATCGTTGCAATTCTTGTGCCAATCCATCTCTCGAGGGTCTCCCTCGCCCTTGCTGGCTCTCTGCTTCACCAAACATGATGTCTTCCTCCAGCGACTGATCCCATCCGATGACGTGTCCCAAGTAAGCAAGTCAGACAACGTTCTGTTGTTATCCATAAGGTTTTCGTTGGCTCATTTTTGGACATAGATCACCAGGCCTTTCTTCCTAGTCTGTTTTAGTCTGGAAGCTCTGTTGAAATCTGTCCACCATGGGTGACCCTGCTGATACTTTCATCACAGCAACACGTAAGCCACCAGATTACAACAAACAGACAGACAAGTTGTGGTCACATGCTAACAAAACCTCCTAAAAGCACAACCTACCAGTTACATAAAGCTGGCTTTGCTGTCAGGATTCTTGAAAGAACATTCCACATTTTCCTTTCGAATTGTGTTCGTGAGGAATCCTCTGAATTGACTGGGATTGCTCAGCCATCTCCAAACACGCTCAGGGGATTCTCACAGAGAAAATCTGAACTAAACTAAAAGGGACATTGTTTAGGATTGTAAATGTGTGTGACTAAACTATTTTTGAGAGAGAAAGAGGACGTTGAAGACAAAATTGAGGATGATGGTTACTCTTAGGGGAGGTGGGAGGTGGGGGGGAGGAAAGCACAAGTCACTGTACCTAACGTAACGCTCTTGTCTGGGGTTAGGTGATTGGTTTGCAGGTTTTCATTATATTATTGGGAAGGAAGAAAGGGAGGGAGGGAGGGAGGAAGAAAGAAAAGGGAAGGAGGGAGGGAAGAAGGAAGAAAGGAAGGAGGGAGAGAAGAAGGAAAGAAATCAAGCAAGAAGGAGGGAAGGGGGGCAGGTCACGCATGGAAAGAAAAAGCAAACCTGCCCCACAAATTGTTCTCACAGGCAATGAAATCTTTGCAAATGTCAAATGGAACTAATAAAGCATTGTTGTTGCTGTTAGCTGCCCACCAGTCGCACCTAACACGTGGCACCTCATGCACAATGGAAGAAACTGCTGCAGGGTCCTGTACCATGGGATCGAATGCTTGTGATCCATAGGGTTTCCATTGGCTGATTTTTCTGACACAGATCGCCAGGCCTTTCTTCCTAGTCCCTCTTAAACTGGCAACTCCTCTGAAACCTGTTCGGCATTGTAGCGACACCCAAGCCTCCACTGACATAAAACACATGATGCAGACTTTCAATTCAGTATTTATTAATTTTGATGCGGTGGTTTCCTCTTCCTAGTTTGCCCCCAAACTTTTTCTTCCAGGTCTCAAAGATTTTCATGCGTGCCCCTGGTCCTGCCTGGGCGCTCAGCTGGGATGCACTCAAGAGTCCTCTGGGATTTGGGTGGAGGCTGGAGGCCCTGTCTCCTCTCCCTGCAGGGAGTGTCTCCCAGACACCTCGGCTCCTTTCAGAAATGCTGACAGAGCTCACACCAGGCGCAGATGTCTCTATTGCCCTTGTCACACTCACAGAGACACACGTGCCGGCACTCCGCCTTTCGGTTTCAGCCAAGGGAGGGGGTGCGCCTGAAGCCAAGGGTCCTCCAGGCCTGGTTGGGGGGGGTGGCGACTGGTCCCCAAGAAGCCCCTTCCTCCCTTCCCCCTGTCTCTCCCCTCCCCCCATCCTGATCCTCTGCAGCCTCACTCGGTGGGTGAAAGAATTACTTTTGCGAGGATGTGCTCTTTGTTGGGGTGGACACAGCATAAAGGGTCTGAGAAAGTAGAATGGGGTGTGCGGGGTGGAGGAAGGGAGGGAGGGAGGCCGGGAGGGGGCAGCGAGGGGAAGAGGACAGATTCTCCGTATCTAAAAGGGAATTAAAGTGCTTTTACTGGAGTGAAGAAATCAGCTGAAGAATGGCTCGGGAACAAAAGCAGAAAGTCTGTGGACAAGTCCCGCTGAATAGAGCCCGATCCCCTTAAGTTTGTAAGCCCCCCTCCCCCGCCCTCTAAGCCTTCCTTACTTACTTCGGGCCGAGAACAAATGCTAAGGAGGAAAACACGGCCGGGGGAGGGAAGCGGGGAATGGCAGAACCAGGGGAGAAAAACCCAAAATAAAAGGTAATCCCTCCGGCACTTTGCCCTCCTAGTGCCTACCAGGGATCTGATGAAAAGTCCCAGATGAAACCATTCCGCTATTCACATGCAAGAGCAGGATTCACAAGAAAAGAGAGAGGGAAGAATAGGCAGAGAGGAGAAAAGGGGAATTATTTGTGTCCCTTAATACTTGTTAAGCACTCCTCTTTGCTGCACACCAGACAAGACAAGACGCAGAGGAATCCCGGGCAATCCACCCCCCAACCCCCCAACGCCTTGCCCTTCTGCCTCTCCCCAGCTCGAGGCAAAACTTGCCTACACCCGTACACACGCAGGCACACGCACTCAGCCTGTGAGCAGAGCTGCGGACCCAGCCAGACTTGGAAAGAGAACAGCAATTAAGCTCTGTCCTCACTGACAGTGATCTAATCGAAAAGGCCTCCTGAGCCTCTCCGCCATGATCTGTGCCCAGAGCCTGCTGGCCTCATCCTAGGGGTGGGACAGGACAGTGAGGACCAGGGGTGAACAGACAGGGAGTCCTAAGGGACAGTTGAGGCTTCTGATGGTGCTCAAGAAGCTGGTTGAGGTTCCCGTCCATCCTCTTCTCCCCAAAACCTTTGGGGGCCCCCAGCATTCAGGCCTCTCACTAGACCTCAAAGAAACCATGCTGGGGCCTGTCTCAGGGCCTTTGCACAGCCTGGGACCTCTGCCTGGGCTGCTAGTCCCCACCCTTTGAGCACTTTGTTTCAGCTCAGATTGGGGAAGGCTTTCCTCACTGACTCTCCATCTCTCCCAGACCATGTCAGGTTTCCCTGTTATTGGCTCTCAAGGGACCTTGTAACCCAGTAATCACACATTTATTATCATTTATAAAGTAAAAAAAAAAAAAGCCCTTGCTATCAAGTGGATTCTCACTCATATACCCTATAGGACAGAGTAGAACTGCCCCATAGGGTTTCCAAGGCTGTGATCTTTACAAAAGCAGACTGCCACGTCTTTCTCCCACGGAGCAGCTGGTGGGTTCAAACCGCCAATTTTTTGTTTAACAGCCAAGCACTTAACTACTGTGCTACCAGAGCACCTATGTGTAAACACACTTGGGTGTAAATAAATCACACGGTTGTTTCTTGGTGCCCTTGTCTGATGTCTGTCTCCCCAACTAGAGTATCAGCTCCATAAGGGGAGGGAAGAGTGACTGCACCTTTGGTCCCCCAGGGCTTGGCATAGGGCTTGGCTTTGAGAAGCTGCTGTATACATTTTTGCTGAGTGAATGAATGAACCAACTAGTGAACCAGGGGCTGGACCAGAATAAGGCAGACTTATCCATTAGGGACAGTAGCATTTTGTTTAAGGTCTATTGTTGTCAGGCACCATCAGGTTGGTTCTGACTCGTAGCGACCTTATTTACAACAGAACGAAAACACTGCCTGGTCCTGCACCATCATGTGAGACGAAGTCTCACCATTCTCACCTCTAAGGAGCATTCCAGCTGTACTTCCTCCAAGTCAGGTTTGTTCATTCTTCTGGAAGTCTGTGGTACGTTCAGTAGTCTTCTCCAACACAATAATTCAAAGGCATCAATTCTTCTTTGGTCTTCCTTATTCATTGTCCAGCTTTCACATGCCTATCAGGCGACTGAAAGTTCCATGGCTCTGGTCAGGTGATGTTGTTGCTTTTCAACCCTTTAAAGAGGTCTTTGTAAAAAAAAAAAAAAATTTTTTTTTTTTTTTTTTGCAGTAGATTTGGCCAGTGCAATACATCATCTGATTTCTTGACTGCTGCTTCCTTGAGCGTTAATTGTAAATCCAAGTAAAATGAAATCCTTGACAACTTCAACCTTTTCCCTGTTTATCGTGGTGTTACTTATTGGTCCTGTTGTGATGATTTTTGTTTTCCAAGTGCTGAGGTGTAATCCATACTGAAGGCTGTAGTCTTTGACGTTCATCAGTGCTTCAAGTCCTCTTTGCTTTCAGCAAGCAAGGTTGTGTAATCTGCATAAAGCAGGTTGTTAATGAGTCTTCCTCCAATCCTGATGCCCGTTCTTCTTCATATAGTCCAGCTTCTTAGTTTATTTGCTCAGCATACAGATTGAATAAGTATGGTGAAAGGATACAACCCTAATGCACAACTTTCCTGACTTTAAATCATGCAGTATCCCCTTGTTCTGTTTTAACAACTGCCCCTTAGTCTATGTACAGGTTCCTCATGAGCACAATTAAGTATTCTGGAATTTCCATTCTTCAAAATGTTATCCATAATTTGTTATGACCCACACAATTGAATGTCTTTGCATAGTCGATAAAACAGAGGTAAACAACTTTCTGGTATTCTCTGCTTTCAGCCAAGATCCATCTGACATCAGCAATGACATCCCTCATTCCATGTCTTCTTCTGAATCCAGCTTGAATTTCTGGGAGTTCCCTGTCGATTTAGTGCTACGACCATTTTTTAATTGTATTTGGCAAATCTTATGTGTGATATTAATGATATTGTTCAATAATTTCACACGTAAGATCTGTAGATCACCTGTGGAATGGGCACAAATATGGATCTCTTCCAGTTGGTCGTCACTCCCAGCATAGTAGACCATATGATTGTCCAATTCAAACACGGCCAGTAGCAGTCCATTTCAGCTCACTAATGCCTGGGATATCGATCTTTATGTGTTCCATTTCATTTTTGGCGACTTCCAATTTTCCTAGATTCATACTTCTTATATTCCATGTTTGGATCACTAGTGGATGTTTGCAGCTGTTTCTTCTCATTTTGAGTCATGCCACATCCACCAATGAAGGTCCCAAAAGCTTGACTCCAACCACATCATTAAGGTTGACTCTACTTTGAGAAGGCAGCTCTTCCCCAGTTGTCATGGATTGAATCGTGTCCCCCCAAAATATGTGTGAAATTGGTTGGGCCATGATTCCCAGTATTGTGTGGTTGTCCTCCATTTTGTGATTTTCCTGTGTGTTGTAAATCATAATCTCTCCCTGTGGTTAAAGAGGATTAGGGTGGAATGTAACACCCTTGCTCAGGTCACATCCCTGATCCAATGTAAAGGGAGTTTCCCTGGGGTGTGGCCTGCACCACCTTTTATCTTACAAGAGATTAAAGGAAAGGGAAACAAGCAGAGAGTTGGGGACCTCATTACCACCAAGAAAGCAGTGCCAGGAGCAGAGGGTGTATTTTGGACCTGAGGTTCCTGTGTGGAGAAGCTCCTAGTCCAGGGGAAGATTAATGACAAGGACCTTCCTCCAGAGCCGACAGAGAAAGCCCTCCTCTGGAGCTAACACCCTGAATTTGGACTTCTAGCCTACTAGACTCTGAGAGAATAAATTTCTCTTTGTTAAAGCTATCCACTTGTAGTATTTTTGTTATAGCAGCACTAGATGCCTAGGACATCAGTCGTATTTTGAGTGCCTTCCAACCTGAGAGGCTCATCTTCCAGTACTATATCAGACAACGTTCCACTGCTATTCATAAGGTTTTCACTGGCCAATTGTTTTAGAAGTAGATCGCCAGGTTCTTCTACCTAGTCTTAGTCTGGAAGCTGCACTGAAACCTGTCTACCATGGGTGACCGTGCTATCATTTGAAATACCAGTGGCATAGCTTCCAGCATCACACAACATGCAAGCCACCATGTTTTGACAAACTGACAGACGGATGGTGGGTTTAATGTCTACAATACCCTTAAAACCAAACTCATTGCCATCAAGTCAAGATACTGCTACTGGCATTGCTGGCACAACAATTAAGCCCTCAGCTGCTAACATAAAAAGTTGGCCTAAAAGTTGGTGGTTCAAATCCACTCATTGGCTCTGTGGGAGAAAGACCCGGCAAACTGCTCCCATAAAGATTGAATAATAAATAAACAAAACCTATTGCCATCAAGTCAATTCCAGCTCATGAAGACACTATAGGACAGAGCAGAACTGCCGCATAGGGCTTCCAAGGCTGTCATCTTTACAAAAGCAGACTGCCACGTCTTTCTCACACAGAGAGGCTGGTGGGTTCAAACTGCTGACCTTTCGGTTAGCAGCCAAGAGCTTAACCACTGTGCTACCAGGGCTCCTTCCATCTAGAAAACCCTAGGGATCAGGCCTGCTCTGTCACAAGGGGTTGCTATGAGTCGAAGTCGACCCGACAGCACCTAGCAGCAACAAGGACTGGTTTCTGAAGTATTTCTTATTACAAAACTGATACATGTTTATTGTCAAAAACTGGGAAACCCAGAAAAAAGATGAAGGTTCTAGGTAGCTTTCTAAATCACACTTCTGAGAGAACATAGCTATTAGCACTTCCTTGTGTTTCCTTCCAGTCTTTTTTTCTCTATGCAGACGTATGCAAATTTTATGTTATTCTGTATACAGTTTTATACCTTGATTTCTTTACTTAGAATTAAGAAATCTTTGTTTAAAATTACTTTATCTTATTTTTAAACTCTTCCTAATCTTTTAATTTAAAAATAAGTAGTAATTTTTTTTAACTGATTCTAAAATAATATATATTCATTGCAAAATATTTGGGAAGTACAAAGAACGTAAAAAGTTATTTGCATTCCCATTCACCAGAGTAAACAGGAATGACGTTTTGGTGTATTGCATGCCTGTCTTTAGCCTGTGCATATCTTTTTTACAATTTTTAGAATCCATATTTAAAGTTCTATATCTTTCTGCTGCTAACTGAAAGGTTGGCAGTTCAAACCCGTTCAGCAGTTTCATAGAAGAAAGGCCTGGCAATCTGCCCCCATAAAGATGACAACCTAGAAAACCCTATGAGGCAATTCTCTGTCACGTAGGGTTGCCATAAGTTGAAAACTGAGTCGATGGCACCTACCAACATCTTTTACTTTCAGTGTCTACATAGCATTCCATCCTAATTGGCCATCTGTTGAAAAATTTCTAGATCATTACTGATGTTTTAATATCATAAATAATAATATAGAAAGCTTGCTGGATATGGTGTTGTCTGCATTTCAAAATCTTTTCTTGGAGTAAGTTCCCAAGCAGTACCAAACACCAAATAGCACCAGTAGCAAAGTATATTATAAAGGCAAAATGGTTCTATTAGTCAGCATAGGCTAGTCTAGGCTACAGTAACAAATAGCCTCATTCCATTGCAGGTGGGCAAGGAGGCTGGGGTCCCAGGTGAATGGAGGTGCCACCTGGATCCCACCTTTCACAATTGCAAATGTAAACATTCTTCAAGATTCCATCCAGATGTGACAGTGTGAGAAGCCTTGGTGGTGCAATGCTTAAGCACTCAGCTGCTAACCAAAAAGTTGACAGTTTGAACCCACCAGCCGCTCCACAGGAGAAAGATGTGGCAGTCTGCTTCCATAAAAATTTACAGCCTTGGAAACACTATGAGGCAGTCCTACCCTATAGGGCTGCTATGAGTCGGAATGGACTTAACAGCAATGGGTTTTTGGTTTTGTGACAGTGTGATTTTCATTCTACCAGAAATCGGGGGTGGGGGGCAGGGTGATATTGGCCAAAGCAAGGCCCATGGCCACACCTTTGTTCAAACAAAGAAACACATTCTTGCCACGTGCATGGAAGGCAGAGAAGTGGATTTGGGAACAACTTTAATGACCATGGTGCATAAACAGAAACCTTTCTGAATTGAAGTACCATTCATGAAAGCTAGCCCCAATTCTCTGAAATGCTCATTGGTGTCCCAGAAGGAGTTCTAGGCGAACTAGCTTCCCCTCGCCTGCAGTCACTGGGTTTTAGCATTCCTTATTTCTCATCCCAAAATACATTCTTGAGATATCGAAACACCAGAGAGAGCTGGCCCAGGTATCCTTTAATTGGGCGTTTTACTCTTTTTCTCTTATACTTTTCTATATTTTTAGTTATTAAAGCCATTTTTTCCTTAGTGACTCCATTTACTTTTTTGGAGCCCTGGTGGTGCAGTGGTTCAGAGCTCGGCTGCTAACCAAAAGGTTGGCAGTTCGAATCCATCAGCCACTCCTTGGAAACACTATGGGCCAGCTCTACTCTGTCCTATAGGTTCAGTATGAGTAGGAATCCACTCAACGGCAAGGGGTTTGGTTTGGGTTTTAAGGTGTTACAGGAGCCCCGGTGGCTCAGTGGTTATGCACTTGGCTGCTAACTGGAAAGGTTGACAGTTCGAACCCACCAGCCACTCTGAGGGAAAAAGATGTAGCAGTCTGCTTCCGTAAAGATTACAGCCTTGGAAACCCTATGGGGCAGTTCTACTCTGTCCTATAGAGTGTCTATGAGTCAGAATCGATGGCAACGTATTTGGTTTGGGGTTTTTTACTTTATTATTACTGCTTTTGTTTTCTACTTACTTATTACAAATAACTAACTTTATTTATCCTTTCTATGTTTTTATGGAGTCCCTGGGTGGTGCCAACAGTTAAGCGCTCAACTACCAGCCAAAAGGTTGGCCATTCGAACCCACCCAGAGGGATCTTGGAAGACAGGCCTGGTGGTCTGGTTCCGAAGGGTCGCAGCCTTGAAAACCCTACGGAGTGGTCGTACTCTGCACACATGGGGTTGCAATGAGTCAGCTCCGTGGCAACTAGCAACAACCACATGTTTTAACTCATTCAGTACTATTTCATGTTCGTTACATAACTTACACACGGTAAAGCGCACTCATCTTAAGCTGCCTTCGAGTTGATCTGGCTCCTGGCAACCCCACATGTGTCAGAGTAGGACTGTGCTCTGTAGGGTTTTCAATGGCTGATTTTTGGAAGTAGATCACCAGGCTTTTCTTCTGAGGGACCTCTAGTTGAGCTCAAATCTGAAACCTAAATCTGCTCTAAAAAATAAGGTCTATTTTTTTTTTAAAAAAAAAAGCTTAGGAATAGTGGGACAAGGACAGGGATGTCATACTCAAGCCGCCTCAACCCTGCTGCCCCTCAAGGTCTTTTGCAAAGAGAAACTGGAGTTTAGAAGACACAACTGGGCACATCCAATGGAGGTGGGTGCCTTCCCTACAAACCAAGGAGACACACACACACACACACACACACACACACACCTCAATTATACCTCAGGAGGCAGAGCTAATGGAAGCTAGATTGAATCAAAGATAACAATTAGGGAACAATTTTAATCCCTGCTGTGACTGAGACACACAGTTTATTTTTAATTTGTATCCATCATAAAAAATAATAATTAAAAGGGCTGGCAAATTGCCGCTTTTGCTGAGAAATTACATTTCTACTGCCCACCTTCACCCCATCAGGAATGAGTTCTTCTCTCCTGCCTTCCGTCTCTTCTGACGCACATCCCCACCGCGACTTCCTTTGCTCTGAAGCCAGAGACCTCACTTTAAATATAGAGATTCATTAATTAAAGGAGACGGGGAGGGAGTTTTTTATAGCATCTACTATGTGCCAGGCACAATGCTAAGTACGTTTACATGGATTATTTCATTTAACCCTTGAGACAACTCTGGGAAGACGGAATCTCAGTATACTCTTGTGCCCTGGTAATGCAATAGTTAAGCACCTGGTTTGCAGTTCAAACCTAGCCAGCGGCTCCGTGGGAGAAAGACCTGGCAATCTGCTCCCTACAGCCTAGGAAACCCTATGGGGGCAGTTCTACTCTGTTACATGCAGTCACTATGACTGGGAAATTGACTCGACAGCACCTAACAACAACTTGTTTCACGGTGGCAGAAACCAACAACAGATGCTTGGCAAAGGTCACACAGTTAGGTTGGGACAGGGCTGGGTTTGAATCCAGCCCTGGCTCAATTTGTCCTTCCTGAGGGTATTTAGCTTTTGTTTTCCTTGACAAAGATGCTGCCTTGCCCCTCAAAGAATTTGCCCCAATTTCCATCCAACTTCTGTTTCAACTCAGCCTGGGGTTGGAAACAAAGAATTGAGAGGAAGGCTTACGGGTTCGTGTTGAGTCTCTGGATGATTCCGTAATACAGTGAGTCAACCTATTATGAAATAAATGGGGCGGGGTGGGGAAGAGAAGGAGAAAGAGAAAAGAAAATAGGGTCCGTAAAGTAGGAGGGGAGGGGAGGGGAGGGGAGGGGAGGGGAGGGGAGGGGAGGGGAGGGGAGGGGAGGGGAGGGGGGGGAGGGGAGAAAGACCACCAATCCCACCCATGTCCTTCTAAAAAGAGAAGCAACACAGAGGCAGACACAGAGGGAAGGCCACGTGAAGATGGAGGCAGAGATGGGAGTGATGCGGCCACGAGCCAAGGAATGCCTAGGGCTGCCAGAAGCTGAAAGAGACAAGGAAGGATTCTCCCCTAGAGCCTTCAGAGGGACACATTGATTTCAGACTTCTGGCCTCCAGGACTGTGAGGGAATAAATGTCTGTTGTTTTAAACCACCCAGATATGGTACTTTATTATGGTAGCCCTTCGAAACAAACGCACTTTTCTTTACTGGGAAACCAAGATCAAGTTTCGGAGGCAAAATTTCAGGAGAGAGGACAGACTGGTCCTATGTCTAGTCTAAGATGTGACTGGTGCCAGCTCATTTCTGGGCAGGATAGATGTTTTAGTTAGCTAGTGCTGCTGTAACACAAATACCACAAAAGGGTGGTGTTAAAGAACAGAAATTTACTTACAGTTCTGGAGGCTAAAGGTCCAAATCAGGATCATGGCTGAGTAGGCCCCTTCCCACGCGCTCCTTGGTTCCTTGGCGTTCCACATGGCATCTGTCTTCCCCAGTATCTGCTTGTCTCTGTGTCTCTTCTGGTCTTTTTTATAACTAAGAAGTGATTACACTGATATGGCCTTATTAACATAACATTCAATTGCATGATAGAGGATGATTACATTACACATGGAAGGTGATTACCAATTGCCTTCATCATGTCCTTCATCAAGGACATCATGTTTGGTAAAGCAGAGACCCCCCAAAATGAAGGAAGCCCTCCATGAGATGGATGGATACGACAGCTGCAATGATGGATGCAAACATACCCAAGACTATGAAGACGGTGCAGGCCCGGGCACTGTTGAGTTCGAGCTGACTCAATGGCAACTCACAACAGCATGCCTCGGTTTCCTCCCTGTGAATATACATTTTTTTTTATAGGCATAGGGATTCGGTTTCCATCACATAATTCGACGGGACACATATCAATCCATAACAGTGATGCGGTAGGAAGCACAAGTGTTTTGAAGTCAGAGAAACCCAGGGTGGTGCCACCTGCCAGCTTGGGCAGCACAGAAAGGACCTGACCTTTGTGGAACGTGATGGGTGATAAATAAAGGGTAATGCCTTCCTCATGCCATTTCCTGTCCGTGTAGCCATCAGTCTGTCCCTTCCTCCTCCTCTCTCATGCCCCCCACACATGCTTTTCTTGCTCACCCCATCTCCTTAAAAATAATGCTATTTTGTCTCCCTCCTAATCACTACCTTTAAGGAGGAGTCGTTTCATTGATTACCATCCCAAAGGATAGATTCATTTGAACCATTACATTGCCTTCCGTGTAGCTCAATCAAATATCAGCAATTTCATGTAACAAGAGTAGATTCAAATGCCCTAAGACTTTTCGCTTAGCCTTTCTAGAAACAAGATGTGAATGCATATTTTTGGAAAGGCCACCCTAACCAATCATCAGAGGCGGGTTGCTGAGGGAGAAAGACTCACCACCCGGTATTAAACATCACCGTGATATTTACAGACAAGAAAACCAAGAGACATCCCCGACGCCCAAAACAGAGGCTGCCAGCCAATTCAGCCATTTTTGAATAAGGTAAAATTTTCTTCTCACACTTAGCAACAAATTGGCTTAAATAATCTTTGTCATCGTCTCTTGTCTCCTCAGCTAATCGTGTTGGTAAATGGTTTGTATTTTTATTTTCCCCATGGCTGCTACTTTGGAGGAGGGGAGCTGGAAGCAGAGTAGAGGACGGGGAGGAGGAAAATGTTTCGTGATAGATGACTGATTCAAGAATGCCTTTGATATTCTTGGTTAACTTCCTGGAAGACACAGAGAATTGGATTGGTCGGATAGCTCCCCCTGTGTGGCGCAAACAAGAAACATTAATTAAAATTAATTGCCACCCCCTCCCCAGAATTAAGAGTGTGATGTTCAGATTCCTTTTAAGACAGGTAATTTGATGCCAATAAATTACAATTATAAAAACTTCATTACAGTCAAGAGCAATCTATCCACCATTGTCCTAATTACACATTGTAGGAATAATGAATGCTAATGATTTAATGTACAATAATTACCATGATTGAAAAATAAAATATAATAATTGCCATCGTTATTGTTATCAATAATACAGAGATTTTGGCATGGCTGGACTCCACTTGAGGCTAAGAGGAGATTTTAGGGTGGGTTTTTTTTTTTTTTTTTTGTCCTCAATTAGAAACACACACACATACCCATAACTCCATCTTTATTAAGATAAGAAATCCTCAGCACAGAATGGAAATGTCTTGCCTCTCCCAACTGGTGAGGCAGAATTGAAGGGTCAAAATCGATTCTCCTACTCACTGGCCAATAGATTGTTTTGGGTTTTTTCCTGAATATTTTTAGCTGTGGTAGTGCAGTGATTAAGCACTGGGCTGCTGACTGAAAGGTCGGTGGTTCGAGCCCCCCAGTAGCTCCAGGTGAGAAAGGTGTGGTAGTCTGCTTCTGTAAACACTACAGCCTCGGAAACCCCCGGGGCAGCTCTACTCTATCCTCTAGGGTCACTATGCGTCAGAATCGACTTGACAGCAATGGGTTTGTCATACTCTCATTATACCTCTGCGAATGTAATCTCTTGTCCGCTCCATTTTGTGTTAGAATTCTGTTTCTGGGTTTTAACAATCCTATATTCCCAAGTAAATTGCAAACACTTTGAACGCAAGAATCGTGCCCCCCTCCCCCTTTGTATTCCTCCCATCTCCACCCATACCCCTAATACAATACCCTATGTCTAGAAAATGCTCAGTATGTGTTGGCTGAACATCAGAAGGGCAAAGGAGAGTCTTCTTTACAATGTTTATTGTTTTATTTCTGATTCTACAATTCATGCATGCTTGTTAGAGAACAATTGGTTAAAAAAAAAGTATAAAGAAGAAAATGAAAATGACCTGCATTCTCATAACCCAGAGATAATCAGCATAAATGTTTGTGTATCTCTGTGTAGTCAATTGTAGATAGAACTGTCCCACTGTATAATGTATAGTTTGTGGTGCGAATGATAAACGTGCTGGGCTGCTAAACCAAAAGGATCGATCTTGTCCACCCAGAGGCACCTTGGAAGAAAGGCCTGGCAATCTATGTCCAAAAATTAGCCAAATGAAAACCCCATGGACCCAATACAGTGCTGGAAAATGAGCCCCCTAGGCTGGAAAGCACAGTGGCCACAGTAATGGACTCAACCATACCAAGGATAGTGAGGATGGCACAGGACCTGGCAAGGTTTCCTTCTGTTGCCATGACTCAGAGCCAACTAACAAGTTACTCAACAAATACTCACTGAACGAATGAATGAAGGAACAAGAGCTAACATTCTGAGACCACCTTGGGATTAAGGGCTTCACATGGGTTACCTGGTTTAAGACCCGCAACCTGGACAAATGGGCATTATTTTGTATTCCCATACCACAGATGGGGAAACTGAGGTCCTGAGGGGTGCAGGCGCTTGCTCAGCATCTCACACCTAGTCTCTGGCAGAGACCTGGATTCAAGGGCGGATTGACCAGTGAGCAAGGTATGCACAGATTTACAGTAAGCAAGGTAAGCACAGTCTTATTTGTGTTTACTTACTTATCTGCAGTGCACAATTTCATGAGTTTCATCACATCTTTTATGTGGTGAAAAACAGGCGAAACTGTGCACTACAGATTTGTAAATAAGCACAAACAAGCCCTTGCATACCTTGTTTACTAGGTAATCCTTCCCTCTCGATTGGAGCTCAGGTCTGTTGGAATCCAGCCACCCCTCGTGCCTGGGAAAGATGTGGATCTCAGAGCTGGGGGGCTAGGGCAGTGTGGGAGGAGTGAATGAGCAGAAGACGCTCCCCCCTTACCCAGGAGATAAAAATAGCCGGCGGGCTGTGTGCTGAGGTGCTGGCGGCCCCAGGCCTAGCCAGCCATTGCGTCCTAATTTATGGCACTCAGAGCGGTGCAGGAGAAACGCGCCCCTCTCCAACGAGGGTTGAGCTGCAGGTGAGGACAGTGTAATTAAGAAATTAAAAGGTAATTTCCACAGATGCTGCCGCTCGCCGGGCCTCGCGGTCGCCTAATTGATGGTTTCTCCTTCTCCTTGGGTGGAGGGGCGGGGTTCCGAGGGAGGGAGAGCGCGAGGAGAGTCACCGCCCACCAGCCCTGGCCCTGGGGTGCGATGCCAAGCACCCTCGCCCTCCGCTTTTGCCCGGCTTTCCTCCCCTCCTCCCTACCCCCGTCAATTATATAAATGTTCTAGATGTCTCCCTTCCGTTCTCTCCCCCTTCCTTTCTGTCTCTCTGTATTTCTTCTCTATTTCACTTCCTATCTTTCTCTCTGTAGATGAATTTCTGTGTCTTCCTCTCCCCTTCTTTATTCCGCTCACCTTTCTCACTTTTCCTCTCTCCCTTCCCCAGATTTCTGCCTCCCTGTTTCCCCTTCTCCCCAATCCCCAAGATTCTTTCCGCTGATCCTGGAAGAAAGAGCACATGGGTGTTATTTAAATCCTCTTCCAGGCTCCATTAAGTGATGGCTGCCACTTCCACCTCCAGCTCCCCTTCCTGCAGGTGGGGTGGTCATTAGAACATCCCAGCCCTGGTCCTGCAAGTTTGGCTTCATTAGACACACCTGGATTAGCACATGGAGTATTTGCCCAGAGAAGGATGGGTGGGTGGAGCGGTGGAAGAGTAGATTAATGGGAAGGTGGGCAGTTGAGTATTTGGATGGACAGTCGATTGGTTGGACAAATAGGTGGGTAGGTGGATGAGTGGATAGCCTAGAGTTGATTGGTAATTGGATGGATGGGTGGAGGAGTGGGCAAATGGGTAGGTGAATGGATGGGTAGGTGGAGGGTGATGAATGAGTAATGGAGTGGTTAATACGGGTGAATGGGTGGATACATGGGTGAGTGGATGAATGTGTCACGAGGGTTGTTCTGTCTTGCACACCTGCACCTACAGGAACCCATTCCCAGCTACCCCTCCCCCCATCAAAGAAGGTCTTGAGTGCCTTGCTAAGGACTATGGACTTTTATTTAGTCCCTGGGTGGTATAAACGGTTAAGCGCTCAGCTACTAACTGAAACGTCGGTGATTCAAATGCCCTCAGAGGTGCCTCGAGAGAAAGGCCTGGCAATCTGCTTCCAAAAGATCACAGCCGTAAAAACCCTACGAAACACAGTTCTACTCTGCAACATACTAGGTCACCATGAATCAGCATCAACTTATGGCAACCGACTAAGGATCTGCATCCCTGTCTTTTCTCTCCCATATCTGCTTCCACCACGGGCTCCCAGGGCAGAGAAAGCCTTTTGCTCCTCTCTGGGGCTTTTGGCCCCCAGCAGAGAGCCTGGCACATGGCAGGTTCTCAGCAGACGTTTGCTGAGTGTATCCACCAACTCTGTCTGGAATGGATAAGTGAGGAGGCTGATAATACTTAACCACGTGAGCAGTACAATTTTGCCTGCTACCCCTTCTGGCATGTGTCTTCCCCCGTTTCCCAGGGAAGGAAACTGAGGCCAATAGAGGCTGCTCAACTGCCCCCCAACACCATGCTACCCCCCCACCACCACCAGATTCTGAGCCAAACTGTCAGGAATGTGACCACCCAGGTCCCAGTTTCTGTTCCTGAGTACATCCACAGAAGGGTCCTTTGTTCCAACAGACCACAGGGAGGTAGGTGGGGGAGGGGTCCGCTGGGGGATTAGGGAAGAGCCTGCAGGGAATTCCTTTCTCCCTGGGGCTCATTGGGGGCTGGGGCTGGATTTTCACCTGCTAAGACCCCACCTGCTGGGACCTCCCACCTGCTGGGAATGCCCAATGCCTGGCTCTGTCCAGGAAGGAGGGAGGCCCACCTGGGCAGTCATTCTTATGCCAGCCCACCTAGGCAAAACGAAAATCAGAAGGAAAGGGAAACAGAGGAGGTGGAGGGAGGGAGGTGGAAGGAGCTAGAAGAAAAGGGGGGGGAGACTCAGACATGCATCTTTAGAAGAAGTCAGCACTTCTGTGCACATAAACAAAAATACATATACACTCGTATACACGCAGATGCATGAGGACCTATGTATATGTGTTCATGCGAATCTCTTGCACCCACTCATATTTTCACGCACAGAACCACACACGTTCACAATCACATATGCAAAGATGCATACATACATTCATGCACACACAGACGCACCTCGATCAGGTGCTCCTGTGGACACACACGTGCTCACAGGCCACACACGAATATGTGTGCACCCTCACACAAGTGCCTGGACCCAGAATCTCACACACATAGAAAAAAAAAGATAGTCTTCCACAATCACACCTACACACGTATGCATTCTTGTATGCAGGTATATGTACATATACACACTCGTGCACAAGTGTGCAGATGGAGGAACACACACAGGTGCCCACAGCAGACCTGCTGCTGTCAGCCCTGCTTGTCACCTCCTCTGCTAGCTGCTGCTTTTTGTCTAGCATTTTAAGAAATTCTTCCCTAGCAGTTTTGCAAGCCTGTTCACATGCTGCTGGGTCTCTGCTAAAGACTCAGTGGTGACCCTCCCCAAAGGTGCAGAGCTGGGGAGGGGGCTTGCAGCAGGGACTTAGGAAATGATGCCACCTCCTCTTCTGATCTTTCCAGATGTTTTCCTGGCCGCGCTACAGCACTGAGTGGTGCATACAGGAGGTAGAACCCCAGTTTGCAGATGACTAAACTGAGACCCAGAACAGTCAGGCAGCATACCCAGATTGTAAAGCTAATTAGTGGGGGAGCCCAGATCTGAGGGGGGTTTTCTTTAAAAGTAGGCAGAACACACTGTTTGTTTTTGCTTTTTTCCCCCCAGGGGATGGTTTTTTTTTTTAATGAAATATTTAAGACATACAAAAAAAGCATCTTACATCCCTAGCCCTCTGTGAGATAATCACTATCATGAATTTGGTGTTTATTAGTCATTATTTCGTTCACTTAATAAATGATTGTGGAGCATGTGACACTGTGAACGATGACATACAAAAAAGTTCCTGTTCTCATGGAACAATCCACCCATTGCAGTCAAGTCAATTCCAACTCATAGCAACCCTACAGGACAGAGAAGAACTGCCCCATAGGGTTTCCTAGGAGCTCTGCTGGCACAGTGGTTAACAGCTCATCTGCTGACCAAAAGGCTTGCAATTCAAATCCACCAGCCGCTCCTTGGAAACCCTACAGAGCAATTCTATCCTCTACCTGAGAGTTGCTATCTTTCCCGGAGCCGACTGCCACATCTTTCTCCCGCGGAGCCACTGGTGGATTCAAACCACTGATCTTTTGGTTAGCAGCCCAGTGCTTAACCATTGCGCCACCAGGGCTCCTTGTGGAATGATCTATTGGAATGCATTTCCTTATACTTTTGCTAAAGATATATATATCCCTAAACAACATATAGTTTATTTAACATATCTTTGAGCTTTAGATAAACAGTGTGATCAACTGCAGGGTTTCTCAACCTCAATACTATTGACACTTGGGGCCAGATAATTCCAGTGGGAAGGGAGGGGGCTGTCCTGTGCATTGTAGGATGTTCAGCAGCATCCCTGGCCTTTACCCCCTAGATGACAGTAGCACCTATCCCTTGGTTGTGACACCCAAAAATGTCTCCGGATGTTGCCACATTTCCCCCGGGGGGATGGGAGATGACAGAATCACCCCTGGTGAGACCTGACCACTGTATGCCTCTTTCTATAGCTTGCCTTTTTCATTCAAGGTCAGGTTTGTGAGATCTGTCCAGCTGCGCGGAGCCCTAGTTCAGATTTGCAATAAAGAGCCTTCTCCTTTGTGGAGACAACACCATCAGTTTCACTCTCCTGTTGATGGGCATTGAGATTGTTTCCTGTTTTTCCTTCTTACAGACAGAGCTGGTGAGAACATCCTTGTCTGTGCCACCTGGAACACAGGTGCGAACTACTCTAGGGACCCATCCACCCATCTGCCAGGTCCGTTTCCCTAAATCTCTGCTTTCATTTTAAAAACGATTTCATGCCCATACTTGTTCCAGCCCTAAAGCGGCATCCTGTGACCTACCGACTGGAGTCCTAACGTCTCAAGGAAAAAGCACTATGTCAGGAGCCAAACCAAAAACCAAACCTGTTCCCATCGAGTGAATTCTGACTCATAGCATCCCTCTAGGACAGAGTAGAACTGCCCCATGGGGTTTCCAAGGAGTGGCTGGTGAATTCAAACTGCTGACCCTTTGGTTAGCAGCTGAGCTCTTAACCACTGAGCCACCAGGGTTTCGTGATATCCAGTTTGCATTCCCCACTTCCCACTGATGCTCTGTGACCCAGGATAAGCCACCCTTCTCTGGGCTCCACTTTCCTCACTTGTAAGATAAAAAAAAAAAAAAGATAATTAACCAATAATAACTGAAATGTATTGGAATGTGTTGAGTACTTGCATGTCTCATCTCATGGAACACATACAGCAATATCACAGAGAAGCTACCGCTATCATGCCCATTTTATAAATGGGGAAACTGAGGCACAGAGAAGTCAAGTCCTTTACTGAAGGTCATGCAGCTAGTAAATGGTAGAGCTGGAATTTGAACCCAGGTAGTCTGACTCCAGAGGCCATGAGCTTGTCCATTCATTAGTTCAATCAGTCATTTAGTCTACAGATATTTTATGGGGCACCTACTACGCACCAGGCCCTGTCCTTGGCTATGATCAAGACAGCCAAGGTTCAAGCTCCTACGAAGCCTAATGTCTAATGGCAGGGGGAGGACACCAAAATGTTTTATTGTGTTTGTTTAATTGTTAACTTGTTTATGGTCAGTGATAAGTGCTATGGAATAATAAAAAAGAAAAAAAAAAAGCCAGCGGAATAGGAGCTACTTTGGTTTTTTTAGTTATTGGAAAGTCCTCTCTGAGGAGGCAATATTTGAGCTGAGGCCTCAGTGCTGAGAAAAGAACAGTTAAGCCAGGAGTGTTGCAGGCAGAGGGAACAGTGGGAGCAGAGGCCCCAAGTCAGAGCCCATCCCAGAATGTTCTGGAAAGAAAGTGAGCAAGGGCAGACTGATGGGAGAAGAGATTAGAGGGACTGGGAATCTCAGCCAGGTCCTCAGTGTGAGTTCTTGGCCTGACTTTGGCGGCCTCGTATGTACTGACCCCATCTTCCCAGTTGTCTACGTCTTACCAACCCCAATATCCACTCGAGGCAGAAGGCAGGCTAGTGAGGGCTGCTCCCCATTTGGGAAACTGCTGAAACAAAAGAGAGAAGAATCCCTTCTTCTGCTATTCCCTTGGAACCAAAGTCATTGGCCTTCTAGGCTGAGTCAATGGATGGCGATCATATTCCCCTTTATCTTCTTGGAATCCTGAGGATTCAACAAAGAACAAAGCACCTGTTTCCTGCCTTTGAGAGCACCCTATATTCCAAGAACCTGTCCACAGAGAGAGAGCTTCCACTTTTTTTTCAGGGAAAGGGAGATGGATAGTGTGAGGGGACTCACTTAGGTTTTTAAATTAGGCAGATATGCATTCAGATCTCACCTCCGCCCCTCAATGGCTAGGACCCCGCCTCTCTGAGCCTCCATTTTTTTATCTATCAAATGGCAGCATTGTTGAGAAATAACATATGTCTCGTTCCTGGTAGAAGAAGCCCTAGTGGCACAATGGTCAAGCGCTCAGCTGCTAACTGAAAGGTCGGTGGTTTGAACCCACCAGTGGCTCCACAGGAGAAAACAGCCGGCCATCAGCTCCCCTAAAGATTACAGCCTAGGAAACCCTGTGGGGCAGTTCAGAAAAAACCCACCAGTGGCTCCACAGGAGAAAAAAGCCGGCCATCAGCTCCCCTAAAGATTAAAGATTACAGCCTAGGAAACCCTGTGGGGCAGTTCTACTCTGTCCTGTAAGGTCATGATGAGTTGGAATCGGAATCAGCTCGACGGCACACAACAGCAGTCCCCGGTACCGGAGTCCCTGGGTTTCACAAATGGTTGAGGGCTCAACTACTAATTGAAAGGTTGGCAGTTCAAACCCACCCAGAGGCACCTCAGGAGACAGGCCTGGCAATCTGCTTCCGAAAGGTCACAACCTTAAAACCCTGTGGAGCAGTTGGAATTGACTGAACGGTAACTAACGGCAGTCCCGGGCGCCTAGGGGTGCTGCAAGCCATGTTAATTTCCACTTTCCTCGGGGACTGATTTTTCAGCCTCAAGAAGCTGGTGTTGCCACTTCTGATGAGGGGCAGTTTGGTGAGCTGGCTAAGGGCTTGCTAGAATCTCCCTCACCTTGACTGGATGCCATGATGAAGTCTTTCCTCGCCTCTCCTTCTCCAGGCACATCAGCCCAGGACCTTGATTGTGTCTTGGCAGGATCCTCCTCTGCTTCTCCACACCTCTGAGCCACACAGCTCCTTGACCCAGGGCGCAGCTGTGGGAGGGGGCTGAGAAGATGACTCCATGGATCTCCTGGGAGGAGAGCTGGGGGAGGGACTGCCACGTGGTTTCTCGGGCAGCATCTTCCCCTTTCTTCCTAGAGATGGAGTGAAGGGCTTTCACACCTGTCTGGGCTGACTCCAAGTGTGTGATCGCTCTCCCCGGGTGTCAGCATGGCTAGGAGATTTGTGATACCGCCTGGTTCCTAATTACCTCCCTGTCTGCACTCTCCCTTCCCAGCCCTCCTCCCATCTGCTGCCAGCACCTCCATCATCTCCACCTGCCAGTCCACCGGGCTCCATCTGCAGAGGAGAACGGGGATGAAAGCTGGGAGAGAGGCTGCCCAGAGCTCTGCTGCAAAAAGCCGTGTTACCTGGTGGACCCAGGTGTGTGCATGTAGCCACACTGACAAGGTATTCAACAGCCTGGAGTATAAATCCTCAGACACCTGCAACAAGAGCCACTCACCCGGTAGGCTTTATCCTAGGAATATGTTTTAGGACAAAGTAGCAGTGTCATTCACTACAGTATCAGACTAGAGAAAAACTACTTGCTTGTTTCAACAAAGGCTGAGAAGGCCTGTGAAAAGTATCCTAACCTGGGTTCCCAGAAAACAGAACCTATCTGGAAGGTGCAAGCCCAGGACGGTGAGAGTGAGGGGCAAGGGACAGGCAGAGGAAGATGGGAAAAATGCAAGGTGATGTGTTACCATGTGGCTTACTGCTTCCTGAAAAGGTACAGCAGGTTGTTTGGCCAGGGTGGTCCATCAGGGGGAGGAATGAGGGAATTTACCGGCTCAGTTCCCTCACGATCTTTTATTTCCCTGGGTACGTAACATCCCTGTATTACTGGATTGGATCATGCAGCTTCTTAGGCAGCTTCTTGGGAAGCCATACCCTATGTTGCAGTATTTCTCCTAAGTCTAGAAGATTCTGGGCTTACTGTGGGTCGCCCACAGGCAGCAGAGCCACATAAGCCTACATGGAGTCAGTTGGCTGCTGTGGTGCTGAGGTGAGTGAACAGCTGGGGTCTGGAAAGCAGGTGAGACCAAGAGAATCTGAGAAGACTCGTGTGTCAGGCACAATTGATTCCAGCTCCCATTTCTGATAAAAACTCAGCAAGCAGTATGCTTATTGGTGAAATATTAAAAACATTCTTCCTATTAAATTCAGGACCAAGATAAAGTTACCCAGGATCACCACTGCTCTTCAGCATTGTATGTCAGGCATTGGCCAATGCAATAAGACAAGAAAAAGAAATTGAAGTATAAAGTTTGGGAAGGAAGAGATAAGTTTGTCATTTATGTGATGTGATTACCTACCTATAAAATACTACAGAAGCAACTGACAAACTACTAAAATTAAGATACATTATATCTAAATCATTATGGTTTTCTTTTCTTTCTTCCTACATCCTTGTTGTTGTTAGTTACCTGCCCACCAGATGACCCTGGTGGTATTTGAAATACCGGTAGCATAGCTCCCAGCATCATAGCAACACTCGAGCCACCACAGAACAACAAACAGATGGGTGGTGGGCTCCCTACTTGACTGGAGGGAATTGGTCCACTTGGGGTCTCCTTCCTCCCACACAAGGCATCAGGTACCTTGAGTCTTAGTTATCTAGTGCTGCAATAACAGAAATACCGCAAGTAGATGGCTTTAACAAAGACAAATTTATTCTCACGGTCTAGGAGGCTAGAAGTCCGAGTTCAGGGTACCAGCTCCAGAGGAAGGCTTTCTTTCTCTGTTGGCTCTGTGGAAAGGTCCTTGTCATCAATCTTTGCCCTGTCTGGGAGCTTCTCAGCACAGGGATCCCTGGTCCAAAGGACATGACAGCTCCTGTTTCTTGGTGGTATGAGGTGCCCCATGTCTCTCTGCTTGCTTCTGTCTTTTATATCTCAAAGAAATTGGCTTAAGACACAACCTAATCTTGTAAATTGAGTCCTGCCTCATTAATATAACTGCCTCTAATCCTGTCTCATTAACACATACAAAAATCACATCAGATGACAAAATGGCGGACAGTCACCCAATACTGGGAATCATGGCCTAGCCAAGTTGACACACATTTCTGGGGGACACAATTCAATCCATGACACCTGGCTTGACTCACATCACCTACCTAGATCTCCTCAGCCCGAGCCCCTACAAACCACATCTGAAACATGGGTCTCCTTAATGAAGTGGATCTTTCTGTACTGACATGGACAGATAAATTAAGTGAAAAATTGGAAAATGCTATGCACTCTGCCTAATACAACCCCAGGTTTTAAAAAGCGTGCACCCAGAAAGAAAACTCTGGAAAAATTATTAACCAAAAGTATTTCTGTTGGTTAAGTCTAAGGGTTATGGTGGATGTTTTATATTACGTATTTGTATAATATTTTAATTTAGGCGTTGATTTTGTAATCAGGAGAAACAGAGAGTTTCTGAAAAGAAAAAATGATCCTTCAGGACTTGGCCAGTATAAGAGGCCAGGAGGGCTGGCAGGAAGAGTTCTGGAGCATTCTGCCAAAGAGGCCACCTGCCCAGACTGGGAAACTTCCAACCTTTGGGTGAAGACTGAGTCCTCCTGAAGCAGAGAGGAAAACTAGGTGATGCTGAAGAGGTCTTTGTATTGTCTCCGGATAACTTTGAAAAGTGCACGAATGTTTCTGAATTTCTGATGTGAAGCCACCTCTGGAAGACTTCACAACAAACAGGTGTAACTGTTTCCCTCCAGGAAGGGGAACCAGGTGGCTGGGGACTTGGAGGGGAGGTAGCGATTTTCACTTTGTACCTTTTTTTTTTTTTTTGGTACCTTTTTGAATTATAAACCATGCAAATGTATTACCCACTCAAAGAACAAATAAAATTTAAAGGTGAAAATAATGTAATTTCAAAATAGCGCTATGAAATCAGTGTACAATATGCTAAGCCTATATATAGAAGCATGGATAAACACAGCCAGTTGAAAACCATGAATTAATTTTTAAATGCTCATTAGGAAGCATTTGGAAAAATACAGAAAAGGAGAAAAAAATGTATATGTTTCAGCCAAAATCGCATACCTCAAAAACAGTCACCGTTAATATTATAGTTTATTTCTTTCCAGTCCACTTTCCAGTCCACTAACATTTTTGCATCTTGGATGTTTCTGTGTTAGCATTTTTAAAATTGCTACTTAAAGACCTGAGCAAGGATTGATACTTTTAGAATGGAGTCATCACTGAATAACTTTGAACAGTGTCCTTAAAGACCAGTATTAGGTCCTCCCGTAAGATGGGAAATCCTGAGAAACTGAAGAAGAAAATTCTGCCCCCAGCCCAACCTGGGCAGGAGGCTGGAGGTGGGGGGCAAGGGAGGGTCAGGTGAGTCGGGGTGTGTGTGAATGCGTGTGTATGTGTGAGAGTGTGTGTGGCGTCTAGGCTATTAAACAGACTCCAAGCGTGTCCTGTAGTCATCCCCATCTCCGTTCTGGAGCCACCACCCTCCCCATCACGGTGGTGTGGGTGTGCTGATGAATGGCTGCTTAGAGGGGAGACTGTTTGCTTTGGGGCCAGTGGAGATGAGGTGGGGGGAGGGCACTGGGAGGGGAAGGCTGGGCAGCCCGGCTCCCTGAGCAAGAGTGATAGGGCTGTGGGCCTGGAGGAGGAAGTGGAAAAGAGGACGTGATGGATGGGAAGGGAGACAGCCTGCGACAGGAACACCATCAGGGAAGGGAGGCGGGGTTGCTTCTCCCTCTTCTACGCCAGGGAAGGTGTGTTTCTCAGGTGTTAGCCCACACAGGAGCAGGACAGAGCCGGAGTGGCTGCATCCAGTAACTCTTCAAACTGTTTCTGAGCATCTACCCTGTGCTGGCCCTGGCTCCAAGCTGGGAGCGGCTAAGAAGGTGAGGGGGGAATTGAACCATGACCAAAGGAAGGCTGGGTGGCCTCCCAGGTGAAATAGGAACAAGCTGTGGACATAACCTGTGCATTAGGGGTGTGTGTGTGTGTGTGTGTGAGACTGTGGCTTAGCAGGTAGGGAGCAGAGGATCACAGCACCTGAGGGGGTGGAACACCCTTGTCTTATGGGGGAGGGGAGAGAAAGACAGGAAGAGACGTGAAAACTGAGACACTGCCTTAGAGACAGACTGAGGGCAAGAGACATGGGCAGAGTGAGGGAGGGAGGGGAGAGACAAAGAATAGAGAGACAGAGAGTAAGAGACTGAAAGGCACCAGAGTGAAGGATAGCCAGAGACAGAAGGGAGACAGAGACAGACAGGGAGGGAAGGAGGAAAGAGAGAGAGAAAGAGACAAGAGAGAGGGAAAGAAAGGCAAGAGAAGGAAGGAGAGAGAAAGAGAAAGGGGGGAGAGAGACTAGAAGAGAGAGAGGAAAAGAGAAGAAGGGAGAGTCAGAGAAAGATAACAGAGGAAGAAGGGGCAATAGAAGGAGGGGGGGAGGGAGAGAGGGAGGGGAGCAGCAGAGAGCTGGGGTGGTGTGAATGGGGGAGAGGTGGCAGGCCTGCCTGATAGAGGAGGGGCCATACTGTGGCAGGACAGAGCAGGGAAATGACAGAGATTAAAAAAGACAGGCAGACAGAATGGCACTTGGAAGGGGGCACAGGGGAGTGACAGAGAGAGAGAGCATGGTGACAGGGGTGACAAGAGGACTAGCAGGTGTACAGGGCTGGCAGGAGCAGTGACACGGCCCACGTGGGACCCCACCCCCACCTCCCTGGCCCTGCCACCAGAACATGCTTCAACCCATCCTCCCAAACATTCTCTGGCTCCCTATTGCTTCCCAAATGGAGCCCACCCTCCTCCTCTGACATTCAAGGCCCTCCCAGGTCTGCTTTCCCACCCCCACGCCCACCCCTGTGCCCACACCCCATCCCACCTCCCACCTTCGTCCAGGTTCTCATTTGGGGCCTCCAGGGCCCTGTCCCTTTTTCCCACATGCAAAGACAACCACAGATAATGCCCAGACCAAGCGGTTTTAATGCTAGGGAGTCACACAGGAAAATAAATGCCTATCAGAAAGCATATCCAAAACCCCATCGAATAACACTGAATTTCCATTTGCCATTGTAATACACAAATATCCTCTCTAAATCCATTTAAGTACAAAGGGTACATTGATTTAAAGACCACCACCACCAGGTGCCATCGAGTGAGCTCTAACTCATGGAGACCCCATGTGCATCAGAGTAGAATTGTGCTCCATAGGATTTTCAATGGCTGAGTTTTGGGAAATAGATTGCCAGGCCTTTCTTCCAAGCACCTCTGGGTGGACTCAAACCGCCAACCTTTTGGTTACCAGCCAAGTATGTTAACTGTTTGCACCATCCAGGGACTTCGATGTTAAATAAATGTCTGACAGGCAAATGGAGCACAAATCCCAAAGGTGGTACTCAACTGTCTAAAGGTCAGCGTCTTAGTTATCTAGTGCTGCTATAATGGAAATACCACAAGTGGATGGCTTTAACAAAGGGATATTTATTCTCTCACAGTCTAGGAGGCTGGAAGTCCAAATTCAGGGTGCCAGCTCCAGGGGAAGGCTTTCTCTCTCTGCTGACTCTGGGGGAAGGTCCTTGTCATCAATCTTCCCCCGATCTAGGAGCTTCTCAGTGCAGGAGTCTCAGGTCCAAAAGACACACTCTGCTCCTGGCTCTTGTTTCTTGGTGGTATAAGGTCCCCCTGTCTCTCTGCTTGCTTCTCTTTTATATCTCAGAAGAGACTGACTTAAAACACAACCTCCTCTTGTAGATTGAGTCCTACCTCATGAACATAACTGCTTCTAATGCTGCCTCATTAACATCACAGAGGCAGGAAAGTCACATCAGTTGACAAAATGGTGGACAACCACAGGATGCTGGGAACCCTGGAACCACAGCTTCACGAAACCTACTTCCGGTTGTCAGCTCTAGGAGGCCTTCCAGGGTGCTCACTCGTCTTTTCCTGTTACTGCTTCCGGGGTAGGAGCCCTGGTGGTGCAACAGTTAAGTGCTCGGCTGCAAAACGAAAATTCAGCAGTTTGAACTCATCCTGTGACTCCACAGGAGAAAAGACCTGGTGATCTGCTCCCCTAAAAGATTACAGTCTAGGAAATCGTATGGGGCAGCTCTGCTCGGTCCCATGGGGTCGCTACGAGTTGGAATCAATGCAACAGCTCCCTGGGTCTGAGGAGGGAGGGAATGACTCATCCCACTGGGGATGGGAGAAGGTGGACAACTTCCCAGTGCTGGGCCTTCACCATGAGCACAGCCACCCAGGGAGAAGGGGAGGAAAAAGGGTTCCAGACAGACAGAAGAGATGGGCAAAAACGAGACGGGGAATGCTCAATGTGCCCTGCAGCCCCCCAGTGGCCTGGCCAGCTCCAACTTCTGGTTCCGCTCTCTCCTAAGCCCACCTCCTTGCCTCCTGTCCATCTTCTTTGGACCAGACGCTGCCCTTGCTCCCATTCCTGTCTGTGGAGAGCCACAGTCTGGGTTTGGCACAAACATCTTCACGTAACATGTCGGCCTTAGACTAGGGACTAAGGACTGACTAGGGACTGCCACGCCAGCTTTGTGACCTGCCCCCCGCCCCCTTCTCCCTCTCTCTCATCAAGCAGATGGCCTGAAGGGCTGGTGCAAGGCCCAGAGAGGGAAGACACCCACCCAGGCCACACAGCGCGTCGTCGCACCCCCGGGACCCAGGGCCCCCCACCGCCGTGCTCCTGGCCTCTTGCTATTCTGCTTCTTGGCCACCAGCTCACCTCCCTTCCTCTGGCCCCAAACCCTGTCCTGTCCCCTTGGCTCCTTTTCCTTCTAGATTCCTTCCTCCTCCTCCCCTGGCTCAGACGTGCTGAATTCTGTCTTCATCTTTCTTCCTCTGTCTGTCCAACTCTGTGGCTTTCAATGTCTCCCTCCCTCCCTCACTGTGTCTCTGACTCTGTCGTTCCTCCTGTTCAATCCCTTTGACTATCTCGGTGTGGGCCTTTCTCTCTCTTTGTGTCTTTTCTCTTTCTCTAACTCACTGTACGTGCATCTCTCACTCTGTCTCTCTGCTGCTTTGTCCTCCAGTTCCTCACCTCTCCACCTCTCCCTTCTCCTGCCCACGCTCCTCATCAAACCCCAGACCTTTCACTCACTCTCTGCTCGTTTCCGTTCGACACACCTCTCCCACACAGATCAGCACACACACATTATCCGTGGTCATGTACTTCACACACGCTCACGCACAGTCACACACTTGTACACATGTACACACTATCCCACACGTTCACATACCCACACATGCACACATACTCACACACTGGTCACACACGTACACACCTGTACACACTATCACACTCACACATGCACACATACACTCACACACCTGTTCACGCACACATGTGTACACACACATGTGTACACACTCACCTACACATACTCACGTACTCACAAACATAGTCACACACTTGCACACATGTACACACTGTCGCACTCACAGTTCACACACCCACACATGCACACAAACTCACACTCACACACCTGGACACACATTTACACATGTGTACACACTATCACAGTCACATATTCAAATGCATGCACATACATTCAGTCACACACTGACATGCATGTACACACACACTCACTCAGTCACCCACATACACACATGTACACACTATCACAAGTCACACACCCACAGTCATGCACACATACACACTCAGTAACACATATACACACATTACACACTATTACACTCACACATGACCACACACACACACTCACACACCCCACTCCAACCATCCAGCAGCCCCATCATCTTCTGATTAAAAGCCCTCGGGGCTCCCCCCACCCAGGCCCCCAGATAACGGGCACCTGTGCCAGGTCTGCACCACACTCCGCAGCCTGGACAGGGAATGACAAGGGACCAGACAGTGGCTGAGGACGAGCAGAAGGTGGTGGAGAGAAAAGCAAGGCGCTCCTCCACCCTGGGCCACGAGCAGCGAGCATGTGGCCAGATATTATTTTAATAAACTCGGCACATCTTGCCCTCACGCCAGCTGCCACACACCCTCTCTCAGTCTGTGGATCTCATTTATTCCTCATTAGCAGAATCACCTGTTTGTCAAATAGGGACAGCTCTGTGAGACATTAAATCGTGCTGAAGCTGAGGGGGGCTTGGGGACCACAGCAGGCAGCGGGCAGCGGGCAGCGGGCAGCGGGCAGCGGGCAGCAGGGAGGGCGGCAGGAGAAAGGAGAGGGAGTGGTGGAGACTTCAACTCTGACTTTGCTCTGACCACAGGGGCAAGTCCCTTGGTGCTGGCAGCCCCACTCCCACCCTCAGAGTGGGTGGACTTCCACAGGGGGGTGGACAGGAACAGGACAGGTTACAACCGCCCTTTGGAGGGCTGGTGTGGAAGAAAGGGCCCTGCAGCAATGGGTCTGCATGCAACAACGGTTACATTTCCCCAACAAGGAGAGGTGGTATCTTATGGTGATTAGGCACATAGGAGCTGGAGTCCTGCAGAGCTGGGTTCAAATCCCCGTCTTGCCACTCTCTAGCTGTGCAAGCTCAGACAGGTCACTCCACCTCTCTGAGCCTCTTTCCTGCAGCTGTTAGATGAGGTTAATGTCCGCACTTGCCTTGTGGGGTCATCAGGTGACTATTCAAAGAGACATTTAGCCCAGTGAGAAAATGATGGGCTTCGTCATCTGACCACACCAGCCTGCAGCAGGTCGGGAAGGTGGCTGCAGTATCCCCACAGCCTCTGGCTCTGTCGTCACCCCTCAGTGCCTCCTTGAGACCCTCCTCTCCTCTAGCTTCCAGGGTCTCTCACAACCAACCCGTGATTCCGTTCTAAACTGCAAGCTCCCTGAGGTCAGGGTCCGTGATACTTTGCTCACCTCCAGCACGTAGTGTATGTTCAGGAACCGTTTGTTGATTGACTAATGCATCAATTCCCTCCTCTCTCTGATCATCACTTTCCCTTCCTTCTCCGGATGCCCTCTTTCTCCAGCACTCCAGCCCAGAGTTGTCCAAGAGAAATACAATGCAAGCCATGAATACAATTTTAAGATTTCCAGTAGCCTCATTAAAAGTAAAAAGAAACAGGTGAAGTTAAATTTAATCATCTATTTTATGGGAACCCTGGTGGAGCAACGGGTAAGCACTTGGCTGTTAGCTGAAAGGCCAGCTCTTAGAATCTGCCCAGCTGTTCCAAAGAAGAAAAGACCTGGTGGTCTGCTTCTGTAAAGATTACAAGCCTAGGAAACCCTAAGGGGCAGTTCTAATCTGTCACATAGGGTCTCTCTGAGTTGGAATTGACTCAGCGACACCTAACAATAGCAATAATCTATTTAACCCAAGGTATTCAAGATATTATCATTTGAACATCTATCAACTTTGAAAAATTATTGATGAGATATTTTACAGTCTCTGTTTCATACTGTCTTCGAAATCCAGTGTGTGTTTTATACTTGCAGCTCATCTCAGTTCAGGTCGGCCACATCTTAGGTGCTTGGTAGCCACAAGTGCCAAGTGGCCACCATACTGGAGAACACCATTCTAGAACCTGACTTGTAATGGACCATTGGAAGCTTTTTAGAAATGCAGAGTGTCTTGGACTCTACTCCAGACCTCCTAATGAGAACCTGGGTTTTGTTTTTTTTTTTAAGTTTTTATTTTGAGATCTTTGCAGATTCACATGCAAACTGTAAGAAATAAGAGAAGAGACTCCTTATATATACCCTTCACCCAATTCCAGTGGTAATATCTTACACTACTCTGTTGTTCTTGTTTGTTAGATGCCATCAAGTCAATTCCAACTTATAGTGAGCCAGGATGACAGAGGAGAACTGTCTCATAAGGCTCCCTTGGCTGTAATCTTTATGGGAGCAGGTTGCCAGGTCTTTCTTCTAAGGACTCACTTGGTGGGTTGGAACCGCCAACCTTTCACTTAGCAGCCGAGTGCTTAACCATTGCACCACCAAGGCTCCTTATACAACTATAGTTAGAGTTATAATATCATAACCAGGAAATGGACATTGATAGAATTCACTGACTTTACTCAGGTTTTGCTAGTTTTACATGCACTTGTGTGTGTGTGTATGTGCGCGCATGTGTATAGTTCTATCCACACGATCGCATCTGTAGGCTCGCGTGAGCACCACCACAGTCAAGTGGTTCCATCGCAAGGCTCCCTCGTCCTGCCTTTTTACAGCCACAGGCACCTCTCTTGGAATCTCACTTTCCTCATTTATACAGTGGGGACCATAATAATACCCACCCTCAGTTTTGTTGAGAAGATTAAACAAGACAATGCTGGAAAGTGTATCTTCAGGGGCCGATCTGAGGTGAGAACCTAGGGGTCTCCCCTGCAGCTTCCATTCTTAACCATCAGCCTAAGATGTTCATTGCAGTGGTATTTATAACCATGATGTTTGGAAACAGCCTCCACTTCCAACCACAGGAAACTGTTAAGTGTGTGACGGTACATCTGCGTGATGGGATATATTGCAATATTTAAAAACTCCTGTTGTAGGTGTCTGTGAGCTATCAAAGAGAGATATTCATGCCATTTTATTAGTTTTTAAAATTCCAAGTGGGAGTGCAAAGGGGGCTTTGGCTATTTGTGCTTAAAAAATTTTCAAACAAAATATTAAGTTCATATAGATGGCAGTGGTTTTCGGATAGCAAAATTTTAATGATTGTCAATTCTGAATGGTGGGATATGGATGTTTGCAGCGTTACTGTTTATAATTTTTATGTTTTTTAGATTGGAAAAGGGGAAGGCTTGCTTGGCCTCTGTGATGAATTGATTTGTGTCCCCCCAAAATACATGTTGAAATCCTAACCCCTGTACCTGTAAATATGACCCTGTTTGGAAATAGGCATTTTCCTTTGTTATGTTAATGAGGTCATACCAGAGTAGGGTTAGTCCTAAACCTAATCACTTCTGAGTTATCAAAAGAGCAGAAGAGAGACACATACAGGGAGAAGACACCATATAAAGATAGACACACATGGCAGATGCACCAACGAGCCTAGGAACGCCAAGGATTACCGGCTACTAGAAGCTAGAATGAGGCCTAGTGACTCAGTGGTTAAGAGCTTGGCTGCTAATCAAAAGGTCCACAGTTCAAATCCATCAGCCACTCTTGGAAATCCGTATGGGACAGTTCTACTCTGTCCTATAGAGTCGCTATGAGTGGGAATTGACTCGATGGCAAAGGGTTTGGTTTTTGTTTGTTCGTTTTAGAAGCTGGAATAGACAAAGAAGGACCTCCCCCTAGAGCCATGCCCTGCATTTGTACTTTTGGCCTTCTGAACTGTGAGAAAATAAGTTTCTGTTCTTTAAAGCCAAAAAAAAAATACAAGGACATGTTGTTGTTGTTAGGTGCCGTGGAGTCAATTCCGACTCATAGTGACCCCACATGACAGAGTAGAACTGCCCCATAGGGCTTCCTAGGCTGCAGTCTTTCCAGGAACAGGTCACCAGGTCTTTCTCCCACGGAGCCACTGGGTGCGTTCGAACCGCTGACCTTTAGCAGCTGAGTGCTTAAGCGTTTTGCCAACAGGACATGTAAAAATTGCAACGGTTCAGAAGTATATAACGTAAAAGTCCCTGTCCTCCGCTCCCGTTGCCCCAATTCAACCCCCCGGAGGAAGTCATCGGTCATAATTCCGTGTGTTCTCTCTCCAGATATTGTCTATGCATGGTGTGTATGTGTGTGTGTGTGTGTTTTACACAAACGGTGTTATGCTATGCTTCTTCATCAGCACCTTGCTTTTCTCACCCAACCATATATGCACTGAGTTGTTAAATGAAAATAGCAAATTACAAAACAGTATGTTCTTATGATCCCAATTTTGTAAATATATGCATAGAAACAACCCAGAATGCCTTACCTGGAGAACAAATAAGTAACAAATCCTGGCTGGCTGGGGTGGGGGAAGGCTGAAGACTGTTTGCACCCAGTCTTATAAGGGCCACAGTGTTCGCTTTTCTGAGCCTCAGTTTCCCCATCTGTAAAATAGGATATATCAGTGATTCTCAACTGAGAGCAATTTCGACCCCCACCAGGGGATATTTGGCAATATCTGTTGACATTTTTGGAGCCCTGGTGGTGCAGTGGTTAAGAGCTACAGCGCTCACCAAAAGGTTGGCAGTTCAAGTCTACCAGCCGCTTCTTGGAAACCCTACGCGGCAGTTCTATCAACTCGACAGCAACAAGTTTGGGTTTTTTTTTTTTTTTTTTTTTGGTAGACATTTTTGGTTGTAACAACTTGGGCTATTGGCGTTTAGTGGGTGGAGGCCAGGGATGTTGCTAAACGTCCTACGATGCACAGGACAGCCCCTACCCACAACGAGGAATAATCTGGCCTCAAACATCAATCATGCCAAGGTTGAGAAACCCTCTATATATTAACGCCCTTTAGTCTCTGAGGGTTCTGTGAGATTCTAGCAGGTGCTGGAAGCTGTTATTATCACCACAAGCATCATTATTATCATTCCGGTGGCTGTTGTCATGGTTGACAATTGTCAAGGGCTAAATGCTATTTAAACCTCGAAGTTGCAGTCAGTTGTCCTCGCCCCGAGCTTGCAGGAGCTACTGGGCTGAGTCATGGTCCAGGTGAGCACACGGCTGTCACAACATTTGCTCCCGGGACCAAGCCATAGTATGCCCCCTCCTCTCCCTGCCCGAGGTCAGAGGCAGCAGGGCCCACGAGGGGGCGAGGGGTCTGGCCATGGCATCGGCAGGCCTGGCGGGAAGCCCCAGCCGGAGGCTGACCAGCTGGCTGAACCCCGGAATCGGGGCCCAGCTGCCCAGCCTGGGCCTGGCCCTCTCTCCCTGCTCCTGCTGCTCCCGGGGAGCAGGAATTAGCACGAAGGCGTCCTGTGCACCTCAGAGCTCATTAGCTTCCCAGCCTCATTCTCCACCCAAAGCTGGGGATCTGCTCGTGGCATCACGCTCTACTGCTGGGCCTGTGATTGCAGCTGCCCGTCCGCCCCACTGTCCCACCTGGGGGCCACTCCTTCCCATCTGCCTTCCCGCTTGCTGGGAGCCCTTCCGCTTTGTCTTCTCCCCTCCGCTGCTGGCCGGCCCTCTTGACTCCTCCTCTCTGGTACCTTCTGCATCTTTCTTCACCAAACCTCCTGCTCCTCTTTGCCCCTGACCCTGAGCCCCTTGAAAAAGTAAAACACCATGAATCGGAGGATTCACAGACATGGAACCTAAAAGAGACCTCGGAGATGGCCATTCCACAGATGTGAAAACTGAGGCCCAAAGAGGGCAAGATTTGCCTGAGTAAGGCTGAGGCAGGATGAGACTCACCCATGCATTCATCCCCTAAACATTTATGGAGGTCTTTGTTTATATACACACAGTGAAGCCTGCGACAGCTGGAACTCGACTGGGCTGCCTTGTTTTTCCGGGCCTTGCAAGTTTTCCGCCTTTGACAGGGTGCAGTTGTACCACTTTTCTCTCTCTCCTTTTAGTGGAAAATATTTGAGTTTTCCTTCTCTGACAGGTTTCCGTCTTACACAGGTTCCAGCTTTCGCTGATTTTACTGGATAATTTGTTTTTGTTGTTGTTGAAAATATACACCAATTCAACAATTTCTACGTGTACAATTCAGTGACACTGATTACATTCTTCAAGTTGTTGTTACATTCTAAGTTGTTCCTCCCCCATTAACATGAACTCACTGCCCCCTAAGCTTCCTATCTAACGTTTTGAGTTTCTGTTATCAATTTGATCCCATATAGACAGTTCTTTAAAAGAGCCCAATGTTCAAGGCAGACATTCTTTGCTAATTAAGCTTAACTACGCGCTCCTTGGAAACCCTTTGGGGTGGTTCTACTCTGTCCTATGGGGTCACCGTGAGTCAGAATAGACCCGATGGCAAAGGCTTTGGTTTTGGTGTTGTTTGGTTTAAAGAAGACTTTAGGGGTTATTTTTTATTTAAGGTTTAAAGATGATTTCAGGGCAATAGTTTCAGGAGTTCGTCCAGCCTCAATGGCTCCAGGAAGTATAGATTCCATGAGAAATTGATATGGAGGCCTTTTTATAGTGGCAGACACTGTACTAGACCCTGAGAACACCGTGGTGAGCAGACAGAGAGACACTAGGGCGGGGGGGAGAAGCTTTGAGGCAGAGCATATGGTTTAGGCAAAGACTCAGAGATGTGAGAGGTCAAGGCTTGCTTCTCAAGCTTCCAGGGTCCCCAGCCTCTTCCAAAACACTGTCCTCCTCTTTCATCCCTACTCAAACTTCTTGCCCCAGCTACAGTTTCGTAGCCTTGCAGAGTTTAGGACAGGGATTGACAAACTTTTTCTGTAAAGGGCCAAATGGTAAATATTTTTGACTTTGTAGGCCATGTAATCTTTGTTGCAACTCTTTAATGAGGCCCTTGTAATGCAAAAGACAATATGGAAACAAATGGGTGCAACAGTGTTCTAATAAAACTTTATTTACAAAAACAGATGCAAGTGGTAATTTGCCGGCCCCTGGTCTAGGGGATTTCTCCTGGCCCACAGCCCCCATGGATTTCCTTTTGTTTAATTAGATGGGTTTCCCCTTTACATTCCCTACCTAAGGGATGGCTGGGGGCAAGTGTTGACCAAAAGGCCTGGCCCCCTCTGTCTCAATTTGGGGCATTTCTGAAAGGCCATCTCAGAGCTCCCTATGGGATGAGAGGTGACTGCCCTACTTTTTCCCTCTGCCCCTCCTGTTTCCCACTTCCTCACAGGTGTTGGTCCCGAGAGCACCCCTCCATAAACCATCTGCATGCTATCTTCATCCCTGGATCTGCTCTCTGAGGGACCTGTCCTAAGACATGGAATTACTAAGTGGTGAAGCCTAGACCAGACCCCGAGCTCCTTCCAGCTTCCCACTTCAGGGTCGTGCCCACCACAGCACCCACCATCTGTAAAGTGCAACTCTTGCATCTGGAGAAAACAGAAATGTGACCTTGCAGGAGAAAAAAAAAAAAAAGGCAGCTGGCTCTACTTTCCTTGTTGGCTGTGACTTGCTTCAACATGTGCCAATAATAACAGCAATAACAATAGCAACAGGGGGTGTGATGCTTTACCACACCCGGGCTAGCTTAGCGCCAAAAAAAAGACAACTGCCATCAAGTCAATTCTGACTCACGATGACTCCATGTGTTTCAGAGTAGAGCTGTGCTCCGTAGAGTTGTCTATGGCTATGATCTTGGAGTAATAGATCACCAGGCCTTACTTCCAAGGCACATCTGAGTGGATTTGAACCACCAATCTTCCAGTCAGTAGCCCAGCACCAAACTCAGGCATGCATCTAAATTACCTGGAAGGGTGATGGTTGTTAAACCCAGAGTGCTGGGCCCCACACCCAGAGTCGTGTTCAGTAAGTCTGTGATAGGACCCAAGAATTTGCATTTCTAACAGATATCCAGGTGATACTGCTGGTCCAGGGACCCCACTTCAAGAACTGCCAGCTGAGTGGATAAGGGCACAAGGTGTGGACCCAAAGAGACCTGAGTTTAAATCCTGACATCACCATTTGCAAGCTGGGTGACCTTGGGCAAGGAAATGGGTGTTGAGGTACCTACTCAGCAAGGTTCACTGGAAGAACCAAAAGATTAGCAAAACACAAACCAGTGCCCAGAACGTGGAATCTAATTCTTATGTGCAAACACTATGCTAGGCACTGCACAGATGTTGTTTTTAGCCGCCACTGAGTCAGTCCCAACTCATGGCGACCCCATGTGTTACAGAGTAGAACTGCTCCACAGGTTTTCTTGGCTGTAATCTTTACAGAAGCAGTTCACTAGGCCTTTTCTTGCGTGGAGCTGCTGGGTGGGTTCAAACCGCCAACCTTTAGGTTAGCAGCTGAGGGCTTAACTACCTGAGCCACCTAGGCTCCTTGCACAGGCATCAGCTCACTATTATCACTCCTGGTAACACCTGGTCTGTCATCTTTGACTCCTTAGGCTACCTGGTGTTTTTGGCCTCCCTTTCTCTTTGCAGGGTGGTTCTCCCCATTTTTGAGAGAAGCAAACTGAGGCGGTGTCTTGCCCAAGGTCAGAAGCCCGGCCAGGTCTCAACGGTTCTCACCGCCTCTTCACCGCTGTCCTCTGTACAACATCCTCTCCAGGACTGGGCTGGGGCTGGGCCTCTCTGGCGTGAAGTCTTCCCAAACAAGGAGAGAATAAAGAGCTTTCTGTCCGAACCAGAAGAAAAACAAACCCCCATTGCCCTCCACTCCCCGCTAAAGAAATGACGGATTTCTGTTATTGTTGTTGTTGAGATCACTACCAGGAGAGATAGATCAAGGCACATTTTGCCGGCAAGAGCACGCGCCAGTGTCAGAGGAAAAGAATTCGCATTTCCACCAGGCTGCATTGTCTTCCTTCGCTGCCCCTTCCTCGCCCACAAACCTCAGGGTGGGGCAGGACGGGCTTTGAGGGGGCAAGTGGCTGAAGGCCACCCATATCTGGGGAGAAGGCAGGACCATCAGCCTTGTCTATCCTCTCTGCTCTCCTCCTTCCCTCTCCCCTCCCTTCTGCCCCCAGCCTCAAAACAGGGAGTGGAAAGAACAAGGGTTTTGCACTGAATTTACGTCCCAGTACAACAAATGACCCACGGTATGCCCCTACGAGTTTCTTAAAGTTCCACGAGCCTCAGTTTTCTCGTTTGTAAAATTGGAATAATCTCGCCTAGCCCAGAGAATTAAATGAGAATAATTATGTGTACCAAATACCAGCAAAACTACTACTGAAAAAAAAAAAAAAAGAAACACAGCTGCCATCGAGTCATCTCTGACCCCTGGAGACCCATGTGTGTTAGAGCAGAACTGTGATCCATAGGGTTGTTAATCGCTGATATTTCAGGAGTACATAGCCAGGCCTTTCTTCCGAGATGCCTCTGCGTGGGCTCGAACCACCAACCTTTCAGGTAGCAGCCGAGCACATTAACCTTTATTACCACCAACAGTAGGTAACATATATTGAAAGCTTTCTATGTACCAGGCGTTGATTTAAGTGGTTTTGTGTGGATTAAGTAAATTATATGGATTAATTTATATGTTTTTTATTTATTTAAATTTTTATGTATACGTAGTTTATATGAACCTGTGAAAGATTAGACTGGACTATAAGACATGAAGTGATACTCGTCTTGCTTCTTAGCTCAAGTAGACACATGAGACTAAATGGGCAGCTCCTGTCCAGAGGTGAGATGAGAAGGCAGAAAGGGACAGAACTTGTTGAATGGACACGGGAAATCCGGGGTGGAAAGGAGGAGTGTGCTGTCACATTATAGGGAGAGCAACTAGGGTCACGTAACAATGTGTGTATACATTTTTGTATGAGAAACTAACTTGAACTGTAAACATTCACTTAAAGCACAATATAAGAAAAATTAAATAAATAAGTAAAGAGCATTCTGGTTGCACTTCTTCCAAAAAAAAAGAACCCTGCGAGATGCCCTGGTGGTGCAATGGTTAAGTGCTCAGCTGCTAACCGAAAGGTCAGTGGTTGAACCCACCCAGCGACTCTGAGGAGGAAAGACCTGGTGACCTGCTTCTGTAAAGATTACAGCCTAGAAAACAGCTCTACTCTGTAATATAGGGTCACAATGAGTCAGAATCAACTTGGAGGCACACAACAGCAACAACATAAGTACCACATAGGAAACTGAGGCACAGAGAAGTTAGGTGATTCACCCAGGGTCACACAGCTAGAAAGAGACAGAGGTGGGAGTCAAACCCAGGCAGCCTGGCTCAAGATCCCCAGCTTTTAACCATTCCACAATTCTGTACACATAGTAGATGCTCAATTAAGTCCATTCGTGCCTTCTTTCTCTTTTCTTTGTTCTCTTCTTGCTTTCCAGCCTCTACCACCTTCACTAGGGACCTGAGCAAACACCTGTCCTAAACCCAGATGTTCCTAAGACCCAAAGGTTTGACATCGTGCTGACCAACTCCCAGATACTTGACTGAAATTACTTCTTATCCTAGTCCATCACCCAGTCATTTCGGACCATTTATACGTGCCTGGTGTGTTCAGGGAAACCCTGGTGGCGCAGTGGTTAAGCAGTTGACTGCTAACCAAAAGGTTGGAACCCATCAGCTGCTCCTCAGAAGAAAGGCGTGGCAGTCTGCTTCTGTAAAAGATTAAACTTGGAACCCCCCTGGGCCAGTTCTGGATCAATACAAGTTGGAATTGACTCAATGACAATGGGTTTTTTTGTTTGTTTTTGGCATGTTCGGATTTACCCTCAGGGATGACCATCAGTCCCAATGCCTTTGGGAATGATGACCCCAAGAACATCATAGATCAATGGTACATGTAGCATAGCCTGTTATTAAAAGCACCTAAGGGAAGCATCCAGGTATCTCTCCCATTCAAAGCCTTTGCTTTCGGGAAACATTCCCCAGGTCAGTCTTAAATCCCTCCTGCCTGGATCTTAGTTAACCTCCTTAGGCTCAACCCCTGTCAGCAGAGAGCTTCCCAGGCTCGAACCCCGCATCACATCCAGAGTGAAATGGCCCTCATCATCAAACCTCAGCATTCACCTCTGGACGAAACCATGGCCCCAATAAATCCCAGAGGCCACACATCCAGGCCAGCCACAGTTCTCCGTGTTCCCTGCCTGTACCTTTCTGGAAGCCCTGGCACTTCGTTTTGTAGACATCCTGCACTTAACAAACATTCCAGAAGGAGCTACAAGGGGGCTGGGAACTGAGCTTATCAAAAGGTGGAAGACGGAGCCCCAGCCTCCCTTCTAGGGTAGACAGGCACATGTGTTCAGGTGTGTACCAAGTACCTGCTATCCAGGGAAGAATGTCATGGGAACTGCAAAGACCTTGGGGTTGGGCTTGACCATGGGCAGCCATTTGGCAGGCAGGGAGATTTGGGTGGGGGCATTCCAGTAGGGAAGCCCTAGAGGCAAAGTGGGTAAGAGCTCAGCTGCTAAATAAAAAGACTGGCAGTTCGAAACCACCAGGCGCTCCTCAGAAACCATTTGGGGCAGTTCTACTCTGTGCTATAGGGTCACTAAGAATATGAATCAACTCAGTGGCAATGAGTTTGGTTTGGTTTTGGTATTCTAGCAGGAGAATAGGGTGAGTAGGGCTAGCAGGCCTGGGGAGCAGTGAGTAATTCATTTTTGCCGGAGCATGGGGTACACAGGAGATGTAGCTAGGAGGGTCTTTGGAGACCCTTGCAGGTCCGCCTAAGGTGTTTGGACTTGATTGAACAGACAGCAAGGAAACATTGAAGGTTCTGAGCAGAGGGAGATATATAAAGGATGGAAAACCATGCCGTGTCTTTGTCTTGGTTTGGGTCCCCCAGACACCGAGCTCTGTAATGGGGACTCAAGTGCAAGTGGTTTGTCTTGGAAGTGGTGGCAGGAAGCAGTGGGAGGGTGGCGGGGAAGCGAGAAGGGAAGAGAAGGCAGCCAATGGAGGGGATGTTATGGAGCCACCCACCACAGTGGGCAACTGGAGCTTAATCCCACTGGGAAGTTCTGGGAGACAGCATAGAACAAGTACCTCAGGGTTATTCCCCACCCACAGGATGAGGAAGCTGGAGTATTTTCCTATCATTGGCTGAGAGCTGCTTGCCCCAAGAGCCTGCTCCCAATGCCAGGAAAAAACTCTCAGGCTGAGAGTAAACCTTCACTGAGCAGAGGTGAAGACTGAGAGATACGGGCAAGCCCCAACAGTGTTGGCTACAGTGCTCAATAAATGTTCACTGAAGGAAGGAATCCATGAATGAATGAATGACATTCTATGTGCCTGGCACTGTACTAGGCTCTGAAGACAGGTATAGCTTAGAGCTCATGCCAGTAGGGAAGACTGATACACACACACATACAACTAATTAAAATGAAATATTCAAGTGTAAATGCCTCCAGGAGACCTTCACCCATATGGTCATTATCAGCCCTGAACACCTTCTGGGGGATTAGTGTTATCACTGCGTTCCCCAAAGTGCATTCCAGGGACCCCTACTCCCATAAGATGCTCTGATTTAAAAAAGAAAAAAAAAAAAAAAAAACCCTGGTCAAACCATGTGGGAAATACTCTGTTCGCAATGCTCATGACATATTAAAGGCTCTGAGAAGTCCTGCAGGAAGGAAATCAGTTTCACTTTGTTTAACCCAAGGTTTGCCAAACATATTTGACATATGTACCCTCCAAGTTTCAAATTAAATCCAGCAAAACTGGACCAAGCAGGAGACTAGAATCTTAGCCCTTCTGAGTTGGAGGAAGACCACACACAGAACGTTCTACAATGATGGCAATGCTCTATATCTGTGCTGTCCAATGTGGTAGCCACAGGGGGTTCTTGAGCACTTGGAAGGTGGCTAGTGAGACTGTGGAACTAAATTTTTTATTTTAATTAATATAACTTTAAATAACCACATGTGGCTAGTAAGGAACCCTAGTGGCACAGTGGTTAAGTGCTCTGCTGCTAACCGAAAGATGGGCGGTTCAAACCCATCAGCCACTCCATGGGAGAAAAGACCTGGCGATCTGCTTCCAGATAGGTTACAGCTTAGGAAACCCTATGGAGCAGTTCTATTCTGTCCTATAGGGTCGCTGTGAGTTGGAATTGACTCAAGGGCAATGGGTATGTGGCTAATGGCTACCTTATTAGACAAGGCAGCATCACTGATTCTAGTCCAATGTTTGGGTTCCCTGTTGAACTTTGATCAGCTGGGCACAGTGATTGGCATGGAGCAAGCCCCCCATAAATCATAGTTGAGGAGGTTGACTGGACTGCTCTGGGTAACTCAGAGGACCACCAGGAATATAAGCAATCATTCTCCCTGCAATAACAGCTGTCATTTATTGAGCACTTACTGTATGCCAGGAGCCCCCGGGTGGTGCAAACAGTTAACGCACTCAGCTGCTAACTGAAAGGTTGGGGTTCCTGTCCACCCAGAGGACCCTGGAAGGAAAGCCCCGGTGATCTACTTCCAAAAACTCCGCCACTGAAAATCCTATGGAGCACAGTTCTACTTTGAAACACTTAGGGCCACCATGAGCCAGGGTCAGCATCTGGTTTTACTGGTTGCCAGGCACCACACCAACAGCTTGATTTAATCCTCCAACAACCCAGGAAGTAGATACCATTGTTATTGAATCCATTTCCCCGATGAAGAAACCTGGACATAAGGGGTGGAGGGTAAGGGGTAAGGGGGTGGGATTAAGGGGCTTGTTGAAGTCCCACAACTAAGAAGTGAGGAGCCCAGGATTTATGCCCAGGTCTGTCTGACTCCAGACCCCTCTCTTAAACCCTGTACTGCATTCATATGCCCAGACTGGCTTCTAGAACAATCTCAGAATAAGCCCTAAAATCCAGAGGTGAGACCCTTACACTCCTTCCTCCATGGGGCGCCCCCAGGTGAGGGAGACTATTGCTCCACCCTTAAATGCTTGCCGACTATGTACCTAACATTGGGCTGGGCCCCAGGAGGAGAGAAGTAGCTGCCATGTCATGGGTGTGCATTTTGGGGAGCTCCCCATCTATTGGGGGGCAGTAGGCAAGTCAATAATTACCCACAGTACAGCGAGATAAGAGCTCTAAATATGCCGAGGCAGCCCAGAAAAGAACAACCTTCTTTATCCCCTTCCTATCACCCCTGCCCAGATGATACAACCCCACAGGTACCCCAACCCCGCCCTGAGCCTCACAAAGAAGCCCAGGGACCCTGCCCCTGGCCCTCTCCCCCAATGGCGGTGTGTTGTGCCCGGCAAGCAAGGGTACCTGATCCTATAGCTTTCATCCCTCGTCGAGTTTAGATAAATCTCTCTCCCTCCTCTCTCTCCACAGCTGAAAGTCGTCAGGTCTAGCTAGGGTTTCTCCCACTTATGCAGCTCATGAATATTTAACAGCATCTGCCGCGGAGGCGATAAAGCCCTACCAATCCTTGACAAATATGGCCTAATCTTTTCAATTTCGGGGTGCAAATATGCCTTCTGAGTCCTGTTTGTCACCTAGATTAATGGCCCAGGGTCCCATAATCCTTTGGTGCTAATTCAAGTGGTGGCTGGCCGGTGTGTGTCTGCAGGGGGATTCTGGGATACGCGCGCGCGCGCACACGCACACACACACCAAGGAGTGATTACTCATGTGAGGATTACTTGTAGCAAGTGTGCGTGTGTGTGTGTGTATAGCCTGTGTCTTTGTGTATGGTGAATATGTTTACAAATGCTTAAGTGTACATATCCAGGGTGTGTTGTGTCTGTATTCTGTTTGCATGAGTGCATGTGTGTATAAGGCGGATACTGTGTTGTGTACCTATGTATCTATGGAGAGAAGAGGGCATCAAACCAGTTGAACATTCAATCTGATTCTTTTCCCTCGGGAGAGGTGGTGATGGGGAAGGGAAAGATGGTCATCACAGGTTGGAAGGACACAAGGAGTATTGTCTTCGGGGGAAAGTTCTCTGGAAATATGTTTGTGGCCTGTTTGAAAGCAACCACATATCTTACATACTCTGGGACCATTTTGTTTTCAAATATTCTATTGCTGTCCCTTTAAGAGACTCCCTCAGTTTTCTAGAGCTGCCATAGCAAAATACCAAAAAGTGGGTGGCTTTAAAGAACAGAAATGTATTGTCTCAGCTCTGGAGGCTGGAAGTCCAAACCAGGGTATCAGCTGTGGTGATTCCTTCTGGGCGTTCTGAGAAAAGAACTATTCCATGTCTCTCTCCTGGCTTCTGGTGGCTTCTGGCAATCCTTGGCGGTCCTTGGCTTGTAGGTGCATCTGCCTTTGTCATCAAATGGCCGTTCTTCCTTTCTCTGTCTCTATGTCCATTCCCTCTTTTATAAGACGCCACTCAGAAGGGATCAAGACCGACCCTACTCTGATGTGACCTCAAGTTAACCTAACTGATAGCATGTCAAAGACCCTATTTCCAGACAAGGTCACATTCACAGACCTTGACAAGATTGGTAGCCTCCACTTTCCCCTCTTTGAAACCAGGTGCCATGTAAAGAAGTCTGATGACCCTGGGGCCATCATGCTGTGAGGAAGCCCAAGCAGCCACGAGGAGTGAGAGGCCACACGGAGGGGCACTGAGGTACCAGACGTAAGTGAAACTTCTTGGACCTTCCAGCCCAGCTCAGCTGCCATCTGATTGCAGCCATGTGACTGACCCCAGCTGATGTCACATTGAAGAACCACCCTGCTGAGCCCAGTTAACCCACGGAATCATGAGACATAATAAATCGTTGTTGTTTTCAGCCTCTAAGTTTTGGGATAGTTTCTATGCTACAATAGGTAACTGAAACAAGAACTATTCTTTTAACTTCTGTTTTACAGGTGGGTAAGCTTTTTTTTTTTTAAGCTGAGGCTCAGAAAAATGAGGTCACTTGACCAAAGTAATAGAGCACGTGGGCAGTGCTGGTGCTAAGATCTGATCCAATGAAGTCTGGCTCCTACAAGTCTAACCACTATGCTTCAAAGCCAAGCATGAATTGCCCTTCTTCCGGATGCCCCCGGCCCACTCTGAGGATGTTTCTCATGGCAAGTAGCCTTCTGGCCATGTATCACCATATACGTGTCCAGTGACCCCTCTTGGAGTCCATGTGTATCTGTTATACTTTTCTAGGACAGTGAATTCATGATCTAAATCCCCAGCACATAGTAGGTGCTCAGAAAGCACAGGTTGGTTTGAAATATAAGGCACTTTGTGCTTTCCTAAAACCTTTCCTGTCCACTGCTCCATTTGATCTCCACCACAGCTCAGTGGGGACACAGGCAAGGAGAAAAGGCCTTATTGAGTTGATGCGGAACATCACCCAGGATCACAAGACAAGTTCATGGCCAAGCTGGACTTCTCTGTCCTCCTGCCCTCCAGTCTCCTCCAGCCAAAGGGCAAGAGAGCCCATAAATTATATTTAGCAGGGATTTGCTTCCCAGAGTACAGAGCAGGGCAGAAGAGAGTGGAGCATGACCAGCTCAATGGGAAATAACTGGCACCCCACTCTATGCATTAAACCCTCTCTTGGACATTATTCTAAAAACTTTCCTCAGAAGGCAAATGATAGATGCACAAAGGTGTTCGTGCAGTGCTGTCTATAATTCCTCAAATCTACATGGGAAAGAAAAGGCTCCTAATCCAGTGCTCTTCCTACCACATAATACCCCTGGGACATCCCTGCCCCCAAAAGAGGCTCCGTTCCTGCTTCCCCAGCCCCTGGGATTTCTGAGACCCCAGGAAGAGTGGAGACTTGTTTGATTTCAATGCTGGAGCAATGGAGACCAAGACCACATGTGCTTTTGGAGGGCTGGGAAACTCACTTTCTGAGAAATGATCCCCTATTGAACAGTTGCCAGGCCGGGCAAGGTGGAGAAGGGAACAAAAGCTGGGGTCTCCAGTTCCCTCTGTTCTCTCCAGGACACCCATTGAGCAGAGACAAAGCAGACAAATTGCTCCAGCTCTGCAGTGCCAAGCATGCCTGGGCTTTGGGACACAGACGCCTGGGCCACAGCACGGGAGATGCCTCTCTGTCTCCTTGAGGAGGCTGCATCTCCTGGCTACAAAATCAGGGCAGTGGTCTGATCCCTAACGGTCCCCGAGCTGGTCCCCAGGTCAGGCCTGAGCTAAGCACATCTATGCCTTGTCTCTCTAAGCCTTACTCCAGCCTTAGAAGATTTGTTATCATGCCTGCCTTATGGGTACGGGAACGAGGCTCAGAGAGGTTGAATTGTGTCCTCCTAAAATAATATGTTGAAGTCTGTCTTAGTCATCTAGTGCTGCTGTAACAGAAATACCCCAAGTAGATGGCTTTAACAAAGAGAAGTTTCTTCTCTCACAGTCCAGTAGGCTAGAAGTCCAAATTCAGGGCACCCGCTCCAGGGGAAAGCTTGCTTTCTCTGTCAGCTCTGGAGGAAGGGCCTTGTGATGCGTCAGTCTCCCCTTGGTCTCGGAGCATCTCAGCGTAGGAATCTCAGGTCCAAAGGACACTATCTGCTCTTGGTACTGCTTTCTTGGTGGTATAAGGTCCCCAACTCTCTGTTTGCTTCCCTTTCCTTTTATCTCTTGAGAGAGAAAAGCTGGTACAGGCCATCATACCCCAGGGAAACTCCCTTTACACTGGAGCAGGGACGTGAGATAAGGGTGTTACAATCCCAACCTAAGCCTCTCTAACATAAAATTACAATCACAAAATGGAGGACAAACACAGAATACCAGGAATCATGGCCTAACCAAGATGATACACACATTTTTGGGGGGACATAACTCAATCCATGACAAAGTCCTAACCCCTGGTACCTGTGAGTGTGGCCTTACATGGAAATAGAGTCTTTGCAGATGTAATCAAGTTAAGATGAGGTCACTAGGGCAGGCTCTAATCCAATATGATTGGTATCTTTATAAGAAGAGACACAGACAAAAAGACACAGGGAAGACAGCCACGTGAAGACAGAGGCAGAGGTTGGAGTGATATGTCTACAAGCCAAGAGATGCCAAGGATTGAGGGCAAAACCGGAAGCTAAAGGGAAAGCATAGAACAGATTATCCCTTAGAGCCTTCAGAGAGAGTATGGCGCTGTTCACACCTTAAATTCAGACTTCTAGTCCCCAGAAGAGTGAGAGAATAAATTTCTGTTGTTTTAAGCCACCGTTTGTTTTCATTTATGATTGCAGTCCTAGGGAAAAAATACAGTGCCTGAAGACACACAGCTAGGAAGCGGCAGAGCTGCTAACCGCTGAGATCTCCAGCCTCCCCATCCCTCCTCTACTTGCCCTGTCCTCTGCCAGCTGCTCACAGATTCACAAAGGAGCCCAGCCTTGGATGCAATCAAAGGCCTAAAAAGTGCTTGTACATAAAATAGCGAACAATAACAAGTTGTGGCCTTTTTTTTTTTTGTACTGAGGTAAAAGTTTACAGAGCAAATTAGATTCCCATTCAACCGTTTGTACATCAAGTGTTTCATGGCCTTGGCTTCATTCCCCACAATGTATCAGCACTCTCCCCATTTCCATCCCGGCTTCCGCATTTCCTTTCGTCCTGGCTTTCTACCCCATCCTGCCTTCTCACCTTTGCTTTTGGGCAAAGATTGTCCTTTTGATCTCGTATAATTGATTGTTCTAAGGAGCACATTCCTCTCTGGTGGTGGTGTTTATTTCATGTACTTGTCTATTCGTTGGCTGGAAGGTGGTCTCCTGAAATAGCTTCAGTTCCAGGTCAGAAGAATGTCTTAGGGCATAGTCTCAGAGGTTTCTCCAATCTCTTCAGACCAGTCAGATCTTTTTGTTCTATATTTTTCTCCTGCTCTGTCCGGAACCCTCTGTTGTGATCCCAGTCAGAGTGGTCGGTAAAGGTAGCCAGGCACCATCTAGTTCTTCTAGTCTCGAGGTCATGTAGGCTGTGGTTCGTGTGGTCCATTAGTCCTGTAGACTAATTGCTCCCTTGAGTCTTTGGTTTTTTTCACTCCCCTTTGCTCTGGAAGGGAAGAGACCAATAGTTATATCTTAGATGGCTGCTTGCAAGCTTTTAAGACCCCAGACGCTACTCAGCAAAGTAGGATGTAGAACATTGTCTTTATGAAAACTGTGTTGTACCAATTGATGTAGAAGTTCCCCAGGTCTATGGCCCTTTGTCTTCAAGCCCAGGAACTTTATCCCCTGAGGTGTTTAGTTATATCTAAGAGGTTTCCCTGACTGTGTCACTTGTGTGCTCTATTGTCTCTATTAACGGATGAGGAGCACCTACACTCAAGTATTTAGAAATACCCACCACCAAACCTGTATCTGCTGGTGGGTGTGCTCCCTTACACCCCCCCACACACCTCTTATCATATCTATCTATTTATGCATCTATTGGTAATCTATTGTTTGTTAACACTATTATTTCAGGATTGTCTAAGCTATATTTTTTTTTATAGTAGTTACCGTAGCTGTCCTTTATTCCTGCATGCCTCTCTTACCTTGGTCACGTTGTGCTGACTTCTCCCATATTATATATCGCCTTTCCCTTCACTCATATTAACACGTCTCTACTATCTCTTTGGTAATATTCCCTCCCTCCCCCTCCCATCCCTGGTAATCATCAAGAACGTTTGTTTGTTTTTTCTGTATGTAAACCTTTTGTTTTACTTTATAATAGCAGTCTCATACAGTGTTTGTCCTTCTGTGATTGACTTATTTCACTCAGCATAATGTCCTCCAAATTCACCTGTATTGTGAGATGTTTCTCAGATTTGTCATCGTTCTTTATTGCTGTCTAATATTCCATTGTGCGTTATGTACCACAGTCTGTTAATCCATTCATCTGTTGATGGGCACTTAGGTTGTTTCCACCTTTTTGCTATTGTGAATAAAGCTGCAATGAACATGGATGTATCCAGTCATCTCATGGCTCTTATTCTTTAAGGTATATACCTAGGAGTGGGATTTCTGGATCGTATGGTATTTCATAGTGGTTTTACCATTTTTCATTCCTACCAGGAGTATATAAGAGTTCCCACAGCCTAGCCAAGGTTTGTTATTTTCTGTTTGTTTGTTTTTTTCCTTTGATTACCACCAGTAATGTCAGTGTGAGATGCTATCTCATTATAGTTTTGATTTTCATCTCTCTAATTGCTAAGGATAGCGAGCATTTCTTCTTATGTTTGTTAGCCACCTGAATGTTTTCTTTGATGAGGTGTCTGTTCATATACCCTTTGCCCATTTTTTCTTGGATTGTTTGTCTTTTTGTTGTTATTACTGTTGTTGTTGAGATGTTGAAGCTTTCTGTAAATTTTAGAGATTAGACCCTTCTCAAATATGTCACAGCCAAATTTTTTTTTCCCAATATGTAGGTTCTCTTTATACTCTTTTGGAGAAGTCTTTTGTTGAGCGTAGGTGTTTAATTTTTAGGAGGTCTCATTTATCTAGTTCATCTTCTTTTGTGTGTGCATTTTTAGTTGTGTTTGGTATTCTATTTATGCCATGTATTAGGGCCCCAAGGGTTGTCTCTATTTTTTCCTCCTATTTTGCATTTAGGTCTTTGATCTATTTTGAGTTTGTTTTTATGTATAATGTGAGGTATGGGTCCTGTTTCATTTTTTTACTGATACATTTTCAGTTTGCCAGCACCATTTGTAGAAGAGAATGGGTTGTTGCCTTAAGACCCTAAATCCTGGGGTAATTTGCTGAACATCAAAAGCTAACTGATACAATTGTCTCCACGAACAACTGCCTCCTTTGCCATGAGATCAGAACTGGATGGTGCCCAGCTACCGATACTGAACGATTTGATCAAAGATTGTATAGAAGAATCCTGATCAAAATGGGGAGGGGGGCATGCACTGTGGAACAGAACTTCAAATTGTCATGGAATTCAGACTTTCTAGAGCCATTGAGACCCGATGACTCCCCCTCCCCAAAACAACTGCCCTGAGGAAATCTTTGAACCTTAAATAGAAACTATCCTCTGAAGTCATCTTTAAACCAAACAATCATTCAATAGTGTAGCTTAATTAGAAAAGAATATCTGCCTTGAGCATTGTGTTCTTTTAAAGAATTATCTATATGAGATCAAATTGCCAACAGCAACTTGAAAGGTTAGATAAGAAGCTTGGAGGGCAGTGAGTTTTTCTGATGATGGTGAAATGATTTGGAAAATGGTATTGAGAAACGTAATACATCTTGAAGAACGTAAGCAAAGTCACTGAATTTCACATGTAGAAATTGCTGAATTGATGTATGTTTTGCTGTGTATTATCTTCAACTACAACAACAAAGAGCTAACTTCATGGACTCAAAGATTTCTGGAGCCATGGAGGCCGGACAAACCCCTGAAACTATTGTCCTGAGATAATCTTCATAACTTAAACCAAAAATATCCCCTGAAGTCTTCTTAAAACCAAACAATAATTTAGTTTAACTAGTGAAAAAAGTCTTCCTTGAGCATTATACTCTTTTAAGAACTACCTGTACGGAATCAAGGAGCCCTGGTGGTGCAGTGGTTAAGAGCTATGGGTGCTAACCAAAAGGTCAACAGTTCAAATCCACCAGCCATTCCTTGGAAAGCCTAAGGGACAGTTCTACTCTGCCCTATAGGGTCATCAGAATCGACTCAGTGGTAACGGGTTTGGTTTTGGCTTATATGGAATCAAATGCACAACAACTCAAAAGATTAGATGGGAACCTTAGGGGGCAGTGAGTTTGTTAATGGGGGAGGAACAACTCAGAAAAGGAGGGCAAGAATCATTGTACAACTTGAGGAATATAATCAATGTCACTGCATTGTACATGTAGAAACTGCTGAATTGCTGTGTGTTTTGCTGTATATATACTCAACAACAACAAAATAAATAATTTTTAAAAATAAAAAAGAGCTAACTGATACACCTCCAAAGCCTCCGCCTCTCCCTGACAGCAAGGGCTAAGACTTAGCCTATTCTCAATCCCTCAGAAGTGTGAGGGAAGACGAAAAGGACCCGTTGCCATCGAGTTGATTCCGACTCATAGCGACCCTATAGGACAGAGTAGAACTGCCCCATAGGGTTTCCCAGGAGTGGCTTGTGGATTCAAACAGCCAACCTTTGCTGTTAACCACTGCACCACCAAGGCTCCTAAGGACACCAAAAAAAGAAAAAATTATATCCTACAAGCGGGGATCACAAACCCCTAGGTTCACACCATAGCCTAACATTTCTCCCATAAAATGCAGTTAAGAATGACCAAAACTTTCAGGGCTCCCTTCCAGATCCTTAATGATCCTACCAAATATAAGAGCAATATCATTTATAAAGCTATTTTCTGGCCGTAGCTCATTCCTTTAGTTTGGGAAATATTTATTGAACACTCACTATGTGCAAGACACTGTGAACACTAAGATAGACCCAGTCCCTAACCTCAGGGAGCTGAAGGCATGGAGGGGAGGACAGGGAGGAGATAGACCATAAATAAATCATTATAAAATACAAAGTGCTGGTGGAAGGGGACAAAAAGGCTTTGACTGATAATAGAAAGGAGACTTGTTAAAAGAGATGGTCAGGGCAGACTCCATGAAAAGCTGATATTTAAGCTGAAAAATGAGAAGCCAGCTTTTTCAAGAGCCATGGGAGGAGTGTTCCAAAGCAAGGCAAGAGCAAGGGCAAAGGCCCTGGGGCAGAAAACCACTTCCCACGCTTAGAGGGGCTGAGGGAAGTCAGTGTGACTGAAGCACCAAGCTTGGACTCTCTCTTTATGTGTGTGTGTATATATACATGCAGAGAGAGAGAGGTTCCCTGTGGTGTGGTAGGTCACAAAAATTACCACAAAATCTTTGCTGCCTTTCCCACCAAGAAAAAAAAAAAAAAAAACAGTTGCTGTCAGTTGCCTCCAACTTATGGCTGCCCCATGTGTGTCAGAGTGGAACTATGCTCCATAGGGTTTTCAATGGCCGATTTTTTGAAAGTAGATCACCAGGTCTTTCTTTTGGGGGCCCCTGGGTAGACTCAAACTTCCAACCTTTTGGTTAACAGCCAAGCGTGTTAACTGTTTGCACCACCAAGGTACTCCTTCCCAACAAGAGGTAGAGGCTCTTTCTCCCCACCCCACCCCTTGGATTTAGACTTGGCCATGCGACTTTCCCCACCCCACCCCCAATTATGGGGTTTATCAGGGAAATAACAGGTTACAATTCAGGATCAGGATCAACTCGGAAGTAACAGGAACAACTCTGGATACAGGCCTCTGCCACCGGGCACTAGTTGGGTCTGTTGGCCACGTGATTCACTTTGGCCAGTGGGACTTTAGTAAATACGATGAATCTGAGGCTTGAAAAGTGTTTGTGTGTTGTTGTTGTTGTTGCTAACTGCCACGGAGTTGGCTCCGACTCACGTCGACCTGTTGCTAACTGCCACGGAGTTGGCTCCGACTCAAGTTGACCTGTAGCTAACTGCCACGGAGTTGGCTCCGACTCACGTCGACCTTACACACAACAGAAGGAAGCGCTGCCGGCCTGCACCATCTTCATGGTTGTTGGTATGTTTGAGTCCATTGTTGCGACTACTTTGTCAGTACAGCTCACGGAGGGTTGGACAGGAGTCAGAAGAGACTCCCGGGATAAGGAGAGGCTGGGGAATGGGTAGAATTTGCAAAGGCAAGGGGAAAAGTGGCAGTCCTTCCAGATGAAGGCAAGGACCCCCGCTTCCCCAGGGTCAGTGAGCTCAAGAGGGCCCAAACCGGCTTGGCCAAAGACCACTGTAGGGAGAGAAGTGAGCCCCTCTCCCCAATTCTCCTCCTTCTCTACTGGCCGGGGCCCCCTCTGGGGTCTGGGGACAAATCAAAGCCCAGTCTTGGAGGCCCTTCTGCTGGCAGTTCCTGCTCCCCCCTCCCACCCAGAAACCCCTCCTACCACTGCCTTTTGATTTAGTGTTTGCATAGGGCCATGGAGTGGGGGTGGAGCCAGCTGTGATTGGGAAAACAAATAAACAAAGAGGCTGGCGCCTCTCCAAGCCTCTTGCCTCCCTCCAGCAACCACCCTCCCTTACAGAATTCCCCTCTGACACGCCTTCCCTCTCCCGGCTTCCTTCCAGGTCTCTCCCCTGCTTCCCCTCCACACCCCAGCCTCTCTCTTCCAGTCCCCTCCTGGACACCCCTGTCTCTCTCTTGCTCAGCCATTCCTTCTCCTTCACTCCTGCCTGTCTCCTCCTTTCTCCTGTCTTTTCTCACCTCCCTTCTTCAGCAATCTCTCTCTGTCCTTCCTCTCCCCCTCCTCCGCTGGGCCCTCCTCCCCCCCTGCTGCCATCCCTGCCTCTCAGCCCCCACCCCATCCATCTTCTCCTCTTCCTCCCTGCCCTCCCCCCCACCCCCCCAGCCTCCCTTGCTGTGACAGGAAGCGGTTGGAGAAAGATGGATGGAAATGACACACCGGCTCTGGCGTGACTGCCACCCGGTGATGCATTGGGAGCCATTCCCGGCGTTCAGTGGGAGCCATACAGATGAGTCAGTGACCCACGCTGCATGGGGTCAAGGACGTTGGAAGGACAGGAGGCTGGGGTCTAGAGAGGGAGGCCTGGGCCAGCTCGGGGTGGTCTGTCTCCTCTCTCTGGGCCTGCCCTCCCTGGGCCCGAGGAGTGGGTAAAGCCCAGGCAGTTCCCTCTGGCCCACAACCATAGAATGAGAACAGCAGGCCCAGCTATACACTCTACAAGTATTCAACACACTCTGTGCCTCAGGTCCTCATCTGTAAAATGGGAATAATAGTACTCACCTCATTAGGTTGTTGGGAAGATTCAATGAGTTCCCTTGGCACAGTGCCTGGCATAGGATGAGCTACTGTTATCATTTATTGCCCATCTGTCTGTTTGACGTACTATATATATATATATATGTGTATATATATATATACACATATATATATATACACACATATATATACATATATACATATATATACATATATATACATATATATACATATATATATATATATATATGGAGGCTTTCACGTTGCTATGATGCTGGAACCTATGCCACCGATATTTCAAATACCAGCAGGGTCACCCATGGTGGGCAGGTTTTAGTGGAGCTTCCAGACTAAGAGAGACTGGGAAGAAAGACCTAGTGATTTACTTCCAAAAATTATCCAATGAAAACCCCATGGTGCATGGAATATTGTTCAAGACTTCAACTCGCTTACTTTGGACACATCATTAGGAAGGACAACTTGCTGGAGAAGGTAACCTTTCACTGCATAATGAACACCCCAAAACTTAGCAACTTAACCAAAATAACAAGTACTTATTATCTCTCACAGTTTCTGTCGCTTAAGAATTTAAGGGAAACTCAGTTAGGCTCGGAGTCTCTTAAGAAGTTGCAGGCACCACATGACCCACAGCCTCTACAAGCCTGAGCCCAGAAGAACTAGATGGTGCCCAGCTACCACCACCAACCGCTCTGACAGGGATCACAACAGAGAGTCCAAGACAGAGCACTAGTAACATGTAGAACAAAACTCCAATTCACACACACACACAAAAAAAAATAACAGACTTACTGGTTTGACAGAGACTGGAGGAACTTCCAAGACTACAGTCCCCGGACACTCTGCTAACTCAGAACTGAAACAACTCCCGAAGCCCTCTTTTCAGACAAATATTAGACAGGCCTATAAAATAAACAATAATACACGTAAGGAACGTGCTTCTTAGTTCAATCAAATGTATGAGATCAAATGAACGACTCCTGCCCAAAAGCAAGACTAGAAGGCAGAAAGGGACAGGAACTGGATGCATGGACCTGGGGTGGAAAGGGGTAAAGTACTGTCACATTGTGGGGATTGCAACCAATGTCACAAAACAATATGTGTATAGATTTTTGAATGTGGAGGATCTACTTCCAAGATGGTGTACTCACATGGCTGGCAAGTTGATGCAGTTATTGGCTGGGGGGGTGGGGGCCTCAGTTTCCCTCCATCCACAGGCTCTATCCACAGTTTTACTCATCCACATCCTCACAGCATGGTGGTTGGCTTCCCCCAGGGAGAGCAATCCCAGAGACCAAGAAAGAAACCAGTGCCTTTGTTGACCTAGCTTTGGAAGTCCCATATTATCACTTCCCCTGTGTTCTCTTGGTTACACAGGGCAGCACTGATTCAATGTGAAAGAGACTACCCAAGGGCATTGTGATGGTTAAGAGTGTGTGTCAACTTGGCTGGGCCATGATTCTCAGTGTTTTGGCAGTCATATAATGTTGTGATCACTTCCCTGTTGAGATTTGATATGTAATCACTCCCATGATGAGATCTGCTATAAGTAGCCAATGAGCTGAAAGGGCGTTTTCTTGGGTGTGTGACCTGCATCTGCATATAAGGGACATTCTGGCTTCTGCCTGCTCTGGATCCTGTAGCCGCCTCTTGTTCTTGAGACTTAGCTAGCAGCTTACCTGTGGTCTTGCCTACCAATCTTGGGATTCATAGATCTTCACAGCCTGTGAGGAACAGCCCTGCTCTCTGATCTGCCGATCTTGGGTTCAACAGTCCCTACAGCCACATGAATCAGGAGAAGCCTCTATCCTGCTCCATAGACTTGGGACATTCCAGCTTCTACAACCTCATGAGCCATTTCCTTGGTATACATCTCTCTCTATATATATTTATATGCTTTACTGGTTTTGCTTCTCTAGAGGACCCACCCTAAGACAGGTATGAATACCAGGAGATGAGGATCATTGAGGGCTACCTCAGACATCAAGCAAATTGCATTCCTTCTCTGGACCTCAGTTTCCTAATCTGAAAAATGGTGGCTATGATCCCCACCCAGACTGCCCCATAGGAAACCAATTCCTTCTCTCTGCCCAAGCCACTTTAGCCTTCTTTCTCTTCCTCAAATATGCCACGCTCATTTCCACCTCAAGGCCTTTGAACCAGCTGTGCCTTCCACCCAGAACACCCCTTGCCCCCAGCTTTTTGAATGACTGGCTCTTTTTCATCATTCGGGTCTCAGCCTTGACTCCCACCCATCAGAAAGAGCCCCTCAGTCATCCTTTCCCATCCCCAGGTTTATGTTCTTCAGACCAGACGTGACAACTTAAAAGTTAACTTGTTCATTCATTCATTCTGGGTGTCTCTCACACTAGAGTAGAAGCTACATGGGAACAGGGACTTACTCCCAGCAGTATCCCAGCCCAAGACATGGAATAAGTACTCAGTACATATTCATGGAAGAGGGCCGTGGTGGTTCGGTGGTAGAATTCTCACCTTCCATATGGAAGACCCGGATTCGATTCCTGGCCAAAGCACAGCCACCACCCATTTGTCAGTGGAAGCTTGAGTGTTGCTATGATGCTGAACAGGTGTCAGCAGAGCTTTCAGACTAAGATGGACCAGAAGAAAGGCCTAGTGATCTACTTCTGAAAATCTTCCAAAAATCAGGGATCCGTGGAAATCCAGTAGATCACAACGGTCCAATCCACAACCAATCACGGGGATGGCGCAGGAATGGGCATTGTTCCGTTGTGCCTGGGGTCACCAGGATCTCTCCAGAGCAAGAAAGAACAACAACAAAAACTTATACACAGCTGAGTGAATGAATGGAAATAACAAAAGCTGAGATGCGTAAGCCGCAGGCCCCACCTCTGGCTATTGCAGGCTTTCTTCCCATGTCCCTCTCTTCCCAGGCAGCTCTGCCAAGCCCAGCTGCCTCTCAGAAGGGCCTCTGGCTGTCTTGCTGCCTAATCAGTCACCTCATCTCCCCTCCACACCGGTGTCACACTTGTTAGAAAAGCTACGAGTCCCCACAGCCATGTTTACCGTCGATTTGAAATTATCTCTCACTCAGCCGGCTCCCTGCGTCTGCCCATCAATCTTATCACCTGTGGAGGGAGCGGGCCTGCGGGACCCTTTGGCCAGCTCTCCTTTGTCTCCTGCAGGCGTCAATTTTCCTTGCTCCTGGTTCTCAGGCCCCTCCTGTATCAAGCTGCCTGGCCCCTTCCGTTGCCTTGGATGGATGTTTCTGGATGGATGGGCTCTCAGTCTCCCCTGCGTCCCTCCAGCAGTGCCCCCATCGCCCACACCTGCCTCAGTTGGATTCAACCTGGGGGCAGGTTCCCCAGAGCATCCTCTTGGAGCTCAGAGATGAAAGTGTACCTGGCTTCAGGCTCAGAGGGCCTCAAAAGGGCGTGTCTCTCCCACCCCCTGGATCCTGGCTGCTGAAGCACTAGATTTCCTGGCTGCAGGAAGAGTCCTTGCCCTAAAAATGGGGGACACTCATTTACCAAGTACCTACTGTGTCCCAGGCACTTCTCCACAGCCTGGCGAAGCAAGGGCTAATTACCCTCCTTTTACAGCTGGGAAAACTGAGGCTGAGAGAGGTGAAGTCATTTGCCTAAGGTAACCCAGCAAGCAGGTGGCAGAACGGGGCTTCAGATAAAGGTGTATCTGACTCCAAATCCATGTGTCCACACCATCTCAACAAGGAAGTCATTTGTGTTAAAACTTCAATCCTTCTTGCTGCATTACTAGGCCCATTTGCCTTAGTTCTCAGCCAGAAGAAGGTTTTTGTTTTTTTTTTAATCATCTAGACTGGTGGTTCCCAACCAAGGGTGATTTTGCACACTTCTTACCCTACTCCCTCCGCCCAGAGACATTTTTAGTTGTCACAACTAGGGAGATGGTACTAGTGGCATCCAGTGGGTAGAGGCCAGGGATGCTGTCAAACATCCTACAATGCACAGGACAACTCCCAACAACAAAAACTTATCCAGCCCAAATGTCCGTAGTGCGGAGCTTGAGAAACCCTGCTCTAGACCAGCGCTAGCCAATGAATTTTTGCAGCGATGGAAATGTTCTGTGTTGTCCAGTACAGTAGCCACCAGCCGCATGTGGCTCTGGACTGTCTGAAATGTGGCTAGTGTGACTAAGGGGCTGAACTTTTCACTTTATCTCATTTAAATTAATTTAAAATCAAAGAGCCACAGGTGGCTAGTGGCTACCACATTGGGCACCATTTTCAGCTAGGTTGGTCCTTCACATTCTCAACGTCAGTTTTCAAAAACTGTCTTGAGGGATGAAGCAAAAGAGGGAAAAGAATACCAGCTCCTTAAGAGTACTGACAAAGTCTGCTTTTGACTTTTTCCCACCAGAAAGACAAAGAGAAAGACAGAGAAAAGGGTTAAGAAGAAAGGCCTGCCAAAGGCAATGACATTGACCTACAATAAATGCTAGCCATGGAGTCCCTGAGTGGCTCAAACGGTTAAGCATTTGACTACTAGTCAAAAGGTTGATGGTTTGAGCCCACCCAGAGGTGCCTTGGAAGACAGGCCTGGCGATCGACTTCTGGAAGGTCACAGCCTTGAAAACCCTATGGAGCACAGTTCTACTCTGCACACACGGGGTTGCCAGGAATTGGAATCGACTCGGTGACAGACAACAATTATTATTTTATTTAAGCCCCTGTATGGCATCTTCTCTGTAGCAGGGCCTCTTTGAGGTCCTTCACTCATTCTAGGAGCCCTGGTGGCACAGTGGTTAAGGTGCTTAGCTACTAACCAAAAGGTTAGCAGTTTGAACCCACCAGTCGCTCCACGGGAGAAAGATGAGGCAGTCTGCTTCCGTAAAGATTTACAGCCTTGGAAATCCTATGTGGCAGTTCCACTCTGTCCTATAGGGCCACTATGAGTCCGAATCGACTGGATGGCAGTGGTTTGGTTTTGGTTTTACTCATTCTAAGAATAGTAAGTCATTTAATCCTAAAACAGCCCTGTGAGGTAGTATATTCATCAGAGCCCATCCAAGAAAACAGACAGTGTTTTAAGTATTGAAACAGAGGGAGGTTAAGGCAGCGAATTGACTGCACAGGTTACAAGGTGACAAGCCAGCTCTTTCACCCCTAGGCTAGAGGGACAGAGGGAGGAAGTGATGTTTACAAAGCCCAGGGCTGCAGGAACAGCAGCTGGGTCCTCCAGGGGAAGACACAGCTGCTACCAGAGAAGCCACCAAGGCAGAGAGAGAGAGGGAGAAATACCCAGCTTCTCCCTTCCTCCTGCCCTCCAGTTTCTGACACTGCCTCTTATCGGCTGAATCTAGGTGCCACAAAGGGAACCTGAGGAATGGGGGGTGTCAGCCCCCCGGGGAGATAGAGCAGAGCAGAAGGAGAATGGGGTGTGGATCTGGGGACAACAGGCCCAAGACTGGTGCAAGTAGAGGCTATTATTAGCCCCATCGTGCAAAAGTGGACATGGAGACAGAAAAATCTAGCAGCTTGCCTGCAGTCACACAGGCTCGGCTGAACCCAGCTCCATTCTGTGGTCAGAACTAGGCCAGGGTGCCTCGCATGTAATGGTTTAAGTGTGGCTTTTATGGATGTGAGCTGTTCACTGCCATGGGGACTGGAGCAAGGCCTTTGAAGTGAGCAGCTTCAGGTCAAGTGGGTCCGTGTCCTGCCGGAGAGTGAAAGCAGGCACAGGCCCGAAGGCAGGCAACAGCACTGGGATTTGACCTGCATGAGGACAGAGCCTGAGCGCCTGGGGAAAGGAAGGAGACAACCACCTTCTCCAGAACCGCGTTAGCAGCAGTTTCCGGAGGTGAGAGGGACAGGAATCGCCCGTGCCGAGGTTGCCCATTTGTAATCGCCAAGCAAGCATTTTTCCACCCCTTAATGGGGGACCCAGCCAATCCGTGAAACACCCTATTTCTCTTTGTCTTTCCCCTGCCAAGTCAGCAGGCTGACTGATCTCCCCCGGGTGATTAATTTTCCCCTTGACACCCTGGGGAATGAGACATTTGTCCCAAGGGTAGAGAGACAAAGAGGCAGGGCTGAGTACAGGTGGTAACAGGGCCACCTCTCTGGACGCCCCGCTGCTCTGTGTGTCTAGTGGGCTCTGGGAGAGTTTCCCCAGCTTTTAGGGTTCAGCAAAAAGGAACAGTAAAGGCAGAATGAAGGCCCAGGAGAGCAAATCAATGGATGCCAACATTCCACTAGGAGATGGTGGGGAATTCTTGGTGGAAAGAGCTCAGGATAGGTTTTCAACAGCTTACTGGGCTATTTCACTTCTTGAATTCCTAAAATTCTGGATCAAACCATTGAGGAAGAATCCAATTGAAGTCACAGGGCAGGGGGGCAAAGGGAGTATGTACAATATATATTGTCTCTGGGCCTTGCTTTCTTATCTTATAGAGCCTAGTGGTTGTATGCACAGTCCCTAGAGCCAACTCCCAGGGTTCAAGTCTTGCCTTGGCCACTTGCCAGCTATAAGACTTTGTGCAAGTTACTTAACTTCTCTGAACCTCAGTTTCTTCATCTGGGAAATGGAGCTAACTAATAATATAATACCTACCTCATAGGATTGTTGAGAGGTCTTAAGTTTTAGGCATCTAAGCCCTTACAGGATTTCCTGGCTGTGCAAACAGTTAACACACTCAGCTGCTAACAAAAACTTTGGTTGGAGTACACCCAGAGGCACCTTGGAAGAAAGGCCTGGTGATCTCAAAAGATTACAGCCAAAAAAACCCAATGGAGTGCAGTTGTGCTTTGAAACACATGGGGTCATCATGAGTTAGAATCAACTCAATGGCTACAGATGTTTTTGTTTTTTTGTTTTTATTCTTTATGGAAATAGATCTCTAGGCCATTCTTCAGCAGCACCACAGAGTGGTCTTGACCCTCCAACTTTTTGGTTAGTAGTCAAGGGCAAAACATTTATGCCACCCAGAAACCTTTAAATAAGAGCAGGGGGTGCTATTTGGGCCACCGACTAGTGAAGACCCCAATAGAATAATAAGGAAGGAGGCAAGAGTCCTTAGCTTGTCAATGCCCTGGATTTGCATGAGAAAAGGCAGCAGGGTAAAGGGAGCAGAAACTTGCATTGATTTCTATGTCCCCTTCTCACCTCTTACCAACCCCCCATCCAAGTAACTTGGAGGAGGATCATGCTGTTAACCACTGGATGGCCGGCCTTAGGGATAGCCTATGTGAGATCAGTAATGTTCAATAGTGGCTTTGGGACTCTTGTATGAAACTCATTAATGAATATTAATTGAGCACCTACTATGTGCCCCATTGGACTCATCTTTGAACTCTCTCTCCATCTACCGCACAGTCTGGCATATAGATCATTGAATGTTTGTTGAAGGAATAAATGAATGAATGAGTGACTGAAATGCATTGATTGGATGGATAGATGGATGGATAAGTGGATGATTTAAATAATTGAATGAATGGAACGAATAACTGGGTGGATAAGTCAGGGTTTTCGTTGTAAGCAACAGAAACTGATTCTGACTAGCTTAATCAGAAAGCAAATTATTGGACAGCTATTGAGCAGCTCTCAGAAATCGCCAGGAAGGTTGGAGAACCAGACTCAGGATATGGGCTGAAACAAGGGAGGCTGGCACTAGGAAACACAGCCAGGGTTACATCACAGAAATTAGCTGGTGAGGATGCCATCAGCGGTCTGCCCCTCCTCCAGACACTCTAACAATGATGTCACCACTGGACACAGCTGCCATGAAAATGAACTTTAGCCCATTCTGCTTCAGAGTCACACCCTCTCTCAAGATTCAAAGTCCTAGGCAAGAGCATTCGATTGGCTGAACCTAGGTCACATGACTAAGTCCTAATTGCCAGGTATGAAGAGAATGGTATCTGGCCTTTCTGCTTCCACATGGAAGGCTTGACCTTGTTTCCCCCCAGCAAGGTTCACTTGATGGAAACTCCTCCAAATTAATGTGTTAATTGGAGAGGTGGATGGATGGGTGAATGGATGCATGGGTGAATGGGTGGATGGGTGGGTGGGTGGGTGGAATGATGGATGGATGGATGGGTGGATGGATGGATGGATGGATGGATGGATGGATGGATGGATGGATGGATGGATGGATGGATGAATGGATGGATGGATGGATGGATGGATGGATGGATGGATGGATGGATGGATGGATGGGTGGGTGGGTGGGTGGGTGGATGGATGGATGGATGGATGGATGGAAATATGGATGAATAAGAATGAATGAAAGAGTAAATGGATGCATAAAAGAATAGATAGATTAATGGAAGGAAAGGAGGGAGGGAGGGTGGAAGAAAGGAAGGAGAGAAGGGTGCCGAACAGTAAGCTAGCTACTCATTAGTTACCAGTTAAGAGTTGATTCTGACTCATGGCGACCCCATGTGTGTCAGAGTAGAAATGTGCTCCATAGGGTTTTCAAAGGCTGGTTATTCAGAAGTAGATCTCCAGGCCTTTCTTCTGAGGAGCCTCGGGGTAGACCCAAACCTCCAGCCTTTCAGTTAGCAGCCTAGTGTGCTAACCATTTGTACCACCCAGGACTTTCCTTGTTGCCTAAGTGACTCAAATCCATTTGTATACGAAGTAACATTTACAGAATGTGTTCACAACAACCGAGCAAGGCAGGAATTCGTCCCCCATTTTATGGATGAGCTGCTCAGATATAGAGGATACCCCAAGTTCATAGGGGACGGCATCTTTAAATGTCAGGTCTTTCCCAGCCTGGGGGAGGTGGGAACAGGACAGAAAAAAGGGCTGGGTTCTGCACAAGCCTTTCTAATCCAAAGCAAACAAATAAAGCCAGGAAGAGAGGACAGAGAAGCAGGCGCTCCCACACACCAGTGCCCACCGCCAGCTCAGGGGGTTCTAATTGCCTCAGGAGCCACCTGGTCTCCATTTAGCAGAAAACTGCCCCCTTCGCTTGGCGCAGTGGCGGCAGCAGGGGCGGCAAAGAGACGTCAGGTGCTTCTTGGCTGGGAGCGGAGGGGAGGCTGGGACTTGTGCCCTGGGCCAGCCTGGGCTTCTGCCACGGGGTGGACCAAGCGGGCCAAACACGGGGCTCCTTTCCTGCTGGTTGGAGAGGGTTGTGTGGCACACTGCTGGGGTTTTTGTTTTCTTCTTCCTGCTGCTGGCAGGGAAGGTTGGCAGAGTTGGCTGCAAGCCCTGTCCCTGGAATTTGCCATCTCAATTAGGACCCAAGATGAGCAAGACACCTGACGGGAAGAGAAGGGAGAGAGGCACGGATGGAAGTGGGGATGGGAGACCCTCACTCTGTACCTCTGGAAAGCGGATCTGGAGCGAGAGGGAAGCAGAGGAGGCCTTTAAAGTCCTCCAGGCCTTCTCATTCTATCATGAGACCAGAGAGGGGAAGGGGTTGTCCAAAGAGGCACAGCAGTGGGGCCAGCCTAGCTCTCTGTCTCTCTGACAACTACTACTAACAAGAGTTACTCTTCAGTGAATAGGGTAGTGCAAACGGTTCACGCACTTAGCCACTAGCTGAAAAGTGGACGGTTCAAGCCCGCCCAAAGGCACCTTGGAAGAAAGCCCTGGCAATATAAAAAAATATATACTTCTGAAAAATCAGCCGCTAAAAACCTTATGAAGCACAGTCCTGCTCTGACACACACGGAGTTGCCACGAGTCAGAATCGACTCGACGGCAACTGGGTCGTTTTGGTTTGTGTTGTTTGGTTTGGTTTCAATGAATACCTGCTCTATGCCAAGCAGAGAGCCAAATGTTTCATACGGACTCTCTACATCTTCCTAACAATGCTTGCGAAATAAGTATTCATTCATTCATTCATTCATTCATTCATTCATTTCCAAAAATATCTATTGAGCACAGACAGTCTCAGGCATGATTCCAGGTTCTGAGATTTGGTGGTGATCTTTCTAGCCAGACACAATCCTTGCCCTTTGGGAGTTTATCATCTAGTGGGGCAAGACAAGCAAAACGCAAGTAAACAAACAGCTAAATAGTATGAAGTATTTTAGGATGGTGGTCAGGGAAGTTTTCTCAAAGCAGGCAGGCAACATTTGAGCAGAGACCCGAGTGAAGTGAAGGGAAGGTATGAGTTATGTGGATGGGGGAAGGGCACTCCAGGTCGAGGGGAGAGCAAGTGCAAAGACCCTGTGGTGGGTTTGAGTGACAGCAGAAGGACCCATAGGGTTGGCACGTGGTAGGAGATAAGGGCAGGGAGGAAACAGGGGCCAACAAAGTTGGGTCTAGGAAACCATGGGAAGAAGGTAGGATTTGGAAGGCTTTGAGCTAGGAGTGATGGGATTTGATTGATAGCTTACAAAGATCCCTCTGGAAGTGTATGTGGGAAGGGGGGGGCTGAGAGTGGGAGCTGGAAGCCCAGGGAGGGGGCCGACGCATTAGCACAGGTGAGAGAAGATAGCAGCTTGGGCCAGGGTGGTGGTAGTGAGGATGGAGAGCCATGTTTAATTCAGGGTACAATTTGGAGATAGAACCAAGAACAAAGACGCTTCATTTAGAAACAAGCAAATTGAGAGTCCAAGGGTAAATGTGACTTGCCCAAGTTCTCCCAGGGAGTTGATGGAACTACTAGAATTCTTAGACAAAAACCTCCTTGCACCCCAAGTCTCCCTGCTAAACCAAGTGTTAGCAAAGTTCATTCTGTAAAGGGGCAGAGAATACACATTTCTAGGCTCTGCAGGCCATACAGTCTCTGGCAATTACTCACCTCTGCCCTTGTAGCTTGAAAGCAGCCATTGGCAATTTGTAGGCAAATGATATGGCTGTGTGCCAATAAAACTTTATTTATAAAAACAGGTGGCTGGCCTGGGGGCCACAGTTTTGTGACTCTTGATCTAAAATGACCCAGAAAGAGTTTGAGAAATGAGCAAAAATAACCTTAGGGACTGATTGATGGGACAGAACTTCTCTACTCCAAGAAAATAAAAATGCCTACTGCAAAGAAACTGGGGATGATGATGATGAAGAGGATGGTAGCTGCCAATGAGTCAACTCCAATTCAGTAACCTTAGTCTGGAAGCTCCTCTGAAACCTGTCCCCCATGGGTGACCCTGCTGGTATTTGAAATAACAGCGGCATAGCTCCCAGCATCGTAGCAACACGAAAGCCATCACAGAAGGACAAACTGACAGATGGGTGGTGGCACAGAAAGAGTAACTCTGCCATTTGACTTAAGGTGGAAACTTCCAGCTCCACTAAGGAGCCCTGACTTACTCCCAGCGGGAGACAGCTGAGCATGAGTCCTCGCCTGGCACTGTCTGGCTGATGACGGGCTCTGAAGAGGACAGGAATCTGGACCATCCCAGCATCGTGAGCATCACAGATGTGCAGGCTGGCAGAGCCCCTGACCATTGGCATTCTTCGGAGGTCCCAGGAGAGGAAGTGGGACACAGATGCTACTGCAGAGCACAAAATGGGTTTGGGGAAATGGAGACAGAGCCAGGGGAGAGAAGGTACCCCTTGGGTTCCCATCATCAGGATTAAGAAGGGCTGGCAACACTTACAAAGCAGAGGTTGCTGTTTTGTTTTGGTGTGAGTTTGTGTGTTTGTTTGGGGAATGAATATTTTCTTTGGATTTTTTCTTTGGTTCAACAAAGGGATTTCAGCAATACCTGGGTCTTTGAGCTGCTCCTGTCACTTGATGTAAGACTTTAATGGCAACATCCAGGCTGTCTGAGCCTCAGTTTCCATCTTGATGAATCCGGAAATAATCCAGGGAAACATGGCGATGATTGGGTTAGCCCAACGGGTCTTAACACTGAATCATCTGGGGAACTCTTAAAACATCCAGGGACCAGGGATCCTCCCAAGACATTCTGATTTAATCTGTTCAGGGTGGGCTTTGGCCATCAGTGTGTTTAAAAATTCCCCCAGCTGGTTCGATGGTATAACCAAGATCGAGAACCACTGGACTAGATGTTACGCAGATATAAGGAAGTGGTCCTCAACTGGGTCAATCTGGTCTCCAGGAGACATTGGGCAATGACTGGAGACATTGTTGGTTGTCACAACTCATAAGTGCTACTGGCATCTAGAGGGTAAAGGCCAGGGATGCTGTTCAACATCTTACAATCCCCAGGACAGGCCCCCATCACAAAGAATTATCTGCCCCAAGTGTCCACCAGGAGGACCTATCGCTGGAGAAGGACATCATGAGGAAGACCCTCAATGAGATGGATTGACACAGTGGCTGCAACAAAGGGCTCAAACATACCAACAATTAGGAGGCTGGCACAGGACCAGGCAGTGTTTTATTCTGTTATATGTAAGGTCGCTACGAGTCAGAGCCAACTTGACGACAGCTGAGACTGGGAAACCTTGATTTGAGGGATTGTTAAGTTGCATGATGGAAAGATCTAAGCAGGAAATCTTGACGCCAAAGGTTCAGCAGGTCTCAGCTCGGGTGTATGTTCCACTGTGAAGCCTCTTCAGGCTCCTACCAGGTGTGGAAGGTGCCCCTGCCCTGGGATCCCACGGCAACTATGGCTATCAGTCAGAGCCCAGAGAGGACATCAGAAACCACTTCGGGTATTTACAACACAGTGGATTGTTACTCTGGTGATGAAATAGGGGACAGTGAGGCCACCCAGAGACTAGCAACAGCAGGAAGTCACTTCCACTAGAATCTGGAGGGACCAAGGAATGAGGTGGTATTACCAGCGCCCAGGCACTGAGGTTCCTCAGCAGAAACTACGACAGCCAGGGGCGTTCCAGAAGAAGCTGGAGCCACAGAGGAGACGCAACACCTACCAGAGAAGCTGCCTAAGGCAGAGAGGGGATGGGGGAGAAATATCCTGGCTTCTCCCTTCTTCCAGCCCTCCAGCCCCCGTAATACAGCTTCCTGTTGGCTGAACCCAGCTGACCCAGGAACCTAGAAACACAGCCTGCAGGTGGTCCCCCCCTTGTGGCAGAGACCAGGAATGGATCTGAAGGTAAACAAGTTTAGGACTAGCCCACTAAATCATTAAGTCCTCCTCCCAGGACCCCTACGCTATGTTCTAATTGGCCACTCTCTGTTCACCCCTCTTGACGGTCTTGTTGACAATTATGCCCCTAGTGCCCGCTCAGGGGCTGGCAGTAAGGTCCAGTCATCCATGTCTGATGAGAGGAGTGCTGGGTTGGGTTGGACACACCACCCTGCTCCGTTCTGCCTTTCTTCTAGAGCGGTTTCAGAGAAGACACCTTTGTCAAACCCACCTCGGGACTCTCCAATGCCTTCTGGATGAATCTATTAATAAGCAATGTCTTGAGCACCTGTTGCATACTCAACCCAGTGCTTCGAGTATCAGAAGTAAAACAAAAGGTGGTGAACAAGACAAACAAGGTCTCAGTTTTCTCATCATAAACTATCTGCCTTATAGAGTTGTTGTTAGGTGCCATCAAGTTGGCTCTGACTCACAGCAATCCTACGTACAACAGAACAAGACATAGCCAGTCCTTCACCGTTCTCGTGATAGTTGTTGTGCTTGAGCTCATTGTTGCAGCCACTGTGTCGGCTTATCTCGTTGGTGGTCTTTCTCTTCTCCTCTGACCCTCTACTTTACCAAGGATGATGTCCTTCTCCAGGGACTGGTCCCTCCTGATAATATGTCCAAAGTATGTGAGACATAGTCTTGCCATCCTCACCTCTAAGGAGCATTCTGGCTGTACTTCTTCCAAGACAGATATGTCCCTTCTTCTGGCAGTCTGTGGTGTATTCAACATTCTTCACCAAAGCCATGATTCAAAGGTATCAGTTCTTCTTTGGTCTTCCCTATTCATTGTCCAGCTTCCGCATGCATATGAGGCGATTGAAAACACCATGGCTTGGGTCAGGTGCACCTTAGTCCTCAAAGTGACGTCTTTGCTTTTTAACACTTTTAAGAGGCTTTTCCAGCAGGTTTGCCCAATGCAATGCATTGTTTGATTTCTCAACTGCTGCTTCCATGGGCATTGATTGTGGATCCAAGCAAAATGAAATCCTTGACAACTTCAGTCTTTTCTCCGTTTATCATGATGTTGCTCATTGGTCCAGTTGTGAGGATTTTTGTTTTCTTTATGTTTAGGTGTAATCCATACCAAAGGCTATTAGTTTTCGATCTTTGTCAGTAAGTGCTTCAAGTCCTCTTCACTTTCAGCAAGCAAGGTTGTGTCATCTGCATATCACAGGTTGTAAATGAGTCTTCCTCCAATCCTAACAGAGTTAATATTATTATTACATAATTCTATATAAATTATATATAATATTTCATAATGGCATTGCATATTATATATAACATACCATAATTATTATATTATCATTATTAAATGAATGAATATGTGTAAAGTTCTTGAAACATGCCTGGCACATGTGAGTGCTCAATAAATACTAGCTGCAATTTTTATTATTTGTAATACAAACAAAAGCTCAGTGACACCTTCTGGACTCCCGGGGAGGACCCCTGCCTCTTGTGTCTCAGTGACCCTCAAGCTTGGGCGGGGTCACACTAGAGGGGGCGGGGGCCAGATTCTGATTGCTCTCTGTGGAATCTTGGGTTAATTGAGAGGACTATGATTTTAAAAAGTGGCTGAGGAACACCTTCTGATCACAGCCCCTCTTTGAGGACCAGGCCTGGGCTCACCGCACCCCTGCCTCCTCCCCTGACCTCCTGGTCAGTGCTGGGTATGGACAGGGGCTCACCAGGGCCTGATGAGGCAGACACCTGTCCTCAGGGAAAATCAGAACAGTAAGGATAAAGGAGGGAGCTTTTCACAAAGCTAAATTCATTCACTGTAAAGCTCCATCCCTTATTCTGAGGTTATGCCCTTTCTGAGGTTTTTTTTTTTTTTTTTCACCAAAATATCCTTCTTATTACAATATATGATAAATGGGAGACAGCAGGGATTTTTTCCTTTTTTTAGCATCTTCAACCTTGATGAGATGAAGGGTTGACAACTTTATAATGATCCCCCGTTTTAGGGGGGTGGGGAGCTTTACTAGTCTGCAAAATCCGAGTGAATTAAAGACACCACAATTCATCTACTCAACTTACTTTGTGTTGCAGATTTGACCAATATGATCCATAGTGTTTTCACTGGCTGATTTTCAAGAAATAGATGGCCAGGCCTTACGTCCTAGTCTTGTTCCACCGAACCTTGTCAGCAGCACACAAGCCTCTACTGATAGATGGATGGTGGCTGCCCATGAGGTGCACTGGCTGGGAACAGAGTCATTTTCTAATCATATGAATCAGGTCACGGTCTTCCCTGCCTAAAGATCTCCCCTGGCTCCCCATTGCTCTTAAACTACAGCCCAATCTCTGATTCTCGTCTATAAGACCCTAACTGACCTTGGCCTTTGTCTAGTTCTCCCATCTTCCCCTGTATCCCTTGGCTCTGACTACAGTGGCCTCTGTGGTTCTTCAAACACACCAAGCACGTTTCTACCCCAGGGCCTTTGCGCTTGCTGTTCTCTCCGTTGGGAATGACTCCTCCCTCCTCCATTCAGGTCTCAACTTAAACATCTCAGAGAGGCCTTTGCTGACCCCACTATAGAAAACAGGCCCCTGCCCCATCCTCCAGATCACATCGCCCTGTTTACTTCCTTCCAGCCTTTAGAGTTATCTGAAATTATCTAATACCTTTTCTTCACTGTTTACTCTCTGTCTCCCACTGAAATGTCAGCTCCCTGAAATGTAAACTTAAAAATGATTCAAGTGGCATATTTTATGTTATCTATATTTTATCACAATCGAAAATAGTTTCAATTACTTTATAATATTGAATATGCTTTTTCAACCTGCACATGTTCCACCCACTCCTCCAAGATTTTAAATCCGGGTCCTCTTTATTCATCCAGTACAAGTGCATTGGATACTTAGTCCAAGGTCCTTCACTGGTCAGGGGCAGAGAGCACTGGAGAGGGCATTTGGGGCGGGGGTACCTGAAGCAAAGGCCTGGAGGTATGAATGATGGTGGAGACAGGCCGGGATGTGTGGAGAGGCAGGGGGAGATGACAGATGAGGCCAGGAGGGGAGTGTTTGGAAGAATATCAAAGGCCAGCTGCTGTATTGGGGCATCTTGTCTTACAAAAACGCCCACACCCCAGCCTCTGAATAGCCAAAGGGAAGGCTGGAGAAGGACTCGAAGGCCGCTTTTAGATGCTGTCCTGGGGCCTTGGTCCAATGCCACTTATTCTCTCAAGGTTTGCTCCTTCATTCAACAACATGAACACATACTATGTGCTGTGCTGAGGGCTGAGAACACAGCTATGAACCAGGCCCTTTTCCAGGTAAATGTCAGAGACACCTGTAAATCAACTACTCAAGTAAATGAGCATGGGATTACAAAGAAACTAGGAAGACAGGGATGGTACATGAGGGGACCTGACCCAGCCTGGGGTCAGAAAGTGTTCCTGGAGAAAGTGGCCTTTGGGCTTCGATCTGAAAAATGAGTTGGGTCTGGCTGGGCAGAGCTTCAGAAGCCTCACTGGGTTTCAAAACCACCTGGGGTGCCTTAAAAAATACACTCCTAGGCCCCACCCCCAGAGACTTTGAGTCAGTTGAGCTGGAGTGGGGCCAAGTGGTGTGAGTTTTAAAACTTTGCCCGGGTGATTGCAACGTGCGGGCAAAGTTGGGAAGCACAGACCTGGACAGAGCAGGAGGAGAGCTGTTCAGGCAAGGGGCAGTAGAAGCAAACGCCCAGGGGCCGCTTTGGAGGAATGGGAAGAAGGGGAGTATCAGGAGGGAGACCTGAAAGGCCAGCTGCGGTCAGACAGAAGGTCCCTTGGGCCAAGGAGGGGAGTTGGGTTTTAAGCAGGAGAGGGAAATTTTCCAGTTAGTATTTTTTTAAAGGTCCTATAGGGTCGCCAGGAAACCTTAGCAGTGTAGCGCTTAAGTGCTACGGCTGCTAACAAAAAGGTCAGCAGTTCAAATCCACGAGGTGCTACTTGGAAACCCTACGGGGCAGTTCGACTCTGACCTATAAATTTGCTATGAGTTGGAATCAACTCGACCGCAACAGGTTTGGTGGTTTTGTTTTGTTGGGGTTTTTTTACCCCCTTGGGTGAGAAAATGGGGAAATCCATTCCCTTGGTCCTGGTCTGCTACAGATTTTGATTTCCAAAAGCAAAGAGCTTCCTAGAATCTAGCCTTCTTGCCTTCAAATGTCTTTTTTGCCCCTGAGTGTCAAGACCCAGGTCCGCCCCAACAGTCTATGCATATCTGCAACATTTCTGAGCCTCAGTTTTCCAATCTATCAAATGGGGGTAAAGCTTTCTGCTTCCCAGAAGAAGCAGAGGAGATTTCCCGGGGTGGTGGTGGTGGAGGGGGTGCTTGTGAATGTTTCCAACATGCTCTCATTGGGTGCCTGCTCTGAGTCTGGCACGGTGCTGGGTGCTGGGGAACCAGCATCAAATAAGACACAGCGCTGCCCTGGAGGCACTCCATCTTAGTGGAGATGGAGACGTTGACAAATACCCTATTACCAAGAGCAAGAGAAGACGCCAGAGCCAGGTCAGAGGGCCCTCATCAAGCTGTTTGCCTTCTTACCCTACTGTTAAGGTGGGGTAAGTTGGGACAGCAAGGGCTTCTAGAAGGGCAATAGGCCATGAACAGGGTGAGAGAGAGGGTGAGGGTAGAGTGTTGTTGGAGTGGACAGGGATGCTGAAGGAGGATGGGGGTGGGGTCAGGGCTTGTGCTAGGGGTACAAGAGGAGCCTTTGGGATCCTAGAGGAGACAGCCTCAGAAGGAATCCTAGAGGCAGCCCCAGAAAGAAGTCGGTGCACACAAAGGAAGCCAGGAGACAGCAGGAGGAGACTAATGCAACATTTTAAAAAACAATAAATAATAGTGCCGGGTGATAAATGCAGTCCCTCATCTGAATGGTGGCTGGAGGAGCGGCCCCTTCTTTCTAATCACTTAATGACCCCCAAGAGGGCTGAGGGGGCGCGCTCGGGGAACCCCCTCCCTCTTCCCCTCTCTGCACCACAGTCTATAAAGAGAAACTCGCTCCTTAAAAAGGGTCATTTACAAACCCTCCTTAATGGAGGGCGGCAGCACTCCCGGGTGACACCCTTCTGGTCGCGGACAAGGGTCATGAAGAAGGAATTGGCTTCGGAGGCCCGAGCACATGAGCTCACCAAGCCCGGAGCAGCCCCCTGCCCCCCTTGCCTCCCCAGCCAGGAGCCCCGCGGCTGGCACGCTCCGCTGTATTTGTTCTTCCCCCCATTGTCTGGTCTCCCCCCAGCCCTGCCCGCACCCCCGTGCTCCTGGGGCCTCCCCCTCCCCAGACGCCCCTCTGGCCCGCCCTCCGCCTGCCTCCAGCCTCTCTCATAATAGCATCCTTTTCACGGAGACAAATTGTCCAGCCTCAGGATGCACCTGAGGACTTTCGCCCCTTAACAAATGGTCTTTTAATTTTCTACCAGAAGGGCAGAGGGAAGGGAGGGGCTGAGTCAATCACACATCCATCTTCATCATTGCTGCCGAGGGACTCTTTTTGCTGGCTGGCTGCCCCTGGGGAAGATGGGGTGAAAACGAGGAAGGGGGGCACCGTTGGGAGGGCTGTGGGGGAGGGGCAGTGGCAGGGAAGCCAGGCGGAGAAGCCAGTCGCCCACTGCCTCTCTGAGGGGCCTGCGACCACCCTGCACACCTCCCCTTCCCCAGTTTGGGAAAAAAGAAAAAAAGTGTGTCCATAGGCACATTTGAGTTGAACCAGTATCACCCAGGCAAGGCAGCATCGCTATGTTTGCAGATGGGGAAACCGAGGCCCACAGAGCCAATGGTCCTACAGCGAGGAAGAAAAAGAGCAAAGGAAACCAATTCATGCCTCTTTGCCACTTTTAGCAAAGACTTTGGAGTCAGACCAGCCTTCCAATTCTGCCTGGTCCCCACTTATGAGCTGCTTTTAACCAAGCTAACCATTCTGCTTAAGGCTCAAATTTCTCACCTGTAAAATGGGCCTAATAAGAGTGCTCACCACCTAAGGTATTAAGGGACCAAGAGAGATGATGCATGTGAAATGCTTAGCACACTCCCAGGCATGATGTGAACACTTACTTCAAGATGGCTATGTATTTCCTAAAGGTTCCTGAGCCAGGCTTTAGGTTTCAAGTCTCCTAGACACCCCCCCACCCCCCACCCCCCGCCACCACCACCAAACAAAATGCACCTCTACTTGGAAATTTGGTGTCCCTGGAGTCTGGAGATTTGGCCACTGGCTGTGTTCCTGCCTCACAGCCTTGGCAGTGACTGTTCCTGTGCCTGCTTCCTTCAGATTTGGGCATAGCTCATCCCACCACCTCCTGTGGGTCTCTGCTCTAATGTCACCTTCTCAGTGAGGCCTTCCTTGACCACCCTACATAATATTGCAACACCCTCACACTTTATTTTTCTCTGGAGCACTTATCACTATCTAATGGAAGTACCTGGGTGGTGCAAAGAGTTAAGCACTCAACTACTGGCCAAAAGGTTGGTTATTCGAACCTATCCAGAGACACTTCAGAAGATAGACCTGGTGATCTGCTTCCAAGATGTCACAGCCTTGAAAATCCTATGGAGCAGTTCTACACAGCACACATGGGGTTGCCGTAAGTTGGAATCGACTCAATGGTGACCAACAACATTAGCGTTATCACTGTGGCAGGCACTGTTCTAAGCATGTTTCAGGTACTGATTCATTTAATCCTCATAACAGTGTAGGTGGCAGGGACTATTGTTTCCCATTTAACAGATGAAGAAACTGAGGCACCCAGCTATGTTTGCTGACTTGGCCTATAAGCTTACAAACTCATTGTTGACCCAGTAGCAATGAGCACACCTCAAGTCCAGACTGTGGCTTCTACATACCATTCCCCACTAAAAGGAACCAGGGATCCTTGGAAAAAATGGCTGATGATAGGTTTGTAACAAGAAAAGTACAAGCTGAGCTTGGAACATCTCTGTGCAAGTAAGTAAAGAAGTACTCATAGAATGATGGGGACATATCCAAGGACATTGGAGTCAGCTTGGCCAAATCTAGGACAACTTGAGCAGAAAAATAAATATTGATCATAAAGGATTATTGCTTATTGACTAAAAGAGCCCACGAGTTCGTGCTGATATAAATAAATAATTTTACTGTAGACGGCCAACGAATAAACGTAGAAAGAAGATTGGAGTAGGGAAGTCTTCTAAAACCAGCGAGTCAAAGTCAGGAGTAAGAGGATATTTACATAATCTGACAGTATCTCCCCAAGATGTACTTTAAAAAAAAAAAAATACTTTTTATTGTGCTTTAAGTGAGAGTATACAAATCAAGTCAGTCTCTCACACAAAAACCCATATACACCTTGCTACACACTCCCAATTATTCTCCCCCTAATGAGACAGCCCACTCTCTCCTTCCACTCTCTCTTTTCGTGTCCATTTCGCCATTTTCTAACCCCCTCCACCCTCTCATCTCCCCTCCAGGCAGGAGATGCCAACATAGTCTCAAGTGTCTACCGGATCCAAGAAGTTCACTCCTCACCAGCATCCCTCTCCAACCCATTGTCCAGTCCAATCCATGTCCGAAGAGTTGGCTTCAGGAATGGTTCCTGTCCAGGGCCAGCGGAAGGTCTGGGGGCCATGACCACTGGGGTCCTTCTAGTCTCAGTCAGACTATTAAGTCTGGTCTTTTTAGGAGAATTTGGGATCTGCATCCCACTGCTCTCCTGCTCCCTCAGGGGTTCTCTGTTGTGTTCCCTGTCAGGGCAGTCATCGGTTGTAGCCGGGCACCATCTAGTTCTTCTGGTCTCAGGATGATGTAGTCGCTGTTTCATGTGGCCCTTTCTGTCTCTTGGGCTCATAATCGCCTTGTGTCCTTGGTTTTCTTCAATCTCCTTTGATGCAGGTCGGTTGAGACCAATTGATGCATCTTAGATGGCTACTTGCTAGCTTTTAAGACCCCAGACGCCACTCTTCAAAGTGGGATGCAGAATGTTTTCTTAATAGATTTTATTACGCCAATTGACTTAGATGTCCCCTGAAACCATGGTCCCCAGACCCCTGCCCCTGCTGCGCTGGGCTTCGAAGCATTCAATTTATTCAGGAAACTTCTTTGCTTTTGATTTAGTCCAATTGTGCTGACCTCCCCTGCATTGTGTGCTGTCTTTCCCTTCACCTAAAGTAGTTCTTATCTACTATTTAATTAGTAAATGCCCCTCTCCCACCCTCCCTCCCCTCCTCGTAACCACAAAAGAATGTTTTCTTCTCAGTTTAAACTGTTTCTCAAGTTCTTACAATAGTGGTCTTATGCAATATTTGTCCTTTTGCAACTGACTAATTTCACTCAGCATAGTGCCTTCCAGGTTCCTCCACGGTATGAAATGTTTCACAGATTCCTCGCTGTTCTTTATTGATGCGTAATATTCCATTCTGTGAATATACCATAATTTATTTATCCATTCTTCCGTTGATGGGCACCTTGGTTGCTTCCATCTTTTTGCTATTGTAAACAGTGCTGAAATAAACATGGGTGTGCATATATCTGTTCATGTAAAGGCTCTTATTTCTCTAGGATATATTCCAAGGAGTGGGATTGCTGGATCATATGACAGTTCTATTTCTAGCTTTTTAAGGAAGTGCCAAATCGACTTCCAAAGTGGTTGTACCATTTGACATTCCCACCAGCAGTGTATAAGTGTTCCAATCTCTCGATGTACTTTTAATTACAAAAGAAAAAGCCAAAGTGTACAGTGGAAAAACCTGGCAGACACCACCTTAAGCAAGTCATCAAAGTTAACATCACCAGTAATGAGACAAATAGACATCATGTAGCTCCTGATCCCCCACGTGTCTGTCAGTTTGTCATACTGTGAGGGCTTGTGTGTTGCTGTGATGCTGCAAGCTATGCCACCGGTATTCAGATAACAGCAGGGTCACCCATGGAGGACAGGTTTCAGCTGAGCTTCCAGACTAAGACTGACTAGGAAGAAGGACCCGGCAGTCTACTTCTGAAAAGCATTAGCCAGTAAAAACCTTATGAATAGCAGCAGAACATTGTCTGATATAGTGCTGGAAGATGAGCCCCCCAGGTTGGAAGGCACTCAAAAGATGACTGGGGAAGAGCTGTCTCCTCAAAGTAGAGTCGACCTTAATGACGTGGATGGAGTAAAGCTTCCGGGACCTTCATTTGCTGATGTGGCATGACTCAAAATGAGAAGAAACAGCTGCAAACATCTATTAATAATCGGAACCTAGAATGTACGAAGTATGAATCTAGGAAAATTGGAAATCGTCAAAATGAAATGGAATGCATAAACATTGATATCCTAGGCATTAATGAGCTGAAATGGACTGGTATTGGCCATCATGAATTGGACAATCATATAGTCTACTATGCTGGGAATGACAGCTCGAAGAGGAATGGTGTTGCATTCATTGTCAAAAAGAACGTTTCAAGATCTATCCTGAAGTACAACACTGCCAGTGACAGGATAATATCCATACGCTTACAAGTAAGACCAGTTAATACGACTATTATTCAAATTTACACACCAACCACTAGGGCCAAAGATGAAGAAATAGAAGATTTTTATCAGCTGCTACAGTCTGAAATTGATCGAACATGCAATCAAGATGCATTGATAATTACTGGCAATTGGAATGCAAAAGTTGGAAACAAAGAAGGATCAGTAGTTGGAAAATATGGCCTTGGTGATAGAAACAATGGCAGAGATCGAATGATAGAATTTTGCAAGACCAACGACTTCTTCATTGCAAATACCTTCTTTCACCAACATAAACGACGACTATATACATGGACCTCGCCAGATGGAACACACAGAAATCAAATTGACTACATCTGTGGAAAGAGATGATGGAAAAGCGCAATATCATCGGTCAGAACAAGGCCAGGGGCTGACTGTAGAACAGACCATCAATTGCTCATATGCAAGTTCAAGCTGAAACTGGAGAAAATCAGAGCAAGTCCACGAGAGCCAAAATACGACCTTGAGTATATCTCACCTAAATTTAGAGACCGTCTCAAGAATAGATTTGACGCACTGAACACTAGTGACTGAAGACCAGACGAGTTGTGGAATGACATCGAGGACATCATCCATGAAGAAAGCCAGATGTCACTGAAAAGACAGGAAAGAAAGAAAAGACCAAGGTGGATGTCCGAGGAGACTCTGAAACTTGCTCTTGAGCGTCGAGCAGCTAAAGCAAAAGGAAGAATTCATGAAGTAAAAGAACTGAACAGAAGATTTCAAAGGGCGGCTCGAGAAGACAAAATAAAGTATTTAATGACATATGCAAAGAGGTGGAGATGGAAAACCAAAAGGGAAGAACACGCTCGGCATTTCTGAAGCTGAAAGAACTGAAGAAAAAATTCAAGCCTCGAGTTGCAATAGTGAAGGATTCCACGAGGAAAATATTAAATGATGCGGGAAGCATCAGAAGAAGATGGAAGGAATACATAGGGTCATTATACCAAAAAGAATTAGTTGATATTCAACCATTTCAAGAGGTGGCATATGATCAGGAACCGATGGTACTGAAGAAGCTGCTCTGAAGGCATTGGAGAAAAACAAGGCTCCAGGAATTGATGCAATATCAATCGAGATGTTTCAACAAACAGATCCATCGCTGGAGGTGCTCACTCGTCTATGCCAAGAAATATGGAAGGCAGCTTCCTGGCCAACTGACTGGAAGAGATCCGTATTTATGCCTATTCCCAAGAAAGGTGATCCAACCCAATGTGGAAATTATAGAACAATATCATTAATATCACACGCAAGCAAAATTCTGCTGAAGATAATTCAAAAATGGCTGCAGCAGTATATCGACAGGGAACTGCCAGAAATTCAGGCCAGTTTCAGAAGAATACGTGGAACCAGGGATATCATTGCTGATGTCAGATGGATCCTGGCTGAAAGCAGAGAATACCAGAAGGGTGTTTACCTGTGTTTTATTGACTATGCAAAGGCATTAGACTGTGTGGATCATAATGAACTATGGATAACACTGCAAAGAATGGGAATTCCAGAACACTTAATTGTGCTCATGAGGAACCTTTACATAGATCAAGAGGCAGTTGTTCAGATAGAACAAGGGGATACTGATTGGTTTAAAGTCAAGAAAGGTGTGCGTCAGGGTTGTATTCTTTCACCATACTTATTTAATCTGTATGCTGAACAAATAATACGAAAAGCTGGACTATATGAAGAAGAACAGGACATCAAGATTGGAGGAAGATTCATTAACAACCTGCGTTATTCAGATGACACAACCTTGCTTGCTGAAAGTGAAGAGGACTTGAAGTACTTACTAATTAAGATCAAAGCCCACAGCCTTCAGTATGGATTACACCTCAACATAAAGAAAACAAAAATCCTCACAACTGGACCAATGAGCAGCATCATGATAAATGGAGACAAGATGGAAGTTGTCAAGGATTTCATTTTACTTGGATCCACAATCAACAGCCATGGAAGCAGCAGTCAAGAAATCAAAAGACGCATTGCATTGGGAAAATCTGCTGCAAAGGACCTCTTCAAAATGTGAAGAGCAAAGGTGTCACCCTGAAGACTAAGGTGCGCCTGACTCAAGCCATAGTATTTTCAATTGCATCATATGCATGTGAAAGCTGGACAATGAATAAGGAAGACCAAAGAAGAGTTGACGCCTTTGAATTGTGGTGTTGGCGAAGAATATCGAATATAGCATGGACTGCCAAAAGAACAAACAAATCTGCCTTGGAAGAAGTGTGGCCAGAATGCTCCTTAGAGGCAAGGATGCCGAGGCTGCGTCTTACATACTTTGGACGTGTTGTCAGGAGGGATCAGTCCCTGGAGAAGGACATCATGCTTGGCAGAGTATAGGGTCAGCGGAAAAGAGGAAGACCCTCAACGAGGTGGATTGACACAGCGGCTGCAACGATGAGCTCAAGCATAACAAAGATTGTAAGGATGGTGCAGGACCGGGCAGTGTTTCGTTCTGTTGTGCATAGGGTCACTATGAGTCGGAACCAACTCGACAGCACCTAACAAAAACAACCTCCTGATACAATGCACCAAGAAGAACACAGTATCACCTATATAGGGTTCCTGCCAAAATACACCAATCAAAAGCCAATGGCCATCAAGTCAACCCCAACTTATGTCTTGCATGTCACACTAGAACTATAAACCATAAGTTTTCAATGGCTGGTTTCTCCAAGGTACAGTGCCAGGTCTTTCTTTCAAGGCACCTCTGGGTGGATTTGAACCTGCAACCTTTTGGTAGTAGCCAAGCATGTTAACCATTTGCACCACCCAGGAACTCTGCCAAAATACCCTGAATCAAATCACACTCAAGTTGAGGGACGTCTTACAGAACAACTGGCCTAGATGCTTCAAAAAGGTCAATGTTATGAAACCCAAAGACTGAGAAGCTGGTTCCAGATTAAAGGAGCCTAAAGAGATATGATAAACTGAATGCAACGTGGGGGTCCAAGATTTTTTTCAATATGAAGGTCATTATCGGGACAAATGTCAAGATCTGATCAAGGCCTGGAGATTAGATAATAGTATTGTATCAGTGTTAATTTCCTGTGTTTGATCGTTGTAGTGTGGTCATATAAGGGAATATCCCTGCTTTTAGAAAACAGACACCGAAGTACTTAGGAGTAAAGGGCAACCATTTCTGAAACTTACTCTCAAAAAAGATTCAGAAAAAAATTAATTTATATAGATGGAGAGAGAGATATATAAATAATAAAAAAAAAAAGCAAATGCTAACATTTAAGGGTAGAGAGAAACTTTTGTACTATTTCTTCGAGTCTCCTTTAGGCCTGAAATAATGTCAATATTAAAACATTAAAGAATCGAATCTGACCATTTGATTCCAAAATTCTTCTGGGAAACTAAGTATGAGGAAATACCCAAGAATATTTTCGAGAAACAATAATAGTGAAGGAAAGTTACCCAACCAAAAGTGGCTAAGAGCTAGGCTGCTAACCAAAACATGGGCAGTTCAAATCCACCAGCCTCTCCTTGGAAGCCCCATGTGGCAGTTCTACTCTGTCCTCTAGGGTCGCTATGAGTTGAAACCTACTCGATGGCAACAGGTTTGGTTTTTTGTTTTTGTTTTTAAGTTGATTCTCTCACGGGTACATTTTCTAGTACACTCCAGGGATGTTGAGCAGGGACTTTACCTTTGCGAAGATGGCTACCGATTCTCCCAAGCGACACCAAGGAAGACAGCGGGGTTAATTTATAATAAGGTTTTAATTCACTGGTTAAAAATAAAGAAAAACTGAGCACAGAGAGACTGATGAACTTACCCAGGGTCATGCAGCTTGTAAGTGGAAGAACCAGGGTTCGAACCCCCATAATTCGTGCTCTCAGGCACTGCACTATCTCCTCCTTTGTTACCTGTCTCTCTGCCCAAGGCCCACATCCTTTACCCCATCCCCAAGGCCCCAAGAAGACAGAGGTCTGCTTTGTTCACCGCGGTATCCCAGAGCCTAGAATATTAACGGGTTGCCATTGAACCAACTCCGACTCATGGCAACCCGACGTGTGTCAGAGTAGAACTGTGCTCCACAGGGTTTTCACTGGCTGATTTTTTAGTAGATCAGGTCTTTCTTCCAACGTATCTCTGGATAGACTCCAACAGCCAATCTTCTAGTTAGCAGCTAAGCCCAGGTAATTGCTTGCTGATTCCCAGGGGCTCCTGGCACATAGAAGTCACTCAATAAACATTTGTTCAATGAGTGGCACGCGGATCGACGCTTTCAGGCATCCGGGGTCACACAGCTATGGGTTGGAAGCTGGATTTGGCCCCACTTTGGGGTAGCACCAAGTGCACTGTCTTGAATCAGATGACCCGGAGTCGCTCTACGTCCCTGGTCGCCCTATTCCCCGGACGGAACTGAGAGGTCCGGAGGATTTCCACAGGAAGCAGACTTTACAGCACTGCATCCCCACCAAAGAGAAAAAGAAATTAAAAAAAAAAAACCCTCAAACTCTCCATTTCACCTTATTTTAGAGCCACATACCTGACCCTGGTGAACAATGGGTTTGCAAAGTGTGTTGGGGCCTCTTAAATGGGAATGCTGATTTCACATCAAGGCCTGGGCTCTGTGAAAACGGACTCCATCGAATTTTTAGCTCTGCCCTACTCAGAGGGGAACTAAAAAAAAAAAAGCTTCGACCCCTCTGCCTTCACCCTCCACCCCTCCTCTCCCCTTCCCCCCAATGCAGCCCCCATCCCCCATCCCCTTAGGGAAAACTGGCGCTGGGAGCCCTGGGAGGGCTGCCTCCCCCTCCGCAGAGGGAACCGAGGGAGAAGGTTAATTAGATGTTTGCATCCAATTTACGTCGTGTTTGTGAAAGCGCCGTTTCAGCTGCAGCCCGGGCGGCAGCCCCTTGCCCTCCATCACGCGTCTTCGAGTTACTTCACAGCTCGGGGAACTGGTTAGCCCAGGTCAAAACGGCCCATTATCATTTTATCGCCGCCTCTTCCTCTATAATTATAGAGCTCTGCTCCCTGCCCCCCCTTTTCTGTTGTTTAAATCCCCCCACACACACCTTCTCCTGGAAGTCCCACCCTGGGGACACCCACGTTGGGAGAAATAGGTCCAGGCAATCTGTGCCAGCTAGCCACATGGAGCAGACACCTGCCTTCTGTGGGCTTGGCTCCGGGCAGGGCACCCTGGAGGATGCTGCCCTGATCAGGTGCCAGGCAGGAAAGACAAATAAGCTACCCAGGAGAGTGTGAGACAATAGGGAGTGGAGGGGACTGGGGCAAACAGAGGGCACAAGCTCCGGCCAATGGATAACTGGCAAATGGCAGACTGGGCAATCTCTCTCCTCATTAAGCTTTCGGGGGGTGGAGAGATGTGGACAATGAGCAGCAAAACAAGATCTTCCAGGTTTTTAGATCTTTCTGAAGAGATTGGACAAAAACCCCGATGCTGGAAACTACCCAAATGGCCACCAACAATAGAATAGATAGATGAAATGTCTTTTATTCATATAATGGACTATTATACAGCAATGAGAGTGAATGATGGACAATGACACACAACAATATGGATGAATCTCAGAAATACAATGTTAAATGGAAGAAGCCAGACACAAGAGTACAGGGAGTACAGTAGAGGCCACTAGAATGTCAACTGCACAGGACAAGGTCTTTACCTCTCTTGTCCCGTAATGTATTTCTCCTCAGTGCCTCACACAGCACCAGGCACTTAGTTATTATTTTCCTGTGGTTGTTAGCTGCACCCCAACTCACGGTGACCCCATGCACAACGGGACAAAACCCTGCCCTCTCCTGCACCATTCCCATGATGGGTTGCCAGTTGGTAGAATTATTGTGATCCATAGGGTTTTCATTGGCTAATTTTTCAGAAGTCGATCGCCAGGCCTTTCTTCCTGGTTCATCTTAGTCTGGACTCTCTGCTGAAACCTATTTCTGCATCAGAGCACTACGTAAGCCTCCACTGACAGACCAGCTAGTGACTGTATGTGAGAAGTGTTGGCCAGGAATCGAACCCACGTACCCCATGAGAATTCTACCACTGAACCACCACTGCCCCCCTCCACGGCACATAATAGGTGCTCAATAAATATTTGTTGAACAAATGAATAAACAAGAGCACTCCAGAAGTGTGTTCCAAAGTTCGGCTTCAAACACCCACATCCAGAGTCCCAGGCTCCTGCCCAGAATCACTTTTCTGCACTGTAATCCCAGACAGCCCAGGGAGTGCTCCAAGATTCCACCTCACCCCCAGCCCCACCTCAGTGTCCAAGCCTCCTGCACTGCCCAGCCCCACTGGCTGGGCCTGCTGAGATCTGTCAGTCACAGTAAGTCCTGCAGGCAGGGCCCACTGGAGACCAGATGGAGCCCTCCAAATTCATTCAGCTCACTCTCTTGCTTGCTCCTCCAGGCAGCAGCAGTGGGACCTGGAGGTGGGCCTCTGGGGAGAGGCAGTCAGTCCGGTTTATTAACCCTTTCACCCCTGCCCAGCCCCATCCAGGGAGGGCTGGGCTTTGGAATGCAAATCGAGGTGGTCAAGGTGAAGGAGGAAGATTCCTCTTTTCTGTGGTTGGGGCAGACCCCATGGTGTCTCCTGGGGAGGGAAACTCTCCCTGTCCACACCGGACCCCAAACACCTCAGGAAATAAAAGGTAGCTCCGCTTTCTTCTTGCAGGGAGAGTCCCGTGGAGATAAAGGAGGGAGAAGCTGAATAATAGCCTCCTCCACCTCCACCATAATACAAGGCAATTAATCCAAACTCCTATTTATAAATAGGGAAACTGAGGCCCAGGGAGAAAAAGCCTGAGGTCACTTGAGGTAGAACTGGGATGGAACCCAGGTGTCCTGACTTCATGGTCAAGGGCCTTGCCCTCTCCCCAATGGCAGAGTCAGCGCCCTTCAAGAGCCCACCTGCTGTTGCTGCCAGTCCCACTCCATGCCCTGCAGACCCCCTCCTACCTCTTTTGCACCCTTTCTTGGGTAGAGGCTTTGGGGAGAGAAGCTTGGACAAAAGAGGACAGGGGAGGGAAATGCTGGCTCTTTTCCTGACACTCCTTGTGATTGGGATGCTGCTTCCCTTTCCCCCTCCGCAAACCTTTGGCTTCTGTGCAGGGGAACTATCCTAGGCTGCTCTTCAAAGAGACTGGAGGGGAAGAGAGGAAGGTGAGGTCAGTGAGAAGGTGGGAGATGATGGCGGCTTGACCTAGGACTGATGGCGAGATCTACCTGGTGTCCACTTCCCTGGGATATTGCCTGTGACTTTGGGTTGCTGCCTTCCAAAGACTTTTGATGGCTCTCTTCCTAAGGCACTTTGACCGAGAAGTTTCATCTTCATACCTAAGGGTAACTTGTCCTTCCTTTAGACCCACCCTCACAAGATCCTCTAGCCCCTGAACTGAGGCTCCTGCCTGAGGGTGGCCAAGGTGGGTAGCATGGAGGTGGGTGTGCTCTGCTAGACAGGTAAATCCCCTCAAGCATCAGGCCGTCCTCCACTTAGAGCCCCCATCCCTCATTTGGGAAGATCAGAAAGTCTGTCCCCGTGTGTAGCTAGAAGAAGGAAGGTTGGGGTTCTAATTGCTTCTTATGACGCTATAATGGCGGGACTATTTGCAGGAGATTAAAACCTACTTCATAACTTCATAACAGGGGTTAATAATTTCACCATTGCTGGGCTAGCAGCTGGGCGGGGGTTCCTAGGAGGCTGAGATGCCAACAGATCAGCCATGGGTTCAAGTCTCCAGCAAATCAACTTGCCTTTTGGCCCTGGAAAGGCTGAAGAGCTGGGAATCTGCTTTGGCTGGCATTGGGGAGAGGCATGTCATTCATTTATTCGTTCATTCATTCAAGTGTTTGTTGAGTGCCTGCTAAGTGCCAGGGTGCTGGGAGGCACAGTCCTTGTCCTCCTCACGCTTACAACAACATGGGGAAGAAGAAGGATAAGCCATCAGCTGAGGGAATACAAAATGCCTGTGATAGAGCAAAAAGATGGAAACAACCTAGGTGCCCATCAACAGAGGAATGGTTAAACAAACGATGGTAAATATACACAATGAAAAACCATACAAAGAACAATGATGAATCTGTGAAACATGGATGAACCTGGAGGGCATTACGCTGAGTGAAATTAGTCAGTCGCAAAAGTACAACTATTGTATAAGACCACTTTTGTAAGAACTCAAGAAAAGGTTTAAACACAGAAGAAAACATTCTTTGATGGTTACGAGGGTGGGGAGGGAGGGAGAGGGGAATTCACTAACTAGATAAAAACTAGATAGTAGACAAGAATTATCTTAGGTGAAGGGAAAGGCAGCACAAAATACAGGGGAAGTCAGCACAACTGGACTAAACCAAAAGCTAAGAAGTTTCCTGAACACAGCCAATAACTTCGAGAGACAGAATAGCAGGAACTGGGGTCTGGGAAACATGGTTTCAGGGGACATCTAGGTGGATTGGCATAACAAAGCTTATTAAGAAAACGTTCTGCATCCCGCTTTGGTGAGTGGCATCTGATGTCTTAAAAGCTTGTGAGTGGCCACCTAAGATGCATCAATTGGTCCCAACCCACTTGGAGCAAAGGCGAATGAAGAACACCAAAGATACAAGGAAAATATTACCCCAAGAGACAAAAGGGCCACATAAACCAGAGACTCCATCAGCCTGAGACCAAAAGAACTAGATGGTGCCCGGCTACCACCAATGACTGCCCTGACAGGGGAACACAACAGAGAGACCCTGACGGAGCAGAAGGAAAGTGTGGTGCAGAACTCAAATTCGCGTAAAAAGACCAGACTTAATGGTCTGAGACTGGAGGAACCCTCAGAGCCATGGCCCCAGGACGCTCCGTTAACCCTGAACTAAAACCGTTCCAGGAGCCCACTCTTCAGACAAGATTAGACTGGACTATAAAACATAAGGAAACTCTGGTGCTGTAGTGGTTAAGTGCTACAGCTACTAACCAAAAGGTCAGCAGTTCAAATCTACCAGGTACTCCTTGGAAACTCTTTGGGGCAGTTCTACTCTGTCCCATAGGGTTGCTATGAGTCAGAACTGTCTTGATGGCAACGGGTTTGGGTTTTTTTGTTTTTTGTCTTTTTTTATAAAACATAAAATAATACCCATGAAGAGAGTGCTTCCTAGTTCAAGTGGATACATGAGACCAAATGGGTGGCTCCTGTCCAGAGGCAGGATGAGAAGGCAGGAAGGAACAGAAGCTGGTTGGATGGACATGGGAAACCTGGGGTGGGAAGGTGGAGTGTGCTGTCACATTATAGGGATTGCAACTAGTGTCACATAACAATATGTGTATATATTTTTGTATGAGAAATTAACCTGAGCTCTAAACTTTCACCTGAAGTGTAGTTAAAAAAAAAAAAAAGGATGTGCCTGTAATAAGGACTCCACCGTGCCTTTCCCGGGATGGAGGGATGCTTGGCGAGCTTCCTTCTCCCCTCCCAAACATCTTGAGTCAGTGTCACAGCTCCTGATTGTGGGGAGGACACCATAGCCCAGGCTTTGGAGCCAGAAGGATCCAAATTTAAGGCTGAGGACCTACAGGTTCTCCAGTTTCAAAACAAATCAAAACAGAAAACAAAAACCAAACCTGTTGCCGTCCAGTCGACTCTGTCTCGTACCAGCCCTATAGGACAGAGTAGAACTGCCCCGTAAGGTTTCTGAGGCTGTAATCTTTATGGAAGCAGACAGCCACATCTTTCGCCCGCAGAGTGGCTGGTGGATTCAAACCTCTGACCTTTCAATTAGCAGTCGAGCACTTAATCACTGCGCCACCATTGCACCCTACAACAGAAGGACAAGCACCAACAAATATTACAGATTCAAGATATTCTTTAGGTCATTGTCTGCATTGAAATGCCAGAGTTCAACTCCCCACTCAGCCACTTCTAGCTGGATGACCTTGGGCAAGCAAGTGACTTCACTTCTCTGAGCCTCAGTTTCCTCATCTGTGACATGGGGGTGATGATAATAGCACCACCTCCCCTTGGGGTCACTGAGAAGCTCAGCCAAGATTGGGCAAGAGAAGTGTGGGATGTGGTACCTGGCTCCCGGGAAAAACCCCACCCTCAGTAGGTCATAAAGTGAAAGTGACCACAAAGGGGATGTGGTTGGAGAGCACCATGTAAGTCCTGGGCTGCTGGCCTCAGACCAGAATTTATAGAACCCCACCAGGATGGACAAGGAGGGGAGGGGAGGATGACAGGAGGAGAAATGAAAGCCAGAGTACCACACTTCAATCATAATAATGTCTTGTGACATTTACTGAGAGGCCTAAAGTGTAGTGGCTAAGCTCACAGTCCACCTGGGTTCAAATCCCATCTCTCCACCCCCGACTAACTGTGTGGCCTTGGGCAAGTTATTTGACCTTTCTGTGCCTCCGCTTCCCCATCTGAAAACAGAGAAAATAATCACTCCGACACCACAGAGTTGCTGTGAAAATAAAATATATTAATAAGTGGACAGGAAGAAGTGGTAGCTCAGTGGTAGAACCCTCGCTTTCCATGCAAGAGACTCAGGATCGATTCTTGGCCAATGCACCTCACGCGCAGACACCGCCCATCTGTCAGTGGAGGTTCACATGTTGCTAAGATGCTGAACAGGTCAGTGAAGCTTCCAGACTAAGACTAGGAAGAAAGGCCTGGAGATCTACTTCTGAAAATCAGCCAGTGAAAACCCTATGGATCACAACGGTCTGATCCACAACCGATTATGGGCATGGCTCAGGACAGGGCAGTGTTTCATTTTGTCGTGCATGGGCTCGCCATGAGTCGGGGGCCAACTTAACGGCAACCAACAACCACAACAATACATGTACAGCCCTTAAAACATAGTGCCTGGCACAAAGTCAGCGCCACGTGAGTGAGTGTGAAACAGATACATACACATATACATATAAACTTCATCCCTTTCAGGCATCCCCTGCGGGCAGGCCCCTTTCCTTCTGAGGTTTGCACGGCTGCCTTCTCAGAAGAGCTGCCCTGTGCCCCAGCCTGTGAACACAGGACTCCACACGCCGCTGCTGGGGACCAGCCTTCAGCCCCAATGCAGGACGGAGGCCCCGGCACGCTGGAGTGAGAATACATTCCACGGTCGGCAAGGGCAGCCCTGAAAGCTTTTGCTCAGAGGAGCCTGAGATTATACCTTCTCCGTCCTGGGATCCCGCTGCTGACCTCAATGAGCTATGGGGACAGATGGTGACAAAAGACCTGACGAATTTCCTGGCCCCCAGCCACAAAGTGCTTTCAGGGAGTAACAGGTTGAAGATCAATAGGGAGTGGGCAGGGGAGTGGTTTAAAAATAGCTTAGTGGGGAGGGGATAAAAGCAGACGGTGGGGGGGGGGTGGGGTGATGGAGCTGCTGGGCTGACGTTAGATCCCGTGCAGGTCCGGGCTGGCTGTGGGTCAGAGGCAGTCTCCTAGGAAGCCGACACCAATCCTGGCACTTGCAGGGGATGTCACACAGTTTCAAAACCAAACCCCGCTGCTGTCAGGTCCATTCCGACTCATAGCGACCCTATAAGACAGAGTAGAACTGCCCCCATAGGGTTTCCAAGGCTGTGAATCTTTACGGAAGCTGACCGACACATCTTTCTCCCGCGGAGCATTTGGTGGGTTCGAACTGGCAAACTTTTGGTTAGCAGCCAAGCTCTTTAACCACTGTGTCACCAGGGCTCCTCCTCACAGGTTCAGGGACTGGGAATTATCCTGGGGGCTCCATCTGAGATGGCTGGGCTGATCCAAGAGGAGCCCGAGGGCAAAGGTGGGGGAATTATAACATCTGACCAATAATAATAGCAGCTCACAGTCTGTTGTTGTTATTGTTAGGTGCCATTGAGCCCATTCCAACTCATAGTGACCCCATGTGGCAAAGTAGAACTGTCCCATAGGATTGTCTAGGCTGTATCTTTATGAAGCAGATCACCAGGTCTTTCTCCTGCAGATCCACTGGGTGAGTCTGAATCACCATCTGTTTGGTTAGAGGCCAAACTTAACAGTTACACCACCAGGGCTCCTTAGCACACATACAGCCAGGGCTTCCTGTGTGCCAGGCACAGTGGTAAGTGTTTTACCTGGTATATTAGTCTCCTCTTGCGGCTGTACCAAACTGCCAGGAGCTTAGTGGCTTAAAACAACACAAATGTTTCATCTTATAGTTCTGGAGGTCAGAAGTCTAAGATGTTTGGCAGCTCTGCGTTCTTTCCGGAAACTCTTAGGGACGAATCTGCTTCCTTGTATCTCCCAGCTTCTAGAGGCCGTTTGCATTCCTTGGCTTGTGGCCCCTTCTTCCGTCTTCGAAGCCAGCATCATAGCATCTTGGCTCCTCTCTCTTTGATCTCTGCTTCCATCATCACATTTCCTTTTCTTGCTCTGGCCCTCCTTCCTCCAATGTAATCAAATCTGCAAAGTCCCTTTTGCAGCATAAGGTAACATGTTCACAGGTTCTGGAGATTAGGACATGGGTTTCTTTCATTCAACCAACCACACCTGGATTGGCTCATTTCACCCTCACAGTTACTTTCTGAAGCAGGGACTACTATTGTTTCCATTTTACAGATGAGAAAACTGAGGCTCTGGAAAGGAGAGACTCTCCCTTTCTCTGCCTTTGTACCTGGGAGAATGTGCCTCTGTATCCAGCTGTGCCTGAAACATCCTTCAACCTTTCCGTTCAGGAGCTAATATATACCCTTTTCTGGCTCAAGTCAATCAAGTTGAATTTCCTGCTACTTGCAGTCAAGAGAGTCCTGGTAGACACAGGAGCACTCTGGTAAGAGGATACAGGTATCCATTTCCCCAAGAAGGAAGGCTCACATGTGGCTGAAATGCCTGCTATCTAACTTGCCAGAGAAGACGTTTCAGATTCATTCCTTCATTCCACAAGTAAATACTGATAGCCAGCTGTGTGTCAGGCAATGTTCTAGGTCAGGGATCAACAAACTTTTTCTGTAAAGGATCAGGTAGTAAATATCTTCAGTTTTCAAGTCCTACAGTCTCTGGGAGTCATATAGTCTCAACTCTGCCATGGTAGAAAGAAAACAGCCATAGACAATACATAAATGAATGGACATTGCCAGGTTCCAGTAAAACTTTATTTACAAAACCAGGCTGTGGGCTGGATCTATCCGAAGGCTATAGTTTGCCAACCCTGCTCTAGGTAGCAAGAATACAGCAGTGAACAAGTGCACCAAAGCCTTTCCCTCATGGAGCTTTCATTCTAGTGACAGCAACAGACAATAAACAAAGAAGTAGCCGTATGCAATAATGTCAGGAGATGACAAACACCAAGAAGAAAATGAAAGCAGGATGAAGAGTTAGAGAGGGACTGGAATATTTATGCAGGGTGTCAGGGAAGGCTTCTGAGCATTGGAACAGAGACCTAAAGGAGGTGGGGGAATGAGCCGTGCAGATATCTGTAGGAAGAGCAATCCACGCAGAGGGAACAGTGGGTGCAAACGCCCTGAGGCAGGACCATGCTTGGTGAGTTTGAGGAACAGCAAGGAGGCCGTAGACTGTGGCTAGAGCGGAGTAGGGGAGGGGAAAGAGATGGGACGTGGGGTCAGAGGGTATTGAGGGCCACGGTAAGTAAGAACTTTGGAATGAAGGACTGTCACACTCTGGTTTATGGGTTGAATCAGCTCCTCTAGCTACTGGTTGGAGAATGGGCAATGGCGCAAGGACAGAGGCAGAAGACCAGTGAGAAGCTACTGCCATGACTAGGCAAGAGCTGATAGGACTTGGGCCCGCAGCAGTGGAGATGGTGTGAGGTGGTCAGATATATCCTGAAGGTCAAACTGACAGGGTCGACTGATGAGTGCCACCGCTGACCCAGGACTTGTTTTCCATCACCTCCTGCAGCAGCAGCCCCCCTCCATCCCCACAACAGTGAAAACAGCTGTCAAGACTTCTTTTTTTCTGAGGATGGAAAAAAAAAAGCCAACAATCTATTAACTCATCAATACAGAACCCCGCCAATCTGTCCATCACCTGAACTCCCGTCGATAACTCCATCTTGCGGCTGACAAGGCAGGAGAGAAGAGAGAAAATGAAATATTTATAATTTCTTAAGGGACGAGGCCCTTCCCCAAGGTGATGTTTTCAGGTTCAAGCACGTTAAGGTTTTCATCACAGCACAGGCTCCCCCACCTCCTACTACCATCTTGGCAGGACAGACATCCAACAGAGGGAGAAATCCAAAAAGATACCTAGGAGTGAAATTCTCTGGTTTTGGACCTAGATTTTGGGGTCAGACTCATTGATTTCCATCACTCACTACCTGTGTGGCCAAGGGCAAGTTACTTAACCTCTCTGAGCCTCAGTTACCCATCTGTAAAATGGGGAAAGCAATAGCACCTCTCTTATGAGGTTCTGGAGTCCCTGGGTAGTGCAAGTGGTTAACATTTTTGGCTGCTAACCAAAAGGTTGGAGATTTGAGTCCACTCAGAGAAAGGCCTGGCAATCTACTTCTGAAAAACCAGCCATTGAAAATCCTATGGAGCACAGTTCTACTCTGACATGCTTGGGGTCACCATAAGTTAGAATCCACTTGACAGTTACTGGTTATGTAACGGACAGTTTGCCTTGGTCTGCCGGCGTAAACAATGCTTTGATGAACATTCCTGTGCATATTTCCTTATATATCTACATGAGAGTTTCTCTGGGATTTACACACAAGAATTGGGCTTCTGGGGCACGATCTATGCAAGCATTTAACTTCATAAAGTACTGACAAACTGCTCTTCAGTTGCCCCAGCTCGTCCTCCCACCAGCATGCATAAGGGCTTCCATTTCTCCACATCCTCACCAGCTCTCGATGTTCCCCAACGTTCTGATTTCTACTCATTAAATAGGAATAAAATAGTCAATCATTTTTGTTTTGTTATGCATTTCTCTGATTATTAGTGCAACTTTCTCTTTTTTTATTGTGATGAATATATACAGTTTGTTACAAAACATTTACTGTTTCAACATTTTTTACATGTACAATTCTGTGACATTAATTACGTTCACCATGTTCCTCACATTTTTTCTTGTGAACTCCCACTGCTGCTGGCCCAAGTCTCTCATCCAGACTTGGTGTCAAGGTTGTGAATTGGGCAGCTTTTCCTTTTTCTTTTTTCTGAAACAACTCATATAATACAAAATTTATCTGTTTCTTGACACCTGTAGAACTCACCTGTAAGACCATCTGGGCCTTGTGCTTTTTTTTTGTTGTGTGTGTTTGTTTGTTTGCTTGCTTTGAAGGCAGAGTGAGGCATGTACACCCTGGAGTCCCCTGCTTTGTTTATTCTTTCTGGGGAAGCTTGGTTCTCCTTCTGCTACCTGTCAGATACACATGGCCCAGAGAAAATACTGCTGCAGGCAGGTAGGTGAGGAAGGAAGGAGGGAAGAGGGAAACCAGAGATGGGGGCAGTCACTGAGCCTGGGAACCCAGGACCCAGCAGGTTTGGGCAATGTGGAAAGCTGACTTTTTTCAGATTAAAAGCAACAGGGAGAGAGAAAAGGGATGGGACTCTCCAAGTGTGTGCTGAATGCTGCGAGCCTACGTGTGTGCACTGAATTGAGCCTAGTGATGCTTTGTCTACATTGCGTATACGTCCATGTATATTACACAATGTCTATTTGCACCAGTGTCATACGTGGTACATGTATATGTTTCTACGTGTGCACACATGCACACACCCACCTGTCATTTCCGCCAGTGCCTGTTTTTAAAAGCTCTTTGATGTGTGTCTGTGTGTGTTTTACAGCTGATTGTTTATCATTTACATAATCTCAATATCCCACTGTATCCAGTGCATTTGTGTCTATTTTGTGTCTATTTTGTTATTAGTAGAATCCACACTCAGGGTGTATGTGCATGTATGTGTGATGTACGTTTGTATAGGCGTGATGGGGGTGTTACCTAGAGTTTATACTGTAATACAGACCGAGTATCTCTTTATGTGGGTTTGTTAAGCAAAATCCCTGCACCAATTGTTTGTATGCACACACAAGGGCACATGTGTGTATATGTGCATGTGTTTGTATACATATAGGGGCATTACCCTATGTGTCTGTCTCCACAGACTCCCCATGCTGTGGGCTTGCACACCAGTGTCTGTCCCTTGCATCTGCACAGCCTCCCCATCCCCCGCCCCCAGCCTGTTTGTAAAGACACCGGCATAATGTGGAAGTGTGTGTGAATGTGTGTGTGTTTGCCTTTTATTTTGCTCACTGTTCTGTGACAACAGAATGCTTTCCCTCTGCTTACCTCCTCTTCCACATTGCAATCCTTTGGGGATATCAAGGGCAAGCCAGAGAAGGGTTACCTGGAGAAAAGCGTTGCTAAGCAACCAAACACCCACCACCCCCGAGCACCACCAACCCAAAACTCCGTTCCAGGCCTGCAACCAGATTAGCATATTAATGAGGCTGTAATTTCCCCCGAATTGTCTGCTGGTACACACTCAACTCACAGCACACTGGCCCAGGAGTTTGCTATGCAAATAAACTGGTTTTACAGACTGCGACTTAATTAACTCATCAAGTTCATCCTCCTAACAGAAAAGGCAGACGAACTACAGATTAATGAACCTATGTTTGCTCGCCCCCTCTCTCTCTCCCCTGCCGCAGCAAGCCGCCTTTCTTTTTTTGTGGCCCGTTTCTCTGCCTTCTCCTCCGGAACTGGTAGCTCCTGAAACCTACGGTGGGTCTTCTCCACCTTCCTCTGGTGTTTCTCCGTCAGAGCCTGGCCGCCCCCACACCCCAAATGACTCTCCTCTCTCATCCCAGGCAGGGGCCCAGTCCCCACCCTCAGCCCCAGGGAGCTAAGCAGCGTTGGTACCCAAGCCTGCTCCCACAGGCTGGTGGAGACTCAGAGAACTGGAAATGGGGACGCGGTTCCTTTAACAAGAGGAGAGCCCAGGCTTTATTTTTGACACACGATTCATAGTTGAGCCCCAGCCCTGATAGTCAATCAGCTGAATACAGGCTCTGGAAGAAGAGGCATTCTCCCTGCCTGCGTGTTAATTAGAAACGCCAGTCCTGGCTGCCGCCCACACTAATCAACTTTCTCCACGTCTTGACAGAAGACGCGCACCCGGAGGGGTCTCTGGAACTCTTCGTGGAGAAGTTGGGGATGCCCTGGACTCAGGAAGCCCCTTAGAAGGGAGCAGCTTTGAACATTGGACAATTTGGACAATTTCTCCTTAAATCCCTTTTCTTTGCTCCCTAGGCTTGCCCCTCTCTGAAGGCTGGAGGTGGTGTCACCTCCTCCAGGAAGCCTCCTCTGATTTGGTGAAATTAAAACTAAAACCAGCTGCTGTGGAGCTGACTCCAACTCATGGCGACCCCATGTGTGTCAGAGTAGAACTGTACGCCATAGGGTTTTCAATGGTTGCCTTTCTTGAGGGCCTCTGGGTGAACTCAAACCACCAACTTTGTGGTAGTAGTGGAGCACTTAGCCTTTTGTGCTACCCAGGCGGCCTTTGGTGAAATTTGTTGTTGTGTGCTGTCAAGTGGATTCTGACTCATAGCGACCCTACAGGACAGAGTAGAATTGCCCCATAGGGTTTCCTAGGCTATAATCCTTATGGAAACAGACCACCAGGTCTTCCTCCCACGGAGCCCTTGCTGGGTTCCAACCACTGACCTTTTGGTTAGCAGCCAAGCACTTAATTATTGCATCACGAGGCTCCTTCCCATAAAGATTACAGCCTAGGAAACCCTATGGGGCAGTTCTCTTCTACCATACAACATCTCTGTGTGTCAAAATCAACCCAGTGGCACACAACAACAACAAGAACAGCACCTACTAATTGCCTCCACCAGTTGCTATTCAATCAACTCTGACTCACGGAGACCCCACACGTATCAGAGTAGAACTGTGCTCCACCGGGTTTTCAACAGTTGTGAACTTTGCTTCCGAAGTGCCTTTGGGTGGACTCAAACCACCAATCTTTCAGGCAGTAGTGAAGTACTTAACTATTCCCTCCACCCAGGCAGCGCTTGGTGAAAGTACACTCTGAAGAGAGCCCTACATAGAAAGCTCAAGACGTTTGCCCCCACCCCTGACCTCCGATTAAGGAAGGACATAGCACAACTTCTCCAGCGTCACAAATGAGCTGCTTAATGGCTTTCTGCCCCCTCCCCAGACCTCCCTGCCTCACCTGGATTATCACACCCATGCCTTACATCAGCTTTCCCTGCCTTCTGTCTTATTTCCTTCCACTAGCCTTCATTGTGCCACCAGAGAAATCCCTCCCCTGCTCAAACTCCTTCTATGGCTCCCTACGGCCCTCAGGACAAAGTCCCAATGTGGCAAAATACTCAAGACCACCCATGACCTGGCATTACCTAATCTCCCCCAGGTTTCCCTCAGCATCCCTAAAATCTGTGGTTCTGGTATATAAGTGAGGGTAAGAACCACCCGAAGCCTTTGTTTCAATGCAGGTTCCTAGGCCTCTCCTGGAGCCCGGGTGGCCCAGTGGTTAAGCTCTCAGCTGCTAACCAAAAGGTCAGTGGTTTGAACCCACTAGCCACTCCATGATAGAAAGGTGTGGCCGTCCGCTTTGGTAAAGACTACAGCCTTGAAAACCCTGTGGGGCAGGTCTACTCTGTCCTATAGGGTCACTCTGAGTCAGAATCGACTAGACGACAACCGGTTTTACAGGCAGGCCTCTCCTCCAGAGATTCCGCTACTACAGGGCCCAGGAATCTGCATCTTTTTCCAGGTGGCACTGATGCAGGTGATTCTCAGGCTGTACTGAGGGAGACAAAAGCCTCCGCTCGTGTGGCTCTATGAACTAAAATTCCCTTCTGCCTCCACGTGATTGAGCCCACCTGTCCTCAGCGTTTGGTCAGGACTGGCCCACTTTCTCGGGAGAGCCACCTTCTCAGGAGGGCCACCTGGTACTAGGCGTCACTTCCTAGAGACACTGCCTGGCAGGCTAAGCGGGGTCCTCCCCCCATCTCCCCAGCCCTAAGGTCCTCTCCTTCCTGCTGTCTCCCCGCAGCAGTTGTGTGCGACCCTATGGGTTGGTTTAAGCGTGGGTTTGGGATTTTTTTTAACAGTCATTCAAACTCAGGAGATGTTTAGGAATACAGAAAGAAAAAAAAAATTAAACTCTGTTTAATCAATAAAGACCTTGAGTACAAATGAAATAGAATCTCGAGCCTACCTTCCTGGGTTTTACCAACCCCCCATTTTACCACTTGACCTTGGACAAGTGACTTCCCCTCTCTGTGCCTCAGCTTCCCCATCTGCAAAGTGGGAATAATAATGAGAGCATCCGCTTCACAGGAGTGGAAATGAGATCTTACAAGCAACCACGTAAACTCCTTGAGGCTAGTTAGTGCTTGGTTGCTGTTGGCCATTGTTACTAACATGGTCCTCTGAGTCCAAGGGGCAAGGAGGGCTCCTTCCCGGCAGACCACGTGTTCGGTTTTTGTTTTTAACCTCAGGCCATGCCCTGCACGGAGGACAGTGTCTGGTGCATAGTAGGTGCTCAGCAGCTTGGGGTGCAGAGAAGTGTCGTTCATGCATGCAGGCAACCCTTACGCTCACTTGCACCATAGACAGACCCAGGTAGACAGACACCCTCAGACATACACACACACACTCAGACATACGCAGACACGCACAAATAGACATACAGACAGACTCACACACACAAGACAGACATACACACAAAGACAGACAGACACAGATAGACACACTTAGACACACACAAAGACACACACAAAGACAGACACACTAACAGACTGACACACATTCATCCACACCCACACACACACAAAGAAGACAGACATGCCGAGGCACACGTAGATACACACAGACAACGCACACTCTCACACACACGCAGACTCACACACGCAAACTCACACACACACACCACCAGTCCATTTTGTTCTCCCGGCCAGCATCAGAGGGAGCGGTGGAGGCAGGGAGGCGGCTACCCACATGCCTCCCAATCTTCATAACAAGCCGCATCTATTTGAAGAGTGTCAGGGGGTCATTCCTCAGCTAAACAGTGTCATTCTTGTCCCTTCCCTCTCCTCCAGGACCTGTTCCAGCATCCATTCATCATGGCAGGATCTCCAGCCGCGGTCGCCTCCCATACCCTGACGGCCCCCAGTCCCTCTCACTCAGAGGGGCACGAAAGCCACTGACGGGGCTGACCTGGAAAGCCACCCCGGCTGGCCTGCCAGCTGCCCCAAGGCTTTCATTGGCAACTGTTGCCCCCACCTTACCGATGAGAAGACAGAGGCCCAGAGAGGAGAAAGGCACTCACTCATTCCTTCATTCCTTCATTAAAGATTGGTTTGAGCCAGTTGAAATTGCCATTTTTTTAAGGTCAAAACCAGCCAAATATCAGCAAGTTCATCCTTGTGTTAAATGACTGGACACCTTGTGTCTGGCACTGGGCGAGGCCTGGAGACCCAGGGATTCCCTGAAACTGACAATCTAGTGGGCGAGACAGATAAGACACAGAAATGAATATACACACTACATGCTTCAGATGATAGTAAGTGCTATGGAGTCCCCGGGTTAATGCCCTTGTCCTCACAGCACGTACAACCTAAAACCAGTTGCCATCCAGTCGACTCCAACTCATGGTGACTCCATGTGCGTCAGAGCAGAACTGTGCTCCATAGGGTTTTCAATGGCTATTTTTCAGAAGCGGATCACCAGGCCTTTCTTCTGAGGTGCCTCTGGGTGGACTCAAACCTTCAACCTTTAAGTTAGTGGCAGAGTGTGTTTACCATTTGCACCACCCAGAGACTCTATAAAGTAGTTACATGTGATTAAATCAGTTGGCCCCGAGTAAAGCAGATTACCCTCCATAATGTGGATGGGCCTTGTCCAATCAGTTGAAGGTCTTAAGAGGAAAAAGGGAGTTTTCCTAAGTTGTGTTCTGTCTCCTAACTGTAAATAGACATGTTGCCAGAAAACTTCCACTCTTTACTCTTTCTGTTTCCTGATCCGAGGATTTAGGGGCACAAACCTGCAGGAGTCTTCATCCAGCCTGTCAACTGACCTGCAGATTTTGGACTTTCCAGTCCCCCACAATCATGCGAGGCAATTCCTTGAAGTAACCCTTTCTACAGAGATATAGGAAAGTGATACATACAAGTGCCGCCCTATAAGGTGGGATGTACCAGTGATATACATCTCACTGGGTCTCTTTCGCTAGACAGCCCTAACCTAAGGTATGACAGTCACAGAAACCACAGCGATGAAGAGACCTTTCTCCAAGACGCTTACCACCTGGTCCCAAATTAGAAGAGCAAATACGCCCCCTAGTTCACTGGGTCCACCTGGGGAGTCCTAGGCCCTGTGGGACCATCTTTATGACCAACCTCCAGGCCACCCCATCCGACTGAGTTCATGGTTCTGTAAAAGATGTAATGAGAGTTTATTGCTTTCGATTCAGAGCTTTTTACACCAAGACATAGCTGTGGTATTGGGAGGGGCACGCTGATCAAAACAGGACTGGAAATAAGTTGAAAAGTCTCTTTGTGACCATTTGGAAGTTCTTGGAGGTGAGAGCTAGGGCTTCAGTTCCCAGAAGTCTTGGAGACTCATTTCCTTTATGGGAGCGCATTGGGGTGAGTTAGAGCTAGAAGTTGCACAAGAATATTCCTGGGAGTTCAGGAGTCTTTGGGGTGTCATCAGGGACACTGCCAGCTACTCTGACACAGTTGCCACTATTCGATGCTAACAGGAGAGGGCTCCAGAAATCACCCCATCCCCCCGCCGAGGACATTGTCTAGGGTCTTTCACCAGACCCTCCAGAGGACAGCCTCGGCTTTGACCTGCCCAGAGAAACAACAAGAATGGTGGCATATCAGACCATGAAGAGGGTTGCTCAAATGGAGCTGTGGCTCCAGGGAGGGGGCCAGGGAATATATGCCTGGACCTCCCTCTCCTCTCTTCTTTTGACCTCCCACCAGGGATCCCCATTGGTCAAGCCCAATCAGAAGACGGAGGGAAGGGAGTCCATCAATGCTGTCCACATAAGTTGGTCTCCTGGGGCACAGAACAGGGTGGAGAAGGATGGAGAGTAGACCAGGAGGGGCAAAATGGAGACCTCAGCACATGATTCTAGCCTTGTCCATAGCTCAGTGCCTGGCTCATAGTTGGTGCTCAATAAATATGTGTTGAATAAATGAATGAATGACCCGTGGTCAGCATGGTCTACTTCTCTCGCTTTTGTCTGCCTCTGGATTTTGTTCACACCTGTATCATCTCCCTAGAAAGCCCTCCTCTTCCTCTCTAAGTCATACCCCCAACCTTCGTAGCACAGCTCAAAACCAATTCTCCATATATGCTTAATGAAGGAAGCCAGATGCAAAAGAATACATACTGCATGATTCCGTTTATATAATTTTTAGATAACACAAACTAACCTATAGCACCAGAAGGTACATCAGTGGTTGCCTGGGGATGGGGATGGGGAAGGAGGGGTTTGAAAAGGCAAGAGGTGACTTTTGGAGGTGATGGATATGTTCATTATCTTGATGTAACCATGGTTTCATGGAGGTGTACTTATCAAAACTCATTGTACACTTAACTACGTACAGTTTGTTGTACCTCAGTTACATGTCAATAAAGCCGCACCCAAAAAAATTCTCTCTAGGCAGCCCCCACAAAAACTTCACCTCACCTCCTAAAAATATCTAAATTGCTGGTTGTTGGCGCTCATGCTTTCATTCATTCAATAACTATTTGTTGAGCATCTACTATAAGCCAGACACTAAATTAAATGCTGTAGGAGGGACAGAGACAAGTCCTAGCCCTCAACGACCTCAGAGCCCTATGGGAAAACAGCCCTGCGTAAGCATGGAACCGTTCCTGAAGGAAGAGGAGACCAAAAAGACAAGGCAGGCAGGAGGAAGTGAAGAAGGAAGAAGAGTCAAGGTTAAAGGAACAACTTAGAAGGAAGGGAGTATGCTGGAGAATCCAGTCAAAGCATAAGATAGCTGGAGTGTAGGAAGAGGGGAGAGGGCAGTTGTGGTTCAGTGGTAGAATTCTCACCTTCCACACTGGAGACCAGGGTTCAATTCCCAACCAAAGTACTTCATGCACTACCCATCTGTCAGTGGATGTTCGTGGTTGCTGTGATGCTGAACAGGTTTCAGCAGAGCTTCCAGACTAAGACAGACTAGGAAGAAAGACCTGGTGATTGTCTTCAGAAAATCAGCCAATGAATCCTATGGATCACAATAGTCCAATCCACAGGCAATCATGGGGATGGAGCAGGACCAGGCAGCATTTCATTCCATTGTGCATGGGGTCCCCGTGAGTGGGCGGCAGACTCAACATCAGCTAACAACAACAGGGAAAGAGGAGCAAGAGAGGAAGCGAAAGAGGGGACAGGGGCTTGGAAACCAACTAAGGGGCTGGGATTTTGTCCCGGCTGCAATGAGGAGCACCTAGAGTGTTTTAAGCATAGGAGTAACCTAGTCAGTTTGGCTCTACTATAAAATCGCTCTGGCTGGGGCATGGAGAGTGGATGGGGGAGAAAAAAGGGGGATGGAGTGTTCTTGCAAGAGATGGCCTTGGCCTGAAGTGAGGCATGGCCATGAGTGAACAGGGTTTAGAGGTGGATTAAAGGTGGAGGGAGAGAGAAGAGCCAAGTGTGGTTTGGGCATCCAGGCAGATGGTGATGCCAAGAGAGGTAGCAGATGCAGGGAGGGGAAAAGGTGATGATTCAGTATTGATCATGTTGAGTTTGAGGGGTCTGTGGGCCCCCCTGGGGATTTGTTCAGTGGGCAGTTGGGTAGATGGAACTGACATTGAGAAGCCAGATCTGAGAAGTCCTGTCCTCAAGCCAGGAGACCCTTGACAACCAGGACCCTCAGCATCTTTCCATCCTCAGCAAGGTCTGACACGTATTTTTCTCTGAATAGATGTTTGCTGATTGACCCATCTCTAAATTCTCTCTATATACTGTGTGCATATACGTCCAGGCTCAGGGAATATTCATTAATTTGTTGGTGAGCTTTCCATCTCTCCTTGGTCCAAGCCCCAAGTGTGGATAGTGATAAAGAGCACTCAGTGCCCATGGGCCAACTCCACCAAGCCCTCCCCACGACTCCCATCTTGGTTCCCCATTCCTGGAGAAGAGTAGGTCTCTAGATGACCTTCCCTTTTCAGGATCAATTTGCCGTCAGAAGGAAGCAGAACTCTATGGCTGCCATATATTAATCACTACACCTGGGAGAGGCTTTATAAAGTCAGGACCTGACCCCCTAAGAGATTGGGATCAGTGTCCCCAGGGATCTGGTCCAGGGGTCTTCTATCTTATACCACCCCTTTCTATTTTTCCAAATAAGGAAGTGACTCTCTTCTATAATATTTATTGATTGCTTTTTGTAGACAAGTCACTTTCATAAATTCACTCCAATTACCCAACAAATCTGGAATGTTATTTTTTTAAGTAATATTACTAAAAATTGCTTAATATTACTTACTGTTATTACTTAATATCACTAAAATTAACAGGAGCCCTCATTAATTAGGTACACACCTTGTGCCAGGTACTGTGCTGAGTGCTTTAAGGCATTGTCTCCTTTCATCCTCTCAACAGCTCCATGAGGTTGTTCACTTGTATTATTATTTCTTGTTTACAAATGAGGAAACCGGCCTTCAGAAAGATTAAATATTTAACCCAAAAGCACCCAGGTTGGTACATCTTTTGTTGAATGAGTGAACAAACAGCACAGCAGTCCACAGCTTTTCCTCTTCTGAGATCTATAGTAATGTTATACAGGAATTCGTGTAAATAGGTGGGTCTCTCCGCACTAAGCTGTAGCGGCTTGGGGCAGGGGCTCCTTCACAGTGGCACGGGGCTTGGCACACAGTAGGTGTCCAATACATGCCTACTGAATGAGCAAATTAAGGGGGGAGGTTTACATATGTCAAACCCAGCACAGGCTCTGTCCCACAACAGGAACTTAGGTCTGTTGTGTTTTGCTCAAGGTGTAGAGGAAGGTTCTGGAATCAGACTACTCAGGCCTTGAGGACTGGCCCTAGATATGTAACCGGGGGTGATGTCGCACCCCAGGGGACATTTGGCAATGCCTAGAGATATTTTGGGTTGTCACAATGCAGGGAGGGTGCTATTGGCATTCAGTGAGTACAGGCCAGGGATGCTGCTGAACATTCTATAATGAAGTCATCCCCCTACAAAGAAAGATCCAGCCCCAATGTCAATAGTACTGAGGTGCAGAAGCCCTGCTCTAGATGGACATGTCAGCAGATGCGTTACAATCAAGGGTGCTAGGGGTTGTTACAGACATTTGGGGACAACCTGGCTGTTCATTCACTCACTCAAAACTTGTATCTCAAAACCTTCTGATATAAGACAACTGTGATAAGGGAGAGACAGAAGACCTGGTGGTACAGTGGTTAAGTGCTTGGCCGCTAACCAAAAGATCAGCAGTTCGAACCCACTAGCCACTCTATGGGAGAAAGGTGTGGCAGTCTGCTTCCATAAAGATTGCAGCTTTGGAAACCCTGTGGGGGCAGTTCTACTCTTCCTACAGCATTGCTATGAGTCGGAATCAACTCAAGGGCAATGGGTTTGGTTTTTGGTTTAAGGGAGAAAGAGAGATACACACAGCTCAGGCCCACCTTACCAAGCTAACCAGCTCCTGGGGACACTGGTAGGAACAGTGAACAGAGTGGTGGCTCCCCCTTTCACCCTGCCACCCGCCTGTGGTAACCACTGATAAACTTTGGTCTCTATGCACTTGCCTATTCTAGATATTTCATATGAGTGAGATCCTACAGTAGTTGTCCTTTTGTGTCTGACTTATTTCAGTTGGCATAATCCATACCCTGTTTAGTGAGCACATATTAGGGACTGACCATTAATTTAACCAAAGGATTTGCCGTGGATATCTCTTAATGTCATATTCCAGCAGTACATTTAACACCTGGTGACATCGACCAACGTGGGATGCAGACACGTCTTTGTAGAACTCTTCTATTATGTAGAAGGAGGTCCCCCCTAGGGTGACAGTGACCTTAGTGGCCCGGATAAAGCCCTCTGGGAACCAGCTCTGAAGCTGGGCCACCTCAGCCTTGGGACTGATAACTACAAGCAAATGGCTATCTACCCTTCTCTCCAAGAAGATAATTCTCACCTTCCTTGTCTATCTACTTCAAAGTCCAACAAAATGGACTCGCTCACTTTCACCTGCTCAAGGAGATCCCTCTCTTGGTAAAGAGTAAAGAATTTAGCTCCTAAACAAGGCCCAGTCGCAGCAGCTAACACATAAGTTGCTTTCCAGTTTCCCAAACATCATCTTCCCAAATGTTCCCAGCAACCCTATGGGGTAGACACAATTACTACCCCATTTTACAGATGAGGAGGCTGAGGCTCAGGGAGATGAGCATTCCCACCTGCCACGGCTGAGCTGGTCAGGACTGGAGCTGGGACACTAAGCTAGGTCCTCTAAATTCAGAGCCTTCTTCTAACTCAATAAATAAGAGATCTTGAAGGAGAAAATGAGATCTCAAAAGGTGAGTCGATTTCTCCCTTTGCAGCTCAGTTTTTTTCTTTTTGTCTCATTGCTTCCCCTGGTCCTGACATACTGTATTTCCCTCCCTGCTCCCATACCAGGTTCGGACAGAAATAAAATAGACCAAAACAATCGCTCATGACCATCTCTGTGAGACCGGTATACCACTCTTATCCCCATTTCACAAATGAAGAAACTGAGGTACAGAGAGGCTAAATGACTTGCCCTGTATATCACACAGGTGGTAAGCCATAGAGCTAGATTCCAACTCAGGGAACTAGGGCCCCAGAGTCTAGACTCTTAACACTACACTGTCTTACCTCCCCTACAAGTGGGATGGACTGAACTTTTCAAAAAAGGTTTTGTAATCTAGATATCTTCCTTGTTTGCTGTGATTTCCATTACTGCCCTTTTGTTTGTAACCCAGTGAAGATTTCAGACCCAACAAAGGTCATAGAGCTTTTCTCCACCCCAATTTGATGCGGTGTATATATATTTTTTATAATCTACAGAATCCACCCAAAGGCTGAATTCTCTTTGGGCAACTTTTTCTTTCTTCTTTTCAAACTGGGAGCCCACCCAGGCAGCTGCTTCATTTAGAGAGCCTGGAGGGTGGGCAAAAAAAGCTCAGTCCCTTCTCAGCTGCTCAACCATCCCCATCCACTTCTATGGTTTGTCATCTATGTATCATTCATTACTCATTCAGTCCACAAATATGTATTGAGCAGCTACTATGTTCCAGGTACTAGCTACACACTTGGGATTCAACAGTGAACAAGACAGCCACAGTCTTCCTGCCCTCATGGAGCCAATATTCTGCTAAGGAAGACAGAGAGGGCCAGCTATACACATAAATAGAATAATTCTAGACATCGAAGATGGCTGCAAAGAAAATAGAGAGGTGGGCTAGACAGTGACTGAGTGTTCAGTGCTTTTAGATAAGGTGGTTAGGAAATACTTCTTTGAGGAAATGACATTCGATCTGAGACCTAAGTGATGAGAGGGAGCCAACCTTGTAAGGATCTGGGGGCAGAGGAAACAGCCAGGGGCAAAAGCAGGTGTGTGAGAGCCACAACAAGGGGGCCAGCATGGCTGGTGCTGAGCTATCAAAGAGGAAAGTGGTAGGAGAGACGGGCAGGGGTCAGTCACCAAGGACCTTGCAGGCCAGAGTGAAGAATGTGGATTTTATTCTAAGTGTAATGGGGCGTCGTTGGAGGGTTAAAAGCAAGAAATGACAAAATCTGATTCATGATTTTAAAATATAACTTTCAATACAGTGTAGAGAATGGATTGCAGAGGGAGGCAAGGAGAGAAGAAAGGGGGAGGCCGACCAGGAGGCTGCTGCTATAAAACAGATGAGATGATGGTGGCTTGCACCAGGGTGGTAATGGAGGAGAAGATGAGAAGTAGATGGGTTTGGAATATATTTTGGAGGCAGAGGGAACTGAACTTGCTGATGGATTAGATGTGGGGCAGGAGAGAAAGGGGGAATCAAGGACGACTCCTGGGTATGGGGCTTGGAGATGACCCAGGGTTCTTTTCACGTTAGACTGGTTCTATTGTGTGAAACACCCCCAAACCTACAAAAAATGGAAGAGTAATCTGTCCTGTCCATTCTTTTTTCTAGCTTTCCTGGTTAGGGCTTAAATGCAACTTCCGAGCCCAGATCACAAGCCATGATGGTCTGGGGATCCAAAAGGTCTGTGCTAAAAGAAGCTAGCAGCGTAACTACCGGTGTATCTCTCAATGTGACCCCCAGATAAGCATGGGATATTACAGCAAGCATGGGCTCCAAAGATAATGAGGCCTGGGTTAGAATTGCAGTCTTTAACTATGTAACCACAAGCAAGTTAATGAACATCTCTGAGCCTCAATTTCCTCATCTGTAGAATGGGGCCATGATAAATATCTACTACTTTTCAGGTTTGCAATGAAGATCAAGGAATCAAGTGCATATCATGACCATCCAGTGAATGGCATTTCTTTTCACTTCTCCTTCATCCACCCAAGGTTGGGGCTTCTCTCCTGGCACCTGCATGAAGTTCTGTATTCTGAAATGTTAGAAGGTGCATGGTCCAAAGGGATGACCACTTTGGCCTTAATGAAAGATCTAAGGGTGTTTTGGTGAGGAGATAACAGAATCTTGAGGAGCTGGGATGCCATTACCCCAGCCCAGAGATGCAATCCCTTATTATAACCCACTACTGTTTGAGAATTCTGGTTCATCTGACTTTATGGGCAAATTAGCTCTAGGTGGGGAGCTAAGGTGTGAAGCTCCAGGTAAAAAACTAAATATCCAGGTGGGGAGCCAGAATGCTTCTATCCAATTGAATTCACAGAGTCCTCTCCCCACCTGTATTGGCAGTGCTAATAGCTGGTCTTAGCTGATCTCCTTCAGGGTGGGGAGACTTGGGGCCGGTGGGGTGAAAGACCAAATGAAGAGGTGGCTCCAGTACATCTAGGCTCTGTGGGAGGCTGTATGTCTATGAGATGCCAGAGAGAGTGTGTTCAGGTCTCTGTGCATAAGAAGAGCTGCCCCGCCCCCTTCCTGGGTAGGTGTATTTTTGTGATTTTTTTTCTCCCCTGCATGAACTTACTTAGACAAGTGCAGCATACAGATTTGAGCAAAGTAGTCAATGCTTGATTCTACACTGTGCCAGGCATCAAGATAACACCACGTTGATTTAGAAAATGAAGCAGCAGGTTAACACTTTTGTGCCCAAACTTGTAAAAAGGGATCATTTCCTCCCCCAAAAAATCCTAAAGAATGTTACCCTCATAGTTTTCACTTTTTCCTCAAAGGCTTAAGTCCACTGAATGCCCATCTCTTTGACCCTGGAAAGCCATCTCTCTTCACGCAGGCAGGTTCCTTAGACAGATCACTTTCATGTTTAACTGCCAACCCAACCAGGCGTTTATATTTTTCTTCCCAAGATGTTAAGATTCTGGGGCTACGATAGGCCTGAAACTAAAATTTCTAAACCTCTAGGCTTTTATTCAGAATAAATCAAAGGGCAGATTCTCGGCATTCGTTATTATTTAGTTCTATTGCTTTAAACACGAATTTCCACTTTTTGGGGGGGGTGAGAAAAGCTATTTGTATCTGTTTTAGAGTACATGTAAAATAAACTTTTCCAAAGTCATCCATTTAGGAAGAAAGGAGAGGACACCGTTTTTCATCAATCATTTTGTTCTTTGATAGAAAAATATGTGCATATACCTCTCTGTGTACAGGTCACGGGTTCTAATGAGAGGCAAACACGGGGAAATACGCAGGAGAAGGCAAGACTCAGTGAAGGAGAGAGAAGAGGCAGGAGATAAAGAGGGAGGGGGCAGGTTACAGGAGCCACTTGCCCCTTGGCGGCGCGGCGGGATCAGCACCGCGGACAGCTCCCTCTTTGTTTCAGTCCAGACCCCGGCGCCTGCACCAAGCCCAGCAGCGACCGCTGGCTCGCCCGCTGCCTTCACCCGCAAACCTGCTTCGGGGAGAAAGAGAAAGAGATTGCAGAGACATAGAGATTTTTCCACCCTCTCCCCGCATCCTCCGAACTCGGCCCTAATGCCATCCCGCCGCCGCGGCTGATTTTAACTTGATTTCCCGCTGAACCTCGGATTTGTCTATGCGGTGCTGGCGGGTGGGTGTTGGGGGTGAGGGGGTCGTACTGGTAAGTTCAGTTTGGGTCTAGAATTCGTTTCGCTGTCACTGCTCGAGGCCCCAGTCGCCCACGATCTGCCCCCAGAGAACACCTCGCCTTGTACTCAAAAAAGAAAAAAACAAAACAAACAACAACAACCAAAAAAGGGCGATGTCAGATTCTTCTCCTGTGCATGTCTCCCGGGCTGCGGCCACGCAAGGACGCCCAGTCCAGCTGAGCTTCGCCCCAAGACTCTTGGCATCAAATTCGGAGGAGGGAAACCCGAAACTCATAGAAGGAAACCAGAGAAATGCAGAGGCGTTTCTTCCTATACAGCTGCGACCTCAGCAAAGAGCAGTGAATTATGTTACCATCCGAGACTGTGAAATTTCTGCGCACAAACTCGGCGACGATTTTTTCTCTCTTTGGCCAGGAGAAAGGTCTCCGAGTTCAACAAGCCTCGCCCGCAGAGGCTGCTCAAAAACATTTTTTTTTTCCTGAACCTTTTTGTAGGATCCAGGATAAAAGGGGTTTCTTCTCGTTTTCCTCTGCCCGAAACCTCTCTTCCCTAGGAAGCCCACTCTCCGAATCCTACACACACGTAAACACACACACACAAACACACACCCTCCAGCCCAGGGTCAAAAAAAGTAGGCGCTTCTGCCAAGCTTTAGAGAAGTGGTCCAGCCAAGCTGCGATTTTCTCCTCCCCGAATTCGTTCCGGAACGGAGCCCTGGGGTAGGGGTAAAGGAGAAAAGTAAGTTTAAAAAGAACGAACTTCCTGGAAAGGAAGGCTTCCCCTCTTCCTGTGGCCGCCTGCAAATGTGTGGGGAGGAAAGAAAAAGGACTCTTCGCTGACCTCCTAAAGCTTGGGGCCCCACACCCACGTCCTGAAGCACAGAAATCGCCACACGCTAACCAGTCAGAAGACCCCAAGCCGCTGTGGACCGACTTGTATTCTCTAAAACAAGATACCTCACTCCCTCGCCCCCCACACACACCCTTGAAAAAAAATCCCTGGAATCTTTCGAAACAACATCCTGCCCTCCCCCGCCTCCGCCCCCTTCCCCCAAAAGAGGGGAGAGAAGCGGAGCGCACTGCTGGGCAGCGCAGAGTTTTTGAGAGAGCGCCATGCCCGCTGTGGTCCCCGCGGAGCAGAAGGGCGCGCAGCGGGGTAAACATACTCGCCTTGGGAGGAAGGAGCTGGGGGTCGCCTTCCCTGGCCCCTCCCCCCTCCCGGGGTCCGCGGCTGTCGACGCCTGGGGGGTGGGCTGGGGGGGCCCAGCCGGCTCCAGGGAGCAGCGATCCGTCGGGCTGCGGTGTAAACCGCCGCTTTCCGATGCAGATCCCCCTTTTAACACCTTCTAAACAAAGGCTAATGAGGCCACTGCATTACTCTATCAACACACAATCATTAGCAGCTGAGAAACACACACACACACACACACACACACACACACACAGCGCGATGTGCCAAAGTCGGGCGAATTCTAAAGGAACCCATATTAGGCTAACAAAAAAGAGGTGGGATATGGAGGGGCGGGGAGAGGGGGCGAAAGAGAATGAGAGAGAGAGAGGCAGCTACCGAGACGAGAAAAAGCCCCAGAGAAAAGAAAGGAGGAAGCCCGATGCAGACCTAACGCAGGGTAACTGGTCCGGGGGAGGATAATCAGAAAGTGTGGGGGCGACCCTTAATGTGGGACGTAGAGGTCCCTGAGAAGCTCTCTCCCTTTGGGCTCCAGAGATGGAGAAGTGCTGCAGACATCTTCTTAGATAACAATCCCGCGGCCCGCGGGTCACCTCCACCGTCTGATACGCTCAATGGGGTCAACCCGGCGGTGAGCACAGCTCCGTGCTCCCCAGTGCTGCCTGCCCTCGGTCGCCCAAGGGTACAACCTAAGGGGCGAGGATGAGGAGGATCTGAGCGATGCTCAGCTCGGACCCGCTCGCGCAGGGCCGCCAGTCGCCCGCGATCCGCGCTTCACTGGTCAGTTGGCGGGGCAGTCGGATGCTCTGCGCGAAGTGGGGAGCTTTCTTCCTCTGAACAAAGCCTCAGCCTTTCCCTCCTAAGTGGGGAGGGGATGGCTCGCACCTTTCTTTGTGCCCCCTCAGGCTTCCCTCTGTCCCCCAGGGATGAGCCCCAGCCTGCTTCCTCTCTGCCACCAGCACCTCAGTTCGGCCCTGGGGAGCAGCGTCCAACAGCGAACGCAGCCTGTGGGAGCTGGCCGGACAGTCTGACGGTGGGGCCTCTGGGGTGCATTTCAGAAGGGGTCTTGGAGGCAGGGAAGAGGGGACCCGATGCCTCGCCCTGTCGGAGCCCCAGTGGACAGATCTCTGAACTAGCAAGCGCGGGCAACCTTCCTTCCCTTCGGGGCTGGATGTCTCGGAACACCCAGGTGCCGCTTTGCCACTGCCCTCCACGCCTGCTCCTTCCCAGAGACGCAGGGTCTACCCCAGGCCGGTCCTAGGGCTGCCCGGCGGACTTCCTCCAGGCGAGACCCTACCTCCTCGGCTGCAAAAGCTGAAGCCCGGCCTTCAGGTCCAGCCGGTCCCAAAGCCACCTGACTCAGAAAGTGCTGCCTGACACCTACCGGCTCCCGCCCCGCAGGCCCCCTTAAAGTTCCAGCGCAAATACTGAATTCAGGTTGAGTTCAGGATGAAAGCCACCCTTCCAGAGTTAGGGAGGTGGTTTGTGGAGGGGTGCCATTGTTGATTTAATTCCCGTCCCTAGCAGCTTTCCCTGGGAAGGAAGGAAGGAATGGAGTGAAGGATGGATGGATTCCCTGCCTTTTTGATTAAACGTCCCGGGTCGGGACTGCCCAGTTAACGAGACCGTTAATTAAGCCGTGTGCAATTCAACTGACAGGCAGGCCCTGCACCCCGCAGAGATGTTCCGGAAACCAAGCAGCCCATAGCCGAGCAGCGGGGCGCACCGGCCGCTTCGCTCTCGCTTCTCAGAGTTCTGCCCAGGCCCATCCTCTCGGAGACACCCGGTGCTGACGCCCTCCCGCCAGGGCTCGAGGCTGCCGCCAGTGGGCAGCCCCAGCCGGGACCCCCTGACACTGGCCCACACCACCTCCACCACCAACCCCGCGATGGCTCTGACCCCACCCATAACGCATCCCCCGGTCCACTCCGGCCAGCCTGGGCGCACGCGGTCCGGGGGTCCCCGGGCAAATCCAAGCTCCCGAGGTCAGGGGCTGAGGACCCGGCCTGCCAGCTTGGCTCGCTTGGTCTTGCTGGAGCACCAAAGCAGCCCCTTTCCCCCGGCCTCCAGGCGGCGGGCCCAACCTCCATGGCAGCTCGTACTCGGGGGCTGATTTCTGTCGGCGGCGGGCCGTGAGCGGCGGCGCGACGGGACGCTGAGTGTGTGTGCACGGCGCGGCCTATATTTACACCCCAAACAAAATAATTACACTTTTGTCGGAGGGAGAAAGCCAGTGATTAGGCGCGGGCTCTTTGCTGCAAAACAGTTTCTCAGTGGTACACCAGTATAATTTTTCACGGCTGGCTGAAATCAAAGAGGGAAGGTAATGAATCCGGCGAGCAATTTAAATTTACAATTTGTAACGCCGCCGCCACCGCGCAGACCCGGCCGAGAGCGCAGCTCCGAGGCGCTCGCTGCGTTTGTTTAATGTTAAAGCTGCGCTAGCTCTTGGAGGGGGGGAGGGGGCTGGGGACGCCGAATGTGTAGGGGGAGGGATGGCAATGATGGAAGTCGAGAGAGGAGCGCTGCGTCGCCCCTCGGAGAAAAGAGCGAGGGGCGCGCCTCCCCGGTCCCTCCGACCACTGCGGCCCCCAGCACACGCGTTCGCCCAAGAAAGCAGTCCACGAGTGGAAATTCAAAGGCAGGGAGCCTTAGTAGGGCGAGGAGAGGCGAGAGATACATTTCGGCCGCCAGAGGAGTCCTTCAGGCCTGTCTCACCGGGGAATCCCCGCAGGCCGGAGAGTTTGGGGTAAGAAACCAGGAGGTGCGACTGAAAAGTCGTCTTCAACCTGAGGGAAGGTCAGCTCCAAACGCCCGGAGAGCCTCCATTCGGAGTCGCTACCCCGTGTCCGGGACTGGAGAAATGGAGACCGGCGCCTCCCGCGCCCCAGCTCCCCGTGCCTCAAAACTCCCCATCCGGGCAGATGTGTGGCTCCTCGCCTGTAATTAATTACCGAACTCAAGGGGGAATATGCAAACCGCATATTACTAACTCTACAGGGCTTAAGTGATTGGAAACAGATTATTAGCTTGTTTGTCTTTTGTCTGTTTTACTTATCCCGCCGCCGTCTGTCGAGTTGTAATGTTGATACTCCTTACTCTAGGAGGAAGATTTTTATATAGTATATTCCATTAACATCTTGTATAAGTGACATTGCGTCTCCATGCATTACCCTGTTAAGACACAAGCGGTTTATTAGTTACATATAGGAGGGGATTTCTCCGCCTGATCACCATCTGTTAGCGCTGCTAGGGCAGGATAATGCATCTAATAGGAGGCTGGCTGGTATTTGCTGGATGCGGTGCACCCGGGAAGGTGGAGGACTTGTGGAGGGCCGGCATGGTTCCTGGAGGCAGTCCGAGGTGAGGAGGTTCTTCAGCTGTGGCTGGGCTGGGGATAAGGCCCCCCAGGGTGGCTCCAGGGGCTGTGTCCTGGTGCCATGGTAAGTTCAGCTTACAAGAGGCTGAGGCAAGCGGAGGACATCTGGAAGCCCAGCCCTCTCCTGCAATGAGGATTCAGCCCCAGTGACCCCCACACACAAACAGGCTTGGGGAGACTCAGGCTGCTTAGGTGCACTCTCTGCACCCCGAAATCTCCCTTGCCTGGTGCCTTGACTGCTGGGGCCCAGCTGTGCATTGGCATTTAAGCACATCCAGGAGTCAGACAGAGCCCAACACACAGGCAACCAGCTGCTGTCGGGATGGGCAAGGCCCCATCTGGGAAGATGGCCCAGATTCAGCCACTCAGTACCTGGGGAGGGAGAAAGAGGGGAGGTGTCCCTGTGTGCCTGCTCTCAAGCAGGCGAGGAGGCTAGAGGATGGGGGTTTGTAATGATTGTGTCTTTTGTGGGTAAGATGTGCAAGTCTTCCCTAGCACCCCAAAATCTGGGCGGTGCGTGATTAACACCATTAACATGAGTCCTGAGCCAGTCGCTGGATTTGGACACCAGATTAGAAAGTCCAGCAGAGAAGCAAAGGGAGGAAAACCAAAAAAAGAGTGAGAAAAAAAAAAGTGCCAGAGGAAAAGGAGAATCCGAAGGAGGACAGAGAGTGAGCAGAAGAGAGAAACTAAGGCAAAAAGGAAGACTGAGATCAGGAGACATATCAGAAACCCCGGTGAGACAAAGACCAGGAAGGGTTTGGAATTTGCCTCACCCCTAGCCTGAGCGCCTCAATTCTCCGGGCTCTTGTTTCTCTCTGTCCCTGCCCAGCTGGAGTGCCAAGAAGCTGGGCAGGCAAGGCTAGGCACTGCTAGAAACTTCAGTTTTCGGTTTTCGTTTGGGCCTCCGGGAGCCTCTCTGCTCGGCCTGCGCTCAGCTGCTAAGTGAGGCCAGGAGGCCAGGCAAAAGCCATCCGGCTTGCTTTTGGCCTAGCCAGCTCGAGCTGGCCTCACCACTCTGCTGTATAGACACACATCCCCCTCAAGCTGTAGGTACCAGCCCCAACAGGCAGAAGCCCCTTTTCCAGATACACAGCTTGTGGGTCAACACCCCTCAATTCCCTGTCCTCAGCCAGGCCACCTCCCCCTAGAGACTGTGGAGAACAGTGCTGAGCTTGGAGAGAAGTTAAGGGGGGTGGGAATACAGCCTCCACCAAATGCCCCAACACTAACATCCATGTATCCACCCCCCACCACCTCCACCACTACCCATATCCACAAAAGTAAGTGCTGCCAGGTGCAAACACACACACAAATAAACCTACGGAGTCACACAAACAAAAATACTGCTAGCCACATATAGTGACCATCACGCAACACAGCTCCACCAAACTCTGTCCTCACAAACACATCCAACCCGGTTCAGCCACCTGCCCACAGGGTCTCAAGCAGGCACGTGCTCACCTTCATACAATACACCATTCAGATTGTTTTAAGTATACCTTTGATCAACGTTAACACACTCGGTTACACAAATAATCTTACACAGTTGCCCACTTCCACACACAAACACCTGCACACTCACACGGTCTCAAGTAAGCGCACACTCGCATACACAGACCAATGAAAAAAAAAGTACACACACAAATACACAAACATTAGCAACAACATGCACAAACATGCACAAATGCACAAACAAAAAAAACACACAGACCTAAAGGCATGCACAGGAATGATTCCCAACACCCCAGACCAAGAAGGAGCTCATACAAATATGCACAACCTAAAAAAAAAAATTTTTTTTATAGGGTCGCTATGAGTCAGAATCAATCGACTCAACGGCAGTGGGTATCCGCATGAACGAAACAGAGGCAAACACGCACTCTATTCTCAAATATCAATACAAACTAACAAACTTAATAAATACACCCAAACAAATGTTCACAGCCAAGTCTTGGCACAAACACACACTCCTCTCGTTCCAGCCCTTGGGTCCAGGCCCGCCAGCTCTCAGACTGAAAATCCAGGCGAAGCCATCGCCGCCTCCCCAATTTAGAAGGCCAGGTCACCAGGTTGCTTCCTTAGAAAAGGAGGCCTGGCCCTCTCCCCTCTCTCTCCTACCCACTGCCCCCGCCCCACACGTGTGCGAGGCCCCATACCTCCCACGCCCTCTGCGCCCCGCCGAGGCCCACCACACCTCCACGCTATGAGGAGCCGGACTGGCAGGCATAGCCCAGTCCCCAAGCGTGTGTAAATAGCTCCCAAGCAGCCACTTGTGTCCCCGCCTCGGCCTGCGACCCAGTCACCACGGAGCCAGGGCTGGTTGACCCGGCATCTGGAAGGTGCCGCGAGGAAAGAAGAGGTGTGGTGAGCGCCAAGTTGTCCTGGCCGCCACCTGCGAGCTGGCTGTGGGAAAGCCCGTCCGCCCTGGACTCCCCCTAAACCTCCCCAGAGCCCCGTGGGCAAAGCGCTAAGGCCTGAAATCCCAGAGTCCGGGTCCAGGCCAGTTGACATCCCCTTCCCCAACCTGAGCCTGGGCACTGCAACCCCGCAAGAAAGACACCCAAGCGGCGCGCGGCCTCCGCGCGCTCGCTCTCCATGAGAAAGGCGCGCCTGGGCCCCAGTTCGGTGTGACAAAAGAAGCCGGCCCGGCTCCGGGAGGACCGCGCTTTTGCGGCTCCAAGGGCGCGGACCCCAGGGGCGCGGGGGTGGGGAAGTCCAATCTGGGCGGGCTAGGCCAGGGAGGGGGAGGAGGACGCAAAGCGCGCTCCAGGCCTCGGGCAACTTCTTCAAGTTCCAGGGTTGGCGAGGGAGGTGGGAGTCCCTCCCCACTAGGCCTTAGAACCCCGGCCCCAAAATACTAGCAAGGCGAGAGAGAAGAGAGACGCCGTTTTCGGATCCCGCGGCCCCCACCCCCCCGCCCCAAAATGAAAGGTAAATACTTACTTAGCGTCCGCACCAGGTACAAGCTAATATTCAACAATACTGATGCCTTGTTGTTTTTGCTCTGTTCGGACCACAACGCTGTAGCCAATTTAGATATGCTATAAATTTAAGAGGTTGCCATGGCCACGGCGTGCCCATTGGCCGCCGGGCCCCCTACGTGCCTCGCGACGTCACCAAATCTGAATAAGGATGCGCGAATTAGGCGGCGGCCAGACAAAGATGAGGATCCGGACCGCTTGAAAGTGGGGGAAAGTGCCGGCGCCTCCGCCACCGGGGAAAGCCGCTCCGCAGCGCCGAAGCAGCAGCCGCACGAAACACCTTGGGGAGCCCAGAATAAGCGCCGGGGCGTGCGGCCCGGGCATGAGACTGTGAACGCCATCCCTCCCCACCCGCCCACCCCCAGGCAGCCCAGCTCCAGGCCAGCGATCGCATCAGGACTTGGCCGGCACAGTCTTGGTCCGGAGCGGACTTGCCCGCCGGCGGCCGAGGCCCAAGGCGGAGAGCAGCGGCGGGGCCGGGGGAGCCCGAGGAACGGGGGCCCAAAGGGAGGGCAAGGCGGCCCAAGCCGCCCGGGCGCGGGGCTATGATGGTGCACTGTGCCGGGTGCGAGCGGCCCATCCTCGACCGCTTTCTGCTGAACGTGCTGGACCGCGCGTGGCACATCAAATGCGTTCAGTGCTGCGAGTGCAAGACCAATCTTTCGGAGAAGTGCTTCTCGCGCGAGGGCAAGCTCTACTGCAAAAATGACTTCTTCAGGTAAGAGGCCACCCGCCCTGCTGCCTGCGCGCCCGCCCTGCGAGCGATCTCGGGGGCGCTGGGGAAGGGAGACCAGGAAACCCAGCCTAGCTCCCGGACTCGCCGCCAGCTTACAGGAGGAGCGGGGCAGCGCACTGCCCTCCTCCTGGCCTCCAGTGGAGCCCGGGTGGAGGAAGAAGGACGCTGCCTTTGCTGCCTCTTACTGGGACCTCCAGGCTGGGCTCCCAGCACTGGTTGGGCAGCGAGAGGACGCACCCTGACAAACTTACTCTCCAGCGGTCTCTGCCGTTCCCAGAGGCTGTGACCCCAGGACAGAAGCTTCCAGCCCCGTCCCTGGGAGGAGAAGGATTTTTGCTGGAGTTAGGGGAGGCTGGAGGCTTCTCTACCTGGCAGAGTGCTGTCAGCCCAGAGGCTGCCCTTCTAGCAGGCCGGGGCCCCAGATCCCCCTCTGAACACAAACAGAAACTTCCCAGGCCTAGAGGGGGCCCAGCCAGGAAGGGCTCCCCTGGTGATGGGGGAGGAAAGCTTTCCCACCTGGCTCTCCCACCCCATTCAACTTATTTTCTCCCATGTAGCAAAATACAAACAAAACTGGGGTTGAGAATCAGGACCTCTGGTCCGGGGCTGTCACCTGCTCACCCCTTCCAGGGCAGATCGCCTCTCTGAACCTCAGTTTCCCCAGCTGGGAAATATCAAGGTAAATCCCAGAAGGTTGTGGGGTTTCAGCAGCTCAGCCTGGCCTACCCCAGCCATCGCCCAGCGCGGGCTTTGTGAGTGCGAATTCCGGACGGTGGGGCGGGGGGGATGGTTAACACCGGGGAGAAAGGCAGCCTGGTGGCCTCGGTGGCTCAGCACTGGGGACTTTGAATAGGAGAAAATGTCAGCCTTGCCTTTACACGTGTAAACTCCCCGGCCTAAGAGGCCCAATGCCCCTAAAGTGGCGGTGCTTGCAAAGAGCCTAATGATTTTTGATAAGGTGCATATGGCCAATTACGCTGCTGGATAAGGCCAAAAGTGACTTATGGCTTCTAATGCCCTCACTACATCAACGTCACCCAAATTCACCCTGTTTAGAGACATGGTTGGGAGTAGATGTGGGTCCCTGAGTCCTGGGCCCTCCAATATGCTCTGAACCAGTTCCTAATGCCATCTGCACCACTCATTCTAGGAGAAGCCAGCTTTCCCCAGGCACTCAAGGAAGAAAGAAAAGAAATGAGACCAGGAATGGGGAAATGGCGGGGTGTGTGTGTGTGTGTGTGTGTGTGTGTGTGTGTTATGGGATCCTGGGTCTTAGCCATACAGGGTGGAGAATTGCTGTCTGTTCACATCCCTCCCCCCTCCCAATGCCTTCCAGAGCCAGAGGCTTTGGGGGTAGGGACTCAGCCCCTGCTTTCCAGAACACCCCCCTGCCAGCCCTGCTGTCCACAGGTCCCAGAGTGCGATTGGAAGCCTCCCTCTGGGCACTGGGAATCACTGGGAGATTCCGTCCTGCCCGATCAGCCCGGCTCAGCAGATAGCTCCCTACCTGACTCAGAGGTGGGCCCAGCCAGGCAATTTGGCCCTACCTAGGCCAGGACAGGCTGGGAGAAGGTCTCTCTGGTTCCCAGTAAAGCCAGATGACACAGATGTCTGAACCTGGCCTGCCTGGCTTAAAATCCTTCCTGGTCTCCAGAGCCAAGGCTGCTGTACTGGGCTAGCAGAAAGTGAGGAGCAGGAGCATCTTGGGGTGCTGTGTGCCCTCTGCCTAGCTGAAGCCTTCACCCATTGCTCCCCCTTTTGAGTCCCGGTGGAGAACGAATAAACCCCGGCGAAGTGTACCAGTCCCAAGAGCAGCCCAGGACATTTGCTTGTCTCACGGACTCTGGCCAGGGAGGCAGGACTGGGGTCCCACTGGACAGATATGGAAATGGAGGCTTTTTGGGAGCCAGGGCGTGTGGGAAGGGGTCAGGGGTTCAGAGAACCGGACCTGGGAACCTGCGCTGCAGTGAGTGACGGCTGCGTTGTGTCCGCAGGCGCTTCGGCACCAAGTGTGCGGGCTGCGCACAAGGCATCTCACCGAGCGACCTGGTGCGGAAGGCCCGCAGCAAAGTCTTCCACCTCAACTGCTTCACCTGCATGGTCTGCAACAAGCAGCTGTCCACGGGCGAGGAGCTCTACGTCATCGACGAGAACAAGTTCGTGTGCAAGGACGACTACCTGAGCTCATCCAGCCTCAAGGAGGGCAGCCTCAACTCAGGTACGTGAACCTGCACCCCTCCAGCCCTTTGTCACCTTCCTTACCAAGAGCGCTCCCATCAGGTTCACCATCAGGCAGTTCTAGGACAAGGGGAGGCTGGGGAGGCAGCAGCATTACCTGGGAACCGGGAGCCTCCAGCTCTTCCCTGCCCCCATCTAATTCAGAAGCCTTTTCCAGCTTGCTCCCTCCTCCCTCAATTTGGATTTCCATAGCCCCTCAATTTCCCTTTCCGCAGTCATTTGAGCTCCCAGTAATTTTTAGCTGCTCTGGGATGGCTCTAATTGAGATCTGGAGGAGAGGAGGGAGTGGAGGATTTGAGGCCCCGGGGGCATCTGTCCCCTCCTTTCCTCCACAAGAAGGCGGGGTTCTTCAGAGGGCGTGACTCCCCCTCTTACTCGGGAAGTCCCCCTCTTACTCGGGAGGTGCTGAGAGGGCTTGAGAAGGGCACTTCCGACGGCCCAGCCCGGCCTGCACGGGAGGGGAGTGCCGGGCCCCTGGGGGAGGGGCTGTTGCCACGTTTGGGAGGGAACCTGCCCCGCTGGCGGTGGCCTGGGCGGGTGGAACTGGTGGCTGGCTTGGAAAGGCCTCCGGCCGCCACTGATACTATTGTCCCCTTCCCGCTCCGTCTGCCCTCAGTGTCATCCTGTACGGACCGCAGTTTGTCCCCGGACCTCCAGGACCCACTCCAGGACGACCCCAAGGAAACGGACAACTCGACTTCGTCCGACAAGGAGACAGCCAACAACGAGAACGAAGAGCAGAACTCCGGCACCAAGCGGCGCGGCCCGCGCACCACGATCAAAGCCAAGCAGCTGGAGACGCTCAAGGCCGCCTTCGCCGCCACGCCCAAGCCTACGCGCCACATTCGCGAGCAGCTGGCGCAGGAGACCGGCCTCAACATGCGTGTCATTCAGGTGCGGCCCCGTCCAGCTATCTTCCCCAGCCCCACGCACCCGGGAGCTGGGAGGCCGGGAGGAGCCTCCCCCCAGCCTTCTTGGCTAAGGGTTCTCCGAGCTCGGGTCTCGGGTGCAGACCGTGCGCCCGAGGTCGCGGACAGCTGAGCAAACTGGCCCAAAGATAGGGGCCTAGCCCTACTGGCCTCCTGGCGCGTGATCTTGGGCCTGTCCCCTCGCCTTTCTAAATTCCCTCCCCTCTCCCATTCAAGGAGAGTTTTAAGCCTCTCTGGGGTCCAGAACCCCTCTCTTCCCCATCTTCCTAGCAGAGAAAAAGGCAGTGTTCTTCATATGCCCCCAGCCCTGCGCCAGATTTGTCGACAGACAGACGGCCAGAGCCCGGCTCAGGAGCCGAGGGGCCAAGGCAGAGCCCGGCCTGGGCGGAAGGCCTTTATAAAGCCGTCAGGCCGCAGGCGGGCGGAGGACCAGGAAACCCAAGTCTTTATGAGTCGCCCCACGGGTCCGCGAAATCCTTCACCCTTGGCTAGTTCGCAGAGGCCCCTCCCCAGGCCTCCTGGCCTAATCCGGCCCGGCCCCCGCCTCGGGGGAGCCCTGATGCGGAGGAGGGGCTTGGACCCAGAGGGAGCGGCTCAGGCAGGGAGGGGAGGGAAGGTCACCCCCGACCCGGGAGTTTATAGCCCCCTCCTCTGTTCCAGGTGTGGTTCCAGAACCGACGGTCCAAAGAACGCCGGATGAAACAGCTGAGCGCCCTGGGCGCCCGGAGACACGCCTTCTTCCGGAGTCCTCGGCGCATGCGTCCGCTGGGTGGCCGCTTGGACGAGTCTGAAATGTTGGGGTCCACTCCGTACACCTACTACGGAGGTAAGGAGCCCCTTGGAACGCGCTGCCCCACACCTCGGCCGGCGCATTCTAGAGAGTGAGGACGCAGAGCCGGTATCTGTGCGCTCTCAGCCGCCCAGAGATCCATCCCACTTGCCCCAGACACAAGAAGATACAAATCCACACAGGACACACTGTAATGAACAGAGCTTAACAGACACACAGGCACACACCCGCAGAAGCCTCCTGGACACGAAATTAGACACGTGGACTCACCCGTACAGAGACACGCACAGGTAAACACACAGGATAATACAGTGATGCACACAGTCACCCACGCTCACATGCAGAGACCTCAGGGACACACATCTAGACACACTATCACACACAGGTACACTCCACACAGGTACACCTGCTGATAGACACAGGGGCTCACACAGGCTCATACTCCCACACACTACACGGAGGCACACACTCACAAATCCACTTGCAAGCATGCCCCCGCCGGACATACAGCGGTCCTGCTGCTGCAGCTGCTGCCTTTACTGGCTCACCAGGTGTCCTTGGCACAGCTGGGCACATGCACTGGAGGGTGGCTCCAGGGCTTGGATGGGGGTCTGGAGTCACCGGGGGTGCTTGCTCACTAGCTTCAAAGACAAGCCACTCCATTCCCGCTGTGGGGACGCTGCGCACAGTTCAGGCACTATCAGCCCAGATGCCAGCAGTTGCTCTGGGCAGGACTCCCGCCGGCTTTCCGACCCGAAGTACTAGGGGTCATCGGGGCTGCGCCAACACCAGATGTCCCCCTCCCTCTTTGGGGCTGGGGAGGGCGAGGAGTTGAGTTTGCAAAGAAGAATCCCGCGGCGGTGTTACCCGGCTCAGGCCTAGAATGAGCTTTCAGCTAGGTCACCCCTCCTCTTCCTCCCTCCTCTTCTCCTTTTCCTATGTCTTCTCTATATCCCTCGTGATCGCTAGGCAACCTGTCCAGACTCCTCCGACCCCACTTTTAGAGACCCATTGCCCCCCCCCCCACAGCTGCACTACCTCACCATCCACCTAGAGCCATGGACCCAAGGAAGGACCCTTGTGAATTTGGGGAGCAACCACGGGTGCTGATGCCTAAGAGGGGTCTGCTTCTGAGTGGCCTTGCCCCTATCCCCTGGCACAGACCTGCACAGGGCTTAGTCTCCCAGTTTGGGGAGAGGTGATTTCTCTTGGAAAGGAGGTGGAGGGAAGGAGCAAGGCGCCTAGCCAGCCCAGGAGGGACTGTTAGAGGACTCCCAGGCCTGGAGATTCAGGGCTGCAGCCCTGGCCAGTCCCCTAGAAATTGTGGTCAAGGTGTGCGTTTGTTTTTTCTGGGGAGAAGCCCTGCGGGTGGCAGGACCGAGTTTAGGGGGATGCAGCCTCCTAGCCCAGGACTGCAGAGATGGTGGGTGTATCCTCTGGGGTCTCTACTCACTGGCTCTCTCCACCTAGCTTGCCTCCTTCCGCCTAAATAGCGATCCGCACCGGGAAGCTGTGGGGGCGGTTCCGGCCCGGAATTTTTCCCCGCCTGGGTAATTAACCAAGGTCTCCCCGAGGACCAGCTCGCCCCCCACCAATAATGCCTCCTCTCCGTGCGCGCCTGCTGGATAGGTTGGGGGTCTGGACTGTTCCTGCCATGCGGGCCCCCCTTTCCCTGGAATGGGGGGCAGGATCCCTCTCTCCCCTCACCCCCGGTCCCCAGCGAGGCGGCCCCGCCTAATCCGCGCTGGGAGATCCCGGCGGCGGCGACCGGCAGCGGGCGAGAAAGGGGCCGGGCGGCGGGGCCGGCGGCTCCCCGTGGGAGCGCGGACAAAGCCCCAGCTGCGGCTTTTGTGCCCTTTTCAGACGGCGTTTGTTCCAATTACCTCCGGCCCGTCCGCCATATGGGCGGAGGCGGTGAGCCCGGCGCCGGGGCCACGGCCCTCGCAGGCTGGACGGCTCGTTGCGGGCGCGGGCGTCGCCAATCCCGCCCCTTTGGGGCCCCAAATTCGCCGCTCCCCGGCCTTCCCCTTCCCTTTCCAAGAGAATGGAATTTGTGATTTTAAAAAAGTAATCGGAGACCGTTTTAACTGGTGCCTGAACTGTCCGCAAACCGCGCCTCCAGGCCCCCTTCTCAGTTTGAACTGATTTCAGGGTTTGGAGTATGAAGGGAGTGGTGGGTGGCGTCTGGAACTCTCCTGGGTGACCGAGACCCGAGGATTGAGCAGGGGGCGTGGGCGTACAGAGGAGAGATCTTGGCTTCCGCGCGCTGGTTTTCCCGCGTAGGAAGCGGGTTATTACCCGAGCCAGCTACAAGGTGGGAGGAGGGCAGAGAGTTGAAGTCATTTATTGAGGCAGGGCGGGAGTGTAACGAGGCATCTCCTGCTCCCCTGAATTTGTGGGCAAAAACGCACATCTGTAAGTTTTTTGGGGGAGAGAGAACGTAGCTGTCACCAGATTCTCAAAGGGTCCACTGTTCTTAAATGGATCAGAACCAGGGTACCCTGGCAAACCCACCCGGGTGAGACCAAAGGCCTTCCTCCTCCTCTCTCCCAAGCCGCTGAGGCTCAGCTTCCCTGTTCCTGGCCCGGCCAGGCGGGTGAAAAGGGACGGACCGGCGTTCACGTCCTTGGCTGGGCAGGGCGGGCAGAGGGCAGCGCCGGGTTGGTGGGGTGCAGGGGACCTAGGAGAGGGCGCGCGGAGGCCGCTCGGCGAGCTTGGCGTCCAGGTTTCATCTCCTCATCCCCTTCGACCCGCCCGCCAGCACCTCCTCCGCGCTCGGGCTCCGCCACCATCCCAGCTTCTCCCTCCCCAGTCCTTCGCTGCCCCGCGGGCCATCTCGAGCTCTGGTGTCTGTTCACCCGGCCAGACCCGCCCTGCGCCTCTCCCGGCCTCTTGGCCATCTCATCGCTGGCGGACTCTCTTGCCAGTCTCGCTGGTTCACTCTTTCCTGGCCTCTGGGCGCATCTGTCTCTCTGGACCTTCTTTCTCACTCCTGAGTTCTCGTGGTGCACCCTGGTTTTTTTTGCCGTGTCCCTTAAGGCGGCTTCCTCCTGCCGCTCATCTACTCTGCTGTCTCCATCTGTCTCCAATCTCCCATCTCTCTCTGTCTCCCATCTCTGCCATGGACTCCGTGTCTCTGGGTCCCTCCTGTCTCCTGGCCTCCCACCCCTCGGCATTGGGGCCTCCTCCCTGCCTGTCCTCTTGGCTTCCCTTAGCTCTGCATTCTGCCTGTCTCTCATTGTCTCTGTCTCTTATCCTTTTTGTAGCTCTCGCTCTGATTCTGGGAAACTGGACACCTTCACTGTCTCTGGTGTCTCCTACTGTCTCTGTCTCTCGGTGGCTACCTGTGTGTCTCCCTCTCTCTGAATCTCTCCTGTCTCTGTGTCTGGCAGTCTGTGAGTCTCTTGCCGTCCTGTTATCTCTCACTCTCTCTCTCCTCAGCATTACCCCTCGCTCTGTGTCCTCCACTGTCCTGAGGGGCTCGGGTCTCTATCTAACCTCCAGAGCCCATTAACGCCCTCTCCTCTGCCCCCCTGACCTCCTCTGGGTGTCTCTGGCCCCCGGTCCCCCATCCCGTGCCTCCCTGCTGACTTTGGCGGCTCTGATTTCTCCCTGTCTCTCCTCCTCCCCTTCTGCAGACTACCAAGGCGACTACTACGGGCCGGGAGGCAACTACGACTTCTTCGCGCATGGCCCGCCTTCGCAGGCGCAGTCCCCGGCCGACTCGAGCTTCCTGGCCGCCTCCGGGCCCGGCTCGACGCCCCTGGGCGCGCTGGAGCCGCCGCTCGCAGGCCCGCACGCCGCCGACAACCCCAGGTTCACCGACATGATCTCGCACCCGGACACGCCGAGCCCGGAGCCGGGCCTGCCGGGCGCGCTGCACCCCATGCCCGGCGAAGTCTTCAGCGGCGGGCCCAGCCCGCCCTTCCCCATGAGCGGCACCAGCGGCTACAGCGGACCCCTGTCACACCCCAACCCCGAGCTCAATGAGGCCGCCGTTTGGTAAGGCCGCTGGGCGGGCCCCGGGACGCAGCCGCCAGAAACCAAAACGCCAGCCGCCTGGTTCTCTCTCGGGTCCGCACTCAACCGGCAGCTGCTCCTCGGCTGGGTGCGGGGAAGAGGGGGACCGACCCGGCAGCCGCGAGCAATTTCTTGGCACCAAAGTCAATACTCCAGAGGGTCAAGAGATTTCCAGCACGCTCTAGACTTCCCCGGACCCCCACCCACCCACCCACCACCTCTTTAGACTAAGAGAGGTTGAGGCCAAGGGGCCGAGATGCTGTTTTTCCCTCCGCATTTGGTAATCATATTTCTTACTCTGCTTTCCCCGTCTTTAAAGAAGCGAAGATAAGAAAAGAGAGATTGAAAGAGAGAGAAAGGAAAGGTAGCGAGATGAGAAAGAGAGAGATGGGGGGGGGAGCGCCAGCAGGAGAGATGGAAAGAGCGGAAAAAATACGCAAGTTGGCGCCCCCTGGTGGCCTATCTTGAGGATCAAGGTCAGCTCTTCCGAGGAGGGGGGGCGGCTAGGACATCCAGCCGAGGGACAAGCCCCCACTCTCCCTTACTTTGATATTTCTTTGGAGTCCGGGTGTCCGGGCCGGACTCGAACACTCGCCCACCCTGCTCACCCCCTGGGGGAAGCACCCAGGTTGCTGGGCTCTGGCCCGCAGACTGCCCCCCCTGCCTGGGGCCTGGAGGCTGGGCCATCAGGATGTACAGTATTATACTTTTTTGGAAGTCGAACGCTTCTAGTTTCCTTATTTTGTATAAAGAAGAAACAAATAAAGTATGTTTTTGTGTTTACTGTTTATTTATTGTACTCTAGTTATCTGGGGTTGGACATTTTTATATTTTTAAGAGGAGGGTGGGCAGAGTGAGGGAGGGGAGGCAGAAAGAGGTTTACCTAAAAAAAAAAAAAAGACTTTTTTAAAAAGAAAGATTAATAAAAAAAAAAATCTTTTTTTCCCTCAGTGCTGTGTGATTTTCTTTTCTGTCTCTGCCTTGATAGTCAGAGGAGAATTGCCGCCTTAGGGTTTCCAAGGAGCGGCTTGTGGATTTGAACTGCTGATATTTTGCTTAACAGCCAAATGCTTAACCACTGCACCACCAGGGTCCCACCTTGAAAGTCAGTGGGGCTGAATGGAATTTTCCTTTTCTCTGGTTCTTGTTTGTGGCATAAAATAGACCCCAGTTGTGCAAAGACCTCTCTTCACCTACAGGGACATTCTTTTGGTGACTTCCAGGTAATGAAAGTGGCTGCCATTTTTGGACAGCTATTCTATGCCAAGGACCCCTGGGTGGTGCAGATGGCTAAGCATTCGACTACTAGTCGAAAGTGTGGCGTTTCATACCCACCCAGAGCCACCTCCGAAGAAAGGCCTGGCAATCTGCTTCTGAAATGTCACAGCCTTGAAAATCCTATGGGTTTACTCTGCACACATGGAGTCACCATGGGTCAGAGTCAACTTGATGACAACTAACAACAACAGACATATGCCAGGCACACTATTTCCCTGTGCTTTATCTAAGACGCTGATCTAACACAAGTCTGCCTGGCACATAGTCACCCCACTGCTGTAGAGTCGATTCCAACTCATGGCAACCCCATGTGTTACCAAGTGGAACTGCTCTGTGGGGTGTTCTTGGCTGTAATCTTTATGGAAGCAAATCGGCAGGCCTTTCTTCTGTGATGCCACTGGGTGGCTTCAAACTGCTAGCCTTTAGGTTAGTAGTTGAGGGCAAACTGTTTGTGCCACCCAGGGCCTTAGTAGACCTTCAGAATGTTTGATGAATGAATGAATTGTGATTTGCTTGTCCCCCAGTATATCAAAAGAACCCTAGCTTCACTCCGAATGATGTCCCATATAATTCCAGGTCAGGGGGCAGTAGCGGTTCAGTGGTAAAATTCTCACCTTCCACATGGGACACATGGGTTCCATTCTGGATCAGCCACCACCTATCTGTCAGTGGAGGCTTGCATGTTGTTATGACGCCGTACAGGTTTCAGCCAAGTTTCCAGACTAAGACAAGGAAGAAAGACCTGGCAATTTCCTTCTGAAAAATCAGACAATGAAAACTCTGTGGGCTGCAATGGTCTGCTCCCATTGTGCATGGGTGGCTATAAGTCCAGGGCCAAATCCACAGCAGCTAACAACAGCAACAATTCCAGGTGGCAAAAAAAAAAAAAAAAAAGAGTGGGCTGGTAAGCCGGTGCTAGTTATCTGCAAGGCTCCATTAGAACAGAAGTGCCCCTACGGGGGCAGGGTTCTTCTGCTCTGTAATTCTTACGCAGCGCGTGCTGTGTCATTAGGTAAACTGGCATGATGAAGAGTGTTGGATGAGGTTTAGGAGGACAGAGGAAGCCAAAGAAAAATCCCTCCCCCCCCTTGCCTCGGTTTCCTTAATTGCAAAAGTGAGGGTTAGAGGGAGTGCTTCCTACATTCCCTTCCAACTCAGACACTGTAGGGTTAAAAAAGCAGATGAGGGAGATAAAATTAAATGGAATTTAATTGGGATCCCTTTTTATCCAAGTTTGAGGTGGTGGGGCTTTCCCATTTGGGCGACCCGTGGGAAAAGGTGGGGGCCAGGGAAATGAGGAGACCTGAACCATCAAGGATGGAAGTATGCTAAGAGCCCTACTCACCTGTCCCTCTTCCTTTATGTGGACCTCCCAGGAGTAATGCAAGGTGGGTTGGCCTTTTCTTTTCTGTCCTTAGAGCACATTTGTCTTTATCAGACAAATGCTACTTGCCCATTGTGGAAAATTTAGAAATTTCAGATAAACAAAAGGAAGAAAATGCCATCCCCCAGAATCTCAAGTGCTATGGCTAGTGTAGTGGATGATTTTTCTTCCAGATTTTCTTTCTTTTTTTTTCATTTTGGAAATAGAGATCATGCTTTGTTCTCACCATGGGTGAGCCATTGTTTTGTGTTTTGTTTTCTTTTTCACCAATTCAATTGTTGGACATATGGGTTCATTCCCAATTTTTGTTGTTGTTGTTGTAAATATACACAGCAGAACATACACCAATCCAACAATTTCTACACATACAATTTGTTGACATTGGTTACTTTCTTCATGTTGTACAACCATTCTCACCCTGCCTCTGAATTGTTCTTCCGCCATTAACATAAACTCACTGCCTCCGGGGTTTCCTATCTCATTCCCAAATTTTCATCACTTTAAACCATGCTGGAATAACATCCTTGTTACTACGTTTTTGTACTTGTATCAAGGTAGGTGTTATTTGCTCCATTAGGATGCTCAGAGAGGTCAAGGGACTTGCCCGAAGTCACACAGCTGGGGACTAGCAGAGCCAGGATTCAGGCCCACTGTGTTGAGTGGTTATTTCTAATCCACTTTGATGTCCTGATTATAATGGATTAATGGGGCCAAGAGAGAGTCTGCAAGGTGCTTCCTGGGCACTTGTGAATTTTGCAGAAAGCCTCGCTTAGAACTTTCACCAGAGTGAGACATGGGGAAGTGGAGCTGGAAGGAGTGGAGGACTCTCCCCTCCTCACTCCCATGGAAACAGGCCAGCCACAGGGTCAAAGCAGCAGAGGAGGAAGAGGAAATGAGGAGGGGAAGGAGAAGAGAAGAGGAGCAGAAGGAGACAGGAGAAGGGGGAGGAGTTGAATGGGAAGAAGGAGGAGCAGAGAGAGGAGAGGAGGGAGAAGGAGAGGAGGAAGAGGAAAGGGATAGGAGGGGCACTTCTCCCGTAGTGGTGGGCCAGGTCCCCTACTGCTCAGGCCCCATGGTGTCCGGGAACCCCCAGCTGAAGCCACCTGCCCAAATGAGAAGCTTGGGGAGGCATGCACACATAGGCACGCATACATGTACACACATGCACATCATCACACCTACACCTTCATGTGCATCTACACGTATGTGCAATCCTACAGCCTGTCCTTGCACATATACACATGTGCACATATGCACACACATGCATTTCTGCACATACCTCTGCCCACACATGCTTATGAGCCCACGTGTCCAACCCCTGTGGACACACAAACTCAACCCCATGTCCTTGTGCATGGGCACCTGCGTGCACACACACACACACACACACACACACACAAAGTATGCCCCTGCCACTGGCATGCTATGCTGACCACCTCACCTGGGAGAACCAGGAGTGGGGGACAACCACCCCCACATCAGGAGATAGCTGAACACCCTGGGGTGGCCCGGCCAAGATCCAAGAAAGATGATGAGTTCTGGGGGGGTACATCCTGTGGGTGTTCATGAGTGAGGAGGGATGGGAGCACAGAGCAATGGGGACGAAATAGGGACAGGACAAAGCAGATGCTCTGTGGCCTGAGGAACTGTGGGCAGGTCACAGTGTCACCTTTCTGAGCCTCAGTTTGCTCCTCTGTGAAATGGGCCCGCAAAGCATTCTACCCACAGGGTGGTGAGGGTGAAGGAGCGAATGCTGATTAGCCTGTGATCAAGGTTCAGGAAATCTGGGTTACGGGTTCAATTCACATCCCCAGCCTCCCTATACATGTGCACACACACATACGCACGCACACACCAGCTCCTTGCAGGGTGATTAGGGGACAGTGTGGAGTTGGTTCAGCCGTTATAAGAATTATTTTAATTCCCTAGGTGCCTACTGGAGCCCTGGTGGCACAGTGGTTAGATTTGGGCTGCTAACCAGAAGGTCGGCAGTTCGAATCTACCAGCCACTCCTTGGAAACCCTATGGGGCAGTTCTACTCCTTCCTATAGGGTCACTATGAGTGGAAACTGACTCAATGGCGCCTAATAACAACAGGTGCCTACTGGGGTTCAGGGGCTGTGGGAGGAGAAATCCCACCCTCTGCCTCACCTGCGTGGTGCCCTGCAGGTGTGGCATCTGCCATATTGGGTGGACTCAGGAGGCAGTTCCTAAGGAAGGCTGGATGGGGAAGAGAGAGAGTAGGGAAAGGGGGCTGGTGTCTCCTCAGAACCCACAACCATTTTCTCTAGGTGTGATCAGAGAAGGGTGCTTGTTAAAAATGCATATTCATGGGCCCCACTATCCATCACCCTGATGGGGCCCAGGACACATCACATTTATCAAGTTCCCCAAAAGATCTCAATGCCTGCCAACTTGCAGAACCACCACCCAGCAAGATTCTGTGGGTCACTGTCCCCCTTGTCAACACCTTGTTCAAGATAAGCATGGTTAGCCTTCAAAATAATGCTCCTTCAAGACAAGCGTGGTTATCCCCACATTGCAGATGAGGAGACTGAGGCCAGAGAGATGAAGTGAGTGACCCAGAGTAGCACAACCAGGGGACAGCAGAGCCAGGTTTTGAATTCAGAACTTCTGCTTCCAGAGCCCACCTTTGCCCCTGAGCCCAGGACAGAGTCTCATGCTGTGCTAGTAACTATATGAATGAATGAATGCTCCCCAGCTCCCCCCAAAATGGCCACCAAGCTGACTCCTGGCTGTCCCACGTTTGTCATAGTAGAACTGGGCCCTGTAGGATTTTCAATGGCTGCTGTTTCAGAAGTAGGTCACCAGGCCTCTCGTCCGAGGCACCCCTGGGTGGGCTTGAACTGCCAACCTTTGGGTTAGCAGCCGCGTGCATCAACCATTTGCACCACCCAAGGATTCCTCAGGAAGGGTCTAATGAATGCTAATTCTTACTGGTGGCAACCTCACCTGGATTTTATTTAAACCCCTCTCCAGGGTTAAACGAAACTAGTCAGAAAGGCAAAAGGCAAAATAAAAATCGTCAAGGTCAAAAAACACAAGGACTTCTGGCTTCTCTATGCGTGCCCTTGTTTCTCTCTCCCTTCCTCCTTCCCTGGTTTCTTTCCTCCTCCATTAAAGTATCTGTTCTTCTCCTTCTATCTCTTCATCATCTGTATTTTATTATCATTTTAAAATAAAAGCTTTCCGAGAAGGAAAAATACTCCAGGGCAAGCTGGTAAAGAGGTCGGCCGGTTTCAGCTTCGCCGCCCAGCACTGGGAATAAAGGGGCTTCACCTCCGCCCACTGCCCCAGGCTGCAGTTCCGGTCAGCACTGGACAGTTCCTCCACGGGCGTCCCAGCCCGGCCCCATCGCGTACTCTTCCACCTGTCCCTGTCCTGGTCCCCAGCCTCCTGCCCCACACTCCACCGAGCATGAGGGCTGACCCAACGTGCTCAGGACTAATATTTAAAATGCAGAATGGCTGTGGAGGGTCCCTGCTCCCCAGCCTTGTCTGCAGTCAAAAGATATAAACAGAATAAATTACCTCTCCAGCTCGGTTTATGAGAATACCCATCTCCTGACTGGAATTTTAAGTCCTGCCTCCCTCCTAGCGCCGCACACGGCTGATTTATGGAAACCCGAGCACTCCTCTGCATATTTCTTCTGTTCAGCCAAGTGACCGAGTTTACCCTTCCTATGCCATTAGCGTTATTAACACCTGGGCAACCGATCATTGCAAATGGCCCATTTCCGTGATGGACGCAAACCTCTCCAGCCGCTGCGCCAGGGCCGTGCCACTTCTGGCCTCCTCTTTCTTAATTTGGTGACAGGGTTCAGGACCCACCCCTCAACCCCCACCTCCTCGCTCCAGCACCTACCGAAGGGTTCTTGGGGACATTGGGAGCAAACTGCTGGCTCCAGCAGCTGCTCGTGGCTTTCTGGCAAACGCCAAAAGTTGCCAACACTGCTCTTATTTTTTATTCTTCAGAGAATGTTAGGGGCACGGGGACAATATCCCCATCAACCAAGGAAGGAATATGAGGCTCAGAAAGGGCAAGAAACAAGCCTAAAGTCACCCAGGGAGTTTATAGCAGAGTTGGGATCAGAATGCAGAACTTCTAGCCTCTTGCTAAGGAGCCCAGGTGGTGCAGTTGTTAAGCACTTGGCTGTTAACTGAAAGGTCGGTGGATCAAACCCACCAGCCACTCCATGGAAGAAAGAGGTAGCAGTCCACTTCCATAAAGAATACAGCCTCGGAAACCCTAAGGGGAAGTTCTATTCTGTCCTATAGGGTCACTGTGAGTCAGAATCAACTTGACAGCAGTGAGTTTGGTATTTGGTTTTAGCCTCTTGCTACTCAAATTGTGGTCCATGGATCAGCACCATCATCATCATCTGGGAACTGGTTAGAAATTCAGAATCTCAGACCCCGCCCCCAAACTTCAGACGTAGCATCTGCGTGGTCACCAGGGAACTTGGGTATACACTAAAATTTTTGAAGCATTGGCTTAGACATCACACCCAAATTCTCAATGATCTCTTTTTTTTATTGGAGGACTAGCTCATGGTGTAAATCTTTGCTCAGATATAGTTGAGACCCCAATTCTACGGTCAAGCCAGCTAAGTGAAGGTGACACAGCAAGCCAAGCCGTGACACCTTACTGGGTGACTGCAAGACTCAGTCGACGTCTTCATCCATTACTATGCTTCATTCCACGTAGGGAATCATGCCATGTCTGTAACTCCATGGATGAATGAACGTGTGCACCCCAGCTGCCATAAAAAATAACTCTGTAAGAAAGAGCCTAAACCAGTCGCTGTTGAGGTCAAGTCAACTCATGGCAATCCCATGTGTGTTAGAGCAGCACTCTGTTCCAAAGGGTTTTCATTGACTGATTTTTTGAAAGTAGATTGCCAGGCCTTTCTTCCAAGACACCTCTGGGTGGATTTGAACTGTCAGGCAGTGAGTAACTTGAGACCAGGAGCTGCATGGCCTGAGGTTGGGCACTCAACCTCTCTGAGCCTCAGCTTTGCCATCTAGAAGAATGTCACACTAATCCTTACCTTCAAGGGGCATGGTAAAGGTTAAATGAGGCCAGCGCCTGTCATGTCAGGCCGGTGAGTAATAAACACGTAGTGAAACAGCGCTTGTTGCTGTTAGCTGCCATTGAGTCAGTTTTGACTCATAGCGACACTATGTACAACAGAACAAAACATTGCCCCGTCCTGTGCCATCTTCACAATCACTTCTATGCTTGAGCCCATCACTGCAGCCACTGTGTCAATCCATCTCATTGAGGGTCTTCCTCTTTTTCGATGACCCTCTAATTTACCAAGCATGGTGGCCTTCTCCAGGCACTGGTCCCTCCTGATAACGTGTCCAAAGTACATGAGACAAATTCTCACCATTCTCACTTTTAAGAAGCACTGTGGCTGTACTTCTGTCAGTCCATGGTATTTTCAATATTCTTCACCAGCATCATAATTCAAAAGTAACCATTCTTCTTTGGCCTCCCTTTTTTGTTGTCCAGATTTCAAATGCATATGAGGCAATTGAAAATACCATGGCTTGGGTCAGATGCACCTTAGTCCTCAAAGGGACATCTTTGCTTTTTAGCACTTTAAAGAAGTCTTCTGCAGCAGATTTTCCCACTGCAATGTGTCCTTTGATTTCTTGACTGCTGCTTCCATGAATGTTGATTGTAGATCCAAGTAAAATGAGTTCCTTCTCAATGTCAATGTTTTCTCCGTTTATCATGATGTTGTTTATTGGTCCAGTTGTGAGGATTTTTGTTTTCTTTATGTTGAGGTGGAATCCATACTGAAGGCTGTGGCCTTTGATCTTCATCAGTAAGTGCTTCAAGTCCCCTGTTTTAAGTAAATGAGGTTGTGTCATCTGCATATCAAAGGTTGTTAATGAGTCTTCCTCCAATCCTGATGCCTCGTTCTTCTTCATATAGTCCAGCTTCTGGGATTATCTGCTCAGCATACAGATTGAATAGGAGTGGTGAAAGGATACAACTCTGACACACACCTTTCCTGACTTTAAATCATGTAGTATCCCCTTGTTCTGTTCGAATGACTACCTTTTGATCTATGTAACGTTTCCTCATGAGCACAATTAAGTGTTCTGGAATATCAATTCTTCGCAATGTTATCCATAATTTGTTATGATCCACACAGTCAAATGCCTTTGCATAGTCAATAAAACACAGGTAAACTTCTTTCTGGTATTCTCCGCTTTCAGCCAGGATCCATCTGACATCAGCAATGATATCTCTTGTTCCACGTCTTCTGAATCTGGCTTGAATTTCTGGCAGTTCCCTGTCGATGCAGTGCTACAATTGTGTTTTAATTACCTTCACCAAAATTTTACTTGTGTGTGATATTAATGATATTGTTCGACAATTTCCACATTCTGTTGAATCACCTTTCTTTGAAATGGGCACAGATATGGATCTCTTCCAGTCGGCCAGCCAGGTAGCTGTCTTCCAAATTCCTTGGCACAGGCGAGTGAGCACCTCCAGCACTGCATCTGTTTGTTGAAACATCTCAATGGGTATCCTGTCAATTCCTGGAGCCTTGTTTTTTGCCAATGCTTTCAGTGCAGCTTGGACTTCTTCCTTCAATACCTTCAAAGCCGATGTTCTTGATCATATACTACCTCCTGAAATTGTTGAACGTTGACCAATTCTTTTTGGTACAATGACCCAAAAAAATACCTTTTTTCAACAACATAAGTGGTGACTATACGTGTCAGCCTAGCTGGATGGAATACACAGGAATTAAAATGACTACATCTGTGGAAACAGACGACGGAAAAGCTTCATATCATCAGTTAGAACAAGGCCAGGGGCCGACCACAGATCAGACCATCAACTGCTCATACAGAAGTTCAGTTTGAATGTAAAGAAAATTAAAACAAGTACACGACAGCTAAAGCACAATCTTGAGTATACCCTGCCTGAATTTAGAGACCATCTCAAGAACAGATTTGACACATTAAACACAAATGACCAAAGACCAGACAAGTTGTGGGCATCATACATGAAGAAAGCAAAAGGTCATTGAAAAGTCAGGAAAGAAAGAAAAGGCCAAAGTGGATGTAAGAAGAGACTCTGAAACGTCCTGTTGAACGTAGAGTAGCTAAAGTGAATGGGAGAAATACTACTAATACAGTAATAATAAACAACGAACCAAGTGCTGTCGCGTTGACTCCAACTCATGGCAACCCTAAATGTGTCCGAGTAGAACTGTGCTCCACAGGGTTTTCAGTGATTGATCTTTTGGAAGTAGATTGCCAGGCCTTTCTTCCAAGTTGCTTCAGGGTTGACTGAAACCCCCAGTCTTTCAGTTAGCAGCCAATTGCATTAATCATTTGCACCACCCAGGAACTCCATAAATAATAACAACAACCTTTATTGGCTGCTGTAGTTATTGTTATCATCCTATTTTCATCTTTAAGGAAGTGCTTACAACAAAAAAAATTTTTTAAACAAGGACTTCATAGCCTATTTGAACAGAAATGGAGTTTATTACTTTTCAGAATATACTTTAAGATATCCATGTTACCTAACGGGAAATCTTAAGGGCCTGTGCAGATAAAAATAGGTCTGTCGCATAGTAAGAGATCAAGGCCTAATGAAGAATACCTTGACAGTCTGTTTAAAAATAAACGCACCCCCAATGGACAAATGGATAAACAAAATGGAGCCTATCCATACAGTGGAATACTACTCAGCCATAAAAAAGAATGAAATAATGATACAACATGGATGACCCTTGAAAACATTATGCTCAGTGAAAGAAGTTACAAAAAAAAAAACCCTTATATTGTATGATTTCATTTATATGAAATGTCCGGAATAGGTAAATCCGTTGAGATAGAAAGCAGATTGGTGGTTGCCAGGGGCTGGGGAGCGGGGAATGAGGAATGACTGCTTACTGGGCATGGATGACTGGGGTGATGAAAATATTTTGGAACTAGGCTAATTGTATGTTATGTGAATTTCACCTTACTTAAAAAAAACCTGGAAAAGAAATAAAAGAACTGAAATTCCTAATGAGATACCCACAGAACACCCAATCCCAGCCGAAGTAGAAATTGCTGCCACCTCTCAGAGTCTGGGGACCCTGTGGATATGCCAGCTGCAGGTGCTCTGGCCTCGGCTCCTGCCTGCTAGGTAATTGCTGGGGAAGGAGTTTGCCTGGGACGCTCTTTTGGGGTCCCTGAAATCATCAGCACCACACCATTGTTTAACCAAGGCAGGCTGCCCAAAGTGTGGGACAGGCACCCCTGGAGGAACTGGGAGCATTTCAGAGGCACAACCACCTGGCACTTTGTAATTCCGTGAGGGAGCCACCTCATGAATTCTCTTCCAGCCCTTCTGATTGCTTCAAGGGGAGACTCTGCTTGGTACTAGTCTGGCTTAAACACCCCTCTGTTGTTGCTGTTTTTAGCTGCCATTGAGTCTACTCTGACTCATGGTGACCTCATGTACAACAAAAGGAAACGTTGCCTGATCCTGCATCATTGATGGCTGGCATGTTCAAGTCCATTGTTGAGGCTGTTGTACCAATCCATCTCACCAAGCGTCTCCCTCACCCTCCTTGACCCTCTGCTTCACCAGACATAACGTTCTTCTCTAACGATTGATCCCTCCTGAAGGCATGTTGAAAGCGAGTCTGGCAATGTTCTGATGTGATCCATAAGGTTTTCACTGGTTGATTTTTGGAAATAGACTGCCAGACCTTTTCTCCTAGTCTGTCTTAGTCTGGAAGCTCTGCTGAAACCTGTGACCCTGCTGGTATTTGCAATCCCAGTGGCATCGCTTCTAGCATCACGGCAACTTGCAAGCCGTCACAGTAAGACAAACTGACATGGTAAGACAAATGCCCCTCTAACACTTGGTTATATAGGAGAACTGTAGGCTCTGGCCTGGAGACTTGGCACAACCGAAGCTAGCTAAAACATAATGGCATTTTTTTTATATTCATTCATTGTATTGATTTCTACATGTATTTCTAATTCTGGGAGGCGATACTGTCTTTCTTCCATTTATAGTGGTGATAACATTTTCTTTCTAAATAACACTTAAGGTTTAAGGGAAAATATGAATTAACCTCATTGCCATCATCGATTCTGACTCTTAGCAACCCTATAGGACTGAGTAGAACTGCCCCATAGTGTTTCCTAGGCTGCAATATTTACGGAAGCAGATCCCCAGGTCTTTCTCTTGTGGAGCGGCTGGTGGGTTTGAACCACCGGCCTTTTGGTTAGCACCTGAGCACTTTAAGCACTGTGCCATCAAACCAGAAACCAAACCCAGTGCCGTCGAGTCTATTCCAACTCATAGCTACCCTATAGGACAGAGTAGAACTGCCCCATAGAGTTTCCAAGGAGCACCTGGCGGATTCGAACTGCCGGCCCTTTAGTTAGCAGCCATAGCACTTAACCACTAGGCCACCAGGGTTTCCACTGTGCCACTGGGGCTCCTTAAATAGGAATTAGATAAGAGTAAAGATAATGAACTGATCCGGCAAGACTCTTGGCAGTATGGGAATGATGACTCTGGGAGTGTGTGCGTTCAGAGACTGAGGACTTCTATTGGCCCACTCCAGGTCACGGGAATCCCCACAGCATTTTCTGTTTTGGATTGGCTTGGCCATGGTTTCTGCTGTGTGGCTGTGGTTAGGTTACTCACCATCTCTGGGCTTCAACTTCTTCATCTGAAAAGCGGGGGTGGGAGGTAGACCAAAGACCCTGTAACCAAGTTGTACAGACCTCTACCTAACTTTCTGAACCTTACTCTTCATTTGTCCATTCAGACAGTTGCTCAGGAAATATTTGTTGAAGGCATATATAATGCACTGGGCAGTGTTCTAGAAACCCTGGTGACATAGTGGTTAAGAGTTACGGCTGCTAACCAAAAAGTTAGTAATTCGAATCCACCAGGCACTCCTTGGAAACCCTATGGGGCAGTTCTACCTTGTCCTATAGGGTCACTATGAGTTGGAATAGACTCAATGGCAGCAGGTTTGGGGTTTTTTGGTTTGGGCACTGTTCTAGGCTCGGGGTTACACATGCGAATGGGATAGGCTTGGTCCCAGCCCTCTTGGAGTTGATAGTCTACTGGGGAAGCCAGACAGTGAACAAGGGAGAAAAAGAGCAAGTAGCTCCAGATTGTGGTAAGAAAAGAAGGTGATGAGATGGAAAGGACTGGGTGTTGGGAGAGGCATCAGCAGGGGTGGGCTAGGGTGAGGCAAGTGAGGCACTCACTTTGGGTGCAAAATTTAAAGTGGGAGTCCCCAAAAACACAGTACTCAAAAGAAATAATATTGTAATGCCATATTTTTAAAATCAAATTAATGCAAAAAAAATTCCGTGATGAACAGAGCACCAGCATTTTAAAGAAAGACAGGATTGGACCCTTCGCTTCCACAACCCCGCCTCACTCACCTCACCCTAATCTCAGACAGGCTGGAGCCTGTCTTTATTTAAAATGTTGCTATTTTGCTCTCTTTTTTTTTTTTTTTGCATTAATTTGTATTTTAAGTATTTGTCTATTTATTTTGATTACTGAATACTATTGATCTTGATTGGAGTCCTGGTGGCGCAATGGTTAAGAGTTTGGCTGCGACCCAAAAGGTCGGCAGTTCGAATCCACCAGCCACTCTTTGGAAACCCTGTGGGGCAGTTCTACTCTGACCTGTAGGGTTGCTATGAGTCAGAACCAACTCAACAGCACGTAACAACAACAATATTTATCTTGATTACTGAATTTTTTGGTACTCCCTGTTAGGGATTGAATTGTGTCCCCCCAAACATGTGTTGTAAATCCTAATCCCTGTATTTGTGGTTATAATCCCATTTGGTAGTGGGTTGTCTTTGTTATGTTAATGTGTAGGGTATATCTTGTGTGAATCTATTTTGAGATATAAAAGAGATTAAACAAGCAAGCGAGAGAAGCAGAGATGGGGGAAGAGAGATGCCAAGCCACGTGAAGATAGCCCAGGAGCAGAAGCTCAAAGAGACAAGGACCTTCCTCCAGAGCCAACAGAGACAGAAAGCCTTCCCCTAGAGCCAGCACCCTGAATTGGGACTTCTAGCCTCTTAAACTGTGAGAAAAATAATTTCTGTCTGTTGAAGCCACCCACTTTTGGTATTTCTGTTACAGCAGCACTAGATGACTAAGACACTCCCTTACATTTTGCATCCAGGGCTAGTGCCTCACTTGCCTCACCCTACTCATGGCCCTGAGAGGCAGGTTGTAGGTGAGCCAGGAGGTTCTCTCTGAGGAGGTGACATTGAGAGCCAAGGCCTAAATGAGGAGAAGTTGGTGACTCTGCTGAAACCTGGGGAAAGCATGTGCCAGGCAAAGGAAACAGCAGAGGCAATGGCCCCGCAGCGGGAAAAAGCTCGATGAGTTCTAGGAGGAGAAAGTGGCCAGCATGGCTGTAACTAGGTGAGCCTGGCAGAAGGGGCAGGAGCTGAAGCCAGATGGTGCTGGACCCCGCAAGCCAAGGTGAGGGGTTGGCCCTTTATCCTAAAGGCAGCAGGGGCCAGGGTGGGGTTCAAGCAGGGGGGTGCAGATATCTTCCTCAGGTTTGTTTAAGAATGTTCTGGCTTCTGGGTTGTGAATTAATCAGGGGGTGAGGACATCCTCAAGACTGGCAGCAGGGAGACCAGCGGAGAGACTGTTGCAGTCGCCTGGGTGAGGGACATCGCTGACTTGTGTCCTTGCTGTTCATTATAGCCTATCTTCTCCCTGGAAGCTTTTAAGGAATTCTTCTATTCCCCCATTTTGTATAAGAAGAAACTGAGGCTCAGAGAGGTTAATTCACTTGCTTGGGGTCTTAGCTAGAAGCCACAGAGATGGGATTTGAACCCAGATCTTTCTGCCTACCTCACCATCCCAGAGAAGTCTCTGGGTAGTACAAATGGTTAGTGCACTTGGCTGCTAACCGAAAGGTTGGAGATTCGAGCCCACTCAGAGGCAACTTGGAAGAAAGGCCTGGTGACCTACTTCCAAAAAATCAGCCACTGAAAACCTTACAGAGCACAGTGCTACTCCGACACACACGGGGTCGCCGTGAGCCATAGTCAACTCACAGCATCTGGTTCCCCAGCTCAGAACAGACCACATAACTTTAGATGAGCCTCAGTTTGCCTCATCTGTAGTATGGGTTGAACTACAGCACCTACCTCCAAGGGCTGAGGAATCAAGGAAAGGCACCAAGCACTCAATCACTTTTATCTGAAAAGGAAGGAGAAGGAAAAAAAGCCATTTCCCACTCACTTCCCTCTCTGCTTGTTCTCCCCTAAGACGAGAAATTTTGGTATTCGTTCTTCAAACATTTATTTTATTCTTTAGGGTTTTTTCCTTTTTTGAAGGGAAGGATTGGTGAAGGTAGTCAGTTTTCGGACTTAAGATAAAAAATCGCAGGAAAGGGTGGACTTGACTCTTTATAATTAATGGGGCGGCTTGTAATAGGATTCTCCTGCCTGTGGCGCTCCCAAGAAACACCTTTTTACATAAGATATTGCCCACGCGGAGTGGCAGCAAGGTGATTTATGGGGTTCCTTGCTCCAGAAAACCTCTCCTGGGGTCGCCCAGCCAGTGGAATTTATCAGGGAGTTTGGAAGCAAGGCGAGAAACCTGCCGCTGACATTTTTGGTTGAGTTTAAAAAGCACAAACACTGGGGAAGGGAGAGGCCAATGGGACAAGGAGAGAGGGGAGTGAAGGTCCAGGCAGGCTGGGTTTCCTATAAGCAGAACCAGAGATGGGGACTCTTGGCACGTGATTTATGGAGGGAGGGCTCGCAGGAGAAGGGGAGTGAGGGGTGTCAACAGGAGGAGGGGGGAAGCTGGGCACAGATGCAGTTTGGGGAGGAGTCTGGCCCCTGTCTGATTCCACGCAGGGTGGGGGGCTCTGGAGCTGGAGTAGCACCAGAGAAGTTTCCCACCTTACCGCAAGGAGGCCGGATTTTGGTGTCCCTGTAGCAGTCTGTCCCCGGTGGTGCCAACAGTTAACGTGCTGGGCTACTAACTGAAAGGTTGGAGGTTCGAGTCCACCCCCAGGCACCTCAGAAGAACTGGTGATCTTCCAGAAAACCAGCCATTGAAAACCCTGTGGAGTAGAGTTCTACTCCGACACACATAGGGTCGCCGTGAGTCAGAGTTGACTCGACAGCAGCTGGTTTATTCCCTTATAAAAAACATAAGCATTCATGCGCCCTCCCGTATGCGCACGGGGGGAACACACATGCACAAAGGCACACAGATAAACAGGCGCACACAACCACGCACACACAACCTGGAACTCCAAGTCAGCCTGAGCCATCACTGCCCCAATATGGAGGCCAGCCCCTTCTCTGCAGGTGATCGGGTAGGTGCCCTGCCATGTGCTGGACATCTGCCCAGGCTGTGGAGGGGGAGCAGCAGCGGCCTGGCTCTGAGCCCCTGTCCCATGCCCTTGCCCTGCCTGGGGCCAGCTCTGGAGCGAGAACTGCCAGCCAAGGGCTGGATCCCACACCTCATGGTCACCTTGGTTCTATGGCTGGGATAAAGCGTGGGGTGAGGCCAGGCCCCTGAAATCTCAGGTGCTAGAATCGCCAGAGACCCAGAGAGGGGCCCCAGATGGGGTGGGGAAGCTGGGCTTATCTCCAGCAGGTACACACACCTGGCAGACAGATTTGCAGGCACAGCCTTAGACAAACACAGAGCGGCCCCTGCTCCCTGGACCTCCTCCTACGCACCCCATTTCCCCAGCTGAGAGTTTCCAGGAGACTCAGCTGCCCCCATGCCCATCCCTGCCACATCAAGTCTTAACAACTATGGCCCATCTCTTTGCTCTCTCCCCATGCCTCCCTCCCTGGTCTCCTCTTGCCTTGGGTGCCAACCAGGAAAGACTACATTAACCTAATTGACATATGTTATCTGGACAGGGTCAACAGTCTCTTATCTCCTACTCTCTGAGACCAGGAGAGGGACAAACAGCAGCTGAGAAGTCTCCCAGGAGGTCGGACAACAGGGTGAGGATGTGGGCAGAAGCCCAACTGGGAGGCAGAGCACCTGGAATCAAGGTGGGTTTTGCTACTCACCTGGACCGGGGACAAGAGCATCAGTGGCTGAAGTAATTCCGGGAGGCTTCCTGGAGGAAGTTGCCCTCATACTGGGCTTTGAAGAGTGTGTAGGGGTCTAGAAGCCTACAGAGCACGGCATGCAGGGACAGAGTTCAAGTAAAGGAAAGGCGGTGTGAGTAGCAGAACATAGCAGTCACACACGGACACTTCAGGTTTTTATGTACCTGGGCTCCAGTCTAGCTGCGTGGCCTGGAGTAAGTGACTCAACCTCACTTTCCTCATTTGCAAAATGGAGACAGTAATAGTTTCTCCCACCTGAGTTATCGTGGGGATTAAATGAAATGGCTGGTGAAGCCCATAGTACACAGCAGGTGCTCCATAAATGCTAGCTCCTTCCCACTCCCCGTTGTTGGGGGAGGAATGGGGAGGAAATAGTAAGAACTAAGGCAGACTAGGAAAAAAGGCCTGGCAATCTACTTCTAAAAATCAGCCAATGAAAACCCTGCAGGTCACAATAGTCCAATCTGCTAATGATCACGGGGATGGCGTGGGATAGGGCCGTGTTTCATTCTGCTGTGTTTGGGTCGCCATGAGTCGGGCACCGACTCGACGGCAGCTAACAACAACATTTAGTGGAAGACTACATATGCCAGGTCCACAGTAATCATCCTGAAAATACCCATTTTACAGATACGAAGACTGGGGTGCTAAGAGTGCGTTTCATTTCCTCAAGGCACTAGGACTCTTAATCTCTCCTTGATTCTGGGGCGCTGACATTGTCTGATTCCAAGGAAACCCTGCTGGGGAACCCTGGCATTTGAGGGCAGTGTCTGGGATCAATGAGAGAGTGAGCCCAGACAGCTGGAGAAGCAGAGAGAGGTCACTGTCACGTTCAAACCCTCCTCTTCAGAAAACCTGTGTGAGGCAGTGCCCGGCGGAGGCAAGAACCTGGGCAAATGATAGGAGGTGGGAAGGGGCAGGGGGGATTCCTACAGCACACAGCACAGAGGTGCACCCTGAGGCCCAGAGAGGGGAAGAAACTTGCCTGGGGTCACACAGCATGCATGGGGCAGAATAAAGAGAGGCCCAGGGTAAGCTGGGAGCTAGGTTCTGTGGTGGACTGCATGACCCTGTATGGATCCCACACTCTGAGTCTCTCCATCCCAGGCCTGTGGGCCACAGCCATTTAAGGGACCTCAGGCACTCTAGCTGGGGTTAGGACCTTACAAGGGTAGAGAGTCAAAGAGGACCCAAGGGGAGGATCTTGCTGCTGGGAGCCAGCCTTCCCCATAGAAGACGCTTTGCTGCCCCCTTGTGGCTCGAAAAGATTCTAATTTTCCATCCCTTTCTAAAGTGCTGCTTCTCAGGGGTGGGAGGTCCCTGATGCTCAGCCCAGGACCTGCCTCACTTTGCCACCCCCAAGTGCAACCAGACAGACCTGGGGGTCCTAACCTCTCCCCGAATATCCCACCACCACCTAACCCCACACAAAGAAAACTGAGGTCCAAGCAACATACAGTGATACTGAAGACGATAGAGTTTGAACCCTGGCTGGGTCGTATTCTAGCAGTGTGACTTTGGGCAAGTTATGTAACATACCTGTGCCTGTTTCTCCACTGATAAAACAAACGATAATAATGGTTCCTACTTCAAGTGCCTTTGTGAATATTCAAGAAGGCAACAAGCTGAAAGCCCTAAGAGGAGCTTCTGACACATAACAAGCACTTGAAGACTGGAGATTATTGCCCTCATCCGCCCAGGTCTGAAAAGTGACAGACCTGGTCAACCTGTGCAGGTAGCCCAGGTAACGGAAGCCCTTGTAGGTGTTCAGCGTGGCTAGATCCCTTTGGCTAACCTGGGTTTTCAAACCTTTGTGGCCAAGCTATGTCACTTGGAGTCACTTCATCACAGAGTTTGCCTCAGGGTTGTATGCACCTTCTACAGCCTCATGGAGGTGGAGAGACCAGACGCATGGGAGTTACACACTCAACTCAGAAAGGGTTTATTGGCCAGGGCTGCAGTGAAGCCAAAGGGAGTGTTCAGGAGGGCTTCCTGCACGAGGCTGCTGGCACAGAAGCACAGAAGCTTCCACTGCTGTCTGCTGGCACAAATGTTGCTCTCAGCCAGCCGCAGAGATGTCCATGAGCCTCTTCCGGGGTCTCTGGGTCTCGGCTGACCCTCCCAGGCCAGGTCTCTTAGCTCTGGCCCAGCTGGGCTTTCAGGGCCTGGAGCTCTTGGCTATCAATGCTGTTGCCTCCGCACACGATAACCACAACTGAGGCAAGGGAGGGGCTGAGGCGGCCCTCAGCCTGGAGCCGTCCCAGGAGACCCGAGTAGATGGCAGACAAGGCTGCCCCGCAGGCAGGCTCCACCAACATACGCTCGTCATCTGCCCAAGAAGGGGTGGGGAGAGGAGAGGACAGAAAGAGAGAATCAGTTAATGTTCAGCAGGCCCTGGACACCAGAGACCCATGAAGTCATCCATCCATCCATCCACCCATCTATCTATCCATCTATACATCCGTACATCTATTCATCATCCATCCATCCACCTACCCATCCATCCAGCCATCATTCATCCATTCATCCATCATCCATCTATCTAACCATTCATCCATTCATCTCACTATCCATCAGTTGTCTCTCTGCCCATCCATCAATCTTACCATCTATGTAACCATCCATCCCCCTATCCATCATTAGACTGTCGGTCCATCCATCAGTGTGTCCATCAATCAATGTTGTCCATCCATCCATCCATCCATCCATCCATCCATCCATCCATCCATCCATCCATAATACGTCCTTCCATCCATCCTTCCATCCTCCTGTCTGTTATCTGACTGTCCATTCATCAATATGTCCATTAATCAATGTGTCCATCCATCCATCCATCCACCCATTTCTCTACCGTTCACCAATCCATTACCCCATCAATTTATCTACCCATCCATCCACATCCGTCTATCCACCATCCACCTTTACACTCACTCAAACATTCATTCATTCAAGCAACAAATACTTGTTGAGCCCCACTCCCTGCCAGGCCCTATGCTAGGAGGGCCCTGGGGACAGAGCAGTGAGCAAGACACACCACCACCCCTCTTCACGGAGCTCAGTCTAGTGATATATAGATGGATAAAAACCAGGCAGTTGTGAACAGATGGGTTGGCACATAAGAGGCCTCAAACCCAGGCAGGGGAGGCTTCCTGAAAGAAGAAGAATAGTCCTTAGTCTTGGGAAACTGATAGGGAGCATGGCCAGGGATAGGCATGCCCAAGGAAGGAACAGCATGTACGACAGACTGGAGGCTGGAGACAGCAGGATACACTCCTTCCTCACCCCACCCACCCTTCTATCGACTCGGCGTGCACTTATTTTGTAACTACTGCATATGCAACCCTGCACTAGGTTTTGAGGATACAGAGGACTCAGAACACACTCACTCTAGAGGGTCCAGAGACTCTGTGGGTCTCCAGCCCCTGGGCGGAGAACATGCTCACTCACCAAGGAACCGCTGCACAGCACTCACGGCTTCCACATCCTCCACCACCTCAGAGAGGATCGTGCACTCCTGCGTGCATGCCAGGGCCCGTGCGGCCACCGTCTTGGCACCCAGGCTCTTGGCCACGCTGCAGGGTGGGGGAAGGCGGACAGGGAGTGCAGGGACGGGTAAGGGAAAAGCTGGAGAAGCAGGCTCCTCCCTGCACCGCCCTGGTCCCCCAGCCCCAGGCTGCTCTCCCTAGTCTTGCGATGGGCTAGAGCTCAGCATCGCGAGCGCTAGAGTGTAGTGTGGGTTGGAAAAGAGTGGAAATGGTTCCAGAAAGACAAGCAGAAGACTCGTGGGTGGAGGTTTCATTCTGCTTGAAGCAAGGACTGAGCTTAGTTTTTCTAATTGGCTACCTGGAACCTCGCACATAGTCAGTGCTTAATAAAAATGACTTAAAAGGCTGTCTTGATTTCAGACGCCTTGCTGTATACACAGTTATATCCTAAGTGCCAGCACCTGATGACGTTCCATAAAGGCGGAAGTGATAGGATCCATGGAGGGGTTGGTGGTGATGACAAGGTAGTGTGTGAGATGAGGCTGGGCTTGGAGGCTGGACCATGCTCTGTTAGTTTGTTCTTCAGATATCGTCCACAGTTGAATTAAAATCAGTTACAAAACGCAGTGGAGCAGATGGAAAAATTGGGGAACTGATAAGGGTGATGGCTGAATAACATGATAAACAAAAATTAGTGTCTCTAAACTGTACCTGTGAAGAACATTGAAACGGCAAATGTTTTGTTACACGGTGTTTACCACAATGAAAATAAATAAATAAAAACTCCTCCCCCCCCCCCCCGCCAAAAATGTAACGGGGCGGAAGCTTTCTGATGATGTGGCAGAAAAAAAAAAAACAACAGAGAAATGGAACTACGTTCGTGATATAGAATATGAACTAGAAAAATGCTAGTAGCCGATTGCCGTCGAGTGGGTTCTAACTTATGGCGACCAGATGTGTGTCAGAGTAGAACTGTGCTCCAGGCTTCTCAGTGGCTGTGGCCTCTCAGAAGTAGATTGCCAGGCCTCGCTTTAGAGGCACCTCTAGGTGGACTTAAACCACCAGACTTTCTGTTGGCTGCTGAACACATTAACCATTTCCACCACCCATGGACTTCACTGGAAACATAGAGGTTATAAAATCATCACCAAAAAGCCAAACCCACTGCCGTCAAGGTGTTTCGACTCATAGCGGCCCTGTAGGACAGAGGAGAACTGCCCCATAAGGTTTCCAAGGCTGTAATCTTTATGGAAGCAGATTGCCACATCTTTCTGCCAAAGAGAGGCTGGTGGATTCGCACCACTGACCTTTCAGTCAGCAGCCAAGCATTTAACCACTGTGCCACCAGGGCTCCTCATATATGCACAAGGGAGGTAGAAAAAAGAAAGAGAAAAAAAAAAAAAAACAAAGACTGGAAAAAATACAGCCAGTCTGAGCCGTATTTGTGTCTGGAGGGTGGAACTGAGTGTCATGTTTCGTTTTGTGTTGTTTGTTCCTGTCTAGATTTTCTCACGTATCTGTAACACACTTAAATTGCTTTTGTAATGATACAAACTCATAAAACTGCTTTTAACTGATGAAACTTAAATGAGTCATATGCCTTTGTCTAATTTTTCAGCACTGCCTTCTAACTTACACTCACCCTGCTGTGGATGGAGTTCCAGGCAAGAAGACCCTCTTGGGCACCCCCCACTGGCCAGGACTGGGAGACTCTGAGGCAGTGACACACCCCGCCCCCAGTCCCTCACAATTCACAATTGCCAGTGCCCACCTGGTGATGCCCGGCAGAGTGACCAGCCTGCCCGCCTCGATGGCCGCATTGAAGCAGTGCGCCCCGCGGGTTTCCATGGCGATGACAGGTACTTGCTGCCAGCCCACCTCCACCAGGCCGGCCACCACCCCAGCCAGCAGCCCTCCGCCCCCTACCGCCAGCACCAGGGCTCCTGGTGGGGCTCCCAGTGCTGCCTTCAGCTCCCGAACCAGGCTGGCGTGGCCTTCCCTGGAGAGGGGGGTGGGAGGAGGGGCAGGGTCAGGGAACTCCTCCAGCCCCCCACAAGTTCCTCACCCCCACATGTATACAAACCCTCTTCTTCACCATCCCCCTCCGCATCCACAGCAAAGGGAGAGGAGACCCTACCACACTTAGATCAATCATCTTTCATGCTCTCACTTGGTTCATTTATTCCTTCCTTCATTCTTTCCCCCTCCATCAACTTCCCAGGTGCTTTCTCAGACATTATTCCATTAAATCCCCCCATGACTTTGGAAAGAAGCAACGCTAGTGTGTGTGGTTAAGAGGGGACCATCATATCACTTGGAGCCAGCCTGACTCAAGTTCCGGCTTTCAGACCCAGTGTCTCTGCCACTCACTCACTGTGTGACCTTGGGAAAGTTGCTTGACCCCCCGCCTCAGTTTCCTCACCGGTAAAATGGGAGCAACAATACCCACCACTAGGGCTCTGGGGAGGATTGCAGAAAAGAGTGAAGAGAGAGCCCTTAGCCTGGTATCTGTCCCCAGAGGACACACTCAGTAAAGAGGACATATTAAACTATCATTTTTACTTTACACATGCGGAAACTGAGGCACGGGTGGTAAGCTGCCTTGCACAAAGTCACACAACTCACAAGTGGCAAAAGCAGGGCCTGAACTCTGACTTCAAAGCTCCTTCTCCCCTCTGGGCCTCATTTTCCCCTTCTGTCCAATGGGAGGACCATATCTCAATGAGGACCTCCCAGCTCTGAGGAGGGGCACCAAGCTTACCATATCAGGGGGTGGTCAAACGGGTGCACGTTCACCCAGCCGTCCCTCTTGGCCAACTCTTGAGCCCTCATATTGGCCTCGTCCCAGACCTAAAGAGAAACCAACCAGGAGCTCCTGAGAATCCAGGTGTCAGGACCACGATGGAGGCTGGAGCAGAAGCCTGGGGTCTCCTAGCTGGCCCTGGATTCAGCTGTCTGCGGACACCCCTGGGGTGACACCAGAGCTGGCATGGACCCAGGAGCCTCCTGGGACAAGGGCAATGACTTGCAGGTGGACAAATGGAATGTGGAGGAAGTGACAGTGTGACATTTTGAGTCAAGGCCTTAAGAGGCATTGTGTGTTTCCTCTACGCCCTCTTGCCATTCCCCTTGAGAAGGACATGGTCCAGGTGGCCACTGGTCAGGGAAGATGAAGGGCACATATGAAAACCTTAATCCTGCCTACAACCTGGGGCAGAATCACCCTAGCTGACCCACAGACCCTCGAGCAAGAGAAATGAAGGTTTCTCACAAGCCACTGATATTTGGGGGCTGTTTGTTATGAACCATTCTCTAGCAGCAGAAGCTGATGCATACAATCTACCTTCTCCGCTCTTCCTCAGCACCCTGTGCTTTCCCATCACAGCACTCATGCTCTGTTGTAATCATCTAGTTGCCTGTGTGTCTTCCCACAAGACTTTGAGCTTCATGCAAATAAAGAGAATGTCTTATTAATTTTTTTTTTTTTTTATCCTCAGCACTGGCTAATACAGTGCAGGCACATAGTAGGTACTCAGTGAGTATCTGGATGGGTGGGTGGATGAATGGATGGGAGGAAAGAAGTGTGGAAAGGGAAGGAGGGTGGGAAGAAAAGAGAGTGATAGATGGACAGAAGGAAGGATGGACAGATGGGTGGACAGACAGGTGGGTAGGTGGATGGATGGATGAATGGAATGGATGGATGGACGGATAGACGGATGGACGGATGGATGGATGGATGGGTGGATGGGCGGGAGGGTGGATGGATGGATGGGTGGATGGGTGGGAGGGTAGATGGGTGGATGGGTGGATGAAAGGGAGGAGGGAAGTATGGAAGAATGGTTAGATAGAAGAATAAATAGATGGCGGAAGAAAAAAAAGGAGGAAGGGAGGGGAGGAAGGAAGGAAGAGAATTGTATACACTAGTATTTGGAGACTAGATTTTGGGTACCATGGCTGGTTTTTAGTTTTAGTTTTGAGGAGTTTTTAAAATCTGCTTTCCAGGGATGATTTTTCCTTCTTCCCAGGAGGCGAGAAGGATTCCGTGCCTGTTTCTTTGGTAACAAAGAGAACCAGTGATACCCTTATCAGTGGGCGTCTTTCATGTCGGGATGGTCTCTAGTTGTTAGGTGCCGTTGTGTGGGTTCCGACTCACAGCGACCTTATGCACAACAGAAGGAAACACAGCCCGGTCCTGTGCCATCCTGATAACTGTTGCCATGCTTGAGTCCATTGTTGTGGCCGCTGATGCTGCCATCATCTTTCTTTATGCTTTTTGTCTTATCAAAGGGTAAAATTCTACAAGTGGATAATACCAAATGCTGATGAGGATGGGGGGAGACAGACAGGCTCCTGTTTGTCAACAGCTTCCTGTTTCTCCTGGGTGCATGCATGGGAGGGCCCCTCGGGGTGAGGAGAGGCCAGGCGGGGGTCCCAGCCATCACTCTACATTACACATCACTCCCTGCCTCAGCTCTGCCATCCTAAGAGAAGACTGGGTCCCAGCCATAGCTCATCCAAGGGAAAAGGAGACAGAAGCTCTTAGGAGTGGGGTGGGGGTGAGGCGGGACCAACCCACTCCAGGCAGTTTCCCCCTTCCTGGGGTCCTTACCTTTCCAGCCAGCTGCACCTGGGCCCCTTCCCCCTGCAGCCTCCTCACCACCTGCAGGGAGGTGCTCTCAGGGAGCACGATGGTGGCAGGAATGCCCAGCTTCCGAGCGGCATAGGCGGCAGCAACACCCGCATTGCCCCCTAGGGAGGCAATGGAAGTAGTGGAGAGGGCAGTGCTGTGTCAGTCTGCTGACTTCCCTCCCCCTCCCCCCATTTTCCTTTGGGAGTCACTCCTCCCCCCACTCTCATATGTCCTGTCATTGGCTCCTACTCCTGGCTCCAGAGGTGGACACCTGATCCAGACTGAGTCAGCAGAGAACTCGATTTCCTGTCCTATGATAGATTCCAGGGTGAGTACAGGACACAAGCTGGGCCAAAAAGACCAATTCCAGGATTAAGGGAAACCTTCAAGAAGGGGTGCTTTCTTTTCACTAGGGTTGGTAGGAGGGTAGGATGCCAGCCTGGAACTCCTGGCAGCCATCTTGCTGCCGTGAGGTCAGTATGAGAATGAAGCTAACATAGGGAAAAGAAAGCCAAGAGGAGGGATATAGAGGAGAGTTCCTAGATCCAGCCATGCCTGAAAGCCACTTATCCCAGAACTTTTCAGTTCTTAAAGCCTGTTAATTCCTCTTTAGCTTAAGCCTGTGTGAATTGGGTTTCTGTCACTTGTTACCATGAGTCCTGAATGATGGAAAGGAAGAGGATATATGAGGGGCCCTTCTGAAGGCATGAGCTTGATGAAGATGGACCTTAAGAGTAGACCAAGCCCTGAATATCAACTGCTGCTCCACCCAGCTCATCCTCCCCTACCCACAGTCTTGAGGACCCCCGTGAAGCAGAAAGAGGTGGGTCACCTGAGGAGCACACCAGGTGTCTGCATCCCTTCTTGGCCACCTGGGAAGAGAAGGGGTGGGGTTGGGGCTAACCTGAGCAGGTGTCAGAGTGGCTGTGTGGAATGGACTTAGACCCTCTTCATTCCACCTACCCCCAACACTCCTCACCCCATACTGCCCAAAGCCCCCCCCCTTCCCATCTGCACAAGCTCCGTTCTCCTCTCCTGCCCTCACCACCATCTAGTCCACACCCTTCACCTCTCCCCTCCCACCTGTACAACCTTACCCCTTCCCTCCTGCCCCCACACCCTCACCTCCTGGCAGAAATGCCCGATGCCCCGGATCTTGAAGGAGCCGGCCGGCTGCATGTTCTCACACTTGAGGAGGATGGTTGTGCCTGCCACCTGGGACAGTGCCCAGCTCTCCAGCAGAGGTGTGACTGTGTGGAACTGCTCACCCCTCAAGGAGCTCTCCATGACAGCAGACACTGAGAACACCTGCAGGAAGACACAGACTTCAAAGCCCAGGCGGCTCCACCCAAGAGTCCCCTTACCCAGAACAGGGAAGGGGGAGGTAGAGAATCCCCCAAATTAGGCTCCCTTAGCTCTGTCTGCTTCCAAGCTGTGAGACTCCAGCAATTATCCACACCTCTCTGAGCCTCGGTTTCCCCATCAGGACAGGGACCCTTTCATTCTGTTACTGCAGCTGCCCATGTGCTGGGGATGTAGAATGTGGCTGATGCATGGTGATGCATGAATGAATGAGGGAGTGGGGGATTCCTTCATTCATTCAAAAACATTTATCAAGCACCTACTACTGCTACATGGTTCCCAATCTGCAGTCCCAGTAATGGACAAGTTTGCCTGAGCTCACATTCTAGTTGGGGAAACAGACCACAAAATTTCTAATAAGAATGACGGGCATGGGGGTGTTATTTTATGGAGAATGGTCAGGAAAGGTCTCTTTCAGTAATAAAACTTTTAAAAACATTTATTGTGGACAAAGAAGCACAAAAAGCCCTACTTTTCTCACCAGAGCAGAAAAGCCTTGGACCAGCCCACCAGTTCCACTGATGACCACCAGGGGGAGTGCTGCAGCCTCCCCAAGCACATACCCATAGGCCAAAGCCCTCAGTTAAGGCTGGGGGTCCCTGCATCAGAGCTGTCCAGACCTCTCGCCCCTAGATCTGACCCCATTCCCTTGTCAGGGTGGCCTCAGGACTCCCCAGGTAGGGCAAAGCCACCTCCTCCCACTTTCATCAATCGCACCCCCTGGTCTGGGCACTGGGGTGGGGGGCATGGGTCTTCACTAGTCCCCAAAGCCAGCATACCCCGGCCCAGGCCTCCCCTCGGCCCTGGAGCCCAAGTACATGGGCTTTGGGGACAAGCAGAGACCAAAGTTAGTAACCAGCTCTGACTGTATGACCCAGACAAACACCTTAACCTCTCTGTGTCTCAGTTTCCCTTTCTGTAAAGTGGGGGCAATAACAGTCCCTAGTGGAAAACCTGGGGGGGTAGTAGTTAGGCACTATAGCTGTTAACCAAAAGGTCGGCAGTTCAAATCCACCAGGTGCTCCTTGGAAACCCTGTGGGGCAGTTCTGCTCTGTCCTATAGGGTCGCTCTGAGTCAGAATTAACTCGATGGCACTGGGTTTCGTTTTAGTTTGTAGTCCTCAGCCTGAGTAATTTGGAGATGTTCTAACAACCGGGCTGAGTACTTTAGAGACGTTGTCTCAGTGGGGCCTCACTCTAGCATCTATACAGGACACCTGTGCAGTTCAGGCCCTGTCCTCTGTACCTGGGTACCATGGTAAACAAGACCAAGTTTGCTCTTGGAGCTGACTTATAGTCTGATGGGGGAGATCAGCATTTAACAAATAATCGTGTAGATAAACGAAATAATTAGGCATGGTGAAAACTGTACATAGGGAAACAAGTACATAGGGATCTGTGAAGGAGAAGAACCAGGGGACCTACTTAGGGGAGAGAAGTAAGGTGGCCTGAGAATGAACTACTCATACAACAAACTGGATGAAGTGCTTGTGCGTTACAGGGTCACTGGGAGAGTTAAATGAGGCCATAAAAGCACTGTGCCTCACGTACAGAATGTGCTTAGTAAATGGTGGCCTTTATCATCATTTCAAAGTCACAATGATTACAGCAATAGCTAATAGCAGTGTGTGATTTACTATGAGCCGGACACCGTGCCAAGCACCTTCTGTATTATTTCATTTAATCCCTACAACAACCCTATGAGATAGGTTACATTACTACGTCCATTATATAGTCAGTGAAACTGAGACCCAGAGGTTAAGTAACTTGTCCAAGGCCACAGAGCTAGAAACGGCACAGCCAGGATTCAAGTGCAGGCATTCTGGCTTTGGTGTCTGTGCTTCTAATCACTATGCATATCTCCCTTTATTATTATTATATTTAATAATTAATCGCCAGTTGTCCTTAGGAGCCAAACTCTCCTAGCTCGACCTCCAGGTTTCCCCAGCCCTCTTAGTAATACTGACCACCCACAAAAGGACAGCAGGCATCAGTTAAATGGGTAACCACAAGTTGCCAACAGCCTTGTCAAGCCCAGACTCCATCAGGGTCCCAGGCCAAAGTCAGGGAATGGATCCCTCCCAGCCTGAGGTCTGGGGCCCAGCAGCTCTCACTGTGTGAGACAGGCCCTGGGGCTGAGCTGGAAGCACTGGGCCCACGCTGCCGCGGAGTAAAGGGCTGGGAAACATGGGCTCTGTGTGACCTCTCAGTGCCTCATTTGCAAATTGGGGGAAAGGCCTCTACCCTTTTCAGAGTCCCTGGGTGGCAGAAACAGTTAAGTGCTCAACCTGAAGCCAAAAGGCTGGCAGTCCCGTAAGGCTGGCAGTTCAAACCCACCCAGAGTTGCCTCAGAAGACAGGCCTGGCAATCTGCTTCTGAAAGTTCCCAGCTCTGAAAACCCTGTGGAGCAGTTTCATTCTTACACCCTGTACACGTGAGGACTCCATGAGCCGTATTTGACTTGAGGGAAACTAACAACAACACCCCTTTCCACCAGTCTTGCTCCCCGCCCCCCACTCCCTTTCAGTCCCTGGGGCCTTTTCCCGTAGGTCACCATTACTGGCACCAGGGCTGGGAAATCCTGGGCTGGCCCTTGGCTGGCAGATTGCCCGGCCCCCACCCCTCTGGCCAGCAGAGGGTCCCCAGTGCCTACCTTCTTCTTCAGGGCAGGCAGGGTGCAGGGTACCCTGAGCTGTCCCAAGGCTCCTGGTGGGGAGTAGGCCGCTGTCACTCCCTCTCAGTTCCCCCCACTCAGCCTGGAGTCACAGACACCACTGCACACCCTCCCCCCACACACGTGGAGAGGCCCCTCACTTCCCAGCCCGGCAGAGTCCAGCTGTGCTCAGCCCTGGCCTGCTGCCCACCTGCTCCCAGGACACCAGCTCTGCCCAGCTTCCCGCTGCCTGAAGTGGCCTTGGCCCCGCCTCCCATGTTAAAGGGCCAGTCCCAGCTCCCAAGGCTCAGGACCGAAGAGGAAAGGGGACGAGAGCAACCCACACTGCCTCCCTATCCCACAATGCCCTGATGAAACTGAGGCTCAGAGAAGGAGCCCGCTTGGCCAAGCCACTCAGCCACAAGGGACAGAAACCTCCTTTGCCCCCCACCCCGGACTACAGTTTTCGTGACACATCTCTAAATCTTCCTCCAGCTCCGATGCTCTTCCTGGACGCCAAGCCGTTCTCCCTGGACCGTTGTTGGTGTCAGCTTAGGTGCGAGACAGGTTAGGAAAAACAAGGACAAGGATCAGCGAGCCATTTTTATCTGGCCCCTCTTTATCTCTGTTATTTTACATTCAACATAGGAAGCCAAACAAACACCTGTTGTCCAAATAAACGACTCTCGCCATTCATTCATTCATTTAACGAATTTTTTCTGGACACCTACTATGTGCCATGTCCTGGGACTCTTAGACTCAAAGAAGACAGCTTGTCCCCTTCCCTCCCGAAGCCTAATGGGGCCCTTGAAGAGCAATTAGTGTCAGTGCCATCAGAAGGGGGCAGCAGAGAGGGAGTGACGGTGGGAGCCCAGAAAAGGAAACTCACCTGGCCCTGGAGGGCTGGGAAGGTTTCCTGGAGGAGGGTAAGTCTGAGTTGAGTCAGGTATCAGGGAGCATGGAGTGCAAAGGTCTAGAATTGAAAGATTGATGTATTTCTGGACAAAGAAGGCAGGGGTAGGGCTGGAGAGGAGGGCAGGAGCCAGAGTCCACAGCGTGCCTGGGCCAGTCAAGAGTCTGGGCCTTATCCAGGGCACTAGGAAACCACGGAAGGCTTTAAGCAGGGAGTGACATGATCAGATTCAGATCTTGCCTGTATCACCATCTCACTGGGTGAACCTGAGCCAGTCCTGCCCGTCTCTAGCCCTCAGTTTCCCCATCTGTAAAGTGAGAGGACCAGCAAGGACTTGGCAGCCCAGGTGTTCTGTGTCCTTCTTTGATTGCATGTAACTGCCCCAGGTTTGATGATTAACTCCTGGCCCCTTGGGGTCAAGTCGAACTGCTTGGCCAGAATCCTTGAAAGGACCTGGCAACTTCACCATCATTCTCAGTATTAAACATGCACCAGTCCTAGTCTGATGTCCTGTCCTGGACTAGGTGCTGGGGACACGGGGGCAAGTGGAGGGGAAAGACCGAGTTCATGTCCTGAGACGGCCCCCAGCCTTGAGGGGAGAGGAAGACACCTAGTCCAGTGACAACTCCAAAACCCTCTTGGAGGACAGAGGGCGGCTGGGGGAGGGGGTATCAGGGAAGACTTCCTGAAGCAGGCAGGACCTTAGCACACAACTGAGGCTTGGACAAGGAACATGGCAGCTGCATTTATTGCATGCCTACTGTATGCCAGGCCCTTTCATGCTGACCAGCATATTCCAAAAGCTTGTTTTTTTTTTTGTTTGTTTTAAATAATTGGATATTTCTTTCTGTGTTGGGAGTTTCATATACATATATCTGTTGTGCATTGAATTGTGTCCCCCAAAATATGTGTCAACTTGGTTAGGCCATGATTCCCAATATTGTGTGGTTGTCCTCCACTTTGTGATTGTAATTTCACGTTAGAGGATTAGGGTGGGATTTTAACACCCTCACTATTTTTTTTTTACTAAGGGCACATCCCTGATCCAATGTAAAGGGAGTTTCCCTAAGGTGTGACCTGCACCACCTTTTATCTTACAAGAGATAAAAGGAAAGGAAAGTGAGCGGAGAGGAGGGGACCTCATACCACCAAGAAAGTGCTGAGAGCAGAGCATGTCCTTTGGACCCAGGGTTCCTGGGCAGAGAAGTTCCTAGTCCCGGGGAAGATTAATGACAAGGCCGACAGAGAGAGAAAGCCTTCCCCTGAAGCTGACACCCTGAATTTAGACTTTTAGCCTACTTTACTGTGAGGAGATAAATTTCTCTTTGTTAAAGCCATCCACTTGTGGTTTTCTGTAACAGCAGCACTAGATAACTAAGACAGTATCTATTTATATGTATCTATAAAAAAAAAAGTATCTATGTATAAGTATCTATGTATATGTATCTATATACATATACATAGTCCTGGATGGTGTAAATGGTTAACACACTTGGATGCTAACTGAAAGGATGAAGGTTTAAGTCCGCCCAGAGACACCTCAGAAGAAAGGCCTGGAGATCTACTTCCAAAAAATCAGCCATTGAAAACCCTGTGGGTCAGAGTTCTACTCTGTCGCACATGGAGTCACCATGAGTCAACTTGACGGAAACTGCGAGGTCTATGTATATGTTGTTGTGTGCCATCGATTCCGACTCATAGCGACCTTATATGGCAGAGTGGAACTGCCCGTCCCATAGGGTCCTCTAGGCTGTAAACTTTACAGCAGCTCACCAGGTCTTTTCTCTTGTGGAGCCACTGGTGGGTTGGAGCCGCAAGCCTTTCAATTAGCAGCCGAGTGCTTAACTATTGCACCACCAGGGCTCACTTGCTTGTTTGCTCCCTCTCCCTCTCTCTCTATATATATAATAATTTCAAATCCATAATTTCATGGATATTACTGCTTAGGAAGAAGCTAAAGCAGGCATTAAAGTTTGAAAAGGGAGTCTGTTTAAAGGAAAATATTAAGTTAAGGCTAGTAGTTTCTAGCATGGCAAAGCAGTATTGCTTAACGGTTTGAACACAGACCCAAATACCAGCTCTGTCACCTACTGGCTGTGTGACCTTAGTTTTCTCAATGGTAAGATGGTGATCAAATGTTACTAATGTTTAATTGGTGTGAGAGTTAAATGAGGTAATATCTGTAGAACATTGAGAACAGTAACAACTACTGCTGCTGTTGGTATTATTACTACATAGAAGTTATTGTTGTTGCTGGGTGCCATTGAGTCAGTTCCAACTCATAGCGACCATGTGTACAACAGAACAAAACACTGCCTGGTCTTGCATCATCCTCACAATCGTTGCAATGTTTTAGCCCATTGTCGCAGCCACTGTGTCAATCTATCTCACTGAGGACCTTCCTCTTTTTTGCTGACCCTCCACCAAGCATGATGTCCTTCTCCAGGGACTGGGCCCTCCTGATGGCATGTCCAAAGTACGTGGGATGAAGTCTCACCATTCTCGCTTCTAAGGAACATTCTGGCGGTTCTTCTTCTAAGACAGTTTTGTTCATTCTTCTGGCAGTCCATTGTATATTCAATATTCTTCACCAACACCATGATTCAAATGCATTAAATCTTATTCATTGTCCAGTTTTTGCATGCATATGAAGTGACTGAAAATACCATGACTTGAGTAAGCTGCGCCTTAGTCATCAAAGTTACATCTTTGCTTTAATGGACTTTTGACTCATGCCACATCATCAGATGAAGGTCCCAAAAGCTTTGCTCCATCCACGTCATTAAGGTCAACTCTACATTGAGGAGGCAGCTTTTCCCAGTCATCTCTTGAGTGCCTTCCAACCTGGAAGTTGGCACTATAACAGACAATGTGCCGCAGGTATTCATAAGGTTTTCACTGGCCGATTTTTCAAAAAAAGTAGACTACTAGGTCCTTCTTTGTCGTCTGTCTTAGTCTAGAAGCTCCTCTGAAACCTGTCCACCATGGGTGACCTTGTTGGTATTTGAAATATTGGTGGCATAGCTTTCAGCACCATAGCAACACACAAGCCACCAGAGTATGACAAACTGACAGATGAGTGGTGGTATACAGAAGAAGTGACACAAAATATGGCAAAAAATTGTGAAGGTGACACGTGACTGTCCAAAGTTTGGGGACATGAACTCGTTACCTCACAGAATCCTTACACAACCTGGAAAGGTGGGTACTGCAATGAATCCTACATTGTGGAAACAGACTCAGAGAGGCCAAGTTGCTTCCCCAAGGTCACACACCAGAGGCAGAGACAGGACTCAAGTCCAGATGGACTTGGTTGCCAAAGTTCCTGGCCTGGGTGATGGAAAGGGTGGGGAGAGGACAGGCTGGCAGCTTCAAATGAGGCTAGAGAGGTGGGCAGGTCACTGACCTGTCCCTTCTTAGAGCTGTGTTCGTCAGACAGCCCCGTCCCTGACACCTCAGGCCATCAAGCACCCACCCTGGCCAGTCATTCCCCAGGGTTATTCATTAAGCTTCATTTCACCATCTTCACCCCAGCTGGCTTTCCCGTCCACCCGGGCAAGGGAACTGTGTGGAGAGGCAGAACAGAGCCTCCAACATGGGGCTTGGCCATCCTGGATTTGCAAGTTTAACCTTGAACTCTGTGTCAAATGCTTTCCAAGTCATAAAGGATTCCCAGAAAACCCAGTGCCGTCAAGTCAACTCCGACTCATAGCGACCCTATAGGACAGAGTAGAACTGCCCCAAAGAGTTTCCAAGGAGTGCCTGGTGGATTCGAACTGCCGACCTCTTGGTTAGCAGCCGTAGCACTTAACCACTACGCCACCAGGGTTTCCAATAACAGCATGGTAGCAGGAAAATGCAAAGTGGAGCACCAATAAAATGCTATTTTTTTAAACTATTAGATTTGTAAAATAATAATAATAATAAATCAAAAAAGCAATAACAACCAGGGCTGGTGTGTATGAGGAAAAACAGGTATGCTCATACATTGCTGGTGTGACCAGGAATCATCACAGCCTCTTGGAAAATAGATCTGTCAATATCTATTGCAATTAGATAAATATCCATACCAACCAAAAGGTAGGCAGTTTGAATCCATCAGCCACTCCTTGGAAACCCTTTGGGGCAGTTCTACTCTGTCCTATATGGTCTGTATGAGTTGGAAGCAACTCGACAGCATTGGGTTTGGGTTTGGGAATTGGCACAGTGGTCAAGTGCTTGGCTGCTAACCAAAAGGTTGGTGGTTCGCCATGGGAGAAAGATGTGGCAGTGTTCCTGTAAAGATTACAGCCTAGGAAACCATGCAGGAAGTTCTACTCTGTTCTCTAGAGTCGCTATGAGTCAGAAACAACTTGAGGGCAACGGGATTGTTTTTTTTTTTTTTTTTTCCCTAAGAAAGAAAGGTACCAGGGGCTGGGGATCAGGTAGGAGGGTATTTATTAGAGCGCTGTGATATTGTTAGATGACCTCAAGTTGTTTCGGACTCAAAGCTACCCTATGTACAACAGAACAAAACACTGCCCGGTCCTGTGCCATCCTCACAATCATTGCTGTGCTTGAATTCATTGCTGCAGCCACTGTGTCAATCCATCTTGTTGAGGGTCTTCCTCTTTTTCACTGACCCTCTACTTTACCAAGCCTGATGTCCTTCTCCAGGGACTGGTCCCTCCTGATGGGATGTCCAAAGTATGTGAGACAAAGTCTTGCCATCCTTGCTCCTGAAGAGCATTTTGGCTATACAACTTCCAAGACTGGTTTGTTCATTCTTCTGGCGGTCCGTGCTATATTCAATATTCTTCACCAACACCATAATTCAAAGGCATCAATTCTTCAGTCTTCTTTATTCATTGTCCAACTTTCACATGCATATGAGGTGATTGAAAGTACCATGGCTTGGGTCAGGCGCACCTTAGTCCTTAAAGTGACATCTTTGCCTCTTAAGGCTTTAAAGAAGTCTTTTGCAGCAGGTTTGCCCAGAGTGTTGTTTAGAAGAGCCAAAAAAAAAAAAAAAAAAACACCCTGGAAGCTTTGATGTCCTTGGATTGGGAAACGGTTGAATATATCACATTATACCCTTCACATAGAATTTCATGCAGCCATAATAAAGAGTAAATTAGAAGTGAACCTATTGACCCAAGGAGGTGTTCATGATGTATTACACGTGAGAAAAGGAAAAGAAACATGTACAGCATATGATGACTTTATTTTGCAAAGAACAATGACCAAAAATGCCTGGTATTCCAGTCTATGATTGTGTATATGTCTGTAGGCTCATGGACAAGAGTGCTATAACATTGGTTATCCCCGGCAAGGGGGGGAGGGGACAGGGATGAGGAAGAAATGGGGAGGAGATTTTTTTTCTACATCTTATTCATCACTGGTTATAATGAAAAATGTGTTACTTGTATAATTTTTAGAAGAGGAATTTAATTAAAAAATAAAAAGAGAAAATCAGACACTTTCCGTTTAGAGCAACACTGTCACGATAGAACTTTCTAGAAATTTTCTATAACCTGTACTGCCCAATACAGTAGCCACTCACCACGGAGCATTTGAAATGTGAGGAGTGGAACTAAGGAATTGAATTTTTAATTTTAATTTTAAATAATTTGAGTTTAAATAGCCACTGGTGGTTAGTGGCTATTCATTGAACAGCAAAGGTCTAGAGAATTAGTATAGGACACAGGGTGGACCCAAGGTGAAAGGCATCATCGTCACCAGAGAGGGGACAAGATTGGAAATACTTTGGCTTCACATAATGATTTCCCTACTCCGATGTAGACAGATGCGAGTGACACGGTAAACAGAAAGACAATTATTAAACAAAGACAGTAAATAGCCAAAATAAACAGTAGATTGGTGTGACGTAAGATGTGCGAAACTTTCAAAAATCCACACCCAGGAAAAAAGGAGTAGCCTTACAGTGGAGAAACCTGACAAACACTACCTGCAGCCAGGTGATGAGGTTAATGGCAGTTAAGGTGACAGTATGTACCTTTGATAAAATGTGATGGGAATAGTTTTCCTATCAAAACCCCACAACACAGTGCAATCATGAGAAAAACATCACACAAAGCCCAACTGAGGGACGTCCTTCAAAAGTAGTTCTCGACACTCTCAAGGTCATCACAAACGAGGAAAGTCTGAGAAACTGTCACAGCCAAGAAGAGCTTAAAGAGACATGACAACTAAATGCCATACGGGATCCTGGGGCAGAAAAAGGACCTTGGGTAAAACTAAGAAAATCTGAATAATATACAGACTTTATTTAATAAAAACGTACCAAAATTGGTTCGGTAATTGTGACAGATGTACTCTATTAATGTAAGATGTTTATAATAGGGAAACTGGGTGTGGGGAACTTTCCCATCAAACTAAAATTGTTCTAAAATAATAATTAAAAAAAACCCAAACCCGAACTTGCAAAAGTATTGGGAATTCACGATACCTCTTACAAAGGCATTCTTTGCTTTGTGGGGAAAATTCTCCTCAGGGGTTGGTTAAGTAGCGAGGTTTTTTTCATTCTCGTTAAAACATGACTTAATTTCCAAAAGTTCTATGTTTTAAAATGGAGGAGGGAGCGGGCTCACTTTTGGATCTAGATGGTAGGAAGCTAGCAGATGACAGCGAAGAGGCTGGAAAAGAAATTGGCTGCAACCTTAGATAAAGAAGGGGCAACGAATGGGGAGCCACCCTGAAATCACCAGAAACAGGTTTTTTTTTTTTTCCTTTTGCCATAGTTACTTGCCTACATAATCAGGGATTGCATAGATAAGGCATTTGTGGTGGAATATTATCTGAAGGACATCCCTGGATGGTGGAAAGGGTTAACATTCTTGGCTGGTAACCAAGAGGTTGACAGAGTCCACCCAGAGATGCCTCTGAAGAAAAGCCTGGCTACCTACTTCCAAAAAATCAGCCATTGGAAACCCTATGGAGGCCTTATGTTCTTTTAAAGAACTATCTATATGGGATCAAACTGAAAACAGAAACTTGAAGGGGTAGACAGGAAATTTAGAGTAGTGGGTTTATGTTAAAGGGGGAGGAACAATTCAGAAAAGGAGGGTGAGAATGGTTGGGCAACTTGAAGAATGTAATCAAGGGCACTGAGTTGTGCGTGTAGAAATTGCTGATTTGGTATATGTTCTGCTGTGTGTATATTCTCTACGACAACAAAAATAAATCATTGAAAAGAAAACCCTATGGAGTACAGTTCTACTCTGACACTCATGGGGTCGCTATGAGTTGATGGCAATGGGTTAACTGCTTTTCATCATCTCCATTTCTCTTGGGGCAGGAAACTGAGGCTAAAGGAAGTGAGATGCCCAGTTCAAGGTCACACAGGTAGGCAGCAGTTCCAGCCCCTGTCTGTGAGATTCAGGGGCCCCAGACCTTAACCAATCAGATTTGGGGGTTGGCTATACCCACTAGGGAGGGCAAACAGAAGTGAGAGCTGTCTGCTCCTCCCCAAGCTGGGTCTTGAAAACAACCGTCAGAACCCCCACCTCCAGCAGCCAAGAACACGCTGATCTGGCCGCCCCCCGGATGCTTCTAGGTGAGGGTGTGATGTACCAGTGCCAAAAGTCGGAGGCCAGGGACAGGCCTGGGTTACCCAGTAAACAAGGTACGCACAGGCTTACTTGTGCATACTTACTAATCAAGGATGTGAAATTGTTCACTACCGATTAGTGAGTAAACACAAGTAAACCTGTGCATACTTTGCTTAACGTAAGCCAGTGTGTACTTTGCTTACTGGTTAATCTGCCCCTGGCCAGGGAGGCGAAGTGCCCAAGTTTCCCCACCCAGGCTCCTGCCCCTCATGGGACTGCAGGCGCTGCCCTCTCCTTCCTGCTTTGGATACAGCCGGGCCTTAGTTTGCCCGTCTGTTAAATGGGGGGAGGTGACTCTCATTTTCCTCCCCTGCCTCCCAAGACCTTTCAAAAGAAGAGTAGGTAAAAGTGGAACTTCCTCGGGCTCCACTGCCCAAAGTTAGGGGTGCAAATGCCCTCTTGAGGGCCAGAAAATAAAAATGGCCATCACTTATTAAGTACCCAAAGGAGCCCTGGTGTCACAACGGTTAAGCACTTGGCTGCTCACCGAAAGGTTGTGGTTCAAGTCCACCCAGAAACTCCGCAGGAGAAAGGCTCGGCAATCTGCTTCGTAAAGATTATAAAATAGAAAACCCTATGGGGCAGTTCGCCCCTGTCATATGGGGTTGCCATGAGTCGGAATCGACTCAACAACACCCCACAACAACAATATGCAGGACACTGTTCCTACAGCTCTACATCAATTGAGTCACTGAATCCTCATAATAAATCTAAGAGGTGGATACTACTATCAGTTGAAGAAACTGAGGCAAAGAGAGGTTAAGCAACTTGTCCAAAGTCACCCAGCAAGTCAATGGCAACAGTCAGATTTGCACTTGGACCCATGCTGTCAACCACGAGGCTACACAGCCTTTCAGAAAAGTGACTCACTTGCAATCTGGAAACAGACATGCCTGGGACACTAACATCCATGATCCTATCCCTCTGTGGTTCAGGGATGATGGCAACCAGCCTTTGCCTGAGACCCTACAGTAGCTGGCAGACTGGTCAGAATACCCCTATCACATTGCCGTTCACCCTGGTTCTGTTCCATTTGCTCCCCGGGGTGACCTTGCCATCTTAGGGTCTCTGTCTTCCCATATGAGTGATGGGACCCAGAACCATACCTGCAGGGGCCTCTATATTTAAAAATGAAGCTATGCCCAGACAGCAAATGTCCATCAGGTGATGTACGGGTAAGCAAAATGTGGTCCATTCACACAATGGAATAGTAACCTCAAACCAAACCCACTTCCACTGAGTCAATTCCAACTCATGGCGACCCCATGTGGTACAGAGCAGAACTGCCGTATAAGGTTTTCTTGGCTGCAAGCTTTACAGATCTCCAGGCCTTTCTTCTGTGGTGCTGTTGATTGGGTTTGAACCACCAACCTTTGTTTAATTATGGGCGAAAGGTCAAAAAAAAGGGAATGAAGCTTTGGTATGTGCTAAATATGGCTGAAACTTGAAAACATTATGCTGAGTGAAAGAAGACAGATACAAAAGGCCACGTATTTTGATTCCATTCATCTGAAATGTCCAGGATAGGCAAATCCACACAGAGAGAAAGTAGATTAGTGGTTGCCTAGGGCTGGAGGTGGGGAGTTAAGGAGAATGGGAGATCAGAGGTGTAGTGAGGGGGGAGTAGAGGGGGGCACTTGCCCTGAGTGCAAGTCCAAGGGGGCTCCAGATGAGGTGTGGAATGGCATTCCAAGGTGCCACAAATGTGAAAGGCACCCTACCGAGGCAGCCAGACAAGAGGCGGGAAGGCGTTTCTGCCGAGGGATCGCTGCGATGGACATCTATTCATCTTGAAATTGGGGGCAGGTGCAATTTAGAGATTGGTCCTAGGGGCTTGTTACGCTCACTACGCCCCTGTGGGAAATGACTGCTAATGAGCATGGGGTTTCTTTTGGGGGGTACATATATGTTTAAAAATAGATACACTTGAAATAGGTGAACTATATGGTATGTGAATTATATCTCATTAATACTGTTATTTAAGGAGCCCTGATGGCAACAGTTAAGCACTCGGCTTCTAACAAAAAGATTGATGGTTCCAACCCACTCAGCGGCTTAGAGGGAGAAAGACTTGGCAATCTGCTTTTATAAAGGTTATGGCCAAGAAAACCCTATGCGGCAGTACTACTCAGTCACCTGGGGTCACCATGAGTCAGAAATGACCCAGCAGTACCCAACAACAACAACAAAGTTGTTATCGAAAAGATACGCCCAGACAGGATGCCAAACAGTGATACATATTTTATTATTTTCCCCTTTTGGTCCACAAAGTCCTTGGGATTCCTTTCCATTTTCATTCCACCGCTGTCCCCTACCACCTGGGCAATTTTTCTCAGCTCTCTGAGACGTTCTGGGCCTGTAACACGGACTTCAAATGCCCCCTCACCTGGCCGTTTGAGGGTTAAGTGAGTCTCCGCACGGGAAACACCTGGCATGGGGCTGGGCACCAGCAGGTGCTCAGGCAATATGAGTGCCGGCTGTATACACTCAAATCATAGGAAGGGGTCTGTGTCTACATCTGAGCTCCTTGATGGCCTAATCACCCCCACTCTGCCACCCCGTGTCCCCAACACACACCCTACGGTGTGTGTCCCACTGGGGAGGGGGCTTGGGTGTCCCTAATGAAGGTCACAGGGGGGCTAGCAAGAGGGACAGCATGTCCCACAGGGAGAGAGGGCTGCACAGGCTGCTTGTGCCTGGCTGCCTGCTGTCTCATCAATATTCTTGTCCCAGCCAGCACGACAAGAGAGCTTTGTTGAGGGGGCCTGGGAGAGGACTGGCCGGGCGCGCGTGTGTGTGTGTGTGTGTGTGTGTGCGCACGCGTGCACGCGCGTGCACTGGCGTGCACGAGCCCGCACTGCCCCATGGACAGGCAGACCCCTGTACACAGTCTGGAAAAGACAGAGACGTGGGGAGGCATGGCATGGGACGGAGTGATTTCAGATGCGAGACCCTCTCACCCTGCGATGATGACGATGAGGATGAGGGTAGTGATGGCAGTTAACACTATTGAATGCTCACGCTAGGCGAGACCCCTTACATACTTACACTGTCATGTTATTTAATCTTCAGAGGGAGGTACCGTTACCATTCCCATTTTACAGATAAGAAAAGCAGTTTGAACACACCAGTGGCGCCACGGGAGGCTCCACGGGAGAAAAGACCCGAGATGTGCATTCCTAAAGATTACAGTCTAGGAAACCCTACGAGGCAGTTTTTTTCCGTCCTATAGGGTCATTGTAAGTTGGAATCGACTCAATGGCAAACAACAACAACAAGGGCTCAGTGGCAGTTAGACATTCTGGCTGTTATTGTTGTTGTTTCTTGGGCACCTACTATGTGCCAAGCACGCAGTAGGGACTTTCAATGCATGATCTCATACCCTTTTCTTAACAGTCCTTGTGAAGCAAGTATCATCCCCATTTGCGAGTGAGGAAATTGAGGATGGAGAAGGGGAGGTGATGAGAGGGGAGAGAAGACCCCGGAGAGGGAGACAGGAGTGAGCCGCCCTCTCCCCTTCTAGAAGCCAGGGGTGGCCTCAGGCCAGGGGGTGGGTCCGGTGGGGGTGTGGCCAGCCCTGGGGCCCCATTGGCTGCCCGGAGGAGCCAGGGGAATAAAGCCCTGGACTGAGTAGAGCCTGAGACAATTCAGAGGCCACTCTGCCTGTCATTTTTCTCTCCATCCTTCCGTGGACCGTCTACTGCTAGTCATTCCCTCCCTCGCTCCCTCTGTCCAGCCACCGGCTGCACTGCCTTTGCCTGGTATGTAGCCCCATCCTCTGTCCCTCCTCAGGACTAAAATGCTTGGGGCCAGCCTGGAGGTTTGAAGGTGGGGGAAACAGGTGGGAGATTGTTTGAGTATAAAAACCCAGGCTTTGGAGCTAGACTCGCCTGGGTTCATGTCCAGCTCTGTGCCTCAGTTTTCTCATCTGTAAAATGGAGACAATAATAGAACCTTCCTCATAGGCTTGCTGTGAGGGTGAAATGAGGTCATACACTTAAAGTGCCTAGTGCAGACAGAATAATAGTATTTATTGAGCTCTTACTACGAGGAAAGTGATAGGGAGCAACTTCTGACACCCAGGGGTCACACAGGCAGTACCTTCCTGTACCCTCTCTCTCCTCTGTGCCTGCCTTCTTTCAGGCAGGGTGGCCGTCGCAGGACAGTGTGTTTTACAGATGCCTCTTTAGTCAGGGTGCTCGGACAGAGGGGAAACGCCTGGACAGGGTGTGGGAAGATTCTTCCCCAAAGGGGTCTTCTGGTCTGCTTCTCCCACCTCCAACCATGAGGCCAGGGGCTTAGCGATCTAAACCAGCCTTTAACATCTAACTGGGGTGCCATTGTTTGGGGAGTACGCCCAGGAGCTGGAAATTAATTCAAACAGATTTGGGGATGTCCCTGTTTTGGGGTGACTTTTATTCAAGAGAGTTAGGGAAGAAGTGGTATCTGTTTGGGTCCCCCCTCCTAGGCCTTGTGAATTTAGAGAGACATGGGAGCACCCACATTTGGGGGTGCTAAGATTGGTGAGGTGGTCAGAAACCCCACCCCCAATTTCCTTCTGATCCAAGGGTATCTGGCCCAGTCTGGGAGGGGTGATGCCTGAGCCAGGAGTCCCAGGGTGTGGGGACTAGACCAGATGATGCTTTTGGGAATGGAAAGGGGAGTAATTACTCTTGCCTGGCCTTCTGGATGGTGGGAGGGGAAGTCAGAAAAGCCCTTCATCCAACCACCTGATCTTCCCAAGCTTAGCCCAAGTTGGGGAGAATCAAGGGAAAGAGGGAAGGACTCACATATGTATGAGTGCATGTGGCCAGGCTCCAGGCCACCTCAACTTCTCAATCACCCAGAGCCTTCACACTCATGTGTCCTGGACTGAGTCTGGGCTCTGGAGCCAGGGGCGGATTAAGCAGTAAGCAAGGTACGCATGGGCTTACTTGGGTTTACTTATCAATCTAGTGCACAATTTCACATGGGTTTCACAAGCGAAATTGTGCACTACAAATCAGCGAGTAAGCACAAGTAAGCCCATGGAACCTTGCTTATTGAGTAATTCACACCCTTCTGGAGCCAATGGCCTGAATTCGAATCCTGCCTCCTCCTCTTGCTAGCTGTGTGACCTTGGACAAGTCACTTTAATATTCCATTTCCTTTTGCTGTGTAACAAACTCCCCCAAAATTTAGTGGCTTGAACCAATAGCAATCATTTTATTATTATGTGTCATGGTTCTGGGGCTTGGTTGGGCTCGGCAAGGCCGTACTCACTTGGTGTGGCTGGAATCATTTCAAAGGTTTCCTTGCTTATATGTCTGGCAGTTGATGTGGGCTGTCAGCTGGGATCTCAGTTGGAGTATCTTTGTGTGGCCTTTGCATATGGCTTGGGCTTCCTCACGTTATAGCGGCTGGGTTCTGCTTGGGAGTGTCCCAAGAGACAAGGGGGAGTGGGGCTTTCAACTTCCAGCCTTGTCCTGCAGCCAGCTCACACAGGCTCTCTGGACCCAATTGTGTGCTTCTCTCTCCAGCTCTGAGTTCAGGGGCGAGATATAATGTAGCTTGAAATTGGCCGCCGTGGGAGTATGTACAAGAGGGAAATGAGCAAACGCTGCAAACCAGAACTTTTTTTTTTTTAATCCTTCAGAGATTCCATTGTTAAACATTTACTAGCACATCACTACTTGGAAATCACAGTGTCTCTCCCACTGTAGTCACAGAACCCCTGGGGAAACATAGACCCTCACCTCTAGATGAGAAATGAGTCCACATCACATTATAGGAGGTGCATGTGGGATGAGAGAGTTTATGGCCATCTTGAAAAACACTGTCTGAGCCTGTTTCCTCATCATGAGCACTTGGGAAAGAAGTGCACCCCCCTGCTAGGACTGTTAAAAGGAGTAAATGAGTTAATATCTATAAGACATAAAACAGTGCCGGGGATGGGAGAGTCACTTTACAAGTGACTATTCAACCAGGTAATAATAGCTTTCCTGGTTGGGCACTGGGCTGTCCAAAGATTTGTTTTTTAAAAAAGGTATGCATTTAAGTAAGTAATACATGCACGTGGCAAAGCATTCAGACAGTATAAAAGGGGGTGCTGTGAACACAAGTGCCAGCTCTCCCTAGAGCCCCTGCCCTTACCAGTTTCTTGTGTATGTTTCCTGAGATGTTCTGTGTACGTGGAAGCTTCTGAATTGTCTATATGTGCGTATACGGAGTATATGCGTGTCCCCCTGTATTTTTTGCAAGAGGAGACTATGGCTGATATCCTGCCCTTGCTTTGTTCACTTAACCGTCATGCGGTTCTGAACACAGAAGTCCCCCTCCACCTCATGCTTTTCAAAAGCTGCAAAAAGGTCTTATAAATATAGATGCAAAAACCCTCAACAAAATACTGGCGAATAGAAGACAAGAGTTATTGTATTCTACCATTAAATTGATTTATATTAAATTATTATTATATAATATATATTATTATTCATATAGATATTAAATTAATATTAAAAGAGTCATATACCATGACCAAGTGGGATTTATTCTAGGAATGCAGGGTTGGTTCAACATTAGAAAATCAACCAACATAATACACCCTTCAACAGAACAAAGGAAAAGGACCACATCATCATCTCTATGGATGCAGAAAAAGCATTTATAAAATCCAACACCCTTACATGAGGAAAACCCTAAAGAAGATTGAAATAGAAGGGAAATTCCTCAATATGACTCAAGGCATATATGAAAAATCAACAGCCAACTATATGCTTAATGGAGGAAGACTGAGATATTTCCCCCTGGAAATCAACAGCAAGACAAGGGTGCCTTCTCTCACCACTTCTATTCAATATTGTATTAGAGGTTCTAACTGGAGCAATAAGACAAGAAAAATAAATAAAAGGAATCCAGATTGGAAAAGAAGTAAAATTATCTGTATTTGTAGATGATATGATCCTATACATAGAAAATCCCAAAGAGTCCACAAGAAAACTTCTAGAACTAATAGAGGAATTTAGCAAAGTTGCAGGTAAGAGGTCAACAAACAAAAATCAGTTGGGTTTCTATACATCAACAATGAGAAATCTGAAAGGGAAATTAGGGAAACAATTCTATTTACAATAGAATCCAAGAGAATAAAATACTTAGGTATAAATCTAACCAGGGACGTGAAGGACTTATACAATGAAAACTAGAAAATGCTGCTGGAAGAGATTAAAGAAGACTTAAACAAATGGAAAGATGTTCCATGTTCATGGATTGGAAGACTTAATATTGTTAAGGTGTTAGTACAACCCAATGTGATCTATGCATTCAATTAAATATTAATCAATATTTCAATGCCCTCTGTACAGAAATAGAAAAATAAATATTCAACTTTATATGGAATGGCAAGAGGCCCTGAATAGCTAAAACAATGTTGAAAGAGAAGAGCAAAGCAGAAGGACTCACACTTCTGATTTTAAAACATACCATACCGCTACAGTATCTAGTATGGTATTGGTACTGGTATTGATAATAGACATATAAGCCAATGAAATAGAATTGAGAGTCCAGAAATAAATCCACACATCTCTGGTCAACTGATTTTTGACAAGGGTGCTAAGTCCATTCGATGGGGAAATAAGAGTGTCTTCAATAAATGATGCTGGGAAAACTGGATTTCCTCATGCAGAAAAATGAAGCATGATTCTTGCCTCACACCATACACAAAAACAAACTCAAAATGGATTAAGGACCTAAATGTGCAAACTAAAATCATAAAATTCTTAGAAGAACAAGCAGGGACAGCACTCTCAGGCTTAGCTGTCAACTGTGGATTATCTAATACAATAACAAAAGCACAAACAGCAAAAGACTAAGTAAATGGACCTCATAAATATTAAAAACTTTTGTTCATCAAAAGGCTGTACCAAAAAAGTGAAAAGACAAGCTACTGACTGGGAGAATACCTTCAGAAACCAGGTATCTGACAAGAATCTAATAACCAAGATAAATATAAAACTTCGACAACTTACCAACAAAAAGACGAATAACCCAATCATAAAATAGGCAAAGAACTTGAACAGACATTTCACCAAAGAGGACATTCAAATGGCCACCAAACACATAAAAAGATGTTCAGCATTGTTAATCACCAGAGAAATGCAAATCAAAACCAAAATGAGATGCCACTTCACTCCCACTAGGATGGCTAAGATAAAAATAGTACAGCCATTGTAGAAAACAGTGTTTGGCGGTTCCTCAAAAAATTAAAAATAAAACTACTACATGACCCAGCAATTCCACTCCTAGGTATATACCCAAAAGGCTTGAAAGCAGAGACTGAAAAAGAGACTTGTACACCAATGTTCATTGCAGCACTATTCACAGTAGCCAAAAGGTGGAAACAACCTAAATGCCCATCAACAGATGAATGGATAAACACAACGTGGTGCATACGTACGGTACAGATGGAGCTTGAAGACATTATACTGAGTGAAATAAGCAAGACCCTATCATCTGGTCTGTTCCCTTGGGCCCCGAGAGAGTGAGGGGAGGGCTTGCCCGCAGCCATGCTACCCTCCATGGGGCGGCTGCTGACTTCATGGCCAGCTCTGCTGATACTCTGGGTCTCTTTCCTTTCCCCAGCAATGACATCTGAAGAGACCCTGCATGTGAAGACCCCCATCCGGGACAGCATGTCCATGTCCAAGGTGGCAGGTACCAGTGTCTACCTGAAGATGGACAGTGCCCAGCCCTCTGGCTCTTTCAAGATCCGGGGTATCGGACACCTCTGCAAGATGGTACAGGACAAGTGTCCATATCAGCTGGGTGGGGGCAAATCCTCTTTCCTGGACAGGGCAGTGCCAGTGTTGTGTGCAGTCTAAGGGGCCCCGGGGTGGGCCTACTGCTCCCACAATGACTGAGCACCCACCTTTAGAGCTTTTTCTGGTTAAGGGGTGCCCATCCACGAGGGTCCTCTCATGGACTGATCCCTGGGCCATCAATTGCCTATCTATCCTTTACCCTCCCATCAGCCAGATGTAGTCTTGGAGAGCTAGGGCAGTACAGGACAGGCCAATGTAAGTTGGAATCTTCCAGACGGCATTCTAGGTGGGAGGGAAGAGCCCAGGCCCAGGCTGGGAGGTGGGCTTACCCCCTCTTCCCCGCTCCTTGTCTCCACAGTGGGCTGAGCGAGGCTGTGAACATTTCATCTGCTCCTCAGGTAAACAACTTGCAGGCTACGTGCCTCTGCCTGCTCTGGGCTGCATGTCCCAGGGCCAGGTCCCTCACCTCTCTGGGCCCTGATTTCCCCAGAGGTTGCAAACATTTGCAGGATTCCCGATTTGCAATTTGGGGGGCAGCCAGTGGTTACCCAGAGCTCTGAGTCGGGGGTGAGAAGTCCCAGGCTGGGCTCCCAGGCCCTCCCATTCTGACCTGGTCTCCCATACCCACCCCTGGCAGCAGGCAACGCGGGCATGGCGGTTGCCTATGCTGCCAGAAGGCTGGGCATCCCCACCACAATCATCGTGCCCTGCACCACACCTGCTTTCACCATCGAGCGGCTCAAGAATGAGGGTGCCATCGTCAAGGTGATGGGCGAGGTGAGTGCCAACCCAGGGCAGAAGCCACAGAGGCACATGGTGGCAGGGCAGGCTGCCCCAGTCCCTCACCCCCTCCCTCCTCTCCTGTGGTCTTACAGACACTGGACGAGGCATTCGAGCTGGCCAAGGCCCTGGCAAAGAACAACCCAGGCTGGGTCTACATCTCCCCCTTTAACGACCCCCTCATCTGGTACGTGGAGCTCAGGGACACCTGGTGTGGGTGGTGGCCACCTCCCATGCCACTGGGCAGGCACCTGCCACAATGCACGCCATCACCCTGTCATGCGCAGCAGTTGCACACATGAGCACACAGATCTTGTCCCCACCCTGTATGCACACCTTTGTGCAGAAGAACCTGCACACGAGCACGGCCAGCAGGTGCACACACACGTGCCCACAGATGCCCTCTGCCAGAGGCTGCACACAGCACATCCAGCAGGCAGACCAGATATGCAGGTGTCTGAGGTTGGGTTCCCCAAAACACAGACCCTGAGACAAGGATTCCAGGGAAAGCAGCTTATTTGGGAGGGATCTTGGTTTCCTAGTGCTGCCATAACAGAAATCCCACAAGCGGGTGGCTTTAAAGAACAGAAATTTACTTTCTCACAGTTCTGGAGGGTAGAAGTCCCTCTCAGGGTCTTGGCAGTGTCGATTCCTCCTGTGAGCCTCTCTCTTAGTCTCTGGTGTCTGCTGGTGAGCCTTGCAGTTCCTTTGCTTGTAGGCGATCCTCACGTGGCACCTGTACGTGCCTGTGTCTATTCTGCTGTTTGTATAACTCAGGAACGATTAGATCTAGACCCCCCTTTCTCAGGTGCGATCTGATTAACATAACAAAAAGCCCTATTTACAGGATTACATCCACAGGTATGGGGTTTAGGATTCCAACACTTATTTTGGGAAGACACAACTTAATCCATAATAGAAGGTGATCCCAGGAAACACGAGTGGGGAAGGGAAGGAAGCTGATAAAGGGTGCTTTCATGAGCAGGTGACTGCTGGGGACATCTGGGGCTTAATCGCTTTGGGGAACCTTGGGAGCTAGGGTAGAAGATGCACTTCAATGATTCCAACCAGAGGAGAGGGGGATGGGGCATTTATACACCAACTCGTGTAGGCATTGGTGGAGGGCTGCTCTCAGGGGGTGTTAATGCCCTGGCACTTGCAGTTCACACCTGTGGGGGCAGCCCCATGGCCAGGGGAAGTCCTCAACAAAGGGATACAGACTGCTGGCAGTGGGAATCCAGGTGGCATGGGAGTGGGGAAGACTAGTCCAAGGCCTCTCAGCTGCCTGGAAGGAGGGCAAAGGCAGACCCTCCTCAGCTGGATTCTCCAGGAAGCCCAGCCCTGACCAGCCATGCTCCTTTCCCCCGCCCTGCAGGGAAGGCCACACTTCCATCGTGAAAGAGCTGAAGGAGACGCTGAGTGCAAAGCCAGGGGCCATCGTGCTGTCGGTGGGCAGTGGGGGCCTGTTGTGCGGAGTGGTCCAGGGGCTGCAGGAGGTGGGCTGGAGAGACGTGCCCATCATTGCCATGGAGACTATCGGTGCTCACAGCTTCCACGCTGCCACCACTGCCGGCAAGCTGGTCTCCCTACCCAAGATTACCAGGTGAGTAGCTGAGTGCCCAATAAACCTTGGACAGCCAGCTGGGAGCGCCCTCCACCATCAGTGCTGGCTGCAAGTTTGGTCTTGACATCAGTCAGCCCATTTCAGATGAGGACACTGAAGCCTTGGTTACTTGCCCAGAGTCACACAGCGGTGACTCCAACCCAAGTCTGTCTGTCTGACTCTTTACTATTACAGTATAGCAATAATTGTTTATTGAGTTAAACGAGCCTCATTTCATTAATTCACCAGCCATTGATTGAGCTCCTAATATGTGTAAGATGCAGGCTGATCCTGGGGAGTGAGCAGTGAAGAAAAGCAGCCCCTGCTCTCAAGAAAGTTTATATCGCGCCCCAGACCTTTGATAGATGACACGTAGTTAGGATAAGGTTAGGCCGCATTACCCAGAAACCCAAAATAACAACGGCTTAAACAAGGCAGAACTTTCTTATATATTAAAAAAAAAAAAAAAGGCCCAGAGGTGGGCAGTCCAGGAGTGGAATAGTGGCTCAATGAAGCTTCATTTCATCAGCCTACCGTCCTTAGCATGTAGCCTTATGGTCCAAAATGGCTGCTTGAGCGCGAACTATCACATTCACACTCCATCTGGCAGGGTGTCCATTTAAGGACAGACACAATACTTCCACTTGCATCTTATTGGCCAGAACTTAAGTTACATGGCCACACCTAGCCTCAAAGAAGGCTGAGAAATGTCTTTATACCAGGCATTCACGTGTGTAGCTAGAACAGATATTGGGGGTAGACAACAGTCTCTACCACAGATAGGGAAGACCGAGTCCATGTAAGAACTTCCTCTGGCTGCCTGAGTTCGGCACCTGGAGCTTGTGCCTCCCAGGTTGCTGGAAGGCCTCTCTGCTGGCACACACACACACACAAACACACACAAACCAAACCTGTTGCCTTCGAGTCAATTCTGACTAATAGTGACCCTATAGGACAGAGTAGGACTGCCCCACAGAGATTTCAAGGTGGATTGAAACTGCCAACATTTTGGTTAGCAGCTGTAGCTCTTAACCACTACATTACCAGGGTTTCCACCATTAACCCCAAAAACCTTTTGCTGTGGAGTCAATTCTAACACAGCAACACTATAGGATAGCGCAGAACTGCCCCACAGGGCACAGTGTTGGGACTGAAGAAATCATTGAGTGACTACTATGAGCCCCATGCAGGGCTAAGGGCTAAGGTGGTCCAGGCCCTGGAGATGCTGATGGGTAAGAGGGGGAGATGGGAGGGAGAAGAAAGGGGAATAGAACTGGTAGTCACCCCAGGGAGGCTGGGAGAGGATGAACACAGTGATTACACGTGTGGGTTCTGAAGTTACATGAATCCTGCCTGCAGTCTCAGCACCGCCACTCCTACACCTGTGACAAGTGACTGTACCCTTCTCTGCCTCAGTTTCCCAATCATAAAATCAAACAGGTAATAGCAACCACACCAAGAATTGTTGGGAGAATTATGTAATGCTTGTGAAACTCTTAGCACCTGATACTTTCTCAAGAAGCTGTCACTATTCTTATTATTATAGATTGGGGCAGGGAGACTCATTTGAGAATTCTATGCAGGACCAAAGGACTGAATGTAGCCCTGGAGGGCTCCCTGGAGGAGGCAGGCTTCATCCTGAGGACAGGGTAGGACTTGGGCAGGCAGAGCAGTGCTAGCTCGGTGAGGACATTCCAGATGGAAGGTACAACCCAGAGCAAAAGCAGGGGTCCTGTCTGGATTTTTTCAGGCATTTACATCTGAGTTGACGTTGAACAGAATAGATGCTGTTCAGCCAAATTCAAACCATCCATGCCTTATTAAAAGCCCTCCACTGTTTGGGGAAGCCCCTGGGACTTTTCAGTGCCTTACAGCTGCAGGGGGTATACCCCATTGCTTCCTCCCTCTCACTGTCTTTCAGTCTCTTCCTCTCGTCTCTCTTCCTTCTCTCTGATTCTCCGATTCCTGTCCTCTTCTCCTGTTCCAGTGTTGCCAAGGCCCTGGGCGTGAAGACTGTGGCAGCTCAGACCCTGAAGCTATTTCAGGAACACCTCATTTTCTCCGAAGTTATCTCGGACCAGGAGGCTGTGGCTGCCATTGAGAAGTTTGTGGGTACGTGCCAGTCCTTCCTGATGACTCAACAAAGTGGTTGTCTACTTTGTGTGCCAAGGGCTCCCACTCATCTCACATTTTCCTCACAGTTCTATCTCCTATCCCCACCTAGAACTTCTCCATTAAGGAAAGATGATACAACTCAGTGACAAAAATAGAAAGACCAGAGCCACAAATGAATTCTGATGACCATGACATTATATTCTGTTCAACATCAATGACATTATGACTACCAGGTTGTCAATGCTGATTCTGAGCTTCCTGGCAGCCAGGGTAATAAAGGAAAGCATGGGGCTCACAGTTAGATTCAGAAATGGGTCTGTCAAAACCACTAAAAACCAAACCCACTGCTGTCGAGTCGATTCCGACTCATGGTGACCCTATAGGACAGAGGAGAACTGCCCCATAGAGTTTTCAAGGAGTGCCTGGCGGATTTGGACTGCCAACCTCTTGGTTAGCAGCTGTAGCACTTAACCACTGCGCCACCAGGGTCTGTAGCTATGGCTGAAACTTAGACTCTGGGATCAGCTTAGGACAGGGCAATAAAAAGGAAGCATTTATACAGTCACTTAACCCTCTTGTACCCACAACCAACTTGGCTAATCTAGTATGGCACTATTGTTCAAAGAATGCCTCAGAATCCTTTTTTTTTAGCTTTATTTTGAAATAATTATAGACTCGTGGGAAGTTGCAAAAATAGTACAGAGAGTCCTCATGCACCCTTCCCCCAGCTTCCACCAATGGTGGGGTCTTAATATAGCTGTAGGATAGTATCAAAACCAGGAAATTGGCATTGGTGCAGTAATATTAAGTAGACTGCAGACCTCATTCACTTTTCACTTTTTATGTGCACTCATGTATGTGTGCCAGAGTCCCTGGGTGGGACAGACGGGAAAGTGCCTGGCTACTAACTGAAAGGTTGGTGGTTCAAGTCCACCCAGAGGCACCTCAGAAGCAAAGCTTGGTGATCTGCTTCCAAAAAATCACATATGGGGTCACCATGAGTTGGAATGAACATGATGGCAACTGGTTTTTTAAAATTATATGTGTCAGTGTGTGTGTACTTGTTGGTATATCTTAGAGATTTTGAATAGCAGGCCCTATAAATCTACTTTATTATCTTTATGAGCTATCCTTTATCATTTATTTAACCAGATCCTATTGAAGGCCACTTTGGTTCTTTATGCTTTTCAGAATCCTTCTTAACACAGTGCTAAGGCAATTATAATCATTTTAATAGAGTTAGCACTCATGATGAAACCTAGGCCCCAGCTCAGGGCTGGGGACGGTCAGTCTAGGGGCTGAGGGGAGGCTTGGTCCAGGGCTGAGCTCTGATCAGCTCACTGTCCCCAAGAGCTCCCCCAAAGGCCTGCAGTTCCCTTGCCCTCTGTGGAGCTCAGGCCCGGCCCTTACATCCCCCTCCTCCCGCAGATGACGAGAAGACCCTGGTGGAGCCTGCCTGTGGAGCAGCCCTGGCTGCAGTCTACAGCCGCGTGGTTCAGAAGCTGCAGGGAGAAGGGAAGCTCCGTGCCCCCCTAGCCTCCCTCGTGATCATTGTCTGCGGCGGCAGCAACATCAGCCTGGCCCAGCTGTGGGAGCTCAAGGAACAGCTGGGCATGAAGAATGGGCTGCCCAAGTGAGCCTTCACCCACTTGACCCCCTGCCCAGGACGCCCCTACTGGGGCTGGAGTTTTATCCAGCGACTCATCGCAAATAGTATTCTTGTGTTTGGTGGTGAGCCTGTGGCCCGGACCTGCAGCTGCCTCCTGGCTATCAGGAGTCCAATGTGGCGGGGGGGGGGGGGGCTCCCCAAGATGGGGCCATCGAAGCTGTGAAGTTAAGGGCCAGGCTCTTACATTCTTCGGTATCTGTGTGGCCACTCAGTGACCATCCTTAGTCACCCCTGCTAAGGATTGTCCACATGTAAGCCTGTAGCTGCCATTTTAGAGCTGAGGATTGTGCGAAACTCCCAGCATGAGCAGCCAAGTGAAGCTGGCTGTCTCTGTAAAGGTGGGCCCTGTCTTTCCTGGGTCCCCAGAGCAGGGTAGACGGGAGGGACCTGGATCACGGCAGGCCAGATCTTCTTGAAGCAAGCAGAGCCTGCCCCAGACTTTCTCCCTGGGAAAACGGATGGGCCAGCGTCCAAGGTCAGGAAGCCATCTCATCCTTCCCCTCCAGAGGCCTGACCCCACCCTTACTCATTTTTCTAATGTGCAGAACTTTTTCACCGACAAAGAAAATACGTATTTGTGAAATATAGCTCCTTTGAGTTTTTCCATCATCAGCCGTCTTCCCCTCTCCTCCTCCTACCCTACCATGCTGGTTTTCAGCCACATGCTCAAGCCCCGTGTGTTCCACAGAAAACCCTGGGACCAGACATAGAAGCCAGGAAGCTATTCCAGTGGGGTTTGAGTGCCAGGAGGGGGCATCCCTACATCACAGGAAGCAGGTGAGGGAGCTAGAGCTGAACAGAAGGGGCTTGGGACAAGACAAAGGCTGTGCCATTGAAGACAACCCACCGGGGAGGCAGGCCTTGTTCTGATATAACTCCATCACACAACTACAGAACTTGCAAGCACAGGTATTGAGTTCCCCATTCCTGGGGGTGTGTAAACTGACCTGGACACCCACCTCTGGGGAAGGGGAGGGCTGGATTTGAAGTCAGTGTCCGCAAACTCTTGAAAACACAAAATTTTCTTCCAATAAAACCAAATGCTGAAGCCCAGTGTATAAAACACGTAAGTTTTTGGGGGTGTGGGCAAGGACCCCACGTCTGCTCACACATGCCCCGTCATCACCTATAGCAGCCCCTAAGACATTTTTTTTAGAACCCCAAGTTCATAGCTAAATTTGAAAACCACTCTAACCCCCCACAGATACACACCAGTCGCCGCTGGGTGGATTCTGATTCGTGACAACCTCATGCGCTTCAGAGTAGAATGGTGTTCCATAGGGTTTTCGATGGCTGATTTTTCAGAAGCAGACTGCCAGGCCCTTCTTCTGAGATGCCTCTGGGTGGACTCAAACCACCAACCCTTTGGTTAGCAGCCAAGTGTTTGTACAACCCAGGGACTCCCAGATCCACACAGCCTTGCAGAATTCGCCCCCAATCCAAAATAGGGGCTAAAAAGTTTCAGGGGGACAGTGGAAAACAACCCCAAACCCACACCGCAGCAAGCCTACCTACCCATTTTTTCAGGAGGGACAGTGCAGTGCACAGAACGCGGCATTTGGAAAAACTGCAGGATGGGGCTTCAAGGATGGGCTGCCAGAGGCAGGGAAATCTAATCAGCCCCTGGGCCCCAGAACTTCTGCTGAGGGAGTGTGAAACTTTAAAAATATTACTCAGTTCAGGAAAACCAGAATTGCTTCCAGCTTCTACTGCCCTGCCTGAACCAGATATGGGAACCCCTAAAGAGGCAGAGGAGCTCTGGTGGTGCAGTGGTTAAGAGCTCAGCTACTGACCAGAGGGTTCAAAGTTCGCATCCACCAGCTGTTCCTTGGAAACCCTGTGGGGCACTTCTATTCTGCCCTATAGGGTCACTATGAGTTGGAAGTGACTCGATGGCAGGGAGTTTGGTTTTAGTTTTAAAAAGCAGACACGCCTGCCCCCTAGAGGAGGGGCTGAGGCACTGCAGGCTGGGTCCTCAAGGAAGGGCAGAACCAGAGATGAGCCTGCAATTGCCATCTTAAAACCAACCGTTGTGTGAAGTCTGTGTAAAGGTGGACCCTGCCTTTCCTGGGCCAGGTGAAGCCCTAGGGGAACCATCCACGACACGCCCATACCCTGTTAAGAGTCTCCCTGGCTTTATAGTGCCCCCACACCCCCCAGTAAGCAGAAGGGGGCCAAAATCATCCTAAGGAATAGGCTGGAGCTGGCCCTTCCCATGGAGTGACCCTGGACAAGGACCACCACTGCCGTGGGCCTCCGCTTCTTCATCTGTCAGATGGGCCTCATGGTGGCCCCAGCCCCAGGGGTGGTTGTGAAGGTTCTGTGAGTGGCGCACAGTAGGTGTGCAATGCGCGCTACCTACTGTTCCACCAGGGCCTGCACCGTCACAAGGAGATGTGTGTGGGGCGGGGGAGTGGGTGTGGGAATTACTGGGTCCTAGGTAAGTCCACAGGCCTGGGCTCCAGTCACTTCCCTCCACCAAGCCTGCTTCCTCATCTGTAAAAACACATGAAAATCATGGCCTCTCCCACCCAATAGGGGTGTTGTGAGCATCAGAAAGAGGCTCAGGGTACAAAAAGATTCTAGTGGAGCTGGAATTGAAAGCCGGCTTTTTAGAAGCACAAGTTACCAATTCGCAGAAGACAGGGATTGCAGACGTCCAGTGAGGCGCGGGAAGAGCACGCCCTCCCCAGGCCCGCCGTGGCTTTGTCCCCTCCAGGGCATGAATCAGCATCCGACGCACTGGGTCTTTACTTTGCTTCCTGTCTCCCTGGTTTGAATGTGAACTTCACAAGGGCAGGGATTTTTTTGTTCACAGCAGTAACCCTAGGACCTTGTACTAATACCAGGTGTGTACAGTGTCCAGCAAATATCTGCTGATGAATAGAGTGTGTGTGTGTGTGAGGCCCTGTGTGGACCACATCACGGCAGAGAAGCCTCACCACACTCCCACCAGGGAAGTATGGTTCGTGTCATTACCCCATTTTACAGATGAGGTAACCAAAGCTCAGAGAGGCTGAGCGCCATAGCACTGATAGGAGGAGAGAGGATCAGAACCCAGGTCTCTGACTACAGGGCTTGTGTGCTTTCCTCTCCCAAGCACACAGCGCTCGTCTGCAGTGTAAGCTGCATGTGGGCACAGGTGGGAGGGACCCTGTTTTATGCTGGTCTGGACTAACGAGGGTCTCAGTGGTTAACAGGACCCCGGAAATACTGAACATAGTAGGTGCTCAATAAGCATCTGGATGGATGAATGGATGGGTGGACAAAGGGTAGATAGGTTGTCAGAGTATTAGACAGCTGAACAGGTGGATGGATGGACAGATGGATGGACAATGGGTAGACAGGGTGTCATGATTAGACAGATGGACAGGTGGATGGTGCAGAACTCACACCTGAGAGAAGAAAAGGCGTCGACCCAGCCTCCCCGCTGCCCCAAGAAGCACAGCCAAGGGCCACAGCCTCTCCTTTAATGTGGCACAGCCTGCAGTTGGCTCCTACAGCAGGGGGCTGTGGTCACGCCTGAGGCCAGAGACAGACCCAGGTTGGGGGTCAGAGGGACTTGGGCAGGAGCACAGGTGCTGACTCTCCTGCTGGCCCCAGGAAGGAGGAGGACACTCAGGCCCTCCAGCCACAAGTTGCCAGAAACTTTGGTTTTTGTTTTCAAGTTTCTTCCTTGAGGAAGCTGCTCAGAAGAAGAGACAGGGGGCTGCTTCCCCAAGGAGCAGAGGGGCTGGGGCTAGGGACGAGGTGGGGGGATGCCTACTGGAGAGAATGCCCAGGTCCTGCAGCTGCAGCCATCCTGCCCCTGGCAGCTGGGACGTGAAACCCTACAGGTTCAGCATCACCACCGAGGCTGGTCCTGGGAACCTCCTAACCTTCAGGAGGGGGTAGCGATCAGAAGGGGGCCCCAGAGGCAGGAGAGAAGCAGAGAGAGACAGAGAGACAGACACAGAGAATGGGAGATAGAGACAGAGAGATGGAGAGAGAGGCAGACATAGACAGAGGCGAAGGGGACATGGACAGTGCTCACCCACCTCGGGAGAGAATGGGTGTCAGTTCTGGACCCCCAGGGGCACGCCTACCCTGGGAAGACACCTCCCAGACAACAGTGAACCCGGTAAACATAGTTCCAGGGTGCAGCAGGTAGCAAGGCCCCGGAAGGGATGGGGCAGGAGGGTAGCGGCCGGCAGGGTGGAGTTGCCCTGCTGGGGTCAGCAGGGCAGAAGGCAGCATGGCAGTGGACAGGCCTCAGTCCCACCAGACCTCGATGGGCAGGAACTTCCAGAGGTCAGGCTGGCCCATGTGCAGCAGGCTGCGGAAAGGTGAGGTGCTCCACTGGAATGGGGGCAGCTGGTCCCACGTGGGGCCACTAACTGCCAGCAGGCGCAGGGCCTTGGCCATCGCTAAGCTAGTCACCTGGGGGCCAGAGCCGAAGAGGTAGCTCAGTGCTTGCACAGGCCCCAGCCTGCCCAACCCGGGGGGGTGAGGAGAGGCTCTGGCCCCAATCCTGAGCCTATTTCTGGTCCTGACCCCCACCCTAACCTGGACCCCACCCCAGAACCCAATTTTGACCCTGACCCCACTTTAAAGCTGACTCCAAACCTAACTTCACCTTAACCTTGACCCCTACCCCAAGCTCAACTCTGACCGTGCCCCAGCATCTGCTTTGACCCCAGCCTTCACCCCACCTCTCCGCAGGGCTGATGATGACCACTCTAACCCACACCCCTCAGGCTCCCTGGTCCCCTGGGCGGGGGGCTACACCTTCACGTCGATGCCCCCATGGGAGCGCTGGTGCAGGGCTTGGAAAGGGTAGGAGCCGTTGGCAGGGTTGAGGTCGGAGCGGGCCGAGATGGCATTCTCTGCATTGGGCTGGGGGGTGCAGGCACTGCACAATGACAGCGGGTCATGCCGGAAGTCATTGTACCTGGAGGGGCCATAGAGGGGGGACATCAGTCATCCTGGGTGGGGGAGGCCTCCCCATGGTGGCAGCCCCATAACAGCCCCCCAGCCTTCTGTCCGCTTCTTCTCCGTGCCTGGCACCCCTGCCGCCTACCTTTTGCTCAGCCTGTTTCCTCTCCCAGGGTCCCTCACCTGTCACCAAGCCATCCCACACTCAGCAGGCCTCCCCCTGCCCAAGCGAGGACCCCTCCTTCATCCCTGGAGAGCATTTCTCAGAACCCAGACAGTTCTGGCACCCATCTACATCACCCAGAGCTGTCGCCGGATTTCTGCATCTCCCTGAGGATGGTGGGCAGCAGCTTTGGTGCCTGTTTCTCCCAGTCCCAAGCACAGCACCCAGCACAGGGGGGTCATGGTAAGATGGACAGTACCCTTGCCACACCATGAGGACGGTAACAGGTCCACCCTCCTACTGGCCTGGAGGTTGAACACCCTTGTTGCCCACAGAACCCCCTAGGGCACAGAAAGCCCAACTGAACCACAAACTTCTGGGCTCAATCTCCCCCCTCCGCCGCCAGCCCATGCCCACCTCATAAGCTGCATCATGGAGTCCACGTCATGCACCAGGGACTGGTTCCGTAGGAAGATCCGGGCCCGCGGGCTCCCGTCGTAGGAGAACCAGTCCCCGTACCGGGCCACCAGGGCCTGCAGCCCACTGGCGTTGAAAACAGTCTCAAAGGACCTGCCGGGGATGCAGCTCGTCACCCAGGAAGCCCTGGCCACACTCAGCCGCGGCCTGGTAGGCGGAGGGCTCATCATGTCAGAACATTATCACGGGACGTTATTATTAACAACACCGTCAGGGTAACGACAATGATGTCTTTTGCTTGTGCTGGAAGTGGGTGGCCAAGCTCGGGCACTTGGCTCCAACAGACATGGTTCAAATCCTGGCTTCACTGTCCACCGGCTCTGGAACTTTGGGAAAGTTAGGCAATCAATCTCTCAGGGCCTCAGTTATGTCATCTGTGAAATGGGAGCAGTAACAGTAGCTACTGTGTACCATGGTTGTAAGGATCAAATGAGATAACACAGTGAGTATCTAAGAGGTGGGGGCTGCAGAGACCAGGGCTCACAGTTACCCAGGTGGTGCTGGAGAACCAGGGCAGGGCCAATGCCTGGGCCTGGCCACCCCCACCACCTGCCGTGGGTGCCAGAATTGGAAGGTCACATGGATGCTGAACTAAGCCACACTGCCGCACCCCAAAGCTGTCAGGCCTTTCCTGAATGCAGAAGGGTTTAAGAAGTCACCTGGGGAAGGACGAATCCTAACTAGCGTGGAGAGCTGAGCAAGGGGCGAGGCAGATATGGGGGTGGGGAGGGCACGTACGGTAGGTTGTAGCTGGCCCAGTAGGTGTTCCGGTAGAGTTCCGAGGTCTTGTCAGCCACCACAACCATGCCCCTGGGACCAAGAAGTGAGATGGGGTGGGGTGGTCAGAGAAGGAGCCTCCATGGGCACTCCCCTGCTCAAGCACCCCCGATGGCTCCCCATTGCCTGGGGGATGGATTATATCTTGAATCTTCAGCCGTGTATCCACAGCCCTGCCCAACCGGGGGTTGCCCTCTCTTCCAGCCTCACTTTCCTGAGGTTTGCCCCTTCCCACAGGTGTTCCAGCACTTTCACCTAGGCAGTTCCCTCTGGCTGGGGTGCCCTGCCCTCTCTCTCTCAGCTACTCACGGGATCTGCTCCAGGATAGTTAGCACCTTGCTCCCAGGGCTGGGCTTGCCGGGGACAAACGCCTTGTAGTCCACAATCATCCACTGGTTGTTGTACCTGCCATGCCCAAGGACAGAGGGCTCAGCAGAGCCTGGGGCCACTGTCCCAGCCTGCCCTGCCCCCTGTGCCCCACACAGCCAGGAATCACAGGGTGGGGGTGCGGCCTGGGGTATCTGGCCATCAGACTGTCACTCTGACACTGCAGTTTGATCAGGCTTCCAGAAAGCCCTCTCCTGTCAAGCTGCTCATCTGCTTCTGAATATTCTGTGGTTCCCTAGTGCTTATCAGAACAAAGGTCAGTTCCTCTCCCTGACGCCCTAAGACCTGCACTACCCAGTCCCAACCTCCCTGATTCACCTCTTTGGACGGCCCTCCCCAGCTACCTGAGTCCCCAGAGCCCTCAAGTTCCAAGTTCCCCTCCTGCCTCACCTCCAGCAGGCCTCTCCCTGGGCTAAGGAGCCTAGAAAGGAGGGCAAATCCTTTCCTTCCTGAGCCTCAGTTTTGCAAAGTATAAAATGAAGCCGGGGACTCTAGGATACCTTCCAACTCCAATGAGAATCCAGGAGAGGGCTCTGCCAAAGGCGTGGGGCATGTGGCCCTGGCCCACATCAGTTCCCCCAGGGTCTGACTGTTACAGGGAAGTTGCTGCATTTCTTAAGAGCTCTGGTTGCATACTCGGTTGCTAACTGAAAAGCTGGAGGTTCAAACCCACCAGCCACTCCTTGAGAAAAAGATGTTGCAGTCTGCTTCGCATAAAGGTTATAGCCTTGTAATGGGGTAGTTCTAGTCTGTCCTATAGGGCCGCTACGGGTTGGAATCGATTTGGTGAAAATGGGTTTGGTTTTCTGGGTTTAGTCCGTTTCTTAGGCGGAGGGGGGGCATGGTGCCAGGAGCCCACTCACGTGCCACTGTTGAATTTCTTGAAGATATCGGCCCACATGGCCCCATCCAAGGCCAAGCGGTTGGCCACAATGTTGCGCACCCACTCCAGCACACCGCCCTCAGGCTGCACATACTTCCACAGAGCCGGGTTGTTGTTGCCAATGGTGGTCTCCAGTGTCACCTACGGGAAAGCAGAGGGGGCACTAAACTGAAGGGCATGCTGCTACCAAGTGGCGGTGCCACCTGAGTCACAGCTCATACGTTGGATGTTTAACAGCTTTTTTAAAATTCATGACCCAACGGCCAAGGCTATTTTATTGAACCTGACTTCCTATGGTACATGTTATGAATATGGGGGAGGGTTCTAAATATAAAATTATCCTATATTATAAATATCTATGTCTCCAGAAATGCTAATACACCCTTCTAGGGGTGCAGACTGACATCCTTACACCTGGTTGAGAATTACTGGTCTATTTTAAAGTATATGCTGCAGGCACAACTAGCTTAAAATAACAATGACAACCACCCTTAAGTCACTCAAAGACACAGAAACAACACAAGTGTCCTGTGCCAGCCCCATGACTGGTTGCGGATCAGGCCATCGTGATCCATACCATTTCACTGGCTGATTTTCAAAAGCAGGTTGCCAGGCCTTTCTTCCTAGTCTGTCTTAGTCTGGAAGCTCCACTGAAACCTGTTCAGCATCACAGCAACACACAAGCCTCTACTGGCAGGCGGGTAGGGGCTACAGTGAGATGCACTGGCCAGGAATCAAAGCTGGGTCATCCTCGTGGAAGGTGAGGATTCTCTCATCGAACCCCTACTGACCCCTCTTTCCACATTAACAGGGGAGCAGACTACACGCTTTCCTCAAAAAGTAATAGAAAGGCAAAGGAACGGCGAGCCCTCTGCTCCCAGCAGGAGCAGGCGTCCCTGCACTGAGGGTTTTTCTTCACACAGTGGTTTTCCTCTCCTGCAGCCGTTGCCCTGGCAATCACAGGGCTCACTGCCTTGGCTGGGGTGCCAGGAACAGATTTCTAAATGAGCTTGGACCCCAGAGAAGAAAAGATAAAAACAACACATTGTAAACAACACTTATTCAGAAAACCTGACCAGGTAACAAGGGGTTTTGTGGAAGGCAGGAGGGAAGTGCATAGGAGAGACAGCGGGGTCACTGGGGGAGAGAGGCAGTTTATCTTAAACAACACAATGAGTCATCCAAGTGGGGTCGTCAAGGTCAAGGGCAGTTCAAAAGGTCCCGAGACCAGCAATTTCTGAGGAACTGGGTCACAGTGCAGAGTCCTGGCCATGCTTTGGGTTTCAGAGGCCCTGTGTGGAGCCTGGGAATCTGCATTGCAACAAGCCCTCCCAGAGATCCAAGCACCACACCCAGACAACTACTTCAGCCCTGTACGCAGGGGACTGGGGTGAGGGCTGTGTCCCTCCGACTCAGCGCCCAGAGTGAGGCTGACACTCAGGTCCCACTGGCCAAGGAAATGAATCCCGCTGGCCCAGAGCTGCTGGATGGTAACCCATCCTGTGGACGAAGGTGACCTGTGAAGAGAGACTCACCAGCCCGCTGTTCAGCACATAGAAGTCATCAGAGGAGAAGATGGTGCCGGGATAGGATGAGAAGACCATACTGTTGCCAGGAGCCAGCAGGGAGTTCTCTGTGGGGAGAGTGTCCAGGGTTGTGGGGGAGGCTGGTCAGATAGGCCTATATGGGGCCCCGCATTCCCACCCAGCAAGGCAACAGGAGGTCTCCAGCTGCAGAGCCAGCAGGCCTCATGGAAAGCCCCGTCCTCCCTGTCCTTTAGCACACCAGGCCATTTGACATATATAAACGTGTGTGTGCGCATGCGTATAAAAACATTTATTGTAGTTAAAACCCAGACCCAGTGCCATCGAGTTGATTCTGACTCATAGCGACCCTATAGGACAGAGTAGAACTGCCCCATAGAGTTTCCAAGGAGCGCCTGGCGGATTCGAACTGCCGACCCTTTGGTTAGCAGCCATAGCACTTAACCACTACGCCACCAGGGTTTCCACTGTAGTTAGGGGTGATGGAAAAATACAGGAACAGTTCAGGGTGATGGCTGAACAACATGACAAACATAATTAACGTCGCTGAACTATGTATGTGAAGACATAGAAACGGCAAATGCTTGCTGCCTGTATACCTATGTCAATAAAAAGGAAAAAAAAAAGATTTATTGTAAAAAAAGACAATTCAAGACAAATGCATAGAGACCTAAGTTTGTTAGTAGTTGCCAGAGGCTGGAGGTTAGAGGGAACAGGAGTTACAGCTGAAGGGGTACTGAGTTTCTGTTTAGGGGATGAAACACGTTTGGGACTACAGAGGGGTGATGGCTGCCTGACACGGGGAATGGGATTAATGCCACTGAATTCTACATTTAAACATGGCTAAAATGGCAAATGTGTGTGTGTGTGTTTAAGGAGCCCTTGCAGTGCAATGGTTAAGCGCTTGGTTGCTAACTAAAAGGATGGTGGTTTGAACCTACTCAGCCACCCCGCAGGAGAAGAGACCTGGAAATCTGCTCCTTGTAGAGATCACAGCCTAGGAAACCCTACGGGGCAGTTCCACTCTGTCCTAAAGGGTCACGATGAGTAGGAATCGACTTGACGGCACACAACAATATGTATATTAGTGTGTGTATGTCTTAGAATTCTTTGAACTTGGAAATAAAGCGCTCTTTTCACTTACAAATTTTTTCTGATATATTGTGGATCTCATCGAAATTTTTTAAAACTTGACTTGTAAGGTTCCACAGCTGGAATTAATATGCACAGTGATCCTGAATAAGGAACACAATCTTTGACTTATTTAAATCCATTTGTTTTGGAAATAAGTGAAGGGCACATTCATAAATAATACTACTAATAAAAAGACAATTCAGATGGCAAGACCCAGAAATTGAGCCCCTGCTTTTGGGAGAATCCCAGGTCAGCCACTTATTAGTTGTTTGACCAATGGCTAGTTAACTCAGCTTTTCTGAGGTTGTTTCCTTATCTATAAAATGGGAACAGTATTTCCTCATCCCCACACAGGGAGGTTGTAAGGATTGAATTTAAAGATCACAGATGCCAAGAGCTTCTGGCACAACAGGGGACACACAGTAAGCACATAGTAAGCGGTGCCACAGAATCAGATCAGTGAATGAGGCCACCCGAAATCGCCCGCCTGCCCCAGCTGACCTGCCAACTGACTGCAGGAACATCAGGGGGCCCAGCCAAGATCAGCTAAGCCTTGCTGTTACGGACTGACCTGTGTCCCCTCAAAATACGTGTTGTAAATCCCAACCCCTATACCTGTGGCTATCACCCCATTTGGGAAAGGGATTTTTGGTACGTTAATGGGTCAGTATTAGTATAAGGAAGGAGTCCTGGTGGCACAGTGGTTAAGCACTCAGCTGTTAATGAAATCTCAGTGGTTCAAACCCACCGGCCGCTGCACAGGAGAAAGATGTGGCAGTCTGCTTCCATAAAGATTTACAGCCCAGAAAACCATATGGGGCAGTTCTACTCTGTCCTATAGGATCACTATGAATCTCTTCCAACTCATAATGATCCTATAGGGCAATGGGACATCCTATAGGCAACAGGGTCTTTATTAGTGTAGTTTTTTTTTTAATACTTTTTTTTTTTAATTATGCTTTAGGTGAAAGATTACAGCTCCAGTTAATTTCTCATACAAAAATTTATACACATATTGTTATGTGACATTAGTTGCAATCCCTGTAATGTGACAACACACTCCCCCTTTCCACCATAGGTTTCCCGTGGCCATTCAACCAGCTCAGGTCCTTTCTGCCTTCTCCTCCTGCCTCTGGGCCCGCGCCGACCATTTGGTCTCGTGTATCTGCTTGAGCTAAGAAGCATACTCTTCACGAGTATTAGTTTATGTTTTACAGGCCAGTCTAATCTTTCTTTGAAAAGCGGGCTTCCGGAATGGTTTTAGTTCTTAGGGTGTGTCTTTAATTAATTTCTTTTTATAGATAAAACAGCAGATTAAGCAAACAAGCAAGCAAGCAGGCAGTGATGGGGGAAGAGAGACGCCACACCACATGGAGATCACCAAGGAACCCAGAAACAGAAGCTGAAAAGAGACCAGGACCTTCCCCCAGAGCCAGCAGAGAGAGAAAGCCTTCCCCTAAAGCTGGTGGCCCAAATTCGGACTTCTAGCCTCCTAAACTGTGAGAAAATTAAATTTCTCTTTGTTAAAGCCATCCACTTGTTGTATTTGTTATAGCTGCACTAGCTGACTAAGACACTAGCCCAGACGGAGAAAACCACCCGCTGACCCACTGACTGGTGAACAATAATACGTGGTTACTATTTTCAGCATTGGCTATTTTAAGTTTGGGAGTGATTTGTTAACACAGCGACAGCTAACTGATACACTTTGCAAAGGCAAAAAATGAAAGGAAATGAACGTGCTGCAAACAAGGTGAGCTCGGAGAAGGGCCCTGCATTGACCCTAGCGTGTATAGCGAGGCAGGAAGGGCTGCCCACTCCCACGCCTCCTAGCATCACCCCTCCTGCCTGCCCACTCACACTCACACACAGACACACCCACATCCACCCACCTCGGGGGCCTTCGTGGAAGTGGAACGAATACTTCTTGACAACACGCAGCATGTGCTGGTAAGAGTTCCAGGTGTTGTGGGCGACCAGCAGGTCACGCTGGCCAGGCAGCAGCTTGATGAGGGCTGAGCAGGAACCCGAGCCCAGGGCACGCTTGGTCTTGGACTTATTCAGAGCTGGCTCCAGGTCTTCCAGGTCCCCGGAAAGCTGCAACAGGCTGAGGAGGGCCAGGGCAGCAGAGAGTTACCGCCATCTGTGGTGGGTACTATCAGCATACCCATTTCAAGGAGGAGGAAGCTGAGGCTCAGGGAGGTTAGCCGACCCGTCCAAGGCCATGTAGCCAGGAAGTGGCAGAGCAGGTACTGGAGCCCAGGTCTGTTTGACATTGAGGTGCGTGGCCCATTCCCCCACCCTGTCCACTCTTCAGTGGCACTTACAGAAACCCCAAGGGTTTGATGGTGAACTTCCCAGTTGGGAAGGTCATGCGGCCTCCATAGCTGTCCTCCAGGCCTTTCAGCTGCAGGAGGGTCAGCCGTACCTGAGGGGAGGGGGCAGGGGGCAAAGGGAGGGTGAAGCCTCTCCCCCAGGCTTACACTTTCTCTTCTAACAGGTAGGGCTTCAGCCTGGAGACCCACAGACACCCTCCAGGTTCCAGCCAGCCCTGACCCTATTAATCACCATCCACCCCTCCATGCCAAGCACTGCCTTCAATTAATTAACTCTATATCCCCGGCAACCCAAGATCATCCCCACTTCAGAGCCCAACTCAAAAGCCACCTCTTCCAGGAAGCCTTCCAGTTGGTCCTGGCCTACTGCTGAGAGCTCCCTGTTCTGAATGTAGTTACTGGCTGCACTGCTGCCTCAAGGCACCTGTCTCATGTGGCTAGCTTCTCCCCTTTGTCACTGTTCTGCCTCAACAGGCTATAGCAATGGAGTACCATTACCATGTCCCCCATAGGGCTTTGGCCTGTGCTGTGCATATAACAGGTGCTTAGAAAGCACCTGCAAGATGGATGGATGGGAGAATGGATGGACAGATGGATGGATGGAAGAACAAATGGATAGATGTACGAATGAACAAATGGATGGATGGATGGACAGGTGGATAGAGGAACAAATGCATAGATGGATGATAACCAGATGGATGGATGGATGGATGAAGAAACGGATAGACAGAGAGATGGATAAATGATGAATGAATGGATTGATGGACAGACTGGAAGGACTGATAGATGGATGGGTAGCTGCTAAGTTAAACAGCAGGGAAGGACAGAGTGAGAAGCAACTGGCTAGATGGATGGAAGGGAAGAGGGATAGACAGATGTCAGTCAGGTGCATGGAGTGGATGGATAAGACAAGATAGAGTTATAAATCTTCAACAAACATTTATTTATCAGGCACCTACTATGTGCTGGGCACTGGGGATACAGTGGAGAACAAACAGATGTGGTCCTTGTCCTCTTGGAACTCAGTTGGGCTGAAAAGACAGACTCTGGATACCTCCCTATAGTTAGCATTTTCAGTGCTACAGAGACGTCTAGGGACAGAACGCTGAAGGTGAGGACTAAGTAGAAGTTAGCCAGGCAAAGGAGAGGAGGGAGTTCTGGGCAGAAGGAACAGCATGTTCAAAAGCCCTGAGGTGGGAGGTAACACTCTGATTCAGGGAAATGAAAGAAGGCCAAGGGGGCTGGAGCACAGGGAACAAGGAGGGCAGGGAGGTGGAGCTGGGGAAGAGAGGGCAAGGAAGGTGCTGAGGCCACATCAAGGAGCAGGGCTTCATCATGAGAGCAGTGGGCAGCCCCCGACGAGATGCAAGAGGACAGACAACGAGCAGATGTGATGGATCAACAGACAGATGAGGTGAGAGATGCCCGTGTGGCCAGGAAGCAGAAGCAGACAATGAAGCAGATGGGGTTGTCGGAGAGAAGGGTGGGCAGACGGATGGACAAAACTTTGGGAAGGCAGGTGCACAGACAAGTAGACCAGGGACAGGGAGATGGGCAGGCAACCAATCGGGGTCTATCAACAGGGTGGGTGGATGGGAGAAGCAACGTCTGGGCCAAGATGGGCAGGTCGGTGACAGAAATGTTCAATGAGGTAGATAGGTAGATGAGAGGAAGACAGTGACAGATGGAGAGACTCGTGGGTGGGCAGACAAGCTAGACGTGTGAGTGGGATACGGATGTATGGATGGAGGGAGAAAGGGAAGGAGGGAAGGAAGGAGACTGGATGGATGAGTGGTGGATGGGCAGATGAGCGGCTGGATGGGTAGATGGGTAGACAGGCAGATGGGTGGATAGCTGGGTGAATGAGTAGAAGAGCCTGTTCTAATAAAAGTATTAGCAGATGGGCAGGTAGACAGTAAGAAATTCTACTGAAGGGAATGGGGCAAACCTAAGCTAGGTGGAGGTGCCAACAGACACCAGCGGCCATTTTACAGAGACAATCTGTCACGTGTACTTCATATTTAAACTCTCTGAGGTTTTGCAAGGAATCCATAATGGTATTCTTTATTTTTGATGATCTATCCAGCTGCCCAATGGCAGAACACCCTGCCTGGGGCCTCAGCAGCTTACCCAAGGAAAGGAAAACAAAATTCACTGTGCCCAAACCATCTGCACTATCTTTCTGCTCCCCTGTTCTTCTCCCCTCCCCCTCTTTCTCTGCACTCAGTGTAATCAACCTATCGATGTGTTGAGTGATCGTTTCTGTATACACATAAGCTAGCATGCTAACAATGGACTCGATGTCTTTGGTTATTCTTTGACAACAGGAAGGCTAGGATGGATGGCTGGAGTACCATGAAATGGGCAAACAGACATATGGACAGGTGGAGGCTGGACAGATGGATGAATGGCAGGTCGGCTGGGAGGGATGGAGATCATGATGGACAAGGGTAGCTGGGCAGCTGGACAGTTCACAGGGCTGGCCAAGATGAGTGGGAGATGGGGCAGTTGGCCGGACAGAGGACCAGCAGCCACTGGGGCTGCCCTCTCAGGCAGACCCAAACCCCTTCCCCACTATGCTGAGTGTGGTGGCTGTGCCTACCTGGTGCCAGTAAGCAGAGTCTCTGTTCAACTCCATCTCCTCCTGCATCCACTCCAGGTTGGCTTCCAGGAAGCTCTTGAGCTTCTCGCAGTAGCCAGCTTCATACTCGAAGGGGCCGCAGTAATTCACCACTGTATTCATCCAGTGCATGTAGATGAGCTGTCGGGGGGACAAAAGGTGGGCCAAGGCAGGGCAGTGGGGCTGACCCCTTCCCTGAGGACCCCCCTGGACACAGCAGTGAACAAAAGAGCAGATACCCCTCCTGACCCGCTTTGGGCAACAGAATATTGTCCAGTTTCAACCAGGCCTCGAGAGGCCTTCCACATTTTCCTGCCCAGAGGCCCTGTGAATGAGCCTGGGCTAGCCTGCTAGAAAGACCACGTGACCCCAGCCATGTGAACGAGGCCATCCTAGATCACCAGCCTGCCCCGGCTGACTGCACAGCATCAGTGAGCCCAGCCAAGATCACCGAGCCTGGCCCAGACTGACAAAACCACCTGCTGACATGCTGGAGGGAGAAAACAGCTGATCTTGTTGATGTACAGAGGGGTGGTCAGTTGCTCACAGCTAACGTTTAACGACCACTCTTTGAACTGACACATTCAAACCTCGCAGTGACTCTGTGGGGAAGGTGCTAGGATCACCAGCTCTACTTTGCAACTGAGGAAACTGAGGCACAGGTAGGTCACCCAGGTAAGGAATGAAAGAGCCAAGATGTAAACTGGTGTAAGGATGAGGAGCTGTGATTTCCCAAACATTTGGCTCACTGGGCAAAGGTTGGAGGGTACCTTTCAGCCACACCCTCCACCCTGTGGGAAATATTCATTTTATCATTATGCTTCCTTACTTAAAATATATCATGTATTTTTTACATACATCAGATAGTTCATAATGTAATTTTTTTTTTTTTTTTTAAGAATACATGTGAACCTTTTTTTCCCAACTAGATGGAAAGTCCGGGGACCGAGTTCACTCTACATACACCTTGAAACCCTCCAAAGCATCCCAGGGAGCCCACTTGGTCGGGGCAGCCTGGGGCCTCATTCCCCTATAACAGCACTTACCTCCTCAGACACGGCGGCCTCCACCACGCCTGCCGCGTAGGCCTGCAGGCTGTCATTATAGCGGCCACTCGTGCCCAGCTCCAGAAAGGCCCACCTGGTGGGGAGGGGACACCCGGTCAGCGGCAGGGGCACTTGCAAAGCCAGCCCTCAGGCTGGACGTGCAGGCCATCTCCAGTTTAAACCGTGATCAACAATACAGCAATGGACAGCTGTTCACATGAATATCTTGTCTGTCTGTGGGCACTGATCAGATGAAATCCCTAAAAGCAGAACTGTTGGGTCAAAGGGCACCCACATTTTTCATTTTAGCCAGAGTTTGCAGAAAACCCAGATAGGTGTCATTTTAGCTGATGCTGTCAAACAGCCCCTCCAAAAAGTTGTACCTATCTATATTCCCACCACCCCTAACAATACTAGCTAACATTTATTGAGGGGGCCCCAGGCTGTACAAATGGTTAATGTGCTCGGCTGCTAACTGAAAGGCTAGCGGTTCGAGTCCACCCAGAGGTGCCTTGAAAGAAAGACTTGGCATTCTACTTCCAAAAAATCAGCCACTGAAAACCCTATAGAGCACAGTTCTCCTCTGACACGCCTGGGGTTGCCACGAGTTGGAATCGACTTGACGGCAACTGTTTCAACCAGAACACTTAGTGAGGGTGTCCTTTACTCCAGGCACCTGTTCTAGTCACTTTCATGTCTATCAACTCACTGAATCCTCAGGATAGTCCTGCAATCCTACAAGGCAGGCTGTTATTGTCCCATCGCAGGGAAGAGGAGGAAATGAAAGCCTGGAGTTACGAAACTGCCGGGGTAGACTCCCCGACAACCAGTTCCAACTCTCCCCCGCCCTCTGCCCATGCCTTCTGCTCTGTGACTTTGTAGTCCCTCCCACCAAGGCCAAGTGTCCTTCTCAGCCCTCAGATGTGGGCTGGGCTTTGGGCAATGGAATGTGGGTGGAAGTGACAGCTGCCCATTCTAGATTAGCCTTCAGGAGGCCCCTGTTTTTACTTGCCCTCCTGCACCTTTGCCACCCGTCTGTGAGAAGAATGGCCCCAGGCAGCCCACTGGTCCCGGAATAGAGAGACACGTGGGACAGGCCAGGTCCTCAGACCTGCAGCATGAAACAGAGCTGCTGCGGCCACCCCAAAGGTGCACAAGGATCTGGAGGGTATCAGGCCACTGGGTTTGGGGTGGTTTGTCACATGGCACCGTTGCCCATACTAGCTGATACACTTGCCAAAGGTCACACTGCTAGCAATGGGCAGAGCCTCTGCTACCCGATGTGTTCCATAAGACTAGCGTTCTTGGCCAAGTGGCACCTATCCGGGTTTTCTGCAAACCCTGGCAGAAATAATAAAACCCATTTAAATGGAGTCACCCCAGCTGCCCTTGCTGCTGTATGAAATGGGGAGGCTGGGGTGAATGGCCTCTAGAATCCCTTGCGGATGAGCTGCTCAGCAGCTTTGAGAAACTCTACCCCAGCCCCTGACAAAAGGAAACACCTACAAGAGAGTGTTTCTAAAGCCCACCATACTCGTGCAGGTCGTTCTTTATTCAGAGGTTGTGTCCCTCCTGCTCAGTTAGTTCTTAAACAGCTGTTCTTCTGTGAGATAATACTGGCTGAGGTCGATAAATATTGTTCTCTTCTGTTCTTAATGTATGAGCATGACAAAAATAAAAAGTTGGCAGTACTGGATCTATTTCCCCAGATTTTTTTTTCTGGAAAGTCTACTGATTACAATGTCTTTTTGTCATCTATGCCAAAAACAAAAACAAACCCGTTGCCATCGAGTCAATTCCGACTCATAGCGACCCTACAGGACAGAGTAGAACTATGCCATAAGGTTTCTAAGGAGTGGCTGGTGGATTTGAACCACCAATCTTTTGACTAGCAGGTGAACTCTTAGCTACTGAGAGGGACAGCTAATATTTCTTAGACAACATGAGGGTCTGATCCAGGGACCTCTGTCCTCAAGAGAAGGAGTTCCTGGGTGGTGCAAACAGTTAACATGCTTAGCTGTTAACCAAATGGCTGGAAGTGCGAGTCCACCTAGAGACGCCTCAGAAGAAACGCCTGGCAATCTACTTCCAAAAAATCTGCCACTGAAAACCCTATGGGGCACAGTTCTACTCTGACACACACGAGGTCACCATGAGTCAGAACTGACTTGACAGCAACTGGGGGTGGTGGCAGTCCTTGAGACAGGCCACATATGGAAAAAGCCAGATCTGAGATGGGCGGGTATCATAAATCTCTCCTTCTCACCACCCCCGCTTCAGTGGCCCTGGACACCCTCCACTACATGGGGCCTTCTCATCTGTGGTTATCACTTCTTTCTCATTCTTGATGGAATATATTCATTTTTTGTGACTTTTGAAAGAAACAGCTGGGTCTTATATGTCCTTTTTCCTGGGGTGGGTTTTTGCTTGTTGGTAGGTGGATTTGATATTTATTATTCTCTTGATTCTCTGCCCAGGCACTGCATGGCAGGTGACCCGGGAGGAGGGGCCTCATCTCGGAAATAAGGATAGTGATAACCTTGCAGGCTTAGGGAGGAAATCGCATGACAAGGCCTGGGGCCTGAGGCAACAAGGGGGATTCTCAGAGGCTAGGTTCAAGGCCTCCGGTGTTAAAATCCAGCAGCAAAACCTCATTAATGGGAGCCTCCCTTACCCAAGGTGTTCCAGAAAGACTAGTGTTGCTGGGTGCATGCCACCTATCTCGGTGTTACTCGTTAGTTCCCTCTTATTTTTATTCATTTGGCACAGTTTGCACTTTGCTGCTAAACAAAAGGTTGGTGGTTTGAACCCACCCGGCGGTACCATGGAAGAAAGGCGGCCTGGCAATCTGCTTTTGTAAAGATTACAGCCAAGAAAACCCTGTGGAGCTTGGTTCTACTTTCTAACACATGGGGTCGCCATGAATCCCAGGACAAAGGTCAGAGCTAGGATGGAGCAGGAGGTGGCCAAGGTTTTTCTGATTTCCAAGCATCAAAGCCTAACCATTTCTGGGTCATGTAGGGGCTCAAGTCCAAAGTCAGATACAGCACAACTGTAAGAGGCGGGGCTATTGGTGGAGGGTATGTGATTTGTCTTGACGATCTCAGGATTGTCAGCCAAATCTGGGAGAGAGAAAGGACCCCAATTCCAGAGGAAGAGAGGAGTCAAATCCTTGGCCCACATCTTCCAAAAAATATATAAGTGAGTTATACCCAGATCAGAGATTCTGCTGGTTAGGGATCAGGACACTCCAGGTATCTGTCTCTTATCTTATCCCTGAGTTCTCAGGAGGCTGTCTCTGAGGACCTCGGTTTCCCTGCCTGTAAAATGGGGTTCCAGATACAATTTTCCCTGCCAAACTCAGAGGGAAGGGACACGTGAGCATAAGAGAAGGGAGTGTGAGACTGGATAGGTAAGATTCCAGAACCGTGAGGGGAGAGGGAGAAGACCTGGGTCTACCTCTCAGGTTTCAGTTTCTCCAACAGTAAAATGCGGGCAAAGAATAGCTGCTCCTTTCTTCTTCACTCACTCCTTCCTTCAGTAAAAAACAGCGATGCTTTCTATGACTCAACTGAATTTCCATGACTCTGAGCCCTACCTTCAGGAGAGGAAACAAGCTCAGAGAGGTGAAGTGATTTGTCCAAGGTCACACAGCAATGGAGTTGGCCCTGGAACCCAGGGATTCTGGCCTGTCTACCCCTGATTGCCCATCCAACACAATCAAGAAAGCCTTCTCTCCACTTCCCAGTTTTCCATAATGGAGAACAAGCCAGCCTAGTGAGGGCCTCCTGGGACCAAAGCCCCCTCCACATGTGGGCATCACCTCTGTCCCCCTCTCTAAGTTGGCACTCCGGCAGAGGGCTCTCATGCCCCCTTGGGCTGAAATGGTGTGAGTAAGCAGAGGATGGGTCACCAGATCCCAGAGTTATGGCCACTCCTGTGGCCAGCCACAGAGCTCTGATGCCCTCCAAAGAAGCCAAGGCCACACTGTGGCTTCCTCTCCCTGGAAGCCTTCCCAGAATTGCCCCACCTGCTCTTATCTGCAGCAAATCTCCTCCCCCAAACTTCCCACCTACTGTCTATCCGATATCCCCCAAGCATCATAAAGCACCAGAATGGGCGTGTCCTCAGTGTTCTGTATCTCCCCAACACTTGCAGGATGCAATGCACGCCAGCAAAATGGGTGGGTGCTGCGGTGAGAGGTGGCCATGCCTGCTGAAGGGGGCAATGAGCGCTGAGGCATGCTGAGGATAGGGTTGTGGGGGCTCAAGGTTTGCTAAGATACCAGCACTGCCTGGATCCGGGTCCTGGGCCCTGCTGTCCTCCCCATTCCCACTGACTCTGGTTTCTCTTCTGGCACTGTCTCCCCCAGTGAGCAGAGACTGCAGCCTTCCTCAGTTCTGTGTCCCTAAGGCCAAACTCCAAGAGAATGAAATGAATGAATGATTGGCCACAAGCCTGAAAGGCTACCCCATCCCTTGTACAAATTCCAAGGGTTCCCCACAACCTCCCTGCCAGAGCACAAGCTAAAAATCTGGCCACAGATAGAGAAATGAGAGCCCATACAGGCAAAGGAGCTAGGTAAGAGTCATACAAGAGAACGACAGCCTAGGTCCCAGTTATACAGAGAGTCAGCACGACTGCCAAGTATGGAGCTCCTTGCTAATTACCTGGCCAAGGAGAGAAAGGAGCAGAGCCCTGGCAAGGATACTATCTGGGTCTATGTGAATTTAGAGACTCTCCACTTTCAGAGGAAACCCTGGTGGCGTAGTGGTTAAGTGCTACATCTGCTAACCAAAAGGTCAGCCGTTCAAATCCACCAGTTGCTCTTTGGAAACTCTATGGGGCAGTTCTACTCTGACCTAAAGGTTGGCTGTGAGTTGGAATCCACTTTCAGATAGCCTGGAGCCCAGGCTCAGTCCTGCTGCCCTGGTTCTGGAATGAAGAAAGGGGTTTGGCACCTAGAGAGCTGTCACCACCACCCCAGGCCTGGGGACAGGGTGCTGGCCTCCATGGAGTAGGGCACTGAGGTCTGGGGAAGTGGGCTGGCCCCAATGGGGTTGGGAGGTTTGTATTCCTACCTATCCAGGAACCTGGTCCAGGCTGGGCACTGCAGCCTAGAGGCAGAAAACTGGCCTCTATGGGGCAGAGGTACTGTCACTCCAGGATGCAGAAAAGGGATTGGCCCCCATAAGGTGAGGGATGCTGCATTAGCCCCCTAATCATGGACTTGGTCCAGATAGGGGCGGTGCAGCCTCAGAGGCGGGGAACTGAACCCCGAGGGGGAGGGACAGAAGGGGCTGTCACTCGGAAACAGGTTGGCCCCAGGGATATCTACACCTCCGGCAGAGGCAGAAGCCCAGCGCCCTGGTACCCCCTCCCCGTCGGCTCCGCGCGGGGCCAGGCCAACCCTTACCCGGTCTCGCGGATGGCGTTGGTGAGGTTGGCCCAAGCCACCGCGTCAGGGTGGCGGCCGTCCACCAGGCGCAGCTGCCCGGTGGCGGTGTCCAGGAGCACCGAGCGGCTGCGGGAAGCGGGCGGTGCCGGTCCGTCGGGTCCCCAGCGGTGCCCCGCGAGCGAAATCGCGCCCGTAAGGCCGCTCAGGAACAGCCCGACCAGCAGGGCCAGCACCAGAGCCACCGCCAGCGCCTGCGTCAGCGCCCGGGCCAGGCGGCCGCCCGGGGAGCCGTACACCGGGGCCACCATGACGGCGCGAAGCGGCGCGCCGCAGCCCGGCTCACGTGACTGCGCTCCCTCGCGGGGGGCGGAGCCGAGGGCACCGGGGGCGGGGCCTGGGCGTGGCCTGCGGAAAGAAGGCAGGGCCCAGAGAGAGGGGAGGAGCATAGGCCGAGCCTTTCCGGGGTGGGTGGGGCCCAGGGTGAGACGTAAGGGGCGGGCTCGATCTTAAAGGGCCCCGGCACCTCTTTATACCTTTACAAGCCCAGCCTACTTTATCTACTCCTCCTCAAACTTATTAATCCGCAACTTTGCAAGAACAGTTGCACGAATAGAAAAAGAAATCTCCACACACCCGTCATCAATTTCTAGTATTTTACTACAGCTGATTAATATCTCTCTCTATATTTTTGTTGAACTGTTTAAGTAATCGAACACATCATAACATACCAACCCTAAATACTGAGCATGTATCTCCTAAGGGCAAAGACATTATCCTACAGAATGACAATAACATTATAACACTCAGAAAATTTGCCATTTATTTGATACTATTATCTAATTGTTGTTGGTTGGCAGTCCAGTCAAGGTGGACTCATGGCAACCCTATGTGACCCCATAGTTTTATACATAACAGTGAAGGATAATTAATAAAAACATCAGATTGATAGTGAGTTCAGAGGTTTCTTGAACAGGGTGGAGGGTACCTGTGTGTTCATTTTATTGTTTTTTTAAAACTGTAAATAATCACGTTATGCCCTGTTTTGTATGTACAATATGTTCCATAATAAAAGGTTTTTTAAAACTAAGAAAGAAAGTAAAATAAGTTATAAATCTTCAGAGGGAGACAGAACAGAGTACATCTGGAGTATCTTGGGTGGAGATTATGAATTGGTTGTTCTCCAAGAATGGGTGGGAGTCCAATGTTGGGAGGCACCATGAAGAAAATCAGGGAGCTGGGGTGGGCTGGTCTCTGGCCTCATCCTTTCTTTTCTCAATTAGTTCAGAGTTCTTCCAACTTCTCTACATCACCTGAGGTCTAGACTGCTTCCATAAGGCAGTGCTAGAACTGAGGTAGATAAGTTCTAGAAAAGCAGATTGTCTGTCTCTAACGAAGAACTCAAAAGATTTTCCCAGTGCAATACGTGTTTGATGCATTTGAATTATGGTGTTGGAGAAGAATATTGAATATACCATGGATGGCCAGAAGAATGAATAAGTCTATCTTGGAAGAAGTACAGCCAGAATGCTCCTTAGAAGCAAGGATGATAAGACTTTGTCTCATTTACTTTGGACATGTCATCAGGACCAAGCAATCGGTGGAGAGGGACATCATGCTTGGTAAAGTAGACGGTCATCAAAAAAGAGAAAGACTCTCAATGAGATGAATTGACACAGTGGCTGCAACAATGGGCTCAAACATAGCTATAATTGTGAGGATGGCACAGGACCAGGCAACATTTCATTTTGTTATACGTGACGTCTCTGAGTCCGAACCAATTCGATAACACCTAACAACAGCAATGAAGAAGGAGAAAAAGAAGGAAGAGAAGAAACCAAAACAAGAAATTTGGTAGATTTAGTTCAACGGCTAACGGAGAAAGGTTGGCAGTTTGAACCCACCCGGGAGCTCTGCAGAAGAAACACCTGGCAACCAGCTTCCGTGAAGATCACAGCCAAGAAAACCCAATGGGGCAGTTCTACTCATCACGTGGGGTCACCATGAGTCAGGTGGACTGAAAGGTACCCAACAACAACAAAGACAGCCACCATTCTTTGCTGCTCCTCCCACTGAGGAGCGGGGTCTATTTCCCCATCCCTTCAATCTTTAGCCCTGGTGGCATAGTGTTTAAGTGCTACGGCTGCTAACCAAGAGGTCGGCAGTTCAAATCCACCAGGCGCTCCTTGGAAACTCTATGGGGCAGTTCTACCCTGTCCTATAGGGTTGCTACGAGTTGGAATAGACTGGACAGCAGCGGGTTTGGTTTTTTTTTGGTTTTCAATCTGGGCATATGACTTACTTTGACCAATAAAATGAGGCTAAGTGATGTCATGTGACTTCTGAAGTTAGGATTGAAGAGGTGCTACAAAGTCAACCTTCATAAGGTCTTGAGACCACCATGCTGTGAGGAAGCTGGGAATGAAAGACCACAGAAGAGGGAAGCCTGGCTGTCCAGTTGTCCCCATTGAGCCCATCTCCCAGTGGACACCATGAGGGAGCCCAGGTGAGATCAGTAGACAAACCACCCAGCCAACCCACAGACTCACAAAAAAATGCTAAAATTGTTACTGTTTTCAGGCTCTAATATTGGGGTGGTGTCCTACCCAGCAATAAATTACTCAAACAGAAAACATTCCATTGTTTTGAAGACAAAAAGCTCTACCTACTTATCATAGGGAGACCGTGAGTGGTGCAAATGGCTAAGGCTCAGCTGCCAACCAAAAGGTCGGAGGTTCAAGTCCATCCAGAGGCACCTCGGAAGAAAGGCCTGGCAATCTACTTTCAAAAAATCAGCCTTTGAAAACTCTATGGAGCACAGTTCTACCCAGACACACGTGGGGTTGCCATAAGTCAGAGTCAACTCAACGGCAATGGTTGGTATTTATCACAGACAAAACAGAAAATACAAATAAACAATTTTTTTTTTTACCTTTGTTTACCTAAAATTCCTTTATTTACCTAAAATTCCTAGAGAGAGAATTGGCTCAGTGTATATCTTTCTAGACTCTTTTCCACACATACACATAAAGTATATGTTTAAGAAATATAATTTGGATTTTACTGTATAAATGGGTTTAAATGCTTTTTCATTTATAATGTTTTATACAGTTTTAGTGGCACTGAACCAGGATGTTAAATGGCTTGCATAGCTGTGTTTCCTAGGAGGTACTATGAACGATTTACCCAGTCCCCTATTGTTGGATACATAGGTTGTTTCTAGTGTTTGCACAATTGGGAGGATCACTGTAGGAAACATGGTCCAAATCTTCATTTATTTACTTCAGAAAAGCTACATAAACAGCATTGGTGACTCAAAAGGAACATGTGTTTTCAAGGCTCTTAAAACTGACATTTATCAGTGGCCAAATCACTTTCCAGAAATATTCCCACTGAGACTCCTCCCAGAAATGTCAGTGGAAAAACTTCCACACAACTAGAACTAGATCATTACTAACCAGCTGTTAATTGAGCTGCCTTGTGAGGAAATGGGCAGGGGAGGGGGGGTTCAAGTAGGGACTGTGTGACTATTTGCCCAGGGCTGAGCCCTGTGGTGTAGTAGTTAAGCACTCAGCTGCTGACTGGAAGATCAGTGGTTCAAACCCTCCAGCTGGTTTGTGGGAGAAAGGTGTGGCAGTTGGCTTCTGTAAAGATTACGGCCTTGGAAACCATTTGGGGCAGTTCTACCCTGTCCAATAGGGTTGCTATGAGTTCGAATTGACTCCAGGGCAATGGGTTTAGTTTTGGTTTGGCCATGGTCAAGGGGAGACTTTAGCCTTTCAGACTAAGACAGAAAGCTCTGTCTTTCCTCTTTTAAGTAACCCCCAAGCCTTACTGCTTCTCTTCCCAGGTACTTGCATTGTGCCTGGGGCTGCCGCCCACACCTCGAGCCTCCTAACAGGCGTGCCGAGTGTCAAGTGGATCTGGCCTTACCTGTGAATATGGCAGGACACTCCACCTGTGGTGGTGAAGGGCATTCAACTGGGGTCACACAGACTGGGTGCAAATCCTATCTCTGTCACTTCCCAGGGTGTGAGCCTCTTCATCTCCCTGAGCCTCAATTTCTCTCCTTTCTAAAATGGAGATAATTGGACCTCTTACCCCATAGGGCTGTTAAAGAAGACAAACACATGGACCCTCAGAATAAATGTCAATCTTCAACAAAAAACCAAAACCAAACCAAACCAGGTACTGTTGAGTCATTTCCAACTCTTGGAGACCCCACGTGTTTCCGAGTAGAATTCGACTGCATAGACCTTTTATGGGTGTGACCTTTAGGAAGCAGATCGCCAGGCCTTTCTTCCAAGACACCTCTGGGTGGGTTCTAACTTTCAGTCTATCAGTTAGCCACCAAGCATGTTAACCATTTATACCACCCGGGGACTCCTCTTCAATAAATAAATACCTATTATTTGTTTTTATTTGTTTGGGGCTTGTTTATAAGATGCCGAGGACAGGGCCAGCCTGCGTGTGATGCTGTAGGCAACTGTCCACCCAGTGGGATTTGAGAGTCCTTTCTCCTCCCTATCCCCAAAACACAGCTCCCACCACTGTGCATCATGCTGCCCAAATATCCAGTTAGGAGCCCTAGTGGCGCAATGGTTAAGCACTTGGATGCTAACTGAAAGGTTGTCAGTTCGAACACATCTACTGGTTCCACGGTAGAAAGACCTGGCAATCCGCTCTCATAAAGATTACAGCCTCAAAAATCCTATGGGGCAGTTCTGCTCATCACATGGGGTCGCTGTACATTGAAATTGACTCAACGGCACCTAACGACAACAGTCAACTCTGTGGATTAAGGCGCGGTAGCAGATTGTGTTTTCCAAACATAATCGCATCTAAAGCTCTGGTCTCACATGCTCTTCTCACAGTGTAACTTTGACAACCTCCCACGGAGAGGTGGGTCTAGGTTCCCTCTCCTTGACTCTGGGTAGGCCCCTGACTATGGTGGAAGTGATGCTATGTCATATAAGTGTCACTTTCTCAGCTAGTCCTAAAAGGCCAACACAGCTTCCATATTGTCTCCTCGAGCCCTTGGACTGTGCCTTGAGCCACCCTGTAAGCAGTCCTTCTGCCCTGAGGCTGCCATGCTCTAAGGAAGCCCAGAAACCAGCTTCTGTGGACAGAGCACATGGAGGGGCCCTGTGACTACGTGAAAAAAAGAGAAATGTCCAGGCAGCCCCCAGCTGCTCTGGCCCCAGCCACCATTTGACTGCAACCTCAGAGAGACTGGGTCAGAACCACCCAGCTGACCCCTTCCTGAATTCCTGGCCCACAGAAAGCCCAATACATGCTGTTGTATCAGACCTCTAAGTTTTGGGATGGCTTGTTATGTGGTAATAGATAACTGATACAAGCACAGAATCCTCCTCTTAAAGGAAAGGGAAATTAACATTTGTACCTACTGTGTGCAGAAACTGTGCCAGGTTCTTTTATACTCAGTGATAATGATGATCACAACAGTAATAATAGCAGCTTCCATTTATTCAGCTTTTACAAGCACCAGGCATTATGCTATGGGTTTAACACCACAGCCCTGAGTGACCTATATGTGCTCTTATTATTCCCATTTTCCATATAAGGAAACTGAGCCTGAAAAAGATGAAATGGCTTGTCCAAGGTCAAATAGCCAGTGAGTGGCAGAGCTAGGATTTGAACCTGGGTCTGAGTGACTTTCAAGGCTACTTCCTAACAACCAAACACCTTAAAGTACTTAGTCACTGGGCTTGAGGGCTTATGACCATAGTCTCAGGGGACATCTAGGTCAGTTGGCATAACATAGTCCATAAAGACAAAGTTCTACATCCCACTTTGGTGAGTAGCGACTGGGGTCTTAAAAGCTTGCAAGTGGCCATCTAAGATACAATCATTGGTCTCTTCCTGTCCAGAGCAAAGAAGAGTGAAGAAAGTCAAAGACTCAAAGGAAACAGTTAGTCCAAAGGACTAATGGACCACACGAACCACAGCCTCCACTAGCCTGAGACCAGAAGAACTAGATGGTGCCCGGCTACTACTACCGACTGCTCTGAGCAGGATCACAATAGAAAGTCCTGAATGGAGTAGGAGAAAAATACAGAACAAAATTCAAATTCATAGAAAAGACCAGACTTACTGGTCTGATAGAGACTGGTGGAACCGCCGAGACTATGGCTCTTAGACACCCTTCAAACCTGGAACTGAACGCACTCCCAGAAATCAATTTTCAGCCAAAATAGACAGGCCTATAAGTTCTTCCCATGAGGAAAGTGCTCCTCAGAACGCTCAACCATATGAGACCAAAAGGGCAGCATTTGCCCAAAAACAAAGTTCAGAAGTCATGAAGGGGCAGGAAAGATGGGGAAATCGAAAGGGGGAACTCTCAGAGGAAGGGGGTAGAATGCTGTCACACTGAGGGGATTGCAAGTAATGTCATGAAACAAAATGTGTACAAATTGTTGAACGGGAAACTAATTTGCTCTGTAAACTTTCACCCAAACCACGATAGAATGTTCAAAAAACATGGGGTCACCATGAGTTGGAGTCCACTCACCAGCCACTAGTTTTTAAACCCCAGAACTGTGAGATAATACATTTCTGTTCCCCTAAAAAAAAAAAAGGCTGCTCCCTACCTCAATAACAGATTGGCTCACAAAATAAAGAATATTACTCATGAATACTGCGTGCCTTTAAAAAATCATCTAAGAGGAGGCTAGAGGCTGGCAAAATGGACACAAAAAGAGAGAGTGGAAGGAGGGGTTGTCTCACTAGGGGCTGTCTCATAAGCGGGAGAGTAATTGGGAGTATGTAGCAAGGTATATATAAGTTTTTCTGTGAGAGACTGACTTGATTTGTAAACTTCCACTTAAAGCACAATAAAAATTATTTAAAAAAATCATCTATATGAAACAAAACAGTCAACAATTATTTTAAAACAAAGATGAGAAGGTAAGGGTGCAAGGAAACTAGATGAATGGAAACAGAACCACCAGAATGGAAATAATGAGAATGTTCACGCATTGTGAAGAATGTAACCAATGCCACTGAACAACTTGTGTAGAAACTGTTGAATGGGAACCTACACAGCTGTGTAAACCTTCACCAAAGACATGGTAAAATAGTATTTAAAAAAAAAAAAAAAAAAGATCGTTCCCACAATGTAAAAGGACCTTTCCCAGCCTGGAAATAGGTCCTAATACTGATCACCAATCACTAGAGCAGGGGTGCGCCAGGGGTGTGTCCACAGCTGATCCCAGGCCCCGTCTGTCTCGCCTCTATGGTCCCAGTGATTCCTCTCCCTCTGGATCTTTCTAGGGATCCCCCCACAGAAACTTCCACCTTCCCCCCAGGCCCTGGGAGACAGACGTAGTGACCTGCCTGCTGAGCTGACGCAGGATGGATAGGGACACTGAGGGCTCACCCTGACTGGCCCGTAAGTACCAGGGCCCCTGGAGGAGGACTTTGGCTCCAAAGTCAGCAATTCTGGGTCCACTTCCCCAGGCAGCAGGTGACCTAGGGAGCAGCGAACCCCACATACAGATACTAGCTGTGGGCCTGAAGCTGTACTGGCCGTCTGGACATGGGGGCTAGCTGGGACGCGGGTCTGCTCTGAAATAATCCCAGACCTTGGGGGATTCAGGAATGTAAGTCACCGCATTGTAGTGATAATAATGGAATAATGGCAACGACAATGCCTTCCACTGAGGGAACATTTACTTGGCACCAGGCATGGGGCCTGGGACTTTACACACAGCTTCATATTTCATTGTGCAAGGACCTTATGAGGTAAGTACTATTATGATCTCCATTTTACAGGAAAGGAAACTGAGGCTCAGAGAGTCCAGGTGTCTTGCCCAAGGTCACACAGAAACCCAATGCACTGGGATTCCAAACATACCATTTTGTTCCCTACCGCAATGTCATACACCCCACAGGTGGGGCCTACAGTTGTACTCTGAAGGTAAGGAACCCCACGGGGGCGGTAAGGGGCAGGGCGGGTGCAAGGCCACCCAGAGGGGATGGCCTGGCAACATGAGCTGGAGTTTTCAGGTGGAAAGGGGAGGTGGCACGCTGAGGGGAGTCCCTGGGTGGCACAAACAATTAAGCACTCAGAGGCTAACCAAAAGGTTGGAGGTTCTAGTCTATCCAGAGGTGCCTCGGAAGAAAGGCCTGGAGATCTACTTCTGAAAAATCACCCACTGAAAACCCTATGGAGCACAGTTCTACTCTGACACACATGGGGTCACCATGGGTTGGAATCGACTTGACAGCAACTGCGGGGCATCTCGGGCAGGGAGCTCAGAAGGAGTAGACGTGTGGCTGTAAGTACTCAGCATGTTCAGGGAATGGGGAGCCCTTCTAGGCGCCAGAGGTAGAGGAAGAAGAAGGTGGGAATCAAAGTTGAAGTCTGAAAGGGGTCCTGGGGCAGATCAGTGAAGGGCCTGGAAGGCCAGGCTCAGAGCTGGGCCTGTGCTCTGCAGGTGATAGGGAAGCAGGGCAGACTTTGAGTGAGACAGGTGATGGGATTAGGTGTGTGCAGGGTATGGGGGCCTATGGGAAACGCCCTGGAAGAACAAGAGAGCAGGGCTGGAGGAGTGGCCTGGGAGGAGATACTTGGCCCCAGCCTCATCGCCCCCAGTCCCAGCCCCTGCACCTAACCTCTCCTTGGCGAGAGGAAAGGCAGATGACCAGGACTTGTCCAGGAGTCTGAGAAAACTATACAGAGCGGGAAATAGACCCCTCAGGGCAGGTAGATCACTAACTCCCCTGCCTTAACCTGCTTGCCCTACTCTTGTTCGAAAAGTGATGTTAAACCACTCGTTGCCAAGTGGAGTCGATTCCAACTCATAGCGATCCTATAGGACAGAGTAGAACTGCCCCATTGGGTTTCCAAGGCTGTAATCTTTATGGAAGCAGATTGCCACATCTTTCTTCCGCCCAGCGGTTGGTGGGTTTGAACCGTCAACCTTTTGGTTAGCAGCCAAGCACTTAATCACTGCGCTACTAGGGCTCCTTAAAGCATGCTGCTAGAAGGAAACGCTTAACTCAGTTCGGAGGTCTCTCAAATGGAGACATTTCAGACAGGACCGCCAGAATAGTTGTGGCTGGGTGGGGGCTTCCAAGACCTTCTCAAATACTCTTATCACCATCCATTGCCAGAAGCATTCTGCCACCTCCTTGCCCGCTACACTCTCTGGAATAGAGCCCCTAAGTGTCACCCTCTAACTGCTTCTTTCCGACCTCCCCCGTCTTTATCTACCTAGTTTCATCTCAGCTTCCGCTTTGGAGGCAGAAACAAAAGGGACAGTCGCCAGCGGAGAGAGGAGGGTGGCGTGAGGTTAAGACCCTCGAGGGCTTCTCAGACGACTGTGCCTTTAAGGGAAGGGGCGGGGCGAGCATTTGGGGCGGGGCCGGAGGCGGGGTTGTCGCGGGGGTGGGGCGGTGCCAGCGGTGGCTAGTGGATCCAGCCGACGCTGCAGCGGGCGGGGCGCCCGCACCGGGCGGTGTCGGGGGCGGAAGGTCGGGAGGCGCGGGACCGCGGGAGGGACCGGGAAGGCCTTGGGGCCCGACGGAATCCCGGTTCGGAGTCTGTGGGCCCGAACCCGACCTGAGGTAAGAGGAACTTCCCTGCCCGCCTGGGCGCCTCCGGAGGGTCGGGGTACTCCGAATTCAACTTTTCGGTCCAAATGGGGAAAGTGAGCACAGAGACGTTCCCGGGGTCTCGCAACTAGCAAGTGCAGCCCTAAAGGTGGTTGCACCCCAATTTGCTGTCACCACCCCTTCCTATCTAGTCTGCAAATCCAACACGGGGCAGGCACACCGGAGGCGCTCAATAAATGCTCACTGGTGAATGAGTAAAAGAAATTGGCAGCCAGTAGAGACAGATGCATGTTCTGATCCTCAAGTCGGGGACACCAGGGGAGCGAGCATTTATTGAGCCTCTGTTGTATGCCCCCGACGGCCAGTATTTATTTCCATTTTGCAGATGAGGAATCAGAGTCTCAGAGAGGTGAAGTGACCTGCCTAAGGTTGAACAGCTAGTAAGTGGCTGAGAGTGAATGGGAAACGGAGTTTCGGTTCCAAGGTGGTGCCAGGTGGAGTCACAGAAGGACAGAAGAAGGAAGAGTCAGTGTCTTCTCCTAAACAGGAGAGGAAGACGTGCAGAGACAGGGAATCTTCCCCTCACCTTTCTTTTCCTCCTCTCCTCTTCCTTCCTCCCTGCCCTGCCTCTCCCCTGACCCCCCCACATTATCTTAGGCTGCCAGGACATTGAGAAACGTCTTGCAAAGAATTTCCCAAGAAACGAGTGCTTTCTGTTGTTTCTGGACTGCAAAAATTGAACATGGTCATTGTAGAATATGTGGAAAAGCCAAGAAAAAGAAGAAAATTCATGTGCCAAGGACTTGCTTTTTTTTTTTTTTTTTTTAAGTTTAATTTCTTTGGAAGAAAAATGAAGCCATTTTTACCCTACGTTGAGGGAAACAGCAGAGGCTAGCATCCAGCCAGCTCCCCTGCTTGCAGGCTGTGTGACTTTTAGAAAGTCATTTCCCTCTGGGCCTCAGTTTCCCCATGGGAGGAGCTGTTTGCTCTGTGGCTTCCTACTATGTCATTTTGGACAGGCTTTGAAAGTCTTCTGAGCTCAACCGTCTCATCTGTAAAAGGGGTGGGACAGTAACATCTCCAAAATTGTCCTGAGGACTAGATAAGGGAGACATGGTGCAGTAGCAGGAAGACTGGCCTGTCTGCAGCACCTGGGGCCAGCGACTTCACCTGTGTCTCAGTTTGCTTATCTGTAAAATGGAAATAATAATAGTACTACCCAGTCTAGGGGCCCTGGTGGCACAGTGGTTAAGCTTTAGGCTACTAACCAAAAGGTTACCCTATCAGGCAATTCTACCCTATCCTATAGGGTCGCTATGAGTTGGAATCGGCTTGACAGCAATGGGTTTGTTTTTTTTAGTTTTGGTCTGGGTTGTTGTGGGAATTAAATGAGGTCATCTGTGTAAAGGGCTTGGCCTATTGTAAGAACAGCAGCATTGCTTAGAATCCCTAAAATGTGGTGGGCTAGCCTCCTGGAGTCCAACTGGTGGCCTAGAGGCCAAGCCCACCCCTAGAAGTCTGTTTTCTTTGAGTATTTTTCTAGTTTGTCCCAGTCCTCACCACTCCCCACTGCCCAGCTGGCCCCTGAGACATGAGTCTTTGGATCCCATCTGAAGCCCCTTCTAGCCTTGCTATTGTGGTTTCAGGAAACAGACTGGGGCTGAGGGGAGGACTGAGGGTTTCCATGGAGATGCCATTGGGAGCCCATGAAGATGGGAGGTATCTAATCTAGAATGTGGGCATCTATACTGGCTTTCCCTTGGTGAGGGCGAAAGGAGCCGTGGTTCCTCACCTGAAAACATTCTGGCTCCTGGAGTCTTTGGTGACACTGTTATCCTTCTCACCCCAACCCTGCAGGCCACGGCCCACTAACTGTTTGGAACTGAAATACTACATAAGGGGAAGTGGCGAGTGAGGCCCAGGTCTGTGGCGCTGATGGCTGGAAGGTGGCTGATGGTGGAGAAAGTATTTGGAGCAGGGCCTGGGGGTCCCCCTGCAGAGGCCCCTATCAGCCCCCTGCTTCCAACTGCAGATGTGAACAAGACCCTCAAGGTGGATGTGAGTATCCAGGCAGGAAGCTGGGGTCAAGCGGGGCACATTCATCCAGTTGAGTCCTATGTGCCAGGCACTGTGATGAGCCCAGAACAAAAATCGCTGTCCTCATGGAGCTGACAGTCTCTTGGGAAGACAGATCGAGACTAGGATACAGAGATAATGGGGGTAAGGTCAGCACACTGAGGAGTATATCTCCAACCATTTCAGGAGTATATCTCCAACCATTTCAGGAGTATATCTCCAACCATTTCAGATTGGGTGGTTGCGAATAGTTTCTGTGAGGAAATAACATTTAAACCAAGCCCTAAGTGGCAAGAGGAAGCCACCTCAACATACACCTGGGGATGAGTATTCCAAGAAGAGAGGACAGCCAGTGCAGAGGCCCCGAGGGAGGAATGCGTTCCTAGAACAGGGAGGAGGCCAGCATGGCTGGACCAGCGTGAGCGCGGGGGAGAGTATTGAAATGAGGGTGGAGCAATAGGGGTGGCCAGATTACAAAAGGCCTTACAGGCTGAGGCTAGGAGGTTAAAATTGTTCTACAACAGTGGGGAACCACTGGAGGATTTTAAGCAGAGCAATGTCAACATCTGATTTACTTTTTCAAGAGATATCTCTGGCTGCTCTGAGGGGAATGGATTAAGAGGGGTGGGGGTAGTAGCAGAGAGAGCAGTGGGGAGGTCCCTGCTGTCACCCAAGTGAGCAATGGTGGTTGTGGAAGATAGGAAAGGAGTGGTGGGGTTTGAAATAAATGTTGGAGGCAAAGCAAGCAGGAGGTACTGGTGGATGGGGGTGGAGGGACATGATGGTAGGGGAGGGGAGGAGTCAGGGACAGCTCCAGGTTTCTGGGGATGGTGGCACCATTGACTTGGATGGCCAGCACAGAGCAGGAGTAGTTGGGATGCTTCTGTGGGGGCAAGAAGGCTCCCTCCCGGGGCAGTGCCCCAGAAACAGGCTGCAGGGAACTTGCACCAGTCCACCCTGATATCAGTGAGGGGAGGAGAGGGCATAGCGGACCTGGAGTGTAAGGGCAAGGATTGGTCAAGATGACCTCTGTTCTTCCTTCCAGCTGCAGGGGGCTGGAGTTCTCAAATGAGAATAACTAACTCCTCCCCTTTTGGAGGCTAAGAAGGCTTAGTGCCCACACTAACTTTATGGGGCTGCAAAGCGCTTTCATGCCCGCCTTCCAAAGTAGGCAAACGCAATTATGCCCATTTTATAGATGGGAAAGTAGTTTGTGGTTGCTGTGGATATAAAGTTGGCTGCTCCTTCTTGGGGGCAGTAAAACTGGGGTGATCTGTGGCTCATGCCAGACAACCTCTCCAAATATTGAGTGCTTATGCCAGCCCTGTTTCCATGCCATGTGCCCTGTACCTCCCAAATATGCTACTGGCGTTTGAATCTTTGGCTCTGATTCATCTCCAGAGGAAGCTAGCCTAGGATACCCTCTGACTCAGCACTTTCACTTCCTGAATTCCCTCTGACAAAATATGCTCCCATGTATTCAGAGTCACGTGCAAGGAAGCTCAGCGCTGGTAATATGGAAAAACACCCATAAGCAGGGAAATGATTACCTCAGTCACGCACCATCCATAGTGTGAAATTCTATCGTTGTTGTTAGGTGCCGTTGAGTCGGCTGTGACTCATAGCAACCCTCTGTACAACAGAACGAAACACTGCCCTGTCCTGTGCCATCCTCACAATCGTTGCTATGCTTGAGCTCATTGTTGCAGCCACTGTGTCAGTCCATCTCGTTGAGGGTCTTCTTCTCTTTCGCTGACCCTCTACGCTGCTGTTAAAAAGATTCTGCCGTGAGACAGGGACTGTGAACAAGGGCTCAGGGAACTCAAACTACCTAGGTTCAAATCCTGACTCTACCGCCGAGTGAACCCTGGGGCAGTACCTCAGTCTCCTCTGTAAAGTGGGAATAATATTGCCTTCCTCACAGGATTGTTGTGCAAATTAGTTGAGATATATGTTAAGCTCCTAGCAGTGCCTGGTATTTAGAAATCACTCAGTATGTTTTGGCTTTTATTCTCCTCATCATCATTATTTGTGTTGATATAGAAAGCTGTCTGTGATACCTTGGCAGAGGGCTAAGTGGATAAAGCAAATTGCAGAAACAAGAGATTTAGGATGGACCCATTGCCGTAAACAAAATAAACAGTATGATTTCCTGGAAAAGGTTAACACACTAGGCTGCTAAGTGAAAGTTTGGAGGTTCGAGTCTACCCTGCGGCGCTTTGGAAGCAAATCTGGCAGTCTACTTTCAAAACTTCAGCCACTGAAAACTCTATGGAGCACAAATCTATTCCGATATACGTGGGGTCACCATAAATGGAATCGATGGCAACTGGTTTTTTAATCAGGAGCCCTGGTGGCACAGTGGTTAAAGCAATCAACTGCTAACTGAAAGGTCAGCTGTTCAAAACCACTAGCAGCTCCACAGGAGAAGGATGTGGCAGTCGGCTTCCGTAGAGATTTACAGCCTTGGAAACCCTAGGGGGTTGCTATGAGTTAGCATTGACTTGACAGCAAAAAAAAAAAAAAAAAAATTTTTTTTTTTTTTTTTTTGACAGCAGTGGGTTTGGTTCTTCCTGAAAAAAACAAACCTGTTGCCGTTGAGTCGATTCTGACTCAGTGGCCCCATTGGACAGGGCAGAACTGCCGCGTAGAGTTTCCAAAGGCGCCTGGTGAATTTGAACTGCCAACCTTTTTGGTTAGCAGCTGTAGCACTTAACCACCACGCCACCAAGGTTTCTTATCAGGTGAATATATAAATGTAAGGAGCCCTGGTGGTGCAATGGTTAAGCACTCAGCTGTTAACCGAGAGGTGGGCAGTTTGAACCTATGAGCTTCTCTGCAGGAGAAAGATGTGGCAGTTTGCTTCCATAAAGATTTACAACCTTGGAAACCCTCTGGGGCAGTTCTACCCTGTCCTGTAGGATCACTATGAGTCAGAATCAACTCAACGGCAACAGGTTTTTTTTTTCATATACAAATGCAGTGAACTGAGAAATGCGTGTGAGGGTATGATTCAAACAGATCAAGGGAGGGCCTCTGGAAGGAAGTGGGCTTATGGAGGGCAGGGATGCAAGGGAGAATTTAACAGTCTTTATATATTGTTTGATTTTTTAAAAAAATAAATAAGTATTCATGAACTACTTATGTCAGTTTCAAAGACAAGATTATTTTGAAAAATAAAAGTACACAGTTGGTGGCCAAAGGGTGTGAGGAGCTTGGAGATCAGGCTGGAGGGGGGTGATCTTTAGCTGCCTGGATAGGCCTGGTCCAGTCACCCACAGATTCTCAGCTGCTGACGCCCCCCCCCCCCCACAGTGCCGCGACGTGTGTGGCCTGAACATCTCTGACCGCTGTGACTTCATCCGGACCAACCCTGACTGCCGCAATGATGGGGGCTACCTGGACTACCTTGAAGGCATCTTCTGCTTCTTTCCACCCAACCTCCTTCCTCTGGCCATCACCCTTTATGTGAGGGCCTGCCCCTAGGGAGCCTGGTGACGGGGGCTCGTGCCCAGCTGGACATTCACACTTCCTTCCCTCTCTGGCCCTCCCACCAGGCTCTCTGGCTACTTTACCTGTTTCTGATTCTGGGAGTCACTGCGGAGAAGTTGTGAGTTTGGCCTTGTGGTCACACCCATTTTAGAGATGGGAAAACAGAGTTCTAGCAGATTGACATTCAGGTGATCCCTGGGTTTGAGGGAAAGTTGGGGCTGTAGTGTTGCTAGCTGCCATTGAGTCAGCCTCCAGCTCATGGCGAAATGCTGCCCTGTCCTGTGCCATCGCCATGATCAAATGCAAATTGGACCATTGTGCTCCATAGGGTTTTCACTGGCTGATTTTCTGAAGTAGATCGCCAGGCCTTTCTTCCTAGTCTGTTTTAGTCTGGAAGCTCCACTGAAACATGTTCAGGATCGTGGCAACACACAAGCTTCACTGATGGATGGGTGGTGGCTGCCCATGAGGCGCATTGGCTGGTAATTGAACCTGGGTCCCCTCCATAGAAGGAGATAATTCTACCAGTGAATCACCATGCCCCAGGATGGAATTAGGAGCCTGGTAGCTGTGGAAGCATTTAACTGTTTGCATTTTCTCTGTAGTTTCTGCCCTAACTTGTCAGCCATTTCTACCACCCTCAAGCTCTCCCACAATGTGGCAGTATCCTTTGTCCAGGGAGGGAGAGAGGGCAGTCTGGAGGGAGGTCGGGGGCAGAGTGGCAGCCCTTGGCAAAGGGTTGGCCCTGGTGGTCTGCGGCCCTTGTGCTGACCCTCCTTGACACGCTCCTCCCATGGCGTCACCTTCCTGGCCTTTGGGAATGGTGCCCCTGATATCTTCAGTGCCCTGGTGGCTTTCTCGGACCCACGCACAGCCGGCCTGGCCTTTGGGGCACTATTTGGTAAGAGCACCCCTGTTGGGGTGGGGGCAGGGGCAGCAGGAGGGGACAAAGGACAGACTGAGCTGTGCCCACCTCTCCTCCAGGCGCCGGCGTGCTCGTCACCACAGTGGTGGCCGGCGGCATTGCCATCCTGCGACCCTTCACAGCTGCCTCCAGGCCCTTCCTCAGGGACATCACTTTCTACATGGTGGCAGTGTTCCTGACCTTCACTGCACTCTACTTTGGCCGGGTCACACTGGCCTGGGCCCTGGGTGAGTAACCATGGGGCTGGTGCATCCCAGGGCTGGTGGGTAGGAGGCACGGGGACTACCCGGGGACAGAGGGAGACAAGGGGGCAGCCAGCAGGGCACAGAGTCAGCGTTCCTTTGATTCTGCGTGACAGACCTGGATCCACGTTGGCTGGAGCAAAAAGGGAACATGTTCAGATGACTGATGTGGGCAGGGACAGAGGGAGGGTGATGTCAAAGTGCTTAACAAGCAGTACAGCTGGGATGCTGGCTGCGACCATGAGACTTCTGGCAGCAAACACATGCCATTCAGATGGCTCAAAAGATGTCAATGGAGACACTATTCACTGAGGGTTAAAGAGACCAAAGCACTTGACTACTAACCTAAAGGTTGGCAGTTCTAACCCACCCAGCAGTGCTGTGGTAGAAAGGCCTGGCGATCTGCCTTAAAGATTACAGCCTAGGAAACCCTATAGGGCAGTTCTACTCTGTCACGTGGGGTCGCTATGAATTGGAATTGACTCAGTGACAATGGGTTTGGTTTGATTTTTTGGTTTAAGGAGACCAACAAGGGATGCTGAGATGCTGAGGCCCCCAGGGACCAGCTGTTACCTCCTCCCAGGGATGGAGGGGCTGGAAGTGGGGTGACGGGAGCCTAGTGAGGGCTGGAGCCATGGAGATGGGGCTGCCCACTTGAGCTACAGTCATGAAGGGTCACAGACCCTGAGGGAGACACAGTACTACAGCAGGGAAAGAGTGGGGAAAAATACCCCAGGCTTTTTCCTGCTTCCCTCTGATTTCCTGCTGGGCATCCCATTGGCTGAAGCCACTAGTAGCCAGGGCTGTGGTGATGCAGTCAGCAGGGTCAGCCTCCCAGGGCACAGAGTAGGACCCTGAACCGAACGGGGTCCTGGAGACCACTGGGTCAGGCATTACCTCCTTTATTGCTGGATTGACAGGGCTGTGGGGATGGGAAGATGGGTCAAGGAAGGCAGGAAGAAGTGTGGAGGGTTCAGGGAAATGGGCTTTACCTACTGGTACTGGGCTGGCCTAACACAGACAGGCACCACTAACAACAGATACCAACAATGGAACAGCAAGTGCTTGCTCGCTGAGGCCCTTCTTCCAGGACGCTGCTTGGTGACAGCCTGCACCCTTGTCTGCAGGTTACCTGGGCTTGTATGTATTCTATGTGATCACTGTGGTTCTCTGCACCTGGATCTACCGATGGCAGCAGAGGAAATCCTTGGTTTACTCCTCGCCAAACACTCCAGGTAAGGGCCTGAATGAAGCACTCAAAAGAGGGCAGATTAGTGGGGACTGGGACCCTCTGTGCTCCTCACTGCCGCCTTCTCTTGGTTGAGGCCATTCCTGCTGGCCCCGCCAAGTCCACCTCCTTGACTTCTTCACACTTTACACCTTCAAGGTCCCCCCTCCATGCTTTTGCTGCTGCCAGCGAAGCCTGCTCTTCACCTGTTTGTCCAAGTTCATCAGTTCTTCTTCCATGTTGTTGTCGGCAATCTGCTCTAAAAGGGGTCACTGCTCATATCCCTTAATGGCTCCCCACTATCCTCAGGGGGGAATCCAAACACATCTATGCACACAGATACACACATAACACACACATATACCCAAATACACAACACACACACAGATATATAACTTATACACACAAACACACAGCTCACACACATATCAAATATGTACACACCTACATATGCACAAATACATATGCACACTCATACAAATACCTATACAACACACATACGTAAATACATACACCCACACAAATATATATATAACACACACGCACACAAATGCGTACATCACACACACATGGGTAATTTACTGAGTGCTTACAATCTGCTAGGCACATGTATCATTTCATACAATCCTCTCGATGACACTTTGAGGCAGAGACAATTACTATCCACCTTTTATGGATGAGGAAACCTATTCAGGAAGTTAGGTCCTCCCAGGCCAGGGGGTTAGAGAGGGGCAGAGTTGGGACTTGAACTCTGTTCTCCCAAACCCCGAAGGCCACCCTCCACTATTACATAATTTCATGGCACTTGCTAAGAAATCCAGAATGAAGAGGGCCTGGACAGACACTGGAGCCCTGGTGGTGCAGTGGCTAAGAGCTACAGCTGCCAACCAAAAGGTCAGCAGTTCGAATCTACCAGCTGCTCCTTGGAAATTCTATGAGGCAGTTCTACTCTGTCCTATAGGGTTGCTATGAGTCGGAATTGACTCAACGGCAACGGGTTTGGTTTTTTTGTTTTTTGGATGGACACTTGCACCCTTGAAACTGCCCATCCCAGAAGTGCCCCGTGCAGTGGTGGCGGGGGGCAGGCTCCTTAGCTGGGCTCACACAAACCCCCTCTCACCTACAGAGCTGCTCTCAGATTCTGAGGATGAGCGGGTGTCTTCTAATACCAACAGCTATGACTACGGTGAGTCCAGTATCTGTGTCCAGTTGGGGTGGGAGTGCCAGGGCAAGGGCTGGGATGGGAGACAGGGGATGGGCCCATCCAGGCCTCGGCCCCAGGAATGAGGCTCCAAGCCAGCCCAGGCTGAGCCATGGGCCAGGTCATCTGCCCTCTGCAAGGCACCTGGTGCTTCCTTCTCCCCCAGGGTAGGGAGGACTGGTGGGCAGGAGGGGAGAGGGTTCCCAGAGGCTGAGGCAGGCCTAGCTATGTCTTCCCCACCCTCCATCCCTCCCATACACACAGGGGATGAGTACCGGCCGCTAGTCCCCTACCAGGAGACCACGGCTCAGATCCTGGCCCGGGCCCTCAACCCGCTGGACTATAGGAAGTGGAGGAACAAATCAGCCTACTGGAAGGCCTTCAAGGTTTTCAAGGTAGGAGAGGGGGACCCAGAGGACAGGCTATGGTGTCATGACAGTGTAGGACAGTGGCTACCCAACCTTCTCTGGCTCAGCAAGAGGGGAAAGGGCCAGAGTCTGCTGCGACCTTCTGAGAATAGCTCTCATGGGACTTGATGGGGAAACTGAAGCGCAGAGCGTGGCTGATGGCTGGCACTGGGGCTCTGCCCCTATGGAGGAAGGAGAGTGTCTGCCCAGGAACAAAGAGGAGAAGGAGGGGGCCGCGTCTGCCTGGGAGAGGGTGGGGAACTGAGCTGGGCTGAGGGTATTAGGGTAGGGGCATGTGTCAGTCAAGATTCTCTAGACAAACAACCAATAGGAGATGTATATATAATATCATATAATTATATTAACATGTAATATTGCATAATTATATAATATTACATCATTATATTTATAACATTACATACTTACTTTAATATACATTATGACATTGTTAGTTGCTGTCCGGTTGATTCCCACTCATGGGAACCAACTGTGTGCAGAGTAGAACTGCTCCATAGGGTTTTCAAGGCTGCAGCCTTTTGGATGCAGATCTCCAGGCCTGTCTTCCGAGGCATCGTTGGGTGGGTTCAAACCGCCAACCTTTCAGCTAGTAGTCGAGTGCGTTAATGGTTTGTGCCGTCCAGGGACTCCAGTGTAATCACAGGGTCCTTATAAAGGAAAGGGGGAAATAGAAGAGTCAGAGAAGGAGATGTGAGGACGGAAGCAGAAGTCAGACTCATGTGGGGCCACAAGCCAAGGAATGTGGGTGGCCTCTAGGAGCTGGAAAAGGCATGGAAACAGATTCTCTTCTAGAGTCCCCAGAAGGAGTGTTGGATTCAGGACTTCTGGCTTCCAGAACCATAAGAGAAGAAATGCGTGTTGGCAGCCACGAAGTTTGGCGTAGTTTGTTACAGCAGCAGTAGGGTACTCACACAGGTGCCTGGCCCAGCACCTGCTCACAGTTGGGCTTCCCCAGTAACAGCCTTGCTCTGTGTCACTGAGGTCAGTCTTTGGCTCCCTGGCAACACTCTTCCATCTCTGTCCACTTGATAGTTGCCCGTGGAATTCATTCTGCTCCTCACGGTATCTGTTGTGGACCCAGACAAGGATGACCGCAACTGGAAACGGCCGCTCAACTGCCTGCACCTGGTGACCAGCCCCCTGTTCTGTGTCCTCACCCTGCAGTCGGGGGTCTGTGAGTATCCCCTCCCCCACACTGGCCCACCTTCCTTCTCTTCTGTTCCAGACCTTTCCTCTCAACCACACTAGGGGGCCCTGGGCCAGTGGCACAATCCTGGACATACCTATACCCGTTGCTGTCCAGTTGATTCCAACTCATGGCAACCCAGTAGGACAGAGTAGAACTGCCCCATAGGGTTTCCAAAGCTGTAATCTTTACAGAAGTAGGCTGCCACATCTTCCTCCCATGGAGCACTGGTGGGTTCGAACTACACGACCTTTCAGTTAGCTGCTGAGTGCTTAACCACTGTGCCACCTGACCTCTTTCTTAGACATACAGCAGGTGCTTAATATGTGCTTGTGCCATAAAGGAGACCAGCTGTGACATTTGGCTGGTACACAGTCAGTTACAGACAGAGTATGCAAACGGGTAGGGTAGCCCTGGGGCCAAATTCAGCCCTCCGGTTTATTTGCCTATATTAAAAACCTGGAGATTTTGATCTCACATCAGAATCCAGGTTTTGGCTTCTCGAGATCTGGGTCTTGTTCCTGAAGGCAGAAATTGGCTGGAGTTGAGATGAGGCCACCCCCTGGTGGGGGTGGGGGAGGGGACACCTACTGTCTAACTCATCACAGCCCTCTCCATTCCATATTAGGTGACCCTGCTATGTCACTCATTTGTGTGACCTGGCTGCTCCCCATTGGCATTTGAGGTTCCACCATCTGCTCTAGACTGCCCTTTCCTTTTCTGACCTGCACCCTCATGCTTGTTTAAGACAATCTCCAGGAAGCCCTCCCCAACCACCCACAGCCCAGCCATCTCCTGGAACTCCTCCAGTAGGGGCCTTACCTAATACAGAGAAAGGGCTTCATACACCAGTGTCAGGCTCCAAGGCCAGTACCGAAGGTGAAAATCACATTCTGTCAAAGTGACCGCTTGAAATTCACCCGTAATGTATCATAGATAGAATTTGGTATATGCAGCAGCTCCCTCAGGTAATTCTTAGGCATGGTAAAATTTCAGAACCAGTGAAAACCCCCAAAACCAAACCCTTTGAGGTAGAGTCGATTCAGACTCATAGCAACACTATAGGACAGAGTAGAACTGCCCTGCAAGGTTTCCAAGGCTGTGATCTTTACAGAAGCAGACTGCCACATCTTTCTCCTGCAGAGCAGCTGGTGGGTTCGAACGACTGAACTTTCAGTTAGCAGTCAAGAACTTTAAACACTGCGCCATCAGGGCTCCTAGCAGAACCAATAAGTAAGACAAAAAAAAAAAAAAAAAGGGAAAGTCTTGATGCATGTATCTGGTCAGTTAAATCATCACTGCCTTTAAGATCAATACAGACTCCTTAGTGGTAAAAAAAAAAAAAAAAAGATGGGGTGTAGAGAATTCTAGAATGTTCTTTCTGCCTGTAGGTTTTCCTATCCTTAGTGTTTTAGTAGGAAGTCTCTAGAACCTTTATAACTTGCTAATAGATTGGCAGAGTCAGTGAGGAAGGGTGTCTGACTTACTCTACCTTTCATCTCATGGAGTGACACCCATGAATTAGTACTGCCTGGCTGGAAGGTGCTGCCTTGAAGCTCAGTTGGATAAAAGTATCATGGTTGATTAGTGATATCTGCCATGGGGATGGGAAAGGATAATAATGGTGGTACATCGTTTTAGCCATTCCCATCCTAGTTTCATTGCCGTGGCAAGAAACAGCAAAAGGCTGGAGAGAGTCTGTTTTTAACAAGTCTTTCTTTCCTGTCAAATGTGACTATAGCTTGAGGGTAGGGACTGTAGCTTTAATTTCCCTCCATTCCCCTGGAGTGCCTAGGGCAGGTCTAGGCACACAGGAGGCATTGGTCTTGTATCCAAGCAATAGAGTATGAGCGGTTTTATCTGTGAGTCTCACCCCAGTCCTCAGTCATTCTGGCGGACTTCAGGAGGTGGTGCTGAGCTGAGGCTGTGGAGGGTACCAGCGCCCTTTCTTGTCTCTACAGATGGCCTCTACGAGATCGGCAACCTCTTTCCCGTCTGGGCTGTGGTGGTGATCGCGGGCACAGCCTTGGCTACGGTGACCTTTTTTGCCACATCCAACAACGAGATCCCCAGGCTTCACTGGGTGAGAATCAGACTCCCTGAGCTGCGAGAGGGAGACGTTCTGGCCAGTAATCACTTTCCCTTATGGCAGGCGCATAAACTTCAAAGCCACTTTGAGGCTTTTTGTACCTGTTCAGAGGTCTTTTTTTTTAAAACTCATCGCCGAGAATTTGTTACTTACTATTGGATTCTTTTTTTTAAAACAGGTTTAATTAAGATATACATTTATATACCATACTTTTCACCCATTTAAAGTATAAAATTCAGTGTTTTTTAATATATTGACGGAATTGTACAACCATCACCACAATCAATTTTAGGACATTTTTGTAACCTCAAAAAAAAGCATGTACCTTTTAGCTATCACTCCCCCAGTTCCCCCAGCCATAGTCATTACCATTAGTAATCTACTTTTTAGAGCTCTTGTGGTGCAGTGGTTAAGAGCTCGGCTGCTAACCAAAAAATTAGCAGTTCAAATCCACCAGCTGCTCCTTGGAAACCCTATGGGGCAGTTCTACTCTGTCCTGTAGAGTTGCCATGAGTTGGAATTAATGGACAGCAAAGGGTTTGGTTTTTAATCTACTTTCTGTCTCTGTGTATTTGCCTATCTTGGGAATTTCACATCAACGGACTCATATAATGCGTGGCCTTTGGCGACTGACTTCTTTCACATAGCATATTTTCAAGGTGCATCCATGTTGTAGTGTCAAACAGAACTTCATTCCTTTTTATGGCTGAATAATATCTCATCGTATGGCTGTGCTGCCTTTTTGTTTATTCATTCATCAGTTGATGGACATTTGAGTTTCCAGGTTTTGGCTACCATGAATAACGCTACTAAGAACACTCATATGTAAGTCTTCACGTGGACATGTTTTCATTTCTCTTGGGTAGATCCACAGGAGTGGAATTGTTGGATCAAATGGTAACTTTATGTTTGAGGAACTGCCAGTCTATTTTCCACTGTATTAACGAGGAAGCCTCTCCCCATTTTCTAGATGAGGAGCTAAGGCTGAGTCCCTGTTGGGGGCTGGCCTTGGCCCCATCAGCACCCTGTTGCCTCTACAGCTGTTTGCTTTCCTGGGCTTCCTGACCAGTGCCTTGTGGATCAACACAGTTGCCACAGAGGTGGTGAACATCTTGCGGTCCCTGGGTGTGGTCTTCCGGCTAAGCAACACAGTCCTTGGGCTCACGCTGCTGGCCTGGGGAAATAGCATTGGAGGTGGGTGTGTAGGTGCCTGCCTGCCCCCAAGCCCAGACTCAGGGCTGGGTGGGATTCTGGGCTGAGCTCAGCCACATCATACCTTTGTGCTCCCCCAGCCAAAGTTGCATCTGGGCAGGGCTGTCCAGGGCATCCCCTAAGCATGTGCTTGGTGCCTACTGTCCTTTGGGCTGAATCAAGGTGAGGTGGCCTGGACTGCACCTGGGCTGGGAGACTCTATAGTGGCCCTAGCTTCTTCCCCCGTCTCTGATAGGTAGACATTTGGTGGTTCTCTAGAGTTCATGCAGGGCACAGGCCCATTGCAGACAACTGAGCTGAGCGGGTATATAGGTGTGTGATGTGCAGGCATTCACACGTGCACACATACTCTTCTCTAGCTAGAGCTGCTGGGTAAGGTTGGCCAGGTTGTGCACTGCACAAGAGCATCCAGACAACAAGGGGGCAGGGCCTAAAAGACAGCCCTCCTTCCATTCACCTTTTTGGGTACCTTTTTCTAATTCACACAGAGGTGCTGTGTTTCTAGCAGTAGATGGAATTTAGGGGGAAAACTGGCAGCAGAGTGTCACCCAACCCCCACAAAGATGCCTCTGGTAGGAAGGAGTAGGTGAGGAGTATAGGAGGGCATTGTGTTTTATAGGACACTGTGGCTCCCCCCAGCCCTCAGCCGGCTGGTGCCAGGCTCAGACAGGCGTCCATTAATATTTATTGACTGAATGACTATGGGTGAAAGGGAAAGAGTGAATGACCAAGGGCAAGGGGCCAGCCACACTCCTCTGAAGAGCTTCTCTGGTTTCCTCACAGATGCCTTTTCAGATCTCACCCTGGCTCGCCAGGGCTATCCGCGGATGGCGTTCTCGGCCTGTTTTGGTGGCATCATCTTCAGTATCCTTTGACGGGCTGGCGGCTCAGGTTCTGGGAGATGTGGGTATGCTCCATGTCCTGCCCTCAGGACCGGCTCTCTCTGTAACACCTTGGGCAAGTGACTGGCTGCTTAAGCCTCAGGGTCCTCATCTGTAAAATGGGGTATTGGGAGGACCGAGCACATAGGCTTGTCGTAAGGGTGGAATGAGGAAATGCTTGTACCTGGGAGTGCCCAGTAGGTGGCCATAACCTGTTGCCATTGAATTGGTTCTGACTCTTAGTGACCCTATAGGACAGAGTAAAACTGCCCCGTAGGGTTTCCAAGGAGCAGCTGGTGGATTCAAACTGCCAACCTTTTGGTTAGTAGCTGTAGTTCTTAATCACTGCACCACCAGGGTTTCCAGGGCTCCAGTAGGTATTATTAAGGCAGTGGTGTTATTAGTAGATGTCCACATGGTGAGCTTATGTGTGTCCTGTAGAAGACCCCTCTCCCCCTTGCTTGTGAGGACATGTTATGGTCTATATGAGTTATTGGCAGTCTTTCTTAAAGGACCAGAGAATAACTATCTTTGGCTTTGGGAGTCATATAGTCTTTGTCACGACCACTTAAGTCTGCTGATATAAGTGGCCATAGATACTACATAAACAGGTGAGTGTGGCTGTGTTCCAATAAAACTTTATTGACAGAGACAGGCAGTGAGCCAGATTTGGCTTGCAGGCTATAGTTTGCCAACCCCTGGCCTATGGGGAAAATGCAGGTGCAGACAGCCCGGGGCTGTGAAACCCGACTTCTGGTGGGTCCCACTTCCAGTGCTGCCACTTGCCCCGGTGTGACCAGGGGCACATGCCTTCCTCCCTCTGAACCTCCGACATCTCTGTAAATTAAAGATGGGCTGGGGTGAACTGACAATTCACAGTGCCCACCACATGACAGCATTCAACAAGCAGTGGATACTGTGCGTTGTTAAAAAGTAATACTTATTAAAATCCCTGCAAGTACAGCTCTCCCCACGCTCCACGATGAAAGGGCCTGCAGTGGAGGCAAAACACAGTCAGAACTGGTGGGGGCTGCACGGGCCCCCCTGCAGTAGGTAACCCCCAGGCAGAACAGGGCCCTTGGGACTCTTCTGTGCCCACAGGCCTGCTCCTGGCTTTTGGGCTGTGGCCTTTGCTGGCCTCTCAGGTTGGGGGTGACAAGGAAGGAACCCTACCTAGAGCAGTGTCCCCCGAATACCTCCTAGAGTGGCCTTGATCCACACACCATCACTAGTTCCCGCAAAGGACCATGGGCAGGGTACTTCACCTCCCCTAACCTCCATTTCTCCATCTACTGAGTGCTTACCAGGTGCCATGTATTTCTGTCACCTCAACTGATTCTTATAAACCGTGCAAAATGTACACTCCACAGCCACTTTCTTAGAGGTGCTAGAACTGGATAGGGTCTCCTCCTCAGGTTTTGGGGTTTTTTGAGGGGGGAGGGGAAGACAAGGGGAACAGATCATGAAGAAAGCTGAATTCAGGTCTCGCTCTGGCATCCCAAGGCCCAGGGTTGAGGCTGGTAGGAAGGGACAGCCATGCGGTTGGGGTTACGGGGCAGGTTGTTGGAAGAAAGTGTCCTGAGCCGAGCCGCAGATATCCTCGTGGGCGTGGGGCTGGGCTGCCTGCTGCAGATCTCCCGGAGCCACATGGAGGTGAAGGTGAGTGGCCAGAGCTTCTGGAAGGGGCGTCATTCTAATGCTCTCTTTTCGTCCTCTTCTGGTCCTCTGGCCTGGGAGACCATTCAGATCTCTGCAACTTACACTTCCTAGGGAAGAGAACTTGTCTGAACTCATGATTTGTAGAATATTTTAAAAATCTTTGGCACATAGGGTTGAAAAAATGTACTCTTTTCAGTACACAGAGTAACGATGAGGCAGCTGGGAAGGAAGGGGCAGGAAGGCTTTGGATTTTGGTCCTAGTTCTGTCACCTAAGTTTCTTGTTGTGTGACCTTGAATGACTTAGGGTACCTGTGAGCCTAAGTTTCCTCCAGGGCTTCAGACTGGTTCCTTAGGGTTGGAACCACTGCTGAGAATTTGCATTTCTAATAAGTTTCCAGGAAGTTATATATAAAAATCACCTGGCGATCTTGTTAAAATGTAGATTCTGATTCAGTATACCTATGTGGTGAAAAATCCAGCTTCTCAGGAGGGGTTCAAACTGGAATGAACCATTCAAAGCCCTGGTTTTCTCATCTGGAAAATGGGGCTAATGACACCTGCCAAGCTTCCTGGATGAACATGCATGAAGCAAGGGATAGGCTAAACACCATATCCCAACATTGCCCATATGAGAGGAACTGGGATGAGAGAATGATGACCCCCATCTGTTGAAGCCAGCCCAGAACTGGAGTGTGTGTGTGTTGGGAGGGTGGAACCCAACAGATTTGGAGAAGATTCTGGAACACATTGAGCGGCAGAGCTTCTCACACTTCAATGGTGCCTAACAATTTCTTGGGGTACGTGAGACTCACTGACCCCCACATTTTTAATGAGCTGCTGCCGTAGTACAAGGACTCCTTGGGAAACACTGTTTAACAAGGGTCAGAAACGAAACATCTGGCGGGGCCAGGCAGGTAGTATAAATGAGTGGAGAGATTCAGGTGGGCTTCCTGTGGCCAGCGATTCCAATTTTCCTTGGAAAGCAGAAATCAAGATACGTAGGTGACCTTTTTCTATTCGCAAAATATTGCTCAGGGCAAACAAAACCCCCTGCAAGACAGATGTGACAGCCGCCATTATGGTATCTTTGTTCCAGTAGAGAGACTTCAGTTTACAGAGCAAACAAGGTTAGAGTGGGAAGGCAGATGTAAGCAGGGGCTGGTTTTCATCCTTAACCAGGAGCCCCCTGCAGGAAAGCACTCAGAATGTTGTGAGGCTGAAAGATGGTGCTACTGACGGGAACAAGGTCACCTACCTCTGTCTTCCAGAGGTTATCTGGCTCTGAATGCACTCTGGTCAGCTGACTTCTAATTAACTGCTGGGTGGACCCACCTTTATAGTGGCCCCGCCCACAAGCAAATGTTACTTAAGGGCTTAAAAAGTTTACTTTTCTGAATAGGTACAGTGTTAGTTTCCTCTAGCTGTGGTAACAAATTGGTACAAACTAGATTGCTTCAAACAACAGAAATTTACTCTCTCCTGGTTCTGGAGGTCAGAAGTCAAGGTGTCAGCAGGGCCATGCTCCCTCTGAAGGCTCTAGGGGAGGGTCCTTCTTTGTGCTTCCTGCTTCTGGTGGCCGTAGGCATTCCTTGTCTACAGGCAGCCTCTCTCCAATCTCTGCTTCCTTCCTCAATGGCCTTCCCCTCTGTGTCTTCTCCCCTTCTTACGAGGACCCCAGTCATTGGATTTAGGGTGATCTCATCTCAAGATCCTTGACTAATTATATCTGCAGACCCCATTTCCAAATACAGTCATTCTGAGGTTCTAGGTAGACCTGACTTTTGGGCGGATGCTGTGCAACCCACTACATATATAATATGAAGTCTGACAGCTTAGAATCTACCAACTCATCCTCTCAGCTGCAAGGGGTCCGTCCAGTTTGGAAGCTGTTGTCAATTTCTCCCTCACCCACAGAGCAGCTGACACTCTGACCTTCATTTATTCATTTCTTTTATCTTTCCTTCATCACCCATTCATCATTTTATTTAGTTCCCAATCTTTCCTTCCTTTCCCCCTGGTGGTACGATGGTTAAGCGCTTGGTTGCTAACTGGAAGGTTGGCAGTTTGAACCCATCCACTGGCTCCGTGGGAGAAAGACCTGGCGATCTGCTTCCATACTTTGTCACCTGGGGTCGCTATGAGTCAGAATGAGGTTGACGGCACCCAACAACAACAACAACAACACAGCAGAGGGTGTCAGCACAGGTTTTAGAGTCAGGCCTGGGTTCCAATCCCAGTACTGATCTGTGCCTTGAGCAAGTTACCCAATCTCTTAGAGTCTTAGTTTTCTCATCTGTAAAATAGTTAGTCACAGCACCTACCTGACAGTGTTATTGTTAGATCACACAGATAATGCTTGTAATGGCACAGTGCTGACATATAGTAAACACTAAACATACATAAAAAAAAAATACATAAAACCCCAAAAATATATATATATATTACATATGTTATTACATATATATTATCAGACATATATTACACTATATTACACATATATTACACTATAGTACGTTATATATATTATCTATACATATATTATATATATATAAAATATACAAAAAAACCAAAACCAAGCCTGTTGCCATTAACTCTGACTCATAGGAACCCTATAGGACAGAGTAGAACTGCCCCAAAGGGTTTCCATGGAGCAGCTGGTGGATTTGAACTGCCAACCTTTTGGTTAGCTGCCAACCTTTTGGCAGCTAACCAAAAATGGTGAACATATATGTCCACCATTTCTTCAAAAACCATAGAAAGATATTCCCAACATTTTATTAGGAAAATTCAGATGCAGAACTGCTGAGAGAATTATCACCCAGAGAACACACCGGTTCCCACCATCCAGGTGCTCCTAGGAACATCTGCTACATTTGCTTTGTCACCTACCCGTCCATCTGCCCGCCCATTCCATTCATCCGTCTTGTTTTTGGATGCATTTCACAGCACGTGATGGCATCTGAACACCATTAGCTAGAGTTTAATATTAAAAATGTGTAAAAAGGTAATTACATCAGATTGGAGGCAGGGGAGAAGCACCCAGGCAAGTAGAACTGCCTAAAGTTGGACAAGAAGGTTCCTATCTGGCCGCTTCTGAGCCTGAAACATCTGGGATGATGACAATCTGGGTGACTTCAAGGTGGGGCAGCCATCCCCCAGGGCTGGCCTTAAGCTCAGGCCAGAGTCCTTGACTGGCCCTTCATGGGTGCTGGCAAACGTTAGACTGAGGGTGCAGTCAGGAGGGGGTGGACTGTGATGAGCAGTGACCCAGCCTCTCTCCTCTTGCTCTCCCCAGCTGGAGCCAGACGGACTGCTGGTGTGGGTTCTGGCCGGCACCCTGGGGCTCAGCCTTGTCTTCTCCCTGGTCACGGTCCCTGCGCAGTGCTTCCAGCTGAACAAAGCCTATGGCGTCTGCCTGCTCATCTTCTACTTGAACTTCCTTGTCGTGGCCCTCCTCACTGAATTCGGAGTGATTCACTTGAAAAGCGTGTGACTGAAGCCATATGTCAGAGTCTGCCTGGTGGCCTGGGCTGTCATTGCAGGCAGGCACCCAGCAGCTCTCTGTAAGGGGAGAATTGCCAATGGAGGCCCCTTTTGTAGAATGCAAACAGGCACGCACGGTGTGATGGGATCAGGGCTCCTGTGGGGTGGTTGTTGCTGCTGAAGGTTTGAAGTCACTGCTCTGTGCAGGAAGAAAGGCCAAGTCTATCTTACTGCCAGCACCCAACAGTGCCATTTCGGATTTTGGACACCACTGCCCAGGGATTTTGGAGACTGCGCTTTGCTGTGGACAGAGCTCCAAGAGAAGCTAGAAGCCTTTCTTCAACGATCTCCAGAGCATCTCTGAAGAGGGTTAGAGTTTAGGGTGACTGGGATGACTGGGAGCCTTCCAGGCCACTTTTGAAAGACCCCTGAAGTGTTCAGGGCTGGAGGCAGCTGCTGAGACACAGGACCCTCCCGCGTTCACCCCTGCTGCTTTCTGTCCCCCTTACTTAGCTTTAGGCGCACTGGAATCTTCTCAGGGCTCAGACGGCTGCCACACCCTGGTGTGGAAAACCAGGATGACTACACAGCTTCTCACTAAGGTCAGGCAGGGAACCGTGGCCAAGAACGCCTCGTGTGCTGGGGCACTGGGCTGATGGGGGCTGGGCCCTAGATCCACTTTGTCTGACAGAAACCGGATGTGAGGCACACTCATCATTCTGAATTTTGTAGAAGCCACATTAGTAAGCCAAAAAGAAACAGGTGAGGTTCATGGGAACAGATTTTATTTAACCCAGTATATCCAAAATGCCACCTTGGCGTGTAGTACTGGCCACATGAGTAGCTGCCATGCTGGCCGGCTCCTGGCACTACGTCCAGACTCTGCCCTGGCTGTGGACAGACTCCTCTGCTCAGAACTGTGGGCTTCCCCAGCTGCACAACAGGGGTCACTACTGACTGCCCTGCACCTACCTCAGGGGGAGGCTGGACTAGGGGCTCAAATGGCCTCAGACCTCAGGTGGCCAGGTGAGAGCGTGCTGAGCCTTGCTGCCGTAGCCGGTGACCCCACCTTTTAAGCAAGCACCTCCTCAGTTTGCCCAGTGGCCTTATGCTGGCTGTGAAGAAAAGGAACTTTTTTTTTCCCAAATAAAAAAGGTTATTAAATATGTCAAATATACACAAAGCATCATACACCCAACTCTTACCGATTCTTCCTTCCTGGGGCTGCTCCTAAGGCTGCTAGGGGCTCCTGCGGCCTGAGATCTGAACTTTGGAGCTGTCAAGGGTGGGACTGAGCGGGGGTGAGCCATGGCCAGGGATGGGACCTCTCCCCTCTCCCCACAATTCCTAGCAGAAACCACACGGCAGCAGCCAGATTTACAAAGCAGAGGTTCTTTTATTAATATACCAGAAGTCTGGATTCTCTAGGTAGCAAATCACCCATGTACAAAACTTTCCAGCATTTCTCCCATTATCCTTACAAAATGATTGTCTGCATGGTTTGGAGTTAGGCTGGGGAGAGGGGAGCAGGAGGAGGGGCAGAAGGCTCCCCCAAAGCGCCTTCACCAAGGTTGGGGAGGGGCGTGACCCCTCCCTCCCTTTGGCTTCCTTCCGCGATGATGAGGGAGGTGAGAGGGCAGCTGGGTTAGAGGTCATCCCAGGTCCCTTGGGGAGTCCACGGCCTATGGCAACACTTGTCCCCTGCTCTGTGGGCTGTCAGCAAATTGGAGACTCGTGAACACCTGCAAAGGGCTGTGGTCCCCATCCTGGACCAGCCCCTCCTACCTGAGAGGCCCCAGCTGCACTGGGGGGACGCTGCTTTGTCTCTGTCCCCTGGAGGCAGGGAATAGGGCGGGGGCCCAGATTCCCAGGGTCAGAACTCATGCCCTCCTGCAGCTGTCCCTCGAACCCTGGTTCCAAAACGCCCGTTTCAACAAAAGCTAAAAGGCACCCAGTCGTGCAAATAGTTTCTTCTCTGGAGAGGGAGGGGGTTTGGCCTGGGGCTCAATGCAAGGCTCTGTGACAGGCACTAGAGACAAATGTGCAGCCTGCGTCTCCTGATTCCAGTGGGAACCACAGGGAGCCTCAGGATTCACCGTTTGCAAAGGGCTGTGCTTTAAAAAGGAGCCCTGGTGGTGTAGTGGTTAAAGCGCTTGGCTGCTAACCAAAAGGTTGGGTGGGTTCGAACCCGCAAGCCTATCCCTGGGAGAAAATTGTGGCAGTCTGCTTCCATTAAAATTACAGCCTTGGAAACCCTGTGGAGCAGTTCTGCTCTCTCCTATAGGGTCGCTACGAGTCGCAATCAACTACAAAACGAGTCGCAATCAACTACAGCAGTGGGTTTTTGGTGCTTTCAAAACAAACACCTGTGCTGCTCCCCTGCTGAGGGGGCAAATCGAGCAAAATTGATGGATCAAGAAGGCTTGGCCTTGGAAACAGCCAGGGAGAAGCGCCTGCTCCCCTGGTCAGGTCCTGCCCTGCCTGCCCTGTGGCTGAGATAAGGATGTAGTGAGGGGGACTTTGGCCTTCCCCACTGTTCCAAGTCATGGGGAACAGTGGAAGCAGCTGGAAGCTGGGGTCAGGGCCAGAATGTCCACCAGTACCCATTTCCTCCACCCACTCCACACCTCCTCACCGCTGCCTCCGGCTGCCAGCTACCATGTCAGTTTTGCGGCCCAGAAGCACCCCAAGGAGGCAACCTCTCAGCCCTGCTGTGCCACCACAAGCACTGCTCAGGGAGGTGACCCCACCAGGCTGCTCTGGATTTGGGCACCAGTCCTGCCTCCACCAGGCTTGATCTCATCAAGTACAACAACTCCCACCAGGCACCGAGGGGTTGGCTAATGGAGGGTTCAGCTGAGCCCATCTCCTGCTGTCGAGTCCCAGGCATGGGGGAGCAGGGCTGACCAGCTCAACTGGGGGAAGCTCTCCCGTCTGTAGGGGGCGTCTCTGTGCTGTCTGCCTCTCTTCCCAACAGGGGCCCTAACCATACTGAGGGAGGGAGTAACTCTTCCTTTCCTTAGCGGAATCCCTCTTTAACCCAAATGCCTATCTGCCTGAACCGGTAAATGATAAGGAAAAGGGATTTTGTCAGGAAAGCTTAATCCAGGAGTGGTCGGGGATGTAGCCTGCTGTCCTCCTCCTGGTCAGGCAGAAAAGCCTGGACTCCCACAGAGGCCATTTTAGAAGACTATTCATCAACAAAGGTTAAAGTTTGGGAGCGAAGGCTTACAGAGCCAGGAAAGGAGCTCTGTCAGCACAGCGCAGTCTTGCTGCCAGCACCCTGGACCATGTGGACACCATCCCCCCGTCACTTTCCATCGGGCCAGGTCTGTCCCCGTTGGAGCCTCCGGCCACATTATCCCCTACACACAGAAACACAGGCCTTGGGGATGTGCGTTCTTCCTTCCTATATGGTTTTGTCCCTAAAGCCAAACCTGGGAACCCTGAGACAGGAGCTGCTGGGTGGGGGAGTCTGAAAGCAGCATCAACAAACTGGGCCTGGGGCTGGCCTGTAGAGGGCTGACCCACCTTAAAAGCCAGCCCTGCGGAAACGGGCAGAATCTTTACAATCGGTCTTCCCATAGAGGGCATCTCTGAACCCTTAGGTGGTAGGAAGTACTCACAGTGGTCTGACCCCTAAAACCCCACTGGCTTCTGGCGTTAAAGAGAACAGGGCAAGGTAGTTACGAACCAAGCCCCGTCTTGTATTTGTCCTTCTACATATAATAAATATGTGCGTATATATGAATATGTGCATGTATATATATACATATACACATATATATACATATACACACAGGATTTCAATACATCGTAGTAAAATAGTACTATTGTGTTATTGCATAGAAGAAATGGCTCTTGTAAGCTGGGGCTAGGTGATGGTCTGGGAGCGCTGGCGGCTGCCTGGGGGCTGCTGGGTGCTGGGGACCCCACCACTGCCGCTGAGCTGTCGCTGCTGTTCCTCCTGTCTCCGGGCGTGCTCCTGGTACCACTCCTGGGGCAGAGAGCAGGTGGATGCTGAGTGGGCTGTGCCCTTGCTGGCCTCCCGGCCAACCCTGTGCCTCCCCCAGGCTGACGAGGTCACCACATCATGGCAGTGACAGAGGTCAAGCGGTGCTGGACTCTCAGGCCCACAGTGGGCAGCAGCAGCATGCCTCTGCCTGCGAGCGTCGGGAACCATCCAGGATGGAGCAGGCACAGCTGCTGGCCACAACCACCTGGGACCCCCACCCCCAAACCTGGGTTCCAGGTACCACCGGGAGTGGTCCCAGTGGTTAATCCCATACCTCTCCGCCAAGCCTTCAAACTCTACTAAAGACAGGGACTGGCAAGCAGCCCCTGCTCAGCAGGGGCAAGACCCACTCCCAGGATAGGACAGGTGGTGAGGGCCTGGACAGCGCAGCTGCGAGGGCATCTACCTGGATCTCCTCTTGATACATCTTTAGGCTCAGATCGCTCTTGGTCCTGGATCTCCGTCCCAGAAACACCACAGAATTTTGCTAAGGAAGAGCAGAGGCTGCAGGGTCCTCTGGGGCTGGGGCCAGGGCCAGGGGCCAGGCCTCTCCCATTCTTTGGCAAAGGGGCAACCCAAAAGTGTGACTGCCATTTGAGGTGGTGGGCACTGGAGGAGGGACGGCACCAAGCTGAAGCCCACCCAGTGTCGTCAAGGCCCCGGGAGGTTTGCCATCGCTCCTCACCTCATGCCTCTCCATCTGGGAGAGGGTCTTGAGCAGCCGGGTGACATCGGAGGCGGCTCCCCGCACCTCCCGGTAGAGCTCGAGGATGGTGACCAGCTCTTCTTTGGAGAGTTCCTTCTCCAGGGTGATGCCACTGTCCACTGTGAGCAGGGCGGACAGAACGGGAGAGAGCCCAGGGCTGGGAGCCGCTGGCCTAGCCTGGCCTTCATTAGCCATCCTCCCTGCTGCCCCCGCAGGGTCTTCCCTGTCCCTCCCTCAGCTTGGGATGTAGATGACAGGAGTGCTGGCTTAGCCAGCAGCTGACAGAGGACAGAGGGTTTCAGAAGGGAGGCTCCAGGACAGCAGACAATGGGCAGACAGCTTATGCCATGGAGATTCGGAGACAGTAAGAAGAGTAAGGAGCCCTGGCAGTACAAATGGTTAAGCACTTGGCTACTAACCAAAAGGTTGGTGGTTCAAACCCACCGGTGCCTCCACGGGAGAAAGACCCGGCCCCCTGCTACTGTAAAGGTTACGGCCTAGGAAACCCTACGTGGCAGTTCTGTTCTGTCCCATGGGGTCACTATGAGTTGGAATTGACTCAACAGCACACAACAACAGCGAAGAACAGGTGTGGGGCAGTGTTGGTGGGGCATTTGAAAGCTGTACACCCCCAAAAACACGCAGCAATCGTTAAAACCCGGATGACTAATACATTGCAGGAGGAAGTACTATTTGGCTTGGCAGTGAACGATATTAATTCAAGAACCAGCCGTATGAACGTATTGTTTAGAAATATGGAGATAATTAAACGAAGAAACAGCTAAGAGTTCAAAGTCTCTGCACGAAAGATAGGGGTGGGGAAAGGCAGGCCCAACTAGCCACCCAACCAGCTAACCAACCAGTTGCCATTGAGTCAATCCCCACTCCTGACGACCACATGTGTGTCCGAGTAGAGCTATGCTCCATAGGGTTTTCAATGACTGCTTTAGCAGAAGTGGGTCAACAGGGCTTTCTTTCAAGGTACCCCTGGATGGACTCGAACCTGCAAACTTCTGGTTAGCAGCAAGTGTGTTAACTGTTTGCACCACCGAGGGACTCAAGGTAGGATAAGGTATTGCTATTTTTCACAATAAGTCTCTACTATTTGTTTTTTCTTAAAGTGTGACGTGTTCTGTTTTTTATTTTAAAAACTAGATCATAAGCATTTTTTTTGTTGTTAATGATTATTTGAAAACCAGTGCAGATAAGAGGCAAGCCAGATAGGTAAGCTGAACAGAAGTTTATCAGAAGGCTGGACTGACCAGACAACTGAACTGGCAACCACTGGATGACCAGAAAGTTGACTGCTAGACAGACAAAGAGATGGTGGCCAGCGACTGCCCGTGGCACTGACTCTCTGCACAGACCTTCTGAGTCCTGGTTCTTGCGGCTGTAGTTCATTCGGAAGACGAAGGCCTCGAGAATGAAGGCGACGATGATTGTCATCACCACCTGGCCAGGAATGGGAGAGAGAAACAAGCAGAGCCGTCAGATGTGACCGCTGCCCCTTCCCCTCCCCAACACTGCAGCCCCTGTGAGCAGGGCGGCTGGAGATGTTGAAGGTGAAGGAGGAAGAGTGCCCTATAACCCAAGACCTACCATGGTCACGATATAAAAGGTCATGAAGTAGAGACGGCTCCAGTGGGAGGTCTGGGAGGTGACGCCTTCCTGGGGACAGAGTGATGTGGCCACATGGTGAGCCTGGGCAGGGCCATGTGTCTGTCCACTCAGGCCCAGAGCCAAGTGTCATCCAGCTTTTCACAGATCCCTCTGATTTGCCTTTGGTTGTGGGAGACAAAGAAGAGGGAGCCTGCTCCCCTGGGTCTTACCTGTTCTCCCTGCTACCTACACCCCGGAAGTACCCCAGAACACTGGATTCAGGATGAGCCTGGACAAGTCTTCGCCCAAGTGGGGATGGGAGGTGGGAGTTTAAGGAGTGGAAAAAAGAACCCTTGCCACACTCTCTCTTGGCGGAAAGTCACCTCCAGTGGTAGGGAACAGGACAGAGCCTCAGAAGCTAATGGACCCTGGCCACAGGGGAGTGCGACGAGGCAGGTGTGAAAGCCTGTCCAGCCAATGTGAGGGGGCAGATCCTGGTGGATGCAGCCAAGGCCCAAGGCTCCCAGGGTCCTGCACACACTGGCCTCCCTACAGAACACAGCCCGTCAGACTCAGGGCCCCAACCCTGCACAGCCTGGGGGACAGGGCACCCACACAGGGTGAGGAAGACACAAAGCTGGTGGGAAATGCCCAGAAGTTGACTGTGATTCTTACCATGATGATGTACCAGTTGTTGACAACTGTGAGCTCGAACAAGGTCACTGCCAAAGGGAAAGGAGGGAGAGAAGTGTCTGAATCAGACTTACCCTCTCAAAGTCAAATTTTTTTTTTAATTTTATTGTGCTTTAGGTGATAGTTCACAGTGCAAATTAGTTTCTCATTCAAAAATGTACACACAAATGGTTCTGTGACATTGATTACAATCCCCGCAATGTGTCAGCGCTCTCCCCCTTTTCACCCTGGGTTCCCCATGTCCATTTGTCCAGTTTTCCTGTCCCTCCTACCTTCTTGCCTTGCTTTCGGACAGGTGTGGCCCATTTGGTCTCATATACTCGATTGATCAAAGAAGCATGTTTCTCACATGTGTTATTACTTGTTTTATAGGCCTGTCTTTGGCTGAAAGGTGGATTTTGGGAGTGGCTTCAGTTCTGAATTATCAGGGTGTTTGGGGGTCATAGTCTCGGAGTTTCCTCCAATCTCTGTCAGACTAGTAAATCTGGTCTTTTTTTTTTTTTTTGTGAATTTGAATTTTGTTCTATATCTTTCTCCCACTCTGTCCAGGACCCTCTTCTGTGATCCCTGTCAGAGCAGTTGGTAGTTGTAGCCGGGCACCATCTAGTTCTTCTGGGCTCAAGCTGGTGGAAGTCAAAGTCAATTTCTAGTGGCCTCTGCCCACCTATTGTCTGTGGTGTGCACCAAAACGATGGTGTCCCCGTCAGCTAGCTTGGGCTCTGAGCACCAGGAGAAGCTTCAGGCCCAGCTGCCAAGCAACTGCTCCAGGGACTTCTGCCACTATGGCCTGTCCCCAAAAGGATGTGTATTTTGCCTGAGTAGCCTGTGATGGACCATAGCTGTGACTTGGGGGTACAGGAGGGGAGGGCAGAAGCATTCACCCTCTACTGGTGTGGGTCTGGGGAAGCACTGAGGGCCCCCTGTCCTCTTGAGAAGCTGTGTCCAGCAGAGCCACTTCTCCCCTCTGCCCACCAAGGCCTCTCCATGGAACCTGACACAGTGCTGGGGGGTAGCACTGCACTGTGGCAGTGCTGGTGTGGCTGGTTCCCACTCTGAGACAGAGGGGCTGTATTTCTCCCAACTAAGGCATGAAGCTCTTCCCCTCCTACCTGGAAAAGGAGTAAGATCTGGGGGCTGAGGGAGCCCTAGAAGCTGGCCTGGTCTCCACCCCTACAGCTGGGCAGCCCCCACCCTCCATCTGGGCCAAAGAGGAAAGGGCTGGAGAAAGTGGGGCAAAAAGCTTGGTGCTATACACTGGGAACGCCCTACATGACAAAGGTGACATGCACAGGGAGCGTCCCCCCTGTGGTTTCTCGACTCACCAAAGCTGTTAAGGATGTTATCGAAATTATTGAGATAGTAGTAGCCTTCCTCCACCATAGTCTTGTTGCCCACGGTGTGGTTGACCCAGCGGTAGGCATCCGCGACCGTGCTCAAGCTAACCGGGGAGACAGGAGGTAGAAGGGAAGGTCACAAGGCAATCATCACCTCAACAGAGGACAAAAAGTCTAAACAGACCGCAGAAGCAAATCTACGGAAAACAGTGCCCATGGTAAGCACTGAAATTGCGACCCTGGGCAGGGCTGGAGTGGGGGTGATAAGCGCTAACGGGCAATCTCTTAAGTTGTACCCCCCCAAGTCAAGTGTCCAGGGGCAATCGCTAAGTCGCACTCCCCCCCAGTTTCAAGATGAACACATGATAGCAGCAATGTGTCAGGTGAAATGCTTTCCCAGCTCTTGTCTGGCTGCCTCAGTCCGACGCCACTCATATTTGTGGTGCCTTGGAATATCATTTTGTGCCTCATCTGGTGCCCCCTTGGACTTGTGCCAGGACAAGTGCCCCCCTCTGCCCTCTGTGCTCCCCCATGCCTCTGTATCTTCTGTGCTTGAGGAAGGACAGTGGGCGGTACAAGGTTAATAGAAACTGCTCAGTGGCTCTTTGCCCCCTTCAGGTGGCACCCAGGGCACGTGTCATACCTGCTATACCTTAGATATGCCTCTGGCAGACCAAGCCAGGACCAGGGATCTTGCTGGCTGCCTCTCCCCTGGCTCCTGGTCCGGTCCTCCCTAGTTCTTCCCACCACCCTGGATGGAAGGCAGCCCTTGGCCCCTCTCTTCTGCTGGGCTCTGTGTGGAGCCCTCAGGCCGCCACCTCCTATCTACCTTCACTTGGCGTTTCCTTGCTGCTGGCTAGGCCTTGGCGCCCTGCTACCAGATGTGATGCTGCGGGGGGGGCGGGGAGGGGGTTGGAGAAAGGCAAGTGCCTCCTCTGTCTCCCCCACCCAGGCTTTGCTCTGGAGGCTGGTGCTCTGCAGCAACCCCAGGAAGGGAGAAGCCTCGTCACGGTGTCTTGTACTTTGCCTGAGTGTGCCACGTGCTTTAAGAGGCTGCCCCTGTTTTGAAGCCCTATTTGCTACTTTCCTTCCAATCCAATCCTTTCTGGCTGTTCTGTTAAAGTCCATGGCAACATTTCTAGAAGTCTCATTCTTGGACCACAGGGAGCAGGCTCAGACAGCAGAGTCCGAGTGTCTTACCAGACACCCTGCATCAAAGCTTGTGTGAGGCCTGGCATTTGCCCTTAAGAAGCTCCCCTGGCCATTCTGATGTCCTTTCAAAGCCTGTGAACCATGGATGCAGGCTTTCGGCTCCCAGCTCGGTTTGATACACAAAACAGCTACCTGTGCCTTTGGAAACTGTTACCAGTGCACGAGGCCTTGGGGCCAGGTTTGAGGGGGAGCCAGGAATGAGCAGGAATGGCAGAACACACTAATTCACTGGCAGCTGAGGAGGGGAGGGGAAGGGGAGGGCGAGGTCCTGGGAGGGTTTCTCCCTGAACCCAAAGATCTACATGCTGTGTGTCCATCTGTCTTAGCCTAACAGACTGCCCCTGGGAAATGTGTCTCTGCCCGGGTCACCAGCCAATCCTGGAAAGGAGTGGGAAGACATCAGGGGACTCAGGCCTCAGACTCCTTCTGGCTCTGAGGCGGCCTCTATCCTTAGCCCAAAGGGTGAGCCCATCCTGGCTGGCCGGGGTGCGGCTCCCAGGCCCTGCTCAGAGGATGGGAGACGCTCTGATGTGCCTGCTTCTGAGGCACCTGTCTGACGCAGGGCCCTTGCCGAGTGACCTGTACTGGGCTGAGCCCTGAAAGCAAAGCAGAGTGACTCCCAGGGCTTTCAAGGCCCTGAAGCTTGAGGACACGCTGTGGGCTGGTCCGGGATACAGGCTGCTGGGCGGGGTGGGGCGGGGTCGTGCCTACTCACTTGCAGCAGTTGGGGTAGAGGATCCCACAGAAGAATTCCATGCCCACGATGGCGAAGGAGTAGTAGAAGATGAGCAGGGTGAGGCCCAGGCTGGGGAGAAGGTCGACAGGGACGGGGTGAGGGGGGGCCAGCAGCCTCGGCATCTCCAAACCCTGCCCTGCCTGTGAACAGACATGCCCCAGCCAAGTGCGCCAACTGCGAAGTGCCTGTAGGGGAGGGGCCTCACGATTCAGGACTCTATGAACAGATGCCCCTTCAGCAGAGACGCACCCCTTACCTGTGAAGGCAGACTCACAGGTGAGCCCTTACCTGTGAATGTAGACACAGGTGATAAGTGAGGTGACGGCTCCCTGCCCTCCCTATTAAACATTCCAGACAGATCTTGTGGCGGGTGGGATCTTGTCCTCCTTGAAGACCCACCAGGCCTTCGGTTTCAGTCCTTCTTGGGACTCCCCCTGACCCCCTGGTGTCCCCAGCCCCCCGACCCTATGGAGCCAGCCTCCCAAGGCCTGGACTGGGGCCCAGAGGCAGGCAGTACCTGCCCATCCGTGGCAGCAGCTCGAACATGGTGTCCAGCACATTGCGGTAACGTTTCTTCAGTTTAAACAACCTGAGCAAAGGATGAACAGGAGGCGCTTAGAGACTCAGGGGCATGGCCTTGGCTCGCTTCCTAGAGAACACACCGGAGCCCTGCCTTGCTCCCCACCATGGCGGTGGGACAGGCTGGGAGGTCCAGTACCCTCGGGGGGCTCTGGACCCGCCAGCTCGGCACCTCTGCTCAAGTAGCTTGTGCACGTGGTGGCACTGGGACAGGGGCTGGAAGGGACCCTTCCCTGAGGAGAGGCAGAGTTGCCCCATTTCTCTTCATTTGTCCTCCTCCTAGTATTTTACTCAGGTGAGGAGGAGGCCGTGACAATTCACCATGGTTTACACATGAAGCCAGGAGGCTCACAGTGCTCTGGTGTCCCCGAGGCAGAAGAGGCAGGTCCCCGTGCCCCTGGAGAGGGGAGTATGGAGGCATGAGTAAGGAAGGGGTGGGCAGTATGAACTAGAGTAGGCCCTCAGGCAGGAGCAGGTTCTTCCTCTAGAATGATGTCCCCAGGACCACCACCCACACCTGCGCCTTTCCTTCGGGAAGGAGAGGACAGGCGATGGGTGGGCAGGAGGAAAACCCATGCCTCTTAAGAGTGTGAGATCCCCAGTGAGTAAGAGACACCAGGAGCTGTGTTTCTCAGAACAGCTGTGTGTCTGTCGACGGAACGGTGTTTCACTGGGAAATGGTGAGACCTGCCTGAGGGTTTTTTCTGACAAGAGGCTATGCCAGAAAAGCATCAGAAAGGGCCACTGGAGGGGCCTCGAAAGTCCATCTGACCCTCAAGAGTCTGTGGTCCTCTGGTCTATGACTGGGGCATGTTTCTGTGGCTGCAGCTGAGGCCATCTCAGGCAGCTCACCCCACGGGGAGGCATTCCGTCCGCCTGGGCACAGCGACCCCTCCTGGTGGAGACACTGACACCCTGTGGGGCTGGGAGCATGGTGTTGGCCACACTGGGCTTGTGGCTCTTCTGGCTTGTCCCTGGGCCCCTTCCCACACCAGCTCCAGGGCTTTCCCTCCCTCCCTCAGCCCACCTCTGCCCACCCCAAGCCCTGCCCTGTCACCTCAGCAGCTGGAGGGGACGCAGGACTACTATGAAATAGAAGGGCTCCATGTTGAAGGCCAGAGCCAGCAGTCCCAGGAAGGCGAACACTGTGACCGAGAAGTCAAACCTGGGAGAGGAGGAAAAACCACAATCCATTCGGCCCACTCTGAGACTTTCACAAGACAGAGCCACGTACCCAAGCCCTTTTCTCGGCACACACCCTTCCAAGGGGCCCAGACACAACCCAGCAAAACCCACAGCACACAGAGCAGTAGTCCACAGCGGGCAGCTTTGGTGAGCCACTTCTTGCTGCCTCCAGGTTCTGAGGTTACCTTGGCCTGGCCCAGGCTCAGCCATGTCTTGGGGTACAGGCCTGAACTCTCTGGCCCTTGGAGCAGAACCCTCTCCTGGCTGCACTGGTCAAGGACAGAGAGGATGGGCCCCAGCCTCTGTAGTGCCCACCATGGGCCTCTTGTTCCCAGCAGTAAAAACAAACCTGTTGCCGTCGAGTTGATTCTGACTCATAGAGACCCTAAAGGACAGAGTATAACTGCCCCATAGGATTCCAAGGAGGGACTGGTGGATTTGAACTGCGGACCTTTTGGTTAGCAACTGAGTGCTTAACCACTGTTTAATTCATGACCTGTCTCTGACCCTGATGAACTCACTGGGGGCAGGGGCGGGGTCTACAGGTAAGAGTCACACCTGAGAACAGCCGGCCCCGCCTTAATACAGAGGGCTTCTTCTCTCTACAGATGCATGCTAAGACCCTGCAAACAGCAAGACACCCATTCTTACTTTTCTTCTTGGGCTCTTTACTTATTAACTTGTTTTACCCTCATGACCCCTCAGGAGTCTAGTCTGACTTCACAGTGAGTTAACACTAAGGGCCAAGGACATAATCTGCCGGAAGTCTCAAGTAGACCGGGAAGAAGGGCCACTTGGTCTCCTTGTGGCCATCAACTTGCTGCTTACCAAGGGAGGTGGTGGAACTTTCTTCCCCCTCTGTGCACACTGTGGTTGTTATGGAAGAAAAAGAAGCTAAGTGGCTTGGGTAGGTGTAGGGGGTTAAAAGTCCCTTAAGAGGCCCTGAAGAGCCAACCAGCCTGAAGAACCTCAGAAGGCTGTGTCCAGGAAGAGCTGGTACAGATGAACTGAGAGACCTGAGATAAGAAACCAGCCCTAAGCATTCCTGGGCCACAGCAGGTACACCAGGGAGACAGGGCCCTGGGCCAGTCCTCAGATCTCCCTCTCCAGCTCCAGAAACTGCGGGTGCTGTGCGTGTGTGTGGGGAGAGCATTGTGGCTGCTGTTCGTCTCAGACCTGGCCAAGAGGCATGCCGTCCACTTACAGGTTCCATCCCGAGGACAGATACTCAACGGGGCCCAAGCCGGCAACTTTCAGGAATAGCTCCACTCCATAGACTGTGAACAGGAGGAGGTGGTCAGCGCCAGCACCTCCCACATCCTCCCTCCCTGGGCCAGGTTTCCTCCCGAGGCCTCTGCAGGTCTACAGCCACCCCCGCACGCTGCGTGCACTGCCTGCTGCGCCCACTCACGCCCAGGCCCTGCTGGAGAACATGGTGTGGGTCAGCTGGGGCAGCGTAGGTAAGGAGAGAAACGCTCCTTTCCCCTCTGTGGGCATGGCCCAGCCATCCATCTGTCCATCCAACGAGTACTTCCCAAGCCCCCATCCTGCGCCAGGCATTGTGCAGGTGCTGGCGTGCTGCAGCGAGCACGCCGCACAGTGCCTGCTCCCACAGAGCGCACAGCCTGGCAGCGGGGAAGGCAGGTAGACAGGTGGTGACAATACAGCGTGCTCAGGGGTGTTTGGGCTTCAACTCTGGCAGAGACGGGTGGCAAAGGCAAGAGTGTGCCAGGCAAAGAAAATGGTACATGAAAAGGCCCAGAGACAAGAAAGGGCGTGGGGCACTTGGGAACGGAACGCTGCTCTGGAAGGCTAGGGTATGGAGTGAGGGCAGTGGTACTGGTAAACGGTGACACTGAGGAGGTAAGCTGGAGGGGTCATGGCCAGCAGGCAGTGAGTCACACCTAGGATCGGGACTGGAGAACCACTAAAGGGTTTTAAGCAGGAGCGAGATGTGATCAGGATACATTTCTGTCCCATTTTCCTTAGGGTGCCCTGTTTTGGAGAAGAGCCACAAGATTCTAAACCAAAAATGCATGTTCTCCTACTCAGGGTCAGCAGCTTACTCGTAAGAAAGACGAGGTAACTCCAGGGCACGTGTTTGGCAAAGAAGTTCCCACCTGTGAGACAGAGAAGCCATAGCTCAAGAAGCAGCCCGGTGGGCCAACTGGAACATGGCCAGTCCCAGCTGGGGCTCACCTTTCAGCATGAATGTTTCCACCAGGATCCAGATCCCATTGACTGCCACCACCAAGTCTGCAACAGACAGAAAGGACAGGCGGGCTTGGGTACCTAGAGGTCACAGCTGCAGAGATGAAGCTCTGGGGGATGCAGAGAGCAGCGCTGCTCCACACACCCACTCTGACAGGTGATCTCTTTCCGCTGGTGCTTTTTACCCCATGAGCTCAATCAACCAGCGGTTTCATTCCGAAAATAGCCAGGTATTTCTAAATACCCTCAATGTCACTGTGGGAATACCAGTTAAGACGTTTCAGTAAACCCTACAGATTATTCCAGGTCAGTGTAAAAGGTGGACAACTGACAAGGAGTTCAAGTACTGAAAACATTTGCTTTCCCCTAGAGGTGTCTGATTTAAAACGGCTGCGTGAACTATTTCGCAGAACTGCATGGACAATTTTCACCCAGTAATCCGACTTCTAGGGATCTATCCCATGACACACTAGCAAAATGCACCAAGATGTATACTCAAAGCTATTCACAACAGCACTATTTGTGAAAGCCCAAAACTGGAAACAATCTAGATGACCATCAATAGGGGGCGGGTTAAGTCAACCCTGGTACATTCGCAAAGGAGCAGAACTATAAAATGGGGTGAGGAACATCTCTCCATATTCAGATATATTGTGAACTGAAAAAAGCAAGGTAGGCAAAATGCACAGAATATGCTATTGTTTATTTAAGACAAGGAAATGTGGCTACATATGTATCACCTTGTGTTAAACCAACAACAAACAATGGAAGGGTAAACCAGAAAGTAAGTTACCCCATTGTGGGAGGTGACAGGGATATAAACTAAACTCTTGTCAATTTAACTTTGGAACCATATATGGATTGTACATAATTATAAAACAAAACTAAATATAAAATGCAATCCCTGGTAGCACCGTGGTTACAGCTCTTGGCTGCTAACCCAAAGGTCAGTGATTTGAGCCCACTGGCTGCCCCACAGGAGGAAGATGTGGCAGTCTGCTTCTGTAAAGATTTATGGCCTTGGAAACCCTATGGGGCAGTTCTACTCTGTCCTATAGGGTTACCAGGAGTGGGAATTGACTTGATGGAAGTGTTTTTTTTTTGTAAACGTGAAAAATGAAATAGAAACCTAAATATGTGTCCAGTTGGTGACATGCCCACATGGAAAGGAACTATTCCAGGTGACCTTAAAACACAGTGATCTGAATGTACTGTCCTGGAATGATATGCCCTAAATTATAAAAAGAACTAAGGAAAAAAAAAAAAAAACCCAAAAAAGTTCTAGTAATTATATCAATGGGATTGTGTTGATATTGTTATTCTGAGACTACTGTGTGTGTGTTGTGGGATAAAAGTAAATGAGTGTGTTAGTGTTGTTGGGAACCTGGGTTTTCCGTGTGGGAGTAAGGAGATACATATGTAAGGTTCTGTAAGGTTGATAAAGTTAGGTAATGCTCCTAGAGTCCTGAATTTGAATTAGAAATATCAGGATGAACTCACAATATAGTTTATCTTCAAAAACACAAAATCCTAGCTCTGTCCGTGGAAAAGGCCGAGAAACAACAACCAACCCCAAGCAAAGAGCACCTCTAGCATCCCAGATTGTGGTCTCTAAACACCATTTCCCACTAAAAGGAATCATAATCCATTGCCTACGAGTTGATTCTGACTCATAGTGACCCTATAGGGCAGAGTAGAACTGCCCCATAGGGTTTCCAAGGCTGTAATCTTTATGGAAGCAGACTGCCACGTCTTTCTCCCTTGGAGGGGCCTGTGGGTTCAAATTGCCAACCTTTCCGTTAGCAGCCGAGTACTTACCCACTGTGCCACTAGGGCTCCTAAAAGGAACCACAGTGCCTTGGAAAGACTGAATCCAACTAAGTCTCTGGATTGGTACTGTTCCAGAGAACTTTCTGTGACAATGGAAGTTTTCACTCTCTCTGCTGTCCAATTGGTAACCATTTTTGGCTACTGAGCACTTGAGATGTGGCTAGTAAGACTGGGGAACTCTAATTTTAATTAGCTTAAATTTAAACCTTGGTGGCATAGTGGTTAAGAGCTACGGCTGCTAACCAAAAGGTCGGCAGTTCAAATCCACCAGGCGCTCCTTGGAAACCCTATGGGGCAGTTGTACTCTGTCCTATAGGGTCGCTATAAGTCAGAATCGACTCGATGGCAATGGCAGAACAACAACGGCAAATTTAAACAGCAACAGGTAGCTAGTGGCTACAGTATTGGATTATGCAACTCTCTATATAACTGCCAAATTACAGGGAACAAACAACAGAGAAGCATGAGAAAACCAAACTGTGTAAAATCTAAAGGACAAACAACTCTGCAAGAAATAAGGGGGGGGGCGTGGAATGGAAGAGGAACCTATAGATTAAAAGAGAGTTAAGAGGCGTATCAACCAATCTCCCTCTATGGTCCTGGAATTTGCTTCAGAAAAATCTGAGTCTAGAAAGGGGATGGTGGCCCAGAGTGAGAGTCTAGGTGAAACAAGAAAGATTGGCCATGAGATGATAATTGTTGAAGCTGGGTGACTGGTACACGGATGCTTATTCTAATCTTCTTTCTACTTTTATACATGTTTGAAATTTTCTATAATAAAAAGCCAAACAAATGAGTGCAGGACTAATCTCTTGCCTCCCCATCTTCTAGAACAGCAAAGGACTCAAGAGAAAAGGGGCCTAGAGTTGTGATATTTCACACTTACACATGAAATACTGGTAGGCCTTGGACTTCACAAGGATATTAATTCCTATTGGGAGAGATAGAATGGTAAAATCAAAATTTTCATCTGAAAGCACACATTCCCCTACCACGTACTTCGTGCATGTGGCCCATTAGGGGGTCTGTGCTCAGTGGTAATAAAGGAAGGGACTGCTCTAAGAATGACACCCACTTCTGCTCAGACCACCCGACAAGACTGCACTGACCATAGCTGCTCTGGGGCCAGCCTGGGCAGCCCAGAGCCAGGAGAGCAGAACAAAGCTTTGGTGACCACCACTGCAACTTCAGTTGCTGCTCCCCCCATTCTGGGACTTCATTCATCCACATAATTATCATCCCAGTGGACTGAAAAACCCCCTAAAGAAATGGGATAACAACTGTGCCCAAAGGCTCAGCGATCGGAGAAACCACAGAAACAGAACTCACCATCTCTGCTTTTGTTTGTAATGGCCTAGACCCAGGGTTCAGGCTTTTTGCCCAAGAAACTCCCCGTGAGCTAACCATACTCACACTTGGAGCTTTGAAACTGGTGTTAAATTATGGCACAACTGTTAGGCAAATAACATGGGCGCCCGAAGTAAAAAATTTTTGAATTTTATGCTATGTTTATGCAAGCATTGATGGAGATCACATAAGCTAGCTATATATTCTGCCATACAAGAATGGTCAAGATACATTATTAAATGAAAATGCAGGGTTACAGAATATATAATGTGGTCCCATTATTTTAAAAATGCACAGAAAATAATCAACAGGAGGAAACACATCAGAGATTTAACAGTAGTTATTTCTGGGTAGTAAATTTTCATTTTCTTCTAGTTATCTGCCTTTCTAAATTTTCTTCAATGAATATTGCTTTTGTGTAAAGAAAAAGCCACAAAATGTCTTAGCTTGGTTTTCAAGTTACCAATTTTCTTCCTAGTTTAACATTTATTGCCCTGCTACTCTGTCTTTTTTACACATGTGGGCATTCACACACACACACACACACACACACCCACACCATCTGAACATGCTCCTCAAATGCTCCCCTGTTGTCTCTGGTAGCCTCTGCCAGCTATCCGGGCACCATATTGGTTTTGGGCCAAGCTTACCTTTGAAGATGAGGAACGCTGTCCTGGGCAGCTCATCAAACCAGTGCTCTCTATTTTTCTTTGCCTGGCCAGGAAAGAGACCATGGGAGACGGTGTCAGGGCTCCTTTCCTGCCTGTCCAGCTAACTTGGGAACAAGGTAAACACTCAGGTATCTCAACAACAACAGACAGCCAGTGTGCCAGAAACTGCCATGCACTTGCATTATTTTTACATAATCCTCAAAATCACTCTGTAGGTACACAGGATCATTATCCCCTTTGGCGTGTGAGACAAGCCTTGGAAAGGGTCAATAACTTGCCTGATGCCACCTGACTGGGCCTGACTGAGATACAGTGCTCTTAACCATAACACTGCCCTACAGATGGAAGGAGCACAGGGGACACCTGTTCTCCCTGAAGTGCATGCTGCCAAGCTGATGGCTGAGCTGTTCTAGCAGGGGAAGAGCTAGCCCTCAGAGTACCTCCCATCCTCATCGCCCACTGTGCAGCCCCTCCACCCACTCCATCCCTCTCTGGCCTCACAAGAGCACTCACCTTCCACTTCAAGGCGGCAACTTCGTAGATATCATAAAAGTCCTTCAGGCTGTCAGAGTAGAATGAAAAAGCAAAGCAATCAGTGCGTGTTCCCATGGGCTTCAGGCCTCCCATTCACCTGCCTTTGGCTACCTTCCCAGGGTGAGGGTAGGAGAGGAGGAGGGGACCTGTTGTATATATCCCAGCACATCAGTGAAGCAGGGGATCCTGACCCGCAGGCTTTTTGATCTCACCTTTCCTCCATGTACCATGAATACTTAATCCAGGTCTGCACTGATTTACAGTTTCAATTCCCCCTGGAGAGGGAGCCCCCAGACAGGTAGAAACTTAGAGTCTCTACACATGGAACAAGTGGGCCTGTGAGTTCAGCTCAAACCCAGTTCACTCTCATCACTGCTGCCTTGTGCATCGACAGGGCTGTGGTCAGCAATAGTGCAGGAGACCGATGCTATCCACAGAGATTTCGGGGTTGTGTCTTTGAGGCTGTGCCAGGCTTGAGTGCACGCGACGGGTGCGTGCGTGTGTGTGTGTGTGTGTGTGTGTGTGTGTACGTCCTTGCTCCGTTCCTTGGGCTCATGTAGGACTGCCCGTGCCTTACTCGTGGCTCCCGGGCAAAGAGTTAGACTGGTCAGTGAGTGCATCCCTGCTCCCCAGGCCCTGTAACTGCTTCCGGGATGAGCACATGGCTCAGGATGGTCGGTGAGTCCCTCCCTGGCTCCCCTAGCTTCTGCCAGAGCATCTGCTGGGAACAGAGTGCTCTCTTCCTGCTGGCTGGGGCTGCTTAGTGGGGGGAGGTAAACCTGGAGCGGCTCCCTGAGGGGGAGCCAGCCCAGGGCAGTGCAGGGGTGCAGGAAGGGCGAGGGCGCAGGAAGACACAGAGAGACCCCAATGAGATCACTGAGTGCCTGCATCCTGCTTTACCCTGGATTTTCCATCTCACGAGCCAGTACGTTCCTTTTGTATCAAGCCAGTTTACATTGAATTTGGGATGGACTTCTGTCACTTCCAAAGAGTCCTGACAAATACAGCCTATGTGTATAAAGGCCTCTGTGAAGAAAACGAAGACTCTACCAAGCCTCTCTGCCTGCCTACTCACTGGTGCCTTTGCAAGTCCCAGCTCCTGCTTGTGAGAGCCTGGTCTGCCCTCACTGTCTCCACCTGGCATCCGCTCTTACCTGAGCTGAGGCGTGTTGCTCTGGTTCAGGGCCTTGAAAGTAAGGTAGCGCTCGCCAGCATTCATTCGGGGCTTGTAGAACCGCATCAGGCCCTCAAACTGCCTGTAGGAGATGCCAGCGGGCCTCTGGGGGAAAGTGGAGGCTGTGCTGTGGGACGAAGGAAAATACAGGCCCGAGACACCCTGTCCCGTGGGGCAGCCACTCAGATCCCAGGACCCTGCTCTTATTCTCCCAAGGACTGGGCTCCTGGTCTCTAGAGCCACTGGCTGCACCATGCTTAGGAGCAAGGAGTAAGAGAGGGAGACCCCAGCCCAGCCCCGCCCCAGACCCCACACCCCCCTACCCGCTGGCTGATGAGCAGGCGGTACGCATGCTGGATGGCGGTTCGCTTATGTAACAACAAAGACTTGAATTTGTGCTTCTCGATGTCATTGAAGGTGTCAAACACCACGGCCAGAAGCTGTGAGGGAAAAGTAGAAATTTGGCTCCTGATGGGGCCTCAAGCAGTCGGAGTCGGCCCTTTCATGCAGCCACCCCAGGAGGTGGGCTTCAAGAGACCCTCTTCCAGTGCCTTGAGGCATAGGAAGTCTGTCTCCAAGTCTCAACAGAGGAAAGCCCTTCATGGCCCCTGGTACATTTTGTCTTCAGATATACGAAGACAGTTGGTATTTAATTTTCTCCAGGCCCCCTTCTCTCCAACCTTCAGCATTTCCCTGCTGGGCAGTTTTATAACTGGAGGAGAAAGGAGTGAGAAGAACAGGCCTGGGTTCTGAGCCCAGCTCAGCTCCCTATAGCAGCTGGGCAGAGGCTCTGCGTCCACCCTGTGCCCACTCCCGTCCAACCTCACAGAAGCAAGGGACATCACTGGGCCGGATGGTTCCTCACCCTGTCCTCTTGTTACCTCTCCTGTGAGTCAGAGTTTCCCAAATGGTCCCAGAAATAAGGGAAAGGAGGAAGCCTGCACTCAAGGGCATAACATTCTAGAATTGCCTAACACCAAGGCCAGGCAAGTTAGCTTCTAAATAATACAGTCTGCATTATCAGAGGAAGGGTGGGAGGGCGGGGGCAGAAGGTGGAATAATCCCTTTTGGTAACCCTTTGTTTGTCTTTCAAAAATGTGTTCAGAGAAACTCTTGTTCTTTGGACCCCTTTGCACAAAACACTTTCCACAGTGCCTGGCTAAGGCTTAGTAAGTGTCCACTTTTATTGTTATTATAATACATGTTTGCTCTAAGAATGAAAACGTCCCAGGGTATCCTTGTCTTAAAATACGGCTCTGTCAGTAGCAGCCTGTCTTCTGATGTGCCTCTGGGTGGGCTTGAACTGTCAATCCTTCAGTTGGTAGTCCAGCGCTTAATCATTTGCACCATCCAGGCCTGGCGATCTGTTTCCAAAAGGTCGCAGCCTTGAAAACTCTATGGTGGAGTTCTACTGTGCACATGTGGGGTCATCATGAGTCAGAATCGACTTGAGGACAACTAACAACAACAATTGGCAGCGGCAGCATTAACCCATGAGGCTTATACCAACAGTACCCAGCTGAATTCCTTAAGTCCTTCCCAGGCATTCCTCAATACTTTACTACCAGTCTCAGACTTCCTTCCCTGACGTGGTGCCCTTGGAGGCCCGGGACCGTCCTTACTTCTCCATTCCCATGGTGCCCAGCGCCACATGGCCTGGTCACTCACCAGGTTCATGATGAAGTACAGCTCGATGGACAGGTACACGATGAAGAAGACACAGGACCAGGGGTTCCGCGAGTAGGACGGCATCATCACATCCGGGAAGCTGTGCGTGCAGACTGTCACCTGCATGGCCCTCTGTCTGCCTGTCTCCACTTCTCCAAGACACGCCCTCCCCGCCCCCACGCCCCACCGAGCCGACTCTCAGTCTGTGGACTGCGTGGCTCCCCATGCCAAACACCCGGCACCTTTCTCCTGAGACGGGGAGAAGGCCCTGCAGCACCAGCAGAGGGCAGAAGCTAAAGCCAAGCCCAACTTACTTGGCCGTAGTCAGAAGGACAAACAGACTAATGATGCTGTTCTCCAGGGTGTTGAAGTACTATAAGGGAAAAGGAGTCAGAGAAACATGTGGGGCCAGCAGAGAGTACGCAGTAGCCAGGAACAGGCTGTGATGGTCACCTCATGCACCCACCCCCGCCCCAGCCCCGTCTCCTCCCAAGGAATCCCCAAGGGACAGCAGAGGAATGAGCAAACAGAGGAGGCCACGGGCCTCCGCCTTCCTGAACACAATGCTTCCGGCAGAAGCAGACAACTGACTTTGGGTTTTTCTTCCAGGGAACCACAGGTTTGGGCAATTAGCTCGGCTCTTCTCCACTGTTCTGCCACCAAAATGTTCCAAACCTGACTCTGGAAATATCCCTGTCAAGGACAGTAAAGGGCGTTCCCTTAGCTCTCAGGGAAGGAACCTGCTCACGTCTGGGTGAGGGGGAAATTGCAGGTATCACAGGCTATGATCAGAAACCAGGCAGGACATCCCTTTCTAGTGGGGCTTGAGGGAAAAGGCCTCACATGAAAGGAAGAGGCAGACAGATTACTTACAGGGTCTGAAGGATTGGGGGAGAATAAGTAGAAACCTAAAAGGTGGTGGAAAAAGATGGAAAATGTCAGAGCCGAGGTCACAAACCCAGTTGTCAAGAAGACTGGACAAGTAAAGGTAAATGAGTGCAGCGGGCTAAGTGAGGACAAAAGGGAGTGGTGGGGGCTCCGACACACAGGAGAACACGTGGTCTGTCTACTCGCCATCGGATGACTGCTGCCATGCAGGAATGCCGCCCGAGTACTGTCAAGTCTATTATGAAAAGTCGGGAAGCCTACATCTTTATGCGATTTTAATGCTGGCGCAAATTTTTCAGACCAAACAAAAACACATCCGTAGGCTGGCTTTGGAATCCAGACTGCTGCTTTGTAATCTTTGGTTTGAGAACATGACAACCAAGTAACAATTCCAGAGGGATCCTGTTGTTCCCCTGCAGCCAAGGGGTGGGAACACCATGACTTTCCTCCCTCCCAAATCCTTGGAATCCTGAGTGGGACAAGGGAGAAATCTGTTTACTGAGAGGTGGAGAAGGCCCGGGGACACCAGCAGAGGGCAGAAGCTAAACTTACTTGACTGTAGTCAGCACGACCAACAGACTTCCCCCTGAAGGGAAGTTAGTCCTGCTGGAGGAGCAGAAATGAAATTCCATCGAGAGCAGCTGGGGGGTAGGGGGAAGTGGGAGCCAAGGGCTTCCTGGGCTGGGATGAGGTAGGCACGAGGGCCCGAGGGATTCAGCCCTGGCACTGGCCTTTGAGTCAGGACTCTGTGGCTGCACTGTCGTTGCGAATCATGAAGTACTAGAGGAAGGATCTCGGGTTTGCTGGCTGTGTTCGGGGCCTCCACCAACTAAGCCTGAGTCTGCATGAGCCAGCCACATAAACTCACAGCCTCATCTGCAGAGGCCAGGTCCCACAAAGTAAAAAAGGATGTAACCCTGCTTTACAAGGGGGTGTGTAAGCCCCGATAGCCTAGGTATACGCATGCCTTGGAGACGCTCCCGTGGACAGACCCCAGGAAACACACGAGAACGTTCACTGCAGAGCTACATGTATAGTGAAAACTGCCCACCAGCAGAGGGACAGATAAATTATAACAGATCACTGCACACCAACGAAAATAAACGAACCTCATCTCCTTGTGTCAACATGAATAATCGTCAAAAACGTAATGTGGAGCAGAAGAGCAACTTGCAGAAGGAATGCTCACATTACGCAACCATTTATGTAAACTTTTTAAACATGCAAGCGATACCATCTGTCGTTTAAGGAAACGTCGACACGAAGTAAAAGTGTCAAGACACGCACGAGGATGAAAAACTCACGATGGGGGTACATCTCGGGGAGAGAGGGACTGAGACCACGAAAGGATACAAACGTGGCTTCCGTTTTATTTCTAATACTCCATTTTCTGAGTTGGGTGGTGGGGCCATGGGCGCTTATAACTCAGATCTTTGTAAAGCCTTTCTGAGTTTCTAAAAATGTTGTGATGCGTGTTTCTTCCCCTATGGACTGGCCTTTAGGGACGGACGCCTGGGTGGCGGGCACGGTGACTCACCGAGGATGGCGAAGATGGTCATGAAGAAGAGCAGCAGCAGCAGGATGTCCATGAAGGGCGGCAGTGACTGGAAGATCTGCCGCAGGTTCCTGTGGGGACAGATGAGTGGGCGGAGGGCGCTGTCTGGGGCCCCTCGGTGGGGTGCTCCCTTGTCCCGAGGGAGCTCAGAGGATCCTAAATCCCACTGCACCATGGCTTGTGACACTGGGCTTAGTTTTTTCCTAAAGCAGCTTGAGGCTCCTTCACTCAGTGGGTGACCAGGCAGACCTGGGGCAGGTGCAGCACTCGGCCACCTTCTGCTCACTACAAAGCCCAAGCAGGAGCGTGCACTGCAAGGCGAAGGAGCCACGATGGCTAAATATGTGGCCTTCAGTGCAAAGGCCAGCTGCCCTGCATAAGCTGTGGGATACATGAAGCCACCTGGCCCTGGGACACTTGTGTCTGGCTTTGAGGGTGGGCACAGAGAATAGATTAATCCGTTGCCGTCGAGTCAATTCCAATTCAATAGCAACTCTCTAGGACAGAGTAGAACTGCCCATAGGGTTTCCAAGGCTGTAATCTTTCCAGAAGCAGACTGCATTTCCTTCCCCCAAGGAGTGGCTAATAGGTTTGAACCGCCGACCTTTCTGTTAGCAGCTGAACGCTTTAACCACTGCACCACTGGGGCTCCTTAAAGAATAAATTACTAGCCCGCTATCACCAGCAGTACCTAGCCACAGGATTTTCCATATGGAGTTTTCCAAATAAATGTCACTCTAGGCTGATGGTCTGGTTAGAGTTCAACCCTACAGCCTGGATGGAGGTGTCAGGAGAGCCTGCTTGCATCACATGGACTTTGCTGAATTCCTTGCTTTAGGGGACAGCTGATGTGTCTTGGGCAGATAACGTTCCCTGAGAGAGGAGCCAGCTTCTGCAGGCTGCAGGTTGAATGGGAAAGAGCCTAGAGCCAGAACTCCTAAATGGCAGAAGGAACAGCACCCATGTGTGGGTCCCATGGCAGAGAGTAAGTGACATGTTTTCTACTACATTGATGCACCGTACTGATCTTGTCACTAACTGACTCACAGCGTTCTGTTCTGCTGGCCCAGAGGTTCAGGCCAGGCCATGATAGCATCTGTCTGACCAGCGCCTCCGCCCAGCCTTACCGCCGGACGCCGCCGCAGTACCGACAGTCCACCAGGAAAATGCAGCGCAGGGCCCGGGTCACCCGCACGTGGGACGTCTGCCGTACCAACACCACAATGGCCTCGATGAACTGCACCACGAGCACGGAAGTCTGCAGGGTGGGCAGCACAGCACTGTCAGCGCCCCCCCAGCCCTCCCCCTGAACACCCTGAACTGAAGGCTGGGGAGAAATTGCCACTCTGGCCTCGAGAGCTCACGTCCCTCCTTCATCTCTCTCTCATACCTCCCACCAACACCCAGTGGCCACCCCAGAAGCACCCAGCTGGCCCAGATGTGTGGCCCCAGGAAGATGGAGCCCAGGGGGTGCCCCCACCAGCTTGGACTGTGGAAGGGGGGGTCAGAAGACAAAGCCTCCACTCAACCCTTTTCCTTGCCATTCAGCTCACCCAACCTGTACCAGGAAGCTGCCTCCTGAGGTCTGCAGCTCATCTCAGTCCCCAATTACTTGGGCATATTCTCCTGGACAAGTGTGTGCTTTTTACGTGACACAGTGCCACTGACCCAGTACCACCTCCTCCACTCTCTGCCACATGGAGGGAAGGGATACAGCCCTGGCCACAAACAGTGTGGGTGTGGAAGTCATAGCGGGGCGTGGTTAGACACCCACCTCTGGGATTCAGAGCCTATTCTGGCTGGTTCAATGTAAAATTGGGAGAGGGATCTATCTACCTCAAAGGTGACCGTGGGGATCAGCACAGAGCCCAGCACGCCCTGGACACTGATAGCATCAGCTCCTGTCAATCTCATCATGCTATCCAAGCCTCTGGCAAGGCTGGGGCAATCACGAAGACAAAACCAAAAAAACTACACCTGAGACTAGTCGATTCCGACACATAGCAACTCTGAGGACAGAGTAGAACTGCCTCATAGGGTTGTTAAGGAGCGGCTGTTGGATTTGAACTGCCGACCTTTCGGTTAGCAGCCGAGCTCTTAACAGCTGTGCCACCAGGGCTGCATTGTGAGGACAGGGACTCGATTTTACACTTCTGAGCCAGGACTGGGAACATAGGGAGTTCTGAATTGAACCCAAGACCCAGGCTTGAGGGTGATAGGAGAGAAAATGCTGTGAGGAGGTGGACAGACGGACAGATGCATCACCTTGACCATGGTCCGCTTGTGCCGGATGAAGGTGTGGAGACCCAGCCACCGCAGCTTCATGCAGAGTTCAAACACGACCACCATCAGGGCAAACAGTTCCAGGGTTGCATGGACCTGCAGCCAGGGGGTATGGAGAAGGTCGTCACTGCCGCCCTGCCCACAGCCACATCTCTCTTGACCCCACCCTCTCCCAGGACCTGGACAACTGTCACGGGACTCCTGCCCATGTCCCCCCAGTCCACACACATACCACACACACACACACACACACACACACACCAGTTAGAAAACTAGGCCGTGTGCCCAGATATACATAGTTTTTTTCCGAGAACATCTAAACGCAACTTCAATATTCATGAAACAGACACACTGATCCATACACAGAAGAATTAAGAAGGAGACCAGTTTTAAAAAAAAGATGAGATAAAAATTTATATCTAGCCTTGTTCCAGGAATGATTTCATATCGTTTGCAAAAGACCCATAAAATACACTATCCAAACCAAAAACCAAAGCCGTTGCCACTGAGTCAATTCTGACTCATAGTGACCCTAGGGGATAGGGTAGAACTGCCCTATAGGGTTTCCAAGGCTGTAATCTTTATGCATGCAGATTGCCACATCTTTCTGCCATAGAGCAGCTGGTGGGTTCGCACCACTGACCTCTGGGTAAGCAGCCAAGTGCTTAACTACTGCACCACTAAGGAAGCATGAATTGGGGGCCTAAACTTAAGAGTTTGTGTAAAAACAAAACTGAGTGGAAAAAAACACCAGGATACTTGAGAATCTAAGAGCCCAAGAGAAAACGGCTGTTGAGCAGACAGGGGCCCCAGAAATTCTCCTTGGTCCTCACTTGCTCACTTGCGGAAAAGGACAAGGACACACGAGAGGCCCCGAAACGAGCCCCTTTCTACTTTAGGCCGACTGCAGCTCCCTAGGGGCGGGGGCCTCCTCAGCCGTCCTGTTTGTTCCCTGACCAGCAGGGTGGGCCCCAATAAGGGCCTTAAATTTAAATGAACATCAATGCCTATGTGGTCCTTGCCTCACGGGAACTCACTGTCCTGAAGGCACTTCAAGGCCTCTAGGACCAGATGTGGGAAATCTAATCCAGCCGTGGATGGGGCCTCCTGGAGGAGGGGCAGGAACTGGCAGGGTGAAGGGACAGCGTGAAGGGAGGTGTGGAGAGGAAGGAGAACGGGTCGGTTCAGAATGGCGCTGAGGGTTTTTAGGCATGAAGAGGGAGAAGCTCAGGATGGAAAGTGATTTACTCACGATGGACCTCGGACACCCTCAGACCCCAGGCTAGAAAGAGTGCTTCTCTAACAAGACAGGCACAAGGCAAAAAGAGAGAGGGATCCCACTTCTTCCCTGGCTCCCCACCTCCCACACTCCCCCTGAGAAGAGTGATGAGGGTCGCCTCCACAGACAGCCCTGGCTCACGTGAGTTGATGGGCTGGATGTGAGGACATTGTGGGGCTGTGGCTGCCAGGATACACCCCGCCGCCACTGGTGATCACACCCGATTGCCTTTTCTGTTTCTGCTGAGGTTGGATACAATGGTGTGAGCCTCTCAGGAGGGTGTCCTGGCCACCATGGCCAAGGTGTGGGTGCTGGTCTTAAACGAGGCCAACAGGATGCTGCCCCTCCTTGGAATTGGATAGTGAGCAGAGCCAGAGACAGGCTGGGGTACCTGGGCCAGCTGGCCAGGCCACTGCTGCTCCTGAGGCCTCTACGACCACCCTGTGCCTCTCTGTTTCAAGTCTGTTTGCAGTGCCGCCCTTCCAGAACATCCCCTCTCAGGCTTGAGTAGCCCAAGCCGGTCTCTGCTGCTTGCCCGCCTGCAGGGAGCCCAGGGGCACTCACATAGATGCCAAGCCGGAGCGCGGGGACGGCGGGGGCCTCACATAGGGAGAGCAGCAGCAGGAGCAGGGCAGTCAACAGCTCCATTAGGTAGAAGAGGTGGTTATGTACAAAGAGGTAGGCCGCCAGCGCTTTGGCATCCTTGGGGTGGGTGAAGAACTTGTCATTATTCTCGCCTTCCTGGGAAAACAAGAATCATGTGGGTGAACGGGCCTGGAGATGGCACGGCACCAAAGATGTGCGTATGGTGGGCAGGGGAGGGGAGGAAGGTGGTAAGAGAAGTTCAGGCTGGAGACAGAAGACGACAGGACATCACAACGATCCTCTTCATAGAACTGCCCATCGGTCAACCTCACCCTTAGGGCTGACAGGACTCGGAAGACTCACTGCTTCTTAAAAACCACTCTGAGGAATCAAAGAGCAGAAAGGTCCTGAGGGAAGGTGACAGGAAGGCAGCATGTCTGACCCCCTGAGAGGCCAATTCTCAGTCTCAGAAGTGCCTGGCACAGGGGTCCTGGTGTAAACAGACTTGGGTGGGTCCTGCCTGCCGCATTCCCTCTCCACGTAACATTGAGAAAGTTCCTCCGCCTCTGTGGGCCTCAACTTCTTCAACCATCAAGGGGAAGACACTGGTACCTACTCAGAGGGCTACTGTAAGGATGAAATGGGAAAACAATGACAGACCCTTGAGACAGAGGCAGGCACACAGCAAGCTCCCCACAGATACTAGCTAATTAAAATTGACAGTGAAAGAAAAAAAAAATGAAGCTAATAACCATACCTAGTCAGACCTTTTAAAATCATCAAGCGCTAATACACTCAGCTGCTAACCGATAGGTTGGCGGTTCAGGTCCACCCAGAGGTGCCCTGTAAGAAAGGCCTGGTGATCTACTTCCAATAAACCAGCCATTGAAAACCCTGTGGAGCACAGCTATACTCGGACGCGCGTGGAGTTGCCGTGAGTCAGAATCGAATCGATGGCAACTGGTTTTTTTTGCCCCCAGCGGGGTGTCCGCTCTGGCTTTGCTCAGGCTTTCCAATATCCCACTTCTGACTTGCTGTTACTATCTCTTTGCTATTCTTCCTAATTTCCGAATCTCTGCAGGGCCTTGCAGACCTGCTGAACTCACCCTCAATTCTTGCCCCCGGAATAGTCATAAAACAGTGGCCATCAGGGACTGAGTGATCACCATACACCAGGTGCCTGCTCAGTACTGCCCTGCAGCACTCACTCAGTCCTCACAGCCTTCTGGACAGGTGGGTACTTGCATTATCCCATTCACCAGAGAGCTGAGGAAACCAAGGCACAGAGAACTTCAGTAACAACCTGAGGTTACAGGCTCCAAAGGACTCTACTGCCCTCCTGCTAAGGATGCAGAAATAAATGACACAGCCCAGGAATGCCCACTTGGGGACACCAGCAGGTGACACCCCCAAGGCCACTGCTGAGCCTCTGACAGGCCCTGAGAGGGTCAGCCCAAGGGGGCGGAGGGTTATTTCACTGCATCCCTGGTGTTCGTGGGCACAGGCTAAGTAAGGAGTTTTCCCAACTCGGCAGCATCACTGCCCAGCAGCCAACGCTCAGTACTCACCTGGCTAATGCTTCGCATGCATCACCTTGCTGCAGTGGTTCTCAACTTGGGGGCATCTTGCCCCCCGCTCCGGGGCACATCGTAATGTCTGGAGATATTTTTGGTCGTTATACCTGGGGGTGGTGCTATTGGCATCTAGCGGGTAGGAGCCAGAGACGCTGCAAACATCCTACAATGCACAGGACGGCTCCAGAGTTACCGGGCCAAACTCAAACGTCCTGAAGCTGGGAAACCCTGTCCATTTACTCCTTCACTCACCCTCAGGGTTGAAACTGTTCCTATTGGCTCTGCCTCATAGAAGAGGGAAGCAGGCTTAGAGTTCATGTGCCTGGATCCAGCAACCACGAAGTGGCAGAGCCAGGATGTAAGCCTTGGTCTGTTCACCCAGAGCCCCTTTGAAAGTGTCCAGCTGTCTCCAGAATGCACGCATACCTTCGGCTGCTCTACGATGAGGCCACCCACAGCACCCTCACAAACCCTCACTCCCTGGAAGGCTGAGCTCACACATGCCATGGTGATGCACTCGAGAGTTGCACGCAGGAGCTGAAGGGCCAGGCCAACGAGAGAAGTGTCTCTGGGCCGTGGTGCAGGCCCATCCACGGTGCCCTGGAAAGGGCTCTGGCCTGGTGGGCTCCCATGCTAGCCATGAGGGGCTTCAGCACACCGAGCCTCCGCGCCAATGTCAGGAAGGAGGGGTGTGTACTGTCAGTGCCTCGCCTGGCATGGTGCCGGCTACGCAATAGATGTTTATTAATCACACTAGACCCATTGTCATCGAGTCGACTCTGACTCACGGCAACCCCATGTGTTGCTGTGATTTTCCATAATATTTTCTTGGCTGTACTCTTTATGGAAGCAGATCACCAGGCCTTTCTTCTGTGGCACTGCCGGGTGGATCTGAACCCCTTGTGCCACTCATGGCCTTTGGTGTTTTACACATGTTTGGATGAACCACAGCTGCAAGAGACCACTTCTCCAGGCCCCAGCCCAGCCTGGAAACTGTCCAATAGCTTAGGAGGCTGTGAGCTCAGACTCTGGCTGTGGTTTGCTGGGTTATTCTGAGTGAGTCACTTCTCTGAAGGGGGTATGCTGCTTCCCTCATCAGCAAAAAATAAAGGCAAACCGCAGACCTGACAGGGCAGACTGGGCAGAGGAAACAAGCATCTCGGCAGTCAAGCGAAGGGCCAGTGGCAAGCCTCGCTCACATTACTGTGGTTTGCGCAGAGCCGTGGTTTCCGGCAGCAGCCTTCAGGGTGGGGGGTTGGGGGGGAACACACACAGTGGCCTGGGAACCTTCTGGTTCGAATTACTAAGAAAAGCAATTTCTTCTAGCCCATAGCCAGGAATGAAGGTCCAGCTTGAGGCAATCCCTGACACGGGAGGTGGAGGGCTCGGATTTTAACTACAGGACTTGGAATTGCCGCAGAGCAGCGGTGACGAGGTCTCCACCGATGAGAACAGAGTGAAATATTGACCATGTCACCGGACTCTGAGCCAAGACCCCAAAGGAGAACACGAGCCTTGTTTCCTGGTTGCAGATCACCAACTAGGTCAGGAAAATAAGAACACAGGCCAGGGGTACGTGACTTCCAGGCCTCGCTCTCTGCTCCCTGGGGTGGGACTCAGTGCAGAAAACAAGGCTGTCTCAGGGCGCTAGGCTCCCGAGGGTGAGCGAGCTAACAGCGACAATCTGGGAGGAGAGGAAGATGCGGGCTCCAGTTAGCCTCAGAGCAGCGAGCAGCCATTTAGCCAAGCACACCCACAACCTGGTGCAGGGGCTGAGCTACGGCTCAGCTATTAAGCACCAGAAGGAAGAGGCCATCTCGGCACCAGCTAAAGACATCCTCCAGAAACAGCCACAGATTCCCCTTCAGAGCGGCCTGAGGTTGGCTTGGTTTTTATTTTTATTTTTTACAAAATGATGCAAAGGTTTTGGTAAAATAACTCAAATAGTGCACGGGATGAAAAGGGAGTCAAATGACTCAAAATCCCATCAGCCAGAGATGATCAGCGGTAATAGATACACGCAAACACCTACACATACGTGTGCATGTAGCAATGTGTGCATACATTTTATTTAAAAATGATCACACGACACCTGACACTCAGGAACCTCCTTTCCCCACCCACGGGCGCTGAGAACGGGCAGGCCCTGACCAGGTGATACTCACCTGGAGGTAGATGGCTGCTTCTTGATAATTCATTTCCCAGTTGTGTCTGGTGGGGCTTGGGGGGAAACTCTCACCCCCAGAGCTCAGGCTGGGGTCCCGGGAGTCGTCGATGGCATAGCTGCTTCCGTCTGCATTGAAGGAGAGAGAGAGTCACTTACAAACCGGGCTTTAGAGAAAAAAAGGCACCATTCACCAGAAATAAAGTCTGGCGGTCACCTTGTATGCTCACACATCTATCCTATTATACACAGGTCAGATGCCAAGAACTACTACGGTCAGTTGAGAAATTTTTAAAAAGCAAGTGCAAAAGATCACATAGAGTACGCTACCTTTTGCGTAAAAGAAAAAAAAGAAGAAACAAGAAATTATACACATATCTAGTTATCGTTATAAAAAGAAATACCCAAACCCGTTGCCATCGAGTTGATTCCAATTCATAGCAACCTAAGAGGACAGAGTAGAACTGCCCCATAGGGTTTCCAAGGAGCAGCTCATAGATTCAAATTGCTGACCTTTTGGTTAGCAGCCAAGCTCTTAACCACTGCACCACCAAGGCTTCAAACAAACAAACAAAAAATACAGGAAAAATATATCAGAACTCAGTGAAACTTGTAGGGGGAACAGGGTAGGAGTGGATACTTTTGACTTTTGGAAGCACGTTAATATTCTACTGAGTTCTGAGTTCAAAAATAAAAATGGATGGATTTGCTCCCTGGCACAGGGTCATTGGGTATTTTCCCTCCGAGCCTTCTTCTTCCAGTGACCCTGCCCCATTTGCCTTGGTGGAACCACCTCTCCTCTGCTCCAGGTTGCCTGGCTCTTCTTGCCTCCATCCCTGGTTTCTGTATGTGGTCAGGCCTGGCAATCAGCATCCTCAGCAACCCTGAGCACAGTGATTGGTTCAGGCCTGGGCACTGGCTCAAGCCCAGCCAATGAGGGCTCAACCTGGAATTTTTTCCGGACTAATCAGAAAGGAAGGAGCCCTGGTGGGGCAAATGGTTAAGCGCTCAGCTGCTAACTGAAAGGGGGGCAGCTGGAGCCCACCAGCGGCTCCGCAGGAGAAAAGACCTGGTGATCTGCTTCCCTAAAGATTACAGCCTAGGAAACCCTACGGGGCAGTTCTACTGTCACATGTGGTCGCTAGGAGTCAGAATTGACTCAATGGCACCCAATAACAATTAGGAAGGAGGGGCTCTTTCTCTGTTGCTGGCGGCTGCCACCACGTGGGGAGAGCCAGCCTGAGAAGGAAGCCAGAAAGAAGAGAACAAAACTGAGAGAGAAATACCTACTCCTGAAAACAACAATTGCATACCTGGCATCTGGCTATGCCTGAACTCCATCCCTGAACTTTTCCAAAATCTGCACCAATCAAGACGCTTTTTACTTAGGCCCACCTGAGCTGGGTTGGTCATGACAATCAAGGGTCTCCACTGATACACATGATAAACAGTGGTACCAAGGAACGATTCTCAACTCGCTAATTTATTGGGAAGGTGTGAATCTAAGATTAAAATCTGGTTCTCCCCACAACGCAGCCACTAAGTGATCTACCTGCACGAAGATGAAGAATTACAGGTTTGGGTAATGAGATTTGCATAGCTAGCAGGAAGCAAATATAAGGCTCAGCAGGAAACAGGAAGAGGAATGGGGAACTAGTAGGGTTCATAGGGCCGTTGGGTCACAATGGGGTCTCCTGATCTCAAACAGCCAGGTCAGGCCCTCCCACCTGCAAAGCTCTTCCCAGTTTTGTTTCGTTTTTTTTTAACAGTTTATTTAAGGTATAAAACCCATTGCTGTCAAATCAATTTCAACTCGTAGAGACACTACAGGACAGAGTAAAACTGCCCCATAGGGTTTCCAAGGCTGTAATCTTTATGGAAGGAGACCACTACATTTTCCTCCTGCAGAGCGGGCTGCTGGGTTCAAACTGCTGACCTTTCAGTTAGCAGTCAAGCTCTTTAACCACTGTGCCACCAAACCAAAAATCCACTGCTGTCAAGTCATTCCAACTCACAGCGACCCTGTAGGGCAGAGTAGAACTGCCTCATAGGGTTTCCAAGGAGCGGCTGGTGGATTCAAACTGCCAATCTTTTGGTTAGCAACTGAGCTCTTAACCACCGTGCCACCAGGGCTCCTTAATTGAGATATAAGCAGCATACAATAAACTGCACATATTTCAAGTACACAGCTTGGTAAGTTGTGACATATACATGGACCCGTGGAACCATCACCATAATAAATAAGTATATCCATCACCCCCAAAAGTTCCCTTGTTTCCCTTTTGTCTCCCCTCCCCCCCCCACACACCCCCGGCAACCAATGATCTGCTTTCTGTCACTACAGATGAGTCAATAGTTTTTAGAGTTTTATATGAATGAAATGATACAGTACGTACTCTTTTTGCTTGGCTTTTTTCATTCAGCAAATTATTTTTAATTTCATCATGTTATATAGTGTAGCAATTCATTGTGCTGTACTGCTGAGTAGTTGTTACAGATTGAATTGTGTCCCCCCAAAATGTGTGTCAACTTGGCTGGGCCATAATTTTCACTATTGTGTGACTGTCCACCACGTTGTCATCTGACGTAATGAAGCAGGGCTCAATCTACAGGATTAGGTTGTGTCTTAAACCAATCTCTTTTGAGATATAAAAGTGAGAAATGAGAAGAGAGACAGGGGGACCTCATACCGCCAAGAAACAAGAGCCAGGAGAATAGCGTGTTCTTTGGGCCTGGGGTCCCTGCATTGAGAAGCTCCTAGTCCAGGGGAAGATTGATGACAAGGACCTTCCTCCAGAGCCGACAGAGAGAGAAAGCCTTCCCCTGGAGCTGACACCCTGAATTCAGACTTACAGCCTACTAGACAGTGACAGAATACATTTCTCATTGTTAAAGCCATCCACTTGTGGTATTTCTGTTATAGCAGCACTAGATGACTAAGACAGTGGTGTTCCATTATATGGATGTACCACAGTTCGCTTATCCATCTCCCGTTGATGGACATTTAGGCTGTTCCCAGTTGAGGGCTATTTCAAAGACAGCTGCTATGAACACTCATGTGGAGGCCTTTGTGTGCACATATATTTTCATTTCTCTTGGGCAGATAAAAAAACAAAACAAAACAAAAAAACCTGTTGCCATTGAGTCAATTCCGACTCATAGCAACCCTACAGGACAGAGTAGAACTGCCCCACCGTATTTCCAAGGAGTGACTGGTGATTTGAACTGCCGATCTTCTGGTTAGCAGCCTAGCTCTTAACCACTGTGCCACCAGGGCTCCCTTGGGTAAGTAAGTAGGGGTGAAACAGCTTGGTCATACAGGAAGTGTGTCTTTAACCTTTTAAGAGGCTGCTTACAACACTACCATGTCTCGATTCCTGCGGCTGTGTAAGTCTGGAAGATCAGGTAGTGTAGTTCTCTGACCTGTTCGTGCCTTTCAAAGACGAGTTCTCTGCCCAGTGCCAACAGAGCAGCCTCTCCCAATTCTGCTCCCAGCGCCTGTTTGTGAAAGAACTAAGCCTCACGCGGAGACAGGAGAAGGTCAAACCATCTTCTTCAATCTGCTCCCGTGAACTAGGGAGGCACCAGCCAAAGTGCAGCTCCTGAGTAAGGAGAGCCTTGGGCAGGTGGCTGGAGAGGACCGTACCCTCGTGTGCCCGTGCCCTGTCCTCCTCGACCTTCACACACCACTGCAGGCACCAGATCTGGCTACACAGCAGAGTCCTAGGTCAAATAAATAACCACTGACAGAGCGGCTGGGGTGCTGGCGTGGGCACAGATGGCAGCAGACATTAGCGCCACATTCCCACCCTGCATTAAACAGCGAAGTGTCTGTCTGAGGCCCCCCGCCTGGGAGACACCCCATCTGAGCCTGCCTGCCCCTTCCACTTCCTGGGGATCTCAGCAGATTGATCTCAGCATCTTCTTCCCCCCCCCCCCATTAGCTCTCTCAGCCCATCCCTGGCGGCGAGAAGGCACCTGGCCCTCCTCAACGTCCCCCCTTTGCCCCCTCACCACCCACATCCTTAAGCACCACTGGACCAGATGGTCTAAAGCACCATGTGGTGTCCTTTAGTGTCCTGGTACAGGTCAGAGACATCCATCCCCTCTTCCCTGGCACACAACCCCCTGGAAGCCACAAACAATAGTTCTGCCCAGCTTCTGAAATCCGTGAGGACCACGGGGACAGGGGGAAGGACCACCTTGTGAGGACTGCCCTCAGAGACAGAAACCTTGATACCATCTGCTTCACTCCTCAAGGCCCGGAAGTCACCAGGTTTGGGAGGGCCTGTTCTCTCAAACCCACCTCCACACCCATCTGCCTTCTTTTGGGCCTCCTTGTTTTCTACCTACAAGATGGCTCCAGGCTTCAGGCTGGTTCTTGCTGCCAGGCCTTTACCGACCACCCAGCCCCGAGCATTTGCTGCGGGGGAACTCTGTGAAGCACAACTCTGATCAGGTCACCTTGCTGCTTCCAACCGTCCAGTGGATCGCCCTGAGTCAGATTTGGACTCCTTAACAAGGCAAGCAAACTCCAAACCTTCACCCTGGTCCATATAGGATGGTTGCTACCGAGCACTGACAATGCCCAGAGACAGATGGCGCCCTCTGTGGCAATGAACATCATGCCCAAAGACAAATGTGCCCTCCAGGGCTGCAGCTGACACCTGGCAGGCAGGTAAGAGTGGACATGCTGCAGATGAGGTTAGGGGTGGACGTCACAGCGAGGACGGCGTCTGCCACAGCGAGGACGGTGTCTGCTAGACCCACAGAGAGACTTCCTGACAAGCAGAGCTACCCAACGACGGACTGGACAGAATGGGTTTACCTCTGGTCTCCGGGGGCACATGTCTGCTGAGGCAGCAAGCACACATTGCTGGGACCCTCAAGAAGAGGCTCCATGGCCATTATGGGGATGTTTCCAGAAAGGAGGTTCACACGGCAAGTGCGGAGTTGGACTAGCTGCCCTTCTAATTTGAAGCATCTATGCGTCTGCAGGTGAGCAGAGGCTGCGAAGGGGGCCGGGCTGGAGGACACAGATAGCCTTAACAACGATGCCGAATCCATGGCTGCCCTTGTGGGCCAGCAGGGCCCACTCCACAAAGGCCCCGGTGCCCAGATCTTGCTGGTTACTAAAAGGCGTCTGCAGGCACTGTCTGCGGCACCGTGTGGAGAAGACAAAGGCCATCTCCTCAGCACACACTTTCCTCCCACCCCAGGTAACTGCAGTCCCACAAATCTATTCCGCCCAAACCGTAGCAACTCACTTATGATGAAAGTACAAACACAAATGGTATGACACACTCTGTGTGCCAGGCACGTGGTTGTTGGCTGCCATCGAGTTGGCCCCCATCTCCCGGGGACTGCATGCACAACGGAATGAAACACTGCCCGATCCCATGCCACCCCCATGATCAGTTGAGGATAGGACCACAGGGTTTTCATTGGCTGATTTTCAGAAGCAGACCACCAGGCCCTTCTTCCTAGTCTGTCTTAGTCTGGAAGCTCCACTGAAACCTGTTCAGCATCCTAGCAACACACAAGCCTCAACTGACAGATGGGTGGTGACTGCGCATGTGGTGTGGTGGCCAGGAATTGAACCCAGGTCTCTCACGTGGAAAAGTGAAAATTATACCACTGAACCACAGCTGCCCCCTAGGTGCCAGGCACGTGTATACATATATGTGTAAAATTCCATCCTGACAACAACCCTGTGAGGTCTGGTTATTCCTCATTTTACAGTTGAGGGATGGAAGCACAGTGAGATCTGTGAGCCTGCCCAGGTCACAGGTTTAGAAAGTGATGGAGCCAGGGAAAGGACCAAATCTGTGCTGTGAACCACAATGCTAAGCCTCAAAGCAGTGTCACTCCATGGTGGGCACAGCGGGACGGGCCAAGGACAGCACGTCACCGTCCATGGTGGGATACATAAGGGAATTACAGTTGGTGTTTAGGAACTAGCAAGGAGTGCTGCTGGCATGGTGGGTTAAGCACTCAGCTGCTAATCGAAAGGCGGGCGGTACCAACCTACCAGCCGCTCCGTGGCAGAGAGATGTGGCAGTCTGCTTCTGGAAAGCTGACATTACAGCCTTAGGAACCCTGTGAGATAACCCTATAGGGTTGCTGAGTCAGAGCTGACTCGACGGCAATGGGTTGGACTTTATAGTAATTGGCGTTAACGCAGCATTTCCTTTTACTGGTACAGGCAGTCCCCAGGTCATGAATGTCCAACTTACGTACAGCCCGTAGTTACAAACCAACCCCTGTAAAGCCTCTTTTATTAAAAATTTGAGGCACATACGCCATGGTTCGTAATAACAAAACGGGAGCTACTTTGCGACTCACATCGAAACATTATTATTATGTTAAAGATGTGTTAATGTATCTGGAAGTATTTCTTTAATGTTTTTTATGCATAGAAAGGTATACTATATCCTATGACAAACATTTGCCTCAGTGACATTAGATATGAACCGTACCTAACCATTTCAACTTACGTATAAATTCAACTTACAGGCAGATTTAGGAACGAAACTTGTGTGTAATTCAGGGACTGCCCATAATTCATTTTTACTGTATTTTGTGAAAGCACAGGTCCTCTAGCAGACGAAGGCCGAGAAACACTGCTATAGAGCTTTCCTGCTCGGTTTTGGGGTACTTTCAGCAGCTGGTCCTAGAAACAATGGCTATCGGCTCTGGAATGGATCGTACAGACCATTTAATTCAATGCTCACATTTTAGAGTTGGGGAAATAGACCCAGGGAGGCCTGGGCTCTAGACCTAGCTTTGTACCCAGCTGCCCCTGTTACACGGGCCTCCTGGCTTCCAGCCTGGAGCTCCCCCAAGACAAACATTTACCGTTTATCCATCACTGCAGAAATGTTGGGGGTGGTCTCTGTGAGACAAGTTTAGCATCTGTGACCAAAAAACAAAAATGACAATCTGTCCTTGTACAGGCTGTCATTCCCATTAGCCGGAGCCATGAGGGACTGGGGGATAGGCAAGAGGCTGCGGTGGGGTGGCTGCTGGGGGTGTATTTTCCCTGACCTACAGTCACGGAGTGCAACGGCTGCATCGACAGAGGATCCTGGGGCAGGGAGGGTCCTGGGACATTAGGTGGCTCATTCCACGCAGGACTGTGCACAATGACACTGGTTACACAGAGACCATAAGGTCCCACCTGTTGCTGGCTCCACCATGACTGCCATGACCCTTCGCAAACCATCCCTCCCCTGGACTTTGCAATCCCTTCCCCGATGCATCCTCTACTCCCTGCTCCCTGTCCTGCCCCTCTATGATCTAGTCTCTACACTGTCCGAGAATTCCTGTTTCATCCTTGTTGTTTAAGTAAATGCTTTAGTAACTCATCAGATTACAGTGATCCTTGAAAACCCTGAAGTGGAGCATATCATTCCTCTGCCCCAAACTGTATGTTATGGATTGAACTGTGTCTCCCCCCATCCCCTCGCAATATGCATTGTAAATCCTAACCTCTATACTGCTTATAATCCCACTTGGGAATGGGTTTTCTTTGTTATGTTAATAGGGCAGTATTTTTGTAGGGTGTGCCTTGAGTCAATCTCTTCTGAGATATGAAAGAGCAGACTGAGCAAGCAGGCAAAAAGCAGAGATGAGAGAGGACAGATAGATGCCATGCCACACAGAGACTGCCAAAGAACCAAAGAAAAGAAGCTGAAAGAGACAAGGACCGTCCCTGAGAGCAGAGAGAGAAAGCCTTCCCTTACTGCCGGCACACCCTGAATTCGGACTTCCAGCCTCCTAAGCTGTGAGAAAATAAATTCTGTTTGTTAAAGCTGCCCACTTGTGGCATTGCTGTTATAGCAGCACTAGATAACTAAGACACTGTGCCACAGCGATCCGTCTCCCTGAGAAAACACCAACATCCTGCCTGTGGATTTAAAGGTCTTGTGAAATCTGTCCCCACAACCTCTGTCATCCCCTTGCCCCACTCAGCCCCTCGCTCCTGCCCCACTGGCCTCCTTGTCATCCTGGAACAGACTTGGAGCATTCTGCCTGCGGGCCTTTGCACATCTGGTTCCCTCTGCCCTCTCCGGATTTTTAAATGGCTGGCTTCCTCACATCTTTTAGTTCTCTGCCAAACATCCTCTTACCAGAGGCCGTCCTTGACCCCTATAAAGCTACCCTGTCACTCTCGCCCCCTCCCGCTGCTCTACATTCCTCAAGGGGTTGTATTACTGCCTGCTGGGGCATTTGTTGACTTGGTGGCTGTGCCCTGAATGTCAGCTCCATAAGGGCGGGACTCTTGCTCCCTGCTGCACCCCTAGGGCCCAGAACTGCCTGGTACCGGCTAAGTGCTCAGTAAATACATCCGAAGCCAACTGCAATATAAGATCTCGCCCTGAAGATTCTGCACGGTGCATTTAAAGGAGGCCAGTGAGTTGGAGGGCAGACAGTGAGAGCCAAGGCAGGGCTGGGGGTCTCGGGGGAGGGTACAGACAACCTCGGAGTCAGCGGGGAGCACCCCAAGGTGTTAAGAAGGGGCATGACATGATTTCCAGGTGTTTTTCAAAGATCATTCCTTTAAGGAGTTGCTGAACAGTGTCTATTTTGTATAAAAGTAATTCAGGGCAGAACCTTGAAAAGAAAAGAAAGGTAAAATATTACTTAAAATGCTGAGGGGAAAGAATGGAGACTTCTCCCCTCCCAGGGTGGACTTTGTTCAGTGTATCTAACCATTCAATCCTAGGCTTTCTCAGAAAACAAAACTTGGCTTGCGGACAAGGTCCAAAAAGGCAAAATGCAAGAGGCTGTTTGTGGTTTTTATGGGGGGCGGGGTGCTGAAAGGCCAGAGGTGACGCGGGCCTCTGAGGGGCTTTTCAAGAAACCCACAGGTAATTTCAAAGAGCCTCCTTTGTGCCCAGCCCACATGGCTGGGCAGCACATTTGGGGATTATACAAAGGGTGCAAATCAAACGCAGGGAGCCTCGGTGCCGCCCCATTTCTTCTATAGATAACCTCGAGAGGCAGGCAGCAGCTGCCGGGCTAGCCAAGCCTCAGAGCACTTCAGTCCTCAGCCAGAGGCGGGTGGTGGCGCCTCACGGCTTCTCAGTCCCTGCCCTGTCTTCCCGGGCTGGAGAAATGGCCACAGAAGCCATGGAAATGCTCCAAGTCCACGTATTGTTCTGGTAGAAGGTCTGCTCAAAGGCTTAGCGGCTTCCCAAATGAAAGGACAATTCAGTCCGAAAATGCTCCAAGTCCACGTATTGTTCTGGTAGAAGGTCTGCTCAAAGGCTTAGCGGCTTCCCAAATGAAAGGACAATTCAGTCCGCTAAGAAGGGAAGGCAGGAGGGGGAGAGGGAGGTCAGAGGTAAGAGGGTCCAGGTGGAGAGCAAGTCCGTGGGAGACCAAGTACAGACCATACGCTCAGGTAAAGTAGTACCTGGCGGGGAGGGGAGCCTGTTTGCTGGGGGACCAGTTCCAGGGGCCCGACCTCCTCAGAATGAGCTCCACAGAGCCGGACATGGCTGGTCACCGCTGGATGCAGAGCCCAGAGGATGGTCAGTACCCACCTTCCTGTCTAGGCTCCTGTACCACACCTGCTCCTCTGCCCAGGGACCTCTGCCTGGGGAGGCTCAGAACCCAGAGGCTGTCAGCATCCCCCTGCCCAGACACTGGTGTGCTGCCCTGGTCAGCTCCTGCCCACTTCCCACGAGAAACACCAGCTCCTACATGTCTACGTGGATGACTGTGCTCATGTCATTCAGGGTGTCCTCCACACAGGAAGATCCCCCAGCACAGAGAGGTTAGATCGGCCCCATACACCGCTCCCAAGGCCCGAGCCTACCCTCTGATTTGGGAGTATAAGCAACTGCCGACTTGGGGGCCACACTCCCCCAGTGTGGGGCGGGCTGCTCCCCGCACACTGGGAGGGCAAGGATGGAGTCATACCGCATGGGCCCAGCTTGCCGAGACCGGACGAGCTCACCACGGGGCTGTCAGGGAACAGGCCTGCCACAGCCTCCTCCAAGAAGATGCTGGCAGGCCCTTGCCTCTTCATTCCCACCTTTGCCGGGAGGCAGCTGGGCTGGAGACTTGGGAGGGAAGTAGAGAGAAAGGAAAGCAGCCCCAGAGAAAAGCAGCAGAAGCCATCTACCCTGGCTCTCACGGCAAGGGAGCGTCTTCCCTTGTGGGGGGTTTAAAAAGTGCCGGAGGAGGCTGACCAGGAACAATCTTGGCAACCAGGACGATCCCATTCTGCGCCTCAAGGGGAAGTTCCACGAATTGAAACATTTTGTTCTGTGCTCCTGGGCTCCTGCTGCCCCGGGCAGACAGCTCTCATGCGAAAACCGGACAGAGAGGACAGACCGGCTGTTTCAGGCCTGTGGACTTTTGCCACTAGAGATTTATGCCCCTAACTACCCTCCCTGGATCGTGGCCACCCGCCCAGAGAGGTGAACATAAAAGCACTCAGAGGAGGAGGGGAAGGAGCGGAAAGAAACTGCTGAACTGACAGGGATTAGGATACAACAAAGAAAAGGTTGTGACTCCAAGTGCACCCAAGTCCTCAGTGCAGAGAACAGGCAGCCGAAGCTGGATGACCTGTTTGCACAGATGGTAACGCTTCCGCCACGCTGACGTAACTGGGCCCAGGCGCTCCCTGCAAAACAGCTGGCTGCTTTGCATGCAGCCTCCGAAATGACCCTGCGGGGACTCCAAGGTTTCCGTTCGCTGGAGCACTGCCTGCAGCAGCGTCCTGGTGGTGCCGGTTAATAGAAACAGTCTCCATATGCCGGCCATAAAGCTGTGCAAGGGAGGAGAGCGAGTGCCCAGGAGGGGGGCTCCGAGGCAGCCCACGTCCAGCCCGCCCAGGGTCGGGCTCGGGCTGGTGGACCGCCGGGAGTTCGTTTGGGGTGTGGGGCCAGAAGTTGCTTTGGATCCGAGGCCTATGAGCTCCTGCAGGAGGTGGCTCTGATCAGAGAGAATATAAAGGAGCGACTGTTCTTGGGTTTATACTGAGGGCCACACTCCCTTTCAACACTCACTCTTTTTCATTCTTATTTTCTTACGTGTGCATAGCCCCACGCATTGTCAAACACACACACGTACACATGCACGTATGCACGTGCACATACACCCATGCATACGCATACACACAAACACAGATCCATGTGTGTACACACATGCACACGCGTTCACACACAGACACATGCACACACACACCCCTGCACATCCTCTGCAGCCCTGGACACCTGGGTCCACTTCCAGTTGTGCCCTGCCCCCAGCGCCCGGTCTACAATCTTAATCCCCAGAGCCTCAGTTTCTTCATCCATGAACTGGGATCGCTGCCAAGTGTGCTCCAGGCTGTCAGAGAAACAAATGCGAATACCCACAGAGCACCCCGCACCCCCCGGAACCAGTGCTTGCCAGGATGACAACGAGCCATCGCCCAGCCGTTTGCCAGTTGTCGTGGAGAGCCCCGCTCCATCGGAAAAGGCTCAGCGAGGACAGGAAAATGAGCCAACGCAACACCACTGGCTTTTGCAGGCACAGTGTCTCGGCAGTGCTTCTGCACTGGCTGGCTCTTTAAAGGCCCAGGATAAAAATCGGGCGTAAGATATGACACTGGAAGACAGCAGAGGGCACGTGAACCCCTGCTTGGACCTTCTCTTTCTGATAAGTGGCTGCAAGAGGGCATGGGAAGTAGACCCACGGTATCAGTGCCTGTTCATAAAGGCTCCAAACCAGGGCAGAGCCCCTGGCACACACACCCACCCCGACAAAGGCCAAAATGGGCACAGAGCCCTCCCAGTTGAATTGCTGGCCTCAAGCCCAAAACCTGTCCTGCCAAAGGCTTAAGCCTGACAAGGAAAGGAAAAATGGAAGGCTCAACCAGGTCAAGCACTGTTTTAGAAAGAAGGGCTCTGATTTCTGCCTGTGCCACCTCCAACTTTGTTTCTGGCCAGTTGACAGGGACCTAATGGCCAAATCCAGGGGATTCCCTATAGATAATGAGGTTAGCCCTGGAAAGGGAAGGAGGGAGGAGAGCAATGCTTCAAGAAGAGCTGTGGCAAGGCAGGAGGGGTGAAGGTCGGAAACAAAAGGCTCTCGGGAGGCAGAGGCAGAAGAGAACAGACAAGGGGAAAGAGGCCAAGAGAACGATCGCATCTTAGTAACTGGGGTAATGATTACTGCTCAGCCCTAGATGCCCGCCACCAAACTGGCTACCCAGGAACGCACCAGAGGGCAGCCTCACGCTGCAAAACTCACCTCGAGAGCAACTCTCTAGCCTTAATAAATAATCATGGCTGCAGTTTGGGGAAGAAAAAGGGAGGGTGGACTTTAAAGGGGCTGCCCTGTAAAGACAGCCTCTTTAACAAATGGTGCTGGCATAACTGGCTATCCAGCTATAAAAAAATGAAACAAGACCCATTCCTCACACCATGCACAAAAATTAGCCCAAAATGGATCAAAGACCTAAATATAAAATCTAAAACGATAAAGATCATGGAAGAAAAAATAGGGGCAATGCTAGGAGCCCTAATACATGGTATAAACAGAATACGAAACATAACTAACAACCCACAAACACCAGAAAAGAAACAAGATAACTGGGAGTTCCTAAAAAATCAAACACTTATACTCATCAAAAGATTTCACCAAAAGAGTAAAAAGACAAGCTATAAATTGGAAAAAAAATTTTTGACTATGACATATCCAATCAGGGTCTAATCTCTAAAATCTACAAGATACTGCAAAGCCTCAACAACAAAAAGACAAATAACCCAATTAAAAAATGGGCAAAGGATATGAACAGGCACTTCACCAAAGAAGACATTCAGGTAGCTAACACATACATTAGAAAATGCTCACGATCATTAGCCATTAGAGAAATGCAAATCAAAACTACAATGAGATACCATCTCACCCCAACAAGGCTGGCATTCATCAAAAAAACACAAAATAATAAATGTTGGAGAGGTTGTGGAGAGACTGGAACACTTATACACTGCTGGTGGGGTTGTAAAATGGTACAATCACTCTGGAAATCAATTTGGCACTTCCTTAAAAAGCTAGAAATAGAATATCACACAATCCAGCAGTCCCACTTCTTGGAATATATCCTAGAGAAATAAGAACTGTCGCATGAATAGATATATACACACCCATGTTCACTGCAGCACTGTTCACAATAGCAAAAAGATGGAAACAATCTAGGTGCCCGTTAACAGATGAACGGATAAACAAATTATGGTATATTCATACAGTGGGATACTACGACATGATAAAGAACAACAATAAATCTGCAAAATATCTCACAACATGGATGAATCTGGAAGGATTACGCTCAGTGAAATTAGTCAGTCACAAAAGGACAAATATTGTATGAGACCACTATTATAAGAACTAAAGAAAAGGTTTAAACAGGGAAGAAAATAGTCTTTGACAGTTACGAGGGTAGGAGGGAGAGACAGGGAACTCACTAACTAGACAGTAAAAAAAAAAAAAAAAGACAGTAGACAAGAATTATCTTAGGTGAAGGGAAAGGCAACACAAAATACAGGGGAAGTGAGCACAACTGGACTAAACCAAAAGCTAAGAAGTTTCCTGAACACAGCCAAAAGCTTTGAGGGACAGAGTAGCAGGGGCAGGGGTCTGTGGGCCATGGTTTCAGGAGACATCTAGGTCAACTGGCATAAAAAAGTTCATTGAGAAAATGTTCTGCATCCCACTCTGGTGAGTGGCATCTGCGGTCTCAAAAGCTTGCGAGTGGCCATCTAAGATGTATCAGTTGGTCCCAACCCACCTGGAACAAAGGAGAGTGAAGAACACCAAAGACACAGGAAAATATTATCCCAAGAGACAAAAGGGCCACATACACCAGAGACTCCATCAGCCTGAGGCCAGAAAAACTAGATGGTGCCCGGCTACCACCAACGACCACCCTGACAGGAAACACAACAGACAGTCCCTGATGGAGCAGGAGAAAAGTGGGGTGCAGAACTCAAATTCTAGTAAAAAGATCAGACTTAATGGTCTGACTGAGACTAGAGGAGCCCCAGAAGACATGGCCCCTGAACTCTCTGTTAACCAGAACTAAAACCATTCCTAAAGCCAACTCTTCAGACAAAGATTAGACTGGACTATAAAACATAAAATAATACTCATGAAGAGTGTGCTTTTAGTTCAAGCAGATAAACACGAGACTAAATGGGCAGCTCCTATCCGGAGGCAGGATGAGAAGGCAGAAGAGATAGGAGCTGGTTGAATGGACACAGGAACCCGAGGTGGAAAGGGGGAGTGTGCTGTCACTTTATAGGGACTGCAACTAGGGTCACATAACAACATGGGTATAAATTTTTATATGAGAAACTAACTTGAGCTGTAAACTTTCACCTAAACTACAATAAAAGATTTTTTTTTTAAAATCGCTACCCTTCTATATGCAAGCAAGTATGGCTTACTTGAGTTAACATTTAGCACCTTTTTTTTTTTTAAAGGTCAGCAGTTCAAACTCACCCATCAGCTCCGTGGAAGAAAGGCCTGGCCACCTGCTCCTGTGAAGATTATAGCCAAGAATACCCAATGGGTCGGGGGTGGGGAGGAAGCCCTATGGAGCAGTTGTACTCTGTAAATATGGGGTCGCCATGAGTCTGGATCGACTCTATGGCGACAGGTTTGGTTTTTCTGGTTTACTGCATACCAGGCATTGTGTTAGGTATTAGATTTGAAAAGAGTAAAACTCCTGGAGTTCGCTCAGGAAGAGAAAGAAGGAAGGCAATTCTAGTGTACTAACGTCATCTGTTACTCACGACAGCCTCGGAAAAAGGAATGATGACAATCACCTGCTAGTTAAACTGGCCAGGGGCCATCCCAGTCATTTTCATGGTCTAATTCTCCCAAAACAGCCCTGTGGTACAAATGGATAAGCACTTGGCTGCTAACCAAAAGGTTTTGGCTGTTTGAACCAACCCGTGGCTCCATGGGAGAAAGACCTGGCAACCTGCTTCTGTAAAGATTACAGCCTAGAAAACCCTGTGGAGCAGTTCTACTCTGTCACATGGGATCACTGTGAGTCATAATCAACTCGATGGCACCCGACAACAATCCTCCCAAACACCCTTGTCGGGAAGGAGAACTTTGTCTTGCCATGGCTGCGCCCCACCCTCCACCACCACCCTGTTGCCGAGGCAGAGGAAGAACAAGTGGTTTGCTGGATGTCAACAAGTAATTTCACGGTGAGGCAGCCCATCCAGTCTCCTTCTTTAGTCTGTGAACTTTCAGGTCTAACTTGTACCTCCTGCCTCCGTACCGCTGAGTTTATTATGAAACAAAAGACTTTCACTACCCCCGCCCACAAAGTATTTACTGAGCATTGACCATGTGGAAAGCAATTCAGGTGCTTTCAGCACATTTTTAAAGACTCCCCCACATCTCGAAGGCCCTGAGCCGAGCACGCACATGCACACAAACACGCACACGCACACACACGAGCACAGAGGCACGCAGACTCCGCTGTTTACCTAGTGGTGGGTACAGCACCTGTGCGAACATCTGTCCCGTATCCACTTGGAAGCATCAGAAAGGCTGTGAACCGTGCAGGGACGAGGAAGGGCTCACAGGAGAACTGGTGAGGCAAGGCAGTTTTCTCTGCACAGCGGTGCTCCTGGTGCCCCCGTGAGAGGTCAGCAGATGACCTCTGCTCTGAGGGACAAGTCTGGCTGGGAGACTCGACATGCATGAAGGCGACTGATGTGTCAGCTGGCGGTGCCCACTCAGCACAGATTAAAGGTTTACTTTATCCCTTACCAGGAGCACGGGGGCTGGCTGGACCTGGCCTTGATGAATCCTGGTCACGCCCAGCATCTGCTGGAGGCTGCTCTGATCAGAAGAGCAGAAGCAGGGGCAGGTGGCCTGGAGGCAGGGCACCTTGGGGAAGCTACAACTGGGGGAATGTCTACTTGCTGCAGAAACATGGACAGCCTAGGCACTGGGCCTGAGCTTGCCAGGCTGCTGCTGCCCCCCAGGGGAGCCAGCCGGGGGCCTGGAAACCCTAAGCGGTCAATGGTCAGGCATGGGGCTAAGTCCTGCTCTTCTTTTCCTTGGTTTCCCTTTCTGTCAAATGGGAAGACAGCCTGAAAGAGGCATCATGAATAAAGAAAAACACGATGGAAACAAATAAGTGGCCCTGAAGGATGGGCAAGAGATGGGGCTGCTTGATTGTCATTACTCCGGTAATGCAATGCGGACTGCAGGCAATCAAGGAAGTTAACCATTTGACACAAAAGGATCCTTAATAAAATGCAAAACAGCAGCTACCATTCTGTAAGAGGAGGGCAAAGAATTTAACACAAGGGAAAAAGGGCTCAGGTCCTCAAGGCAAGGAGCCTCGGGTTACCTGCCCAGGGCTCAGAAAAAGGGTTACATTGCTTCTTCGTTGAAAACGAAGCCATGATAGTCATTTAGGAGCCCTGCTGATACGGTGGTTAAAGCGCTGGATTGCTAATTGAAAGGTCTGTGGTTCAAAGGTACAAACTGCTTCACAGAAGTAGGATGTGGCAGTCTGCTTCCGTAAAGATTATAGCCTTGGAAACCCTACGGGGCAGTTCTACTCTGCCCTATAGGGTCGCTGTGAGTCAGAATCGACTCAACAGCAATGGGTTTGGTTTCGTTTGGATAGTTTCCATTTATCGAGCTGGGACTGCGATACGTAATATAAAATTTCCCGTGTCATTCTCACACCAGCCTGAATGTAGATGTCCGTATCCCCACTTTACAGATGCAGAAACTGAAGCTCAGGAGCTTGGCTCCTCTTTCAAGGTTGCAGCAACCAAGAGATGAAGCCAGGAATTCAGCTCCAACCTTTGCTGAAGACTGTGAGACTTGAAGAAATCCCTCAGCAGATGACATCACCCCCTCAACACACACACATTCCTAACAACCCAACACACAACCCTAAGAATTCTCCACGACCACCCCAACTCCAGGCTTTGAAGGCCCTAGACCCCCGGCACAATGTGGGCTTTCCACCAGGAAACGACGCACGGCAAAACCAAACAGGCCAGTGGGTCTGGAGGCTATGTGGACGTTGGTACTGAAAACACTCAAACGCCATCGATGCTACCAGACTGGCTCCAGGGTGAGCAGTAAAAACCACGATTCCAAAAAACAAGGCGGGCCAGCCAAGTGTGAACAGCCGACGCCGCAAAAAGAGGGGGCCCTGGAGAGTCACAGAGAGAAGACATCACGCTTGTCGACGACCACCCACAAGTAAAAGCTGGGGCAGCCAGCAGCTTGGAGCGGCTCCAAGCCATTAGCCACCGCTAAGCACAATAGCTCTGCCCGAGCTGATTTTCAGCGAGAGCTCAGAGAGTAAGGAAAAAATATAAAGTAAAATCCCACTCTAACAGAAAGAGAGACAGGAGGCCCAGGAATGGTGGAGCGGTGATGGGAAGGCTCAGATGTGAGGGAAGGTGGGAACTAAGCGCCCCAGGCCGGTACAGCCATTGTGGACACAGGTGGGCTCTCAGAGAAGTGCCAAGTGCTAGCAGCAGAGACCTACCTGTCCTAAAGGAGCCCTGGTGGCACAACGGTTAAATGCTTGGCTGCTAACTGAAAGGTTGGTGGTTCAAACCCACCAGTTGCTCCGTGGGAAAAAGGCCTGGCGATCTGCTTCAGTGAAGGTTACAGCCTAAGAAACACTATGGAAGTTCTACTCTGTTACATGGGGTCGCTGTGAATTGTAATCAACTCGATGGCACCCAAAACAACAACAACCCATCCTAAAAGTGGGCTGCTCCCAGGGGAAGCCAGGCCAGGCCCTGCCTGGCCTATTTCTGATCTGAACACATGTGAATGAGTCTCCTCGTCACCCCAGACAGCTCCCAGGGCTGGCTGAGCTGTGACAGACCGAGTTACCCAGGACTTGGAACCTACTTTTGGAACCTGGTGACTCACCCCCAGATACGTTACTTCCTTCACATCTATGTAGTAAATGCCCAGGGTATGTGCAGAAAAGATGTGGTCCTTGCCTTTGCAAAACCGGGGCTGCCAGAAAGAGGCACAGTTGTGTGCCACATCGGTGCCCAAAATGACAATTAGCCACCCAGGCGTTACACTGGGCTGGGGACTATCCATTCCTGCCCTGTCCAACCAGGTCACCTCAAATGGGCACCGTGGAGACATAAGAAAGAAATCCACACACAGGTTAAGCCTTGATTGATAGAAACATGATTTATAAAACCCAACTTGACACTGGGTGAACTAACGGGGATTATCCACAATGGGAAAGGAGTCCTTGCCAAACCCAGCCCTCCAGCTCATATTCTACATTACTGACTTCACCAAAATTCCATTTTCTCACAATCTTTAGGAATCCATCATTGCACAAAGCAAACCCCGACTCAGCACAGGAGACATTAATCACATATATGGCATGCGGGTGCTGGGGGCAGTGGCGCACAAAGGATGAGGCTTCCATGGCGTCTTCAGAGAGGGGGAGGCTGTGGAGACACAGTCCTGACCTCACCCGCTCAGGGAAGGCTCCCTGGGAGAAGAGGACAAAGGTCTTCCGTTGAAGAAAGCTGAAGTGGAACCCAACGGAAGCAGTGGAGACAGACGCCCAAAGGGAGGTTTGGCAGGGGAGGTGGATTAAATAACTGCACAAAGAGGGGATGTGAGCGGACAGAGCCAGGCGCTGACTGCTGATTGCTGGCTCAGATTTCCAGGATGAAGTAAAAGGATGGAGGCTAGGCACCCAGAAGTGTAACTGAGGCATGATTCCTTATAGCCTGGAACCTGCTGGGGCCGCTGCAGGTTTCAGGAGCCAAGCAGGGAAGGTGGGACTGGATACTTGGTGTTATAAGGCTTCATCTTTCTTAAACCTTAAACCAAAAATACCCACTGAAGTCTTCTTTAAGCCAAACAATAAAACCAAAAACTAAACCCATTGCCGTTGAGTCGATTCTGACTCATAGTGACCCTATAGGACAGAGTAGAACTGCCCCACAGGGTTTCCAAGGAGTGCCTGGTGGATTTAAACTGCTGACCTTTTGGTTAGCAGCCATAGCTCTTAACCACTATGCCACCAGCGTTTCCAAACGAGAGCAACGCTTAATTAGTAAAGACAGTCCGCTGTGAGCATTGTGGTCTTTTAAAGAACTATCTATGTGGGATCAACTGAGCCTTGGTAGTGCAGTGGTTAACAGCTCGACTGCTAACCAAAGGGTCAGCAGTTCAAATCCACCAGCCGCTCCTTGGAAACTCTTTGGGGCAGTTCTACTCTGTCCTCTAGGGTCGCAATGAGTTGGAATCAATGGCAACCGGTTTTAATTTTTGGCTGTGGGATCAAACTGACAACAGCAACTCAGAAGAGCAGATAAGAATCTTAGTTGGCAATGAGTTTATGTCAAGGTGGGAGGAATGATTCGGGAAAGGAGGGTGAGAATGGTTGCACAACTCAAAGAATGTAATCAATGCATTGAACTGTACACGTAGAAATTATTGAATTGGCGTATGTTCTGCTATGTATATTCTCAATGAGAAATTAAACAAATTATTAAAATGAATTAATTAAACCCCAAGTTGGTAAAGCAATACAAAAGGAAAAGGTTTCATCTTTCATTCAGTTCAAGAACTTGGCCTAACCACACCAAGTGAGCTGGCCTAAGTTTGTGGGTTCTTATCTACACTCCGATGTTATTGAAACCTTCAGGACTACCTGAACCTGAGCAGAGAAATGCTTTCTGTAGGCAAGGCCTTAAAAACAGAGGTAGCAGCGCTCTGTGACTAGAGAGAAAGGGCATGCCACACTTCTGACCTGCTCAGGTGTCTGGCAGGCATGCTGAGTGAACGACCCCTACTGTTCCATTGTCTGACTGAACAGATCCCTTCCTTTCTGCGCCTCAGCCTGCACATCTGAAGAATGGGGATAAATCCCACCTACTTCACAGGGGCTATTAGGATACACCATCCGTAAGCATTATTATATGTGTTCTTTACAACGGTGAGCTGTGCTCACTGCCTGTACCAAGAGGGTTACAAGAGTGGCTCTGGGGAAGACTCAGAATTTAGGTGGCATGAAGGATTCTCTGATTTGCAGCTGTTGGACTCATTGTCGCGCCAGGGAGTGGGGATGAAACCCATCACTGTTTGTGTTTACTGAAACAAGAAAACACAGAGCTTGTGGGAGCTGTTTACAAGTGCTCCAAATGCACTGAAGCTGGGAGGCCGCCAGCAAGTTTATCTAGAAGGTTCCCTGAACATAATTGAGCCTGTGGTGCAGTGGTAGAATTCTCACCTTCCGTGCAGCAGACCAGGGTCCAATTCCCGGCCAGCGTATCCCATGTGTAGCCACCATGTCAGTGGAAATTTGTGTGTTGCTATGATGCTGAACGGGTTTCGGTGGAGCTTCTAGATGAAGACAGACTAGGAAGAAAGGCCTGGTGATCTACATCCAAAAATGAGCCAGTGAAAAACCCTGTAGATCACAACAGTCCGATTCACAACCCATCACGTGGATGGCTCAGGACCGTGCAGTTTCATTCCATTGCGCATAGGGTCGCCATGAGTCAGGAGCTGACGGCAGCTAACAACAATATGGAAAAACAAAACCCCTAAACTCACTGCTGTCGAGTCAATTCTGACTCATAGTGACTCTATAGGACAGAGTAGAACTGCCCCATAGGGTTTCCAAGGTGTGGCTGGTGGATTTGAAGTGCTGACCTTTTGGTTAGTAGCTGAGCTCTTAACCACTGCACCACCAGGGCTCCAAGCCCCTAAAGTATGCCTCAAAAAACAAACAAAAAAGACATGGGGAAAGAGATTGGAATTAAAAAAAAATGTTTTTAATCTAAACACCCTCCTTGTTTTCCACGATGCCAATTCCTCAATACATGGAGGGTGTTTGGTTATGAGGACGAACCCTACCCAGCCCTCCTTTTCTCCACTAGGGCAAATACCGGATATTCCGGCTTTATCATGAAGGCTGGGAGGCAACACTTCCTGGCTGAGCAGATGGAGGGCTTCCTGATCAGCCCTCGATTAGAATGGCTTGTTTAGCGGGGTGTGGGTTCCCCTTCATGACAGCCGGGAACAAAGCAGAAACTTATCTGACGGAAACATCCGAAGCCATCCCTTTTTAACCAGGAGATTGGTTCTGGTCCTGCAAGGTCCTATCGGATCCTAACTGTTTGGCATGGCAGGTGGTCAGGAAGGACAGGGCAGGAGAGATGTGCTGGGAACAGCTGAACATATTCATCCCATCGTCCCTGTTTTCCTTTCATTAACTACTTCCTCCTGGCCAGATAGTGCTTCTGATGTTTCTGGTCTAAGAGGCACCCTCCTTTGCCCCAGGCCAGGTGAAGCTGAGAAAGTACTAATATTCTTCAGTATTGTCCAGACATTTCCTGAGTGCCTTTTATAAGCCAGGAACTGCGCTTCAAGGCTGTGCAGATGGGTAGGCTCATCTATACAGGCTTTGCCCTGGGGAGCTTCAGGGCCTGGTCTGGGAGACAAACATAGGAAGAAAAATGCCAAATCTGGCTCTTGCCACTTAGAACATCCTGCAAGTTTCCTCTCCACCCGCCTCCCAATCTCCAGGGAAGGAAATCACCCCCTATTCAGGGCTGGCCCACCCCAAGGTGCCCAGGGGGGTTATGGTGGTGGCGGGAGGAGGCACCCAGAGCTGGCAAAGTGTTAAGTAGGCAGACACTCTGTCATTGTGTCACTTTTGGGCCCAAACACATTTAGTAGCTCTACATGCTCCACTCAACCAGGTCCAAACTCCACCATGGGTATTCCGGGCTCTCCATAAAATGGTTCTGCCTGTTTCTGAACCCCGGCCATGGTAATAGCAGCTACATCCACTGGGGGCTCACCCTGGAGGCACTGTGCTAATTGTCTGAGGTATACCGTCTTGTGTAAACCTCAGAACTACCCGAGTATTATTAGTATTTTCATTCTACAGGTGGGCAAAGTGAAGCTGCCCGTTAGATGGCACGTGTACCCCCAGCATGCCCCATGCCTACCAGAACCCACACGGCCAGTTCCCCACTCTTAACTACAAGAAAGAAGTATAGCCAGCATGCTCCTTAGAAGCAAGGATGGCAAGACTACATCTCATGTACTTTGAACATGTTATCAGGAGGGACCAGTCCCTGGAGAAGGACGTCATCTTGGTAAAGTAGAAGATCAGCGAAAAAGAGGAAGATCCTCAATGAGCTGGAATGACGTAGGGGCTGGAAAAATGGGCTCAAACATACCTACTATCGTAGGGATGGCACAGGACCAGGAAACGTCTTGTTCTGTTATACGCAGGGACGCTATGAGTCAGAACCGACTCCACAGCATCTAACAACAACAACTTCAAGGTCACGTTCTCTGAACCAGGTTCTCCTGAATGGTTTGGGGAGAGGAAGAGCTGCCTGTTTTTGCAATTAGATAAGTACCTCCAACAAAGTGCAGATCAGGCAAAGGGTCCCTGATGCAAATGGCACCCATGGCCCCATTTTAGCTATCCAGGCTGGTCTCCATGTGTGCTCACCTGCCATTGGGAACCATTGACCTCAGAGGGGTCGCCTACCCCAACAATCCCACCCAGCTTCTGAGTCAGCTCTCAAAGCCCAACCCAAGGCATCCTATCCTTTTTGGCCCTTCCTTTCCCATTCTCAAATCTTCGCTCCTATGAATTTCCATTTTCAGCCCAAATTTTCCTGTTTCCACTACCACTATGTACAATTTAAGCAGATGCCTGTCCAGGGAACAAACTGGGGAAGGGCACACATTAAGGAGGAAGCCTTCGTTTTCGCTGGATCGGTGACACCGTGGCTCTTTTTTATCATCTGATCCTCACTTGTCCATGCTGTCTGGCTTCTCTGTGATGATCAGATACAGCGTTTACCATGCAACACCAACTGTTTGGCTATTTTTACAACACGGAAGGGAGCTCCAGGTATGGAATCCCAACTGAGAATAACATGCCTTCTAAGACATCTTTAAAAAAAAAAAAGGGTAAAGATAGAAAGCCAAGTTCATTTTGGAAGAGAAAATACAGGCTTAAATTCTACCTCTTGCACAAAGCTTTACTTCATGGCGTTGTACAGCGCCAGGGGTAAGTTTCAACCTCTCAGGTCCTCAGTTTCGTCTTCTGTAAGACGAGGACACTGAAAACACCTTCCTTCAGGTCTGCTAGGAGGACTGAATGAATCAACACAAGCTGAGTGTGCCGGACACTCCCTGGCACATAGTAGGGGCTTGATACCTGTGGCACAAAGTAGGGGCTTGATACCTGTGAGCCATTATTATTATTGTGTGCAATTTCACTCAAAAGAAGCCCTGGTGGTACAATGGCTAAACACTTGGCTGCTAACCAAAAGGTTGGCAGTTCAAACCCACTCAGTGGCTCCAAGGGAAAAAAAACCTTGTGATCTGCTCCCATAAGATTACAGCCTTAGAAACCCTATGGGGAAGTTCTACTACATCACCCAGGGTCGCTATGAGTTGCAATCAACTTGGCGGTACACAACAATAAAAACAACAACTTCACTCAGCTTGGAATAATGGGGGCTCAGGGTTGGCATCTGGAAATGTTTAAATTAGGGAACACAGCAAAGGAGTAAGAAAGGGCTCCCTGAGCATGAAGGTGGGATGGGGTGGTCTCGGGGCCGATGTCTCCTACAGGCTCTGTCCCTTGGTGCTTCCTCTGAAGGAGACAGGTTTCTTTCCTGGGCCGTGGTGCTGAAATGGCTCCGGGGAGGACACCTCAACCAGAGGCCACCAGAGGCACGCTACTATAAGCCATCAAAGCCCTCCCATGTTTCCTCACCGACATGGAGGCTGTTCTGGCTCATGAATCCCTCTCAGAGCAAATGTGAACTTAGACCTCCCTACGGCAAGCCGTGAAGAGCGGTGCAGCAGGCACTCCAGCCCTCACCCAGCTGCTGCTGCTGCCATTTAGACACAGCAGCGTTCTGTGGGCAAAGAGGAGAACGGCATTTCATGGCGGGGGGCCCAAGGCAACAGATAGGATCCCCCCGTGAAGACATAGAGGGTTGAGGAAGGGAAAGGCTTTGAGTCTCCATCACGAGGCTCAAACCCAGCATGCCGGGTGCTTGCTCATTTTAATTGGCGCCACTGCCGGTCTGGCGACACCCAGCATTCTGCCTGGGCGAGGCCCTAAAAAAGCCAGGGGAGTGACTATGGTGGAGCCAAATGCCTGCGCGCCCAGGGAGCCTGTGAAAATCTAATTGCTGTTTGGTCTCCAGCTGCCATGCTGCCTCTGCTCCCCAGCTGGGCGGTGGCCTCCAACTGGGCCAGGAGCGAGGCAGAAGAAGGTTTGGATCATGGCTGGAATGGGGATACCGACTTGTGGCGGATGTTCCAAAGAAGTAGCCCAATCTCCAGCCATGATAACAACACCCACAACGGGCCGGGCACTTACTGTGTGCCGAGCACAATGTGCCTCACACACGATCACCCTGAATCCCCCACGGCCCCACTCTACAGATGAGGAGGCTAAGGCCTGGGGAAGCCAAGCTCTGTGTTCAGGGAGCACGGAAAGCCTCGGGGCTTGACACCAGAGCCCTCACACTTACCCACTCCTCCACCTGGGACATCACAAGTGACAAAAGCTATGCAAGTCCCTTGGGCACTCTTTGGCAAGTATGCTGGGGCACTTGGTCAGAGAAAGAGCCACAGGCCCAGATTTTTGTGATGGAGAGTCCACCTTGGGGTTAGAGTCCCTCTCCCTCTCCAAGCTCATCTTAGCCACGTCTGCCCCAATGCCAACAGTGTGGGCCCATCCTGACAGAGCCTGGTGCCAATCAGCCCTGGCTGCACGAGGCTCTGGGAAGGTGGCCAGGGCTCCACATGTTGGTCCCCTGCAACGGGGCAGTGACCTCCACATTGTTAGACACAGCACTAGGTAACTCCCAATGGCATGCTAGGTGTCAGGGGGTCCTCTGCTCTGTTACTTTCTTGGGCCTTATCCCTGCTTGGCCTGTCACCTGGAAACCGTGGGCAACTCAGCTCCAAAAGAGCCCATGAGGCCAGGAAGTACCCCGCTCAAACCCTGACCACTCCCCTGACCCATTCTTTCTCACCCAGAAAGGGCATGTGGTGGAGGCTCATCTTATGCAGCAGCTGGGCAACGAGAAGGCAAACACTGAGCATGACCAAAACTACCTTGGAAAATCCCTGTGTTGCCCAAAATGTTCTGACTCCCTGAACGTGGTGGTCCAGCCCACTACCCGGTGCAAAATGTGGACCGTGGGCTGTATCTAAACTGCACCACCGAAGCCAGCCCCGCTGATTGTTTTCAAGGTTATTCCTCAGGTCTGAGCTTTAAATACCTCTGCTCCTACCTGCCTCCTTTATCAGCCTGACACTGTTCTGCCAGTGAGTCATTCATTAGCATGTCAGCAGCCACTTTTATGGCCCAAAGATGTTTGAGTCTTGGATAAAATCCATCCTTGCCCATAAAAAAAAAAAATAGCTTGCCCATAGGAGGAGAAAAATCCCCACCCTATAGATTCTTGCAGGGACATGGTTCTAGCAAGGTCAAGGCTGCAAAAGACCTTCCTAAAGTGTTAAAAAGCAAAGATGGCACCTTGAAGACTAAGGTGCCCCTGACCCAAGCCATGGTATCTTCAATCATCTCCTATGCACGCGAAAGCTAGACAATGAATAAGGAAGACCGAAGAATTGATGCCTTTGAATCATGGTATTGGGGAAGAATATTGAATATACCATGGGCTACCAGAACGAACAAATCTGTCTTGGAAGAAGTACGGCCAGAATGCTCCTTAGAAGCAAGGATGGCAAGACTACGTACGTCTCACATACTTTGGACATGTTATCAGGAGTGTTCCATCTCTGGTGAAGGACATCATGCTTGGTAAAATAGAGGGTCAGTGAATAAGAGGAAGGCCCTTAAAGAGATGGATTGACACAGTGGCTGCAACAATGGGCTCAAGCATAACACTGATTGTGAGGATGGCGCAGGACCAGGAAGTGTTTAGTTCTGTTGTACACAGGGTCTCTATGAGTTGGAACTGACTCCATGGCACCTAACAATAATAACAAGGTCATGGCCATACCACAGGTCATCTCTAGTACAGGGTAAATGTCAGGCCTTGCAGCCAGGTTCCTGGGTACCTGCATCTGAGGGAAGGGCAAGAGGATGTAGGTGGAGAGCCAGAAGAAGGATTCTGCAGTGGCTGCTGGGTCCAGGGCTGAGGTCCAGGCTTGTTCAACACAACACTCACGCACTTAGAAAGCTTGCTCAGTTCTCAGTGGCTAATACCCATATCACTGCCAACTCTGCTAAAGGCCTCTGTCTGCATTCTGCCAACTCCTTACTATCTCAAGGGTTTACATCCACCACAGACTGGTGGCGAGGATGGCAGCCTCCAGGACAATCGGCTGGGCTAGGAGAAATGGGACTCAAAGCACCGGTTAGGAGAAGAGGTAGGAGGGGATGCCACCCACCTCTGATGAGGGCCCTCAGCCAACCACTCCCATGAGCTCCAAGCCTCAGAAACCCAACTAGGTTTGTTTTGCCCTCACGTGTTGAGTACATACATATCGTAGGCATTGAGCTAGGTGACACAAAGATGAATAAGGTCTTTCTGGTGCCTGTGGAACTTAGGGCCTAGTAGGGGATTCAGACGGTTAAACAAGTAATCACCAACACAGTCAGCTACTTGTAATAATAGAAGCCGTATTAAGACACCAAAGCAGAAGAGGGCAGTGAGTAATTAACTGTCAGGAAGGGGAGGTTCAGTGAGGCTTCAAAGAAGAGATGGCATTATCAGAAAGGTTTTCAACCAGTCTGTTCCGGTTCGAGCCCCTGCAGAGAATTTGCATTTCCACCCCAAATATACTGAATCAGAACCCATATTTTAACAAGATCCTCAGGTGATTCTTATATATAATAAACTTTGAGAACCACTGTTCTATTAATGGTTCTCAGAACTGGTCCCTAACCAACAGCATTAGCATCGCCAGGGAACTTGTTAGAAATGCAAATTCTCAGCAGGGGTTCAAAGGAGAATGAACCAGTTCGAAGCCCTGGTGTCTTATCTAGTGCTGCTATAACAGAAATACCACATGCGGATGGCTTTAACAAAGAGAAATTTATACTCTCATAGTCTCGGAGACTAGAAGTCTGAATTCAGGGTGCCAGCTCCAGGGGAAGGCTTTTTCTCTGTCACTCTGGGGAAGGTACTTGTTATCAATCTTCCCCTGGACTAGGAGCTTCTCAACGTAGGGATCCCGGGTCCAAACGACCCACTATTTTCCTGGCTCTTCTTTCTTGATAGCATGAGGTCCCCATGTCTCTCTGCTCACTTCTCTCTTTTATATCTCAAAAGAGATTGGCTTAAAACACAACCTAATCTTGTAGATTAAGTCCTGCCCCATTAACAAGTGTTGCTAATATCACCTCATTAACATCATAGAGGTAGGATTTATAACACAGGAAAATCACATCAGATGACAAAATGGTAGACAATCACACAATGCTGAGAATCATGACCTAGCCAAGCTGACAGATATTTTGCAGAGGAGGAGGACAAAATTCGATTCATGACACCTGGTTTTCAAGACCCAGGTGAAGCTCCTGAGCAAATAAGAGGCTGGGCAAGGCATTCTAGGCAGAGTTACCAGCAAGACAGAGCAGTTTAAGAATGCATGGGGTATTCACAGGACTATCAGTAATCTGATGCTACAGGCTGAGGCAGGAGATGGGACCAGTCAAGCACGAAGCTGCTAGAATACATAAGGCCTCATATGTCAGCCAAAAGTAGTCCTGGTTGTGCAGTGGTTAAAGTGCTCGGCAGCTAATCAAAAGGCTAGTGGTTTGAACCCACCAGCCACTCTGTGGGAGAAAGATGTGGCAGTCTTCTTCCGTAAAGATTATAGCCTTGGAAACCCTACGGGCCAGGTCTACTCAGTCCTACAGGGTCGCTATGAGTTGGAATCAACTCATTGACAATGGGTTTGGCTTTATGCCAGCTAAAGAGCTTGGCTTGTATCCTGTAGGGGATGGGAAGGTCTTCAGGGGCTTCAATCAGGGGGAAGTTCCAGGTCGGATTTGTGTTTTACACGAACTGCCAGATGGGAGGGATGGTGGGGAGGGGTGCCATGGGTAGAAGGTCAATTCCAAAATCCAAGCATGAAATAACAATGGCCTGAAATTTTTTTCTGTGGAGAGGCCCAACCATTTTTCCCAGCCAGGCTTGGTGGAGCAAACACACAAGTTCTTAGACGTTTTAGCAAACGACCCAGGAAGAGGGTAAGAGAGGAAACGGAGGCACCAATGCACAGAGCAGAAAGCACAATTTCCCTGGGTACTGTCAGTATATATTTCTTTTTCTTAAGAAACAAGCTGAAATAAGCCACTGACTTTTCCAGTCTAAGAGCAGCTTCATTTGGGGCCTATCCAAGGTCAGGTCTATTTCCTACTCATCAAGGTCCAGCATCAGTTCAAAAACTTGATCTTGACACAGAACTGGGCTGCTTTTTCCACTTTTACCTACAAGAGAGTTGGACGGCCTATCATCAGCACTGATACTTTGGAAAGACTTAAAAGTGGCACCCACATCCAAGATGCATCAATTGGTCTCAACCCCCCTAGAGCAAAGGAGAATGAAGAAACCAAAGACACAAGGCAATTACAAGCCCAAGAGACAGAAAGGGCCACATGAACCAGAGACTACATCATTCTGAGACCAGAAGAACTAGATGGTGCCCGGCTGCAACCGATGACTCACCTGACAGGGAATGCAACAGAGAACCCCTAAGGGAGCAGGAGAGCAGTCGGATGCAGACCCCAAATTCTCAATAAGACCAGCCTTAATGGTCTGACTGAGACTAGAAGGACCCCGGTGGTCATGGCCCCCAGACCTTCTGTTGGCCCAGGACAGGAACCATTCCCGAAGCCAACTCTTCAGACATGGATTGGACCAGACAATGGGTTGGAGAGGGATGCTGGTGAGGAGTGAGCTTCCTGGATCAGGTGGACACTTGAGACTATGTTGGCATCTCCTGCCTGGAGGGGAGATGAGAGGGTGAAGGGGGTTGGAAGCTGGCGAGGTGGACACGAAAAGAGAGAGTGGAGGGAGATAGCAGGCTGTCTCATTAGGTGGAGAGTAATTGGGAGTGTGTGGCAAGGTGTATATGGGTTTTTGTGTGAGAGACTGACTTGATTTGTAAACTTGCACTTAAAGCACAATAGAAATTATATAAAAAAAAAAAAAGTGGCACCCAGCAGAACAACCAAGATTCCACTTTAGAATCTTGTTGTTGTTAGGTGCGACAGAGTCGGTTCAAACTCATAGCGAACCTACGTACAACAGAACAAAACACTGCCTGGTCCTGCGCCATCTTCACAACCGTTGTTATGCTTAGGCCCGTTGTTGCAGCCACTTTGTCAATCCATCCCATTGATGGTCTTCCTCTCTTTCACGGACCCTCTACTTTATCAAGGATGATGTCTTTCTCCAGGGACTGGTCCCTCCTGATAACATCTCCAAAATACATGAGATGAAATCTCACCATCCTCACTTCTAAGGAACATTCTGACCATACTTCTTCCAGGGCAGGTTTGTTCATTCTTCTGGCAGTCCATGGTATACTCAATATTCTTCACCAACACCATAATTCAAAGGCATCAATTCTTCTTCGGTCTTCCTTATTCATTGTCCAGCTCTTGCACGCATATGAGAATCTTGGGCCTGGCTATTTCCAGACTTGATCTACACCCTTAGTACTTCAACGCTTTCTCTTTCTGTCCTGTCCCTTGTTTTGACTGGGGAGTAATGGCCTCCCTCCCTGGGGGTAGCCTCCTCTGAAGTGAAGTCTGTATCTTATTTATACAGAGAGTAGAAAGATCAAATAGATGTTACTGCTTACTAGTTGTGTGATCTTGGACAAGTTACTTAACGTCCCTGAGACAGTTTCTTCCTCTGTAAAATGTGGATACCAATAATTTTACAGTAACTCTGTAACAAGATGTTGTTGTTGTGGTTAGGTCCATCAAGTTGATTCCAACTCATAGTGACCCCATGTGACAGAGTAGAACTGCCCCATAGGGTTTCCTAGGCTGTATTATTTATGGAAGCAGATTGCCAGGTTTTTTTCCTGAAGAGCCACTGGGTGGGTTCAAACTGCCAACTTTTTGGTTAGCAGTCGAGTGTTTAACTGTTGTGCCACCAGGTCTCCTTATACAATGAGGTAATATATGTAAATATAACATGGAAATAACTGCTAAGGGCCAACATTCATATTTATTATGGGCCTATGAAGACATGGAGGAAGAAGAAGGGAAGGATCTTCAGAGTCAGACAGTCCAGGGTCCAAGTCACTACTCAAATACTTGTTGGCTTTGTGATCTTGGGCAAGTTACTTAACCTCTCTGGTCCATAATTTTCTCCTCTGTAAAACAGGGCTAATACTGCCTACCTTGCAAGGGGAACTTAGTGAGATAACAGATAAGAAAGAACCTAACAATTAGCTTGACAACTCCAAGGCATTTAAGAAAACCAAAAAAACCAAACCCATCACCACTGAGTCAATTAAATCACAGCAATCCTTTAAGATAGACTAGAACTGCCCGCTGGGTTTCCGAGGCTGCAATCTTTATGGAAGTAGACTGCCACTTCTTTCTCCTGCAGAGCACTGGTGGGTTCAAACCACCGACCCTTTGGTTAGCAGCCGAGTGCTTAACCACTGCACCACCAGGGTTCCTTGGCATTTAAGAAGTGTTGCTAAAATCAGAGTCACTGCTTTCTCAGCCCTGAGTGGCACTTAGGGAAATACCTAGTTTATATTCTAGCCCTCCTGCACCACAACCAACCAGCACCAGCTCTGCACCTTAGATGGGATGAACATGCAGAAACAAGGAGAGGCCAGTCTGCAGGGAGCCAGGCCTCCTTGTGCACTCTCACCCCCAAGGAACACTGCTCGCCTTCATTACTTCCAAGGGAGGCTGCTGAGCGCCCTATAACCCACTGTGCTCTCTCCAGACAAAGGAGACCAGGGAGCCAGGCTTGTCCTTCCATGGGCCCAAGTATCCACACTTGCAAACTGGAGAAGAGCAATACCCCTCTGTCCTGGCTGAGGACGAATGGCAGACAGGGGGAACATCCACTTGCCAAGGAGACCCCAAAGCTCTGGTCTCTGATGACTTAGGACCCTCCATAAAAGGCAAGTTATTTGAAGCCTCTCCTGAGCCCGAAGCCTGAGCAAACGAAGCAAATGGCTTTGGGACAAAAACCAGAAACGTTCTTAAGGCCTCCCATTCTGCCAGAAACACAATTAAAATTTAAAAAATTAAAAGCTCATGACCTCTCTTGGGTTCACTTTGTGCTAGGCTTTGGCTTAAAGGAAGACAAAGCAGAACCCAAAACCCTCAAATCAATGGCTCACTTGAGTGCGTCAACAACATCCACAACAAATGCCAGCTCCCTCCCACCCTGTCCTGGGCAGTGCAGGGGCTGAGCTCAAGCAGAGGGAAGCAGTCAGCTCCACTTTCCTGCCAACAGTTTCAGACTGGGACAGGCTGAGGCTGGTGTGGAAATCTGTTTCTTTTTTTAACAGGGAACGGGGCCGGGAAGCTAGCCAAGAAGCAGGTTAGACTGAGGCCCTAGCTAGACATCCACGGTCAAAGCCAAGGTATCTCTCAGGTGCAAGGGATGCAGGTGGCTGAGGGAGACAAGGGTCCCAGGAGGGCAAGGGAGCCCCCAAAAGCATCATGAAGCTGGGTGTGTAGAATGGGAAACGCCAGGGTCTTCCGGTAGTCATTTCAGTGGCACGACTTGGGGGGTCCGATGTGGGTGTGAGGCAACAGGTATACATCTCCCCATAGACCACAAAGCCCACCATCTCTCAGCCCCCAGCCCATCCCACTGACTTACTTTTGCTAGGCAGTTCCTCTTGGGCCAGTCCATTGGAGGGAGCCAGGGGAGTGCTGCTGCCCTCATCCAAAGTCAGGATCAGAGGCACGTCATCATCTAAGCTCACAGCCATGGTGTCCTCTCCTACAGTCCTCAGGATGCGATGGCCAGGGCCTTAAGTAGTCTCGGGTTTGATGTCCCTTTCAAAGCCACTGCCCCCGAGGTGCTTCTCAGAAACTCCTCCATTAGCGGCATCTTCTAGGGTTTCGGGGGACAGAAAAAGGAAGCGAATCATTCATACACAACCGTCACTGAGGGGCATGTTCTGGGAATAGATGGTGGTTTTGGTTACACAACCTTGTGTCTATATTAAAAACCGCTGAATTGTAGACTTTGAAATGGTGATTTTCATGGTATGTGAATCATATCTCACAAACCTGGAAAGAACATATACTGAAAAGTTAAGAGTAATTAAATTTGGAGAGTGAGATTACGGCTAATATGTTCCACCACCCTCCCTAGACATTTGTGTGTGTCTTATAAAGATTTAAAGATTCGGAAAAAAATATATAACCATTAAAATAATATTGGTTAATACGCTTTTTTTGAGCACTTACTATGTACCGGGCACTCTTCTAGCCCCATAAGAAAACCAAAAAAACCAAACCCAGTGCCATCGAGTCGATTTGACTCATAGCGACCCTACAGGACAGAGTAGAACTGCCCCACAGAGTTTCCAAGGAGTGCCTGGCAGATTTGAACTGCCGACCCTTTGGTTAGCAGCTGTAGCACTTAACCACTACTCCACCAGGGTTTCCCCATGAGATAGGTAGGATTACTATCCCTCTATGACAGAGGGGCACAGAGGGGTTAGGTAACTTGCCCCAACACCCACAGGTAGAAAGCCAAGCTTGGAACAACACAGTCTGATTCCAGAGCTGTGCTCCCAGCCACCACACCACGATTTCTCTAAGTAGCAGGCTTGATATTTAGGGAGTACCTAGCTTCATCGACCTTAGCACGCCAGGTTATCTGTCGCTATTAGGTGCTGTTGAGTCGATTTTGACACCCCATGTGACAGAATCGAACTGCCCCATAGGGTTTCCTAGGCTGTAATCTTTATAGGAGCAGTCTGCCATATCTTTCTCCCACGGTGCTGCCTGGGTAGGTTCGAACTGCCAACCTTTTGGTTAGCAGCCAAGTGCTTAACTGCTGTGCTATCAGACCTCCTTTCCATTTCCGTTTAGGAGGACCAAAAGAAAAGCAAAGACTCAGCAGATCTGACTGTGGACCTTTGAACTTCAAAACAGCAGTAGGTTCCGCCCTCCAGCTGTTACCTTCTGGGCTCAATCAACTTTGCCTCCAAGTTGATGCACTGAAATGGCAACCAGGCAACTTAGTTCTTTCACAAAAATCATCAAAATGACTCTAGGCAGACCCTAGTGCATCAACAGGGAACCGCAGAGCTTCTTAAAACAAGGCAGCAAAAAGTAAACACCATTCTACTTACTGCAAGCTTGTAAGTCTGCCTGGCTAACTTCCTGTGAGATTTTTTTTTTTTAAGTTTCCTCCCAATCTGGGGATTTATTTTGCTTTTGAATCTCAGTAGTGAGGAGGTAGAAAAAGAGGAAATCTCACATACGACATCATTATGCTGTCTTGGGAATTCTGTGCGGTTTATCTTGTTTTAACTTTTTACCATTGATACTTTCAAACACACATAAAAGTAGTGAGAATATGTAAATGAACTTCCTTGCATTCATCACCCGCTTCAACAACTACCAACATTTTGCCATTCTCTCCTGTGTTTATTTTGATGAGAGACTCTATCAACCTTCTCCACACATCAAGAAGTGGTTTCCTAATTTTATCGTTACCATAACGGCTACTGGTTTTGTCGGTTTGTTTAACTGTTTAATACATGACTGCTTGCTTGCAGTGTCTTAGCTCAGTGGGTTTTCCCACTAAAGGGAGATTTGACAATGTCTGCAGCCATTTTTGATTGTCACAACTGGCTGGAGGGAGGCAGGCAGGGTTGTTACTGGCATGTAGTGGGTAGAGGCCAGGGATAGTGTTAAGCATCCTACAGTGTACAGGATAGCCCTCCACAACAAAGAATAATCAGGCCCAAAGTGTCAATGGTGTCTGTTGAGAAACCCTACCTTAGCTAATATCCCTGTTTCATAGATAAAGGAACTGAGGCTTAGAGAGCTTAACTGAAGTTGCCTTTTGTAAGTAAACAACAGGGAAGTGGTCCATACCAAAATAACCCATTCCTGTCAAGTGGATTCCGACTCATAAGGACCCTATAGAGAAGTGGTAGAGTCCAGATTTCAACCCAGGTAGTCCGAATTCAGAGACTTTCCCCGTTTAATTATTACCCTATACCTCTTCCCAGAACAGCGCCCCATAACATTCAAAACCATGGTTTTAGAGAAGGAAAAGTTGGGCCCAGAGAGGGGAAGGGACCTACCCAAGGTCACACGGTGCCCAGGCAGAGCTACAGAGCAGACTCCTGAGTCCTAGCCCAGTGCTCCTTCCAGTGGGCTTTGCTTCTCGCTCTATAGAACACCGAGGGCCGCGGGGAGTCATCCCAGGGAAAGGGGATCAGCAGCTGTCCCGTTACCCGCTGGGGCTGCCTGACCCAGGCATGAGCCCGGTGTAGGGCTGCCTGAGGGTGCCAGGGAGAGAGCTGGAGGGGGAGGAGGAAAGGCTGAGGAGCGCCGGCTTCACGTGCTCCCAGCTCTGGGCCCCAAGTGGGGGTCGACCCAGGGGGCCAGGGGCGAGAAAAGGGGGTGCAAAGCGCCGGCCTGGGCTGGAGGAAGAGAAGCACGGCGGTGATTTTCCTGCGCCCCCCCCAGGACCCGTCCTGCCCGCCCGCACACCCCGATGCCCAGACGCAACCTCATACTCAGCGCCTTCTGACCTCTGCCCCCTGGCCTCTCCCCCAGGCCAAGTCCTCGCGCTCCCCAGATTCTTACACGCGCCGCCCCAGCAACCCGGACCACGCGCAGGGGTCCGCACAAAACAGCACAGCCCGCCGGTGCCGCCGCCCAAGCTCCGAGCTCGGAGCTGTTGCAGCCGCCTCCGCCGCCACTTCAGTCGCCGCCACTCCAGCCGCTGCCACCACGGCAGCTGCGCCAGCGCTCCCATCCGCCGCCTACAGTGTCCTCAACACTGCTGGCCCCGCCCCATTTCTCCGCTGCCGCAGTCTATTGGCTTCTTGGGTTGCCATGCTGAACTATGATTGACCAAATCTCACGTCCTTCTTCAGTCTTCGCCCACTGCCTGAGCTAAACTCTCTGCCCCCGCCTTGGAAGGGGCGGGACAAAGAAGTCCCGCCCCTTTCCCCGCCCACTCTCCCCGCCTCACCCGTTTGGCCCAACCCAGAGGGAGTCCCGGCTCTCTCAATTGGTGGAGAGTCAGGGATAGGTTACTCCTGAGTGGTCAGACTCCCAGGAGGCGGGATAAGCTGGGCGGGAAAAGGAGTTGAATGGTGAAAAGGAAAGTCAGTCAGACCCCGAGTCCCGCCTCCTGAGATTGGCGGGTAACCTAGCAACGCGGGGACCTCGGAGGTAAACTGTGGGTCAGGAGACCTGGAGGCCTCAGAACGGGTGAGTGACCAGGTGGGTTAAGGGGTGGAGGTGAGGGGGAGATGTAGAATGGGGTCTAGGCTGCCCTCCTTTGGATCCCTTAGGAATAGTAGCCCGCACCCCATCCTGTCCCAGCCCCAGGACCCTACTCTCCAGCCTGTTTCCCCTCAGTCAAGTGTAGTCACATCATAGTTAATTTATTTCCAGCCAAACATAGGTGCCGGAAGTGAGAAAGTGGTTATAAATCCCCTACCGTTCCACTCAACGACTGTACGTTCCAGGGTGCATGCAATGAAAGGTTTCTCACCTGACTGAGCATTTCAATTACATAATTTTGATTAGGATCCCTGGTGGGGCAGTGGTTAAGAGCTCGGCTGCTAAGAGTCGGCAGTTCAAAGCCACCGGTTGCTCTTTGGAAACCCTATGGGGCAGTTCTACTCTGTCCTGTAGGGTCTCTATGAGTCCAAATCGACTCGATGGCAACGAGTTTGGAGGTTTTTTTTGGGGGGGGGGGGAATTTTGATTACACCAATCTTTGCCTTATGTGCCCACTTTAGAACCTAACTCCCATTCCCATCCTTAAAATGCAATTCCATTGCACATACCTCAGACAAAGTGTTTGTTGTGAGGATTAAATGAGGTATAGCAATGAGGAGCTCAGCAAAACGAAGCAACATAGTAAGTGCTCAGTAAATTGTGGCAAGTATTATTATTACTAATTTTCTAAAAGCACGGGTAGCCACAACTCTTCCTGCTTAAAACTGCCCCAAGGAAGTTCTCTCACATCATACCTTAAATATTCACAAGTTCGATGAGTAATTACTGAATGCCTCTAAAGGGCCAGGCACAGTTCTAGGTGCTGGGGTAGAACAGACAAGAAAGCAGCTTCTCTCCTCTGGTTATGGAGCTTGCAGTCTATCATGGGAGACAGACATTCATCAAATAATATACATATTAATATGAAATGACACCTGTGGACATTCACTTTCTATGATGGAAGAAGAGGCCAACACGCCCCTTCTCAAAAACTTTAACAACTATAAAGCTAAACAAAACTGTCTAGGGGTATTTCATCCCTGTGGACATCAACCAAAGGCATACAACAAGTTGAGAGAGCTTATTCATGAAAACTACTGAACTTGGAGTTTGTGGTATACTTACCCAAGGCTGTTCCTATTCCCCCTCACCCTAGTTCTGTCAGCATGATAGTTCAAAGAGGGTGGGGCAGGCCATGAAAACCAATAGCTTCACTGTCATTGCTCACTTGATTTGGAGTGTTGTCAGTTAAAGTAGGATATGTTGATGGCAAGTAAATAGGGAGGGCCAACAGACCTGGTTGCAGCATTATTCAAAATAGCCCAAAACTGGTTGTTGCTATGTTAGTTGCTGTCGAGTCGATTCCGACTCATGGCAACCTGGCAACCCCACATGGCCAGAGCAGAATGTCTCCATAGGGTTTTTAAGCAAGCTGATCGCCAGGTCGGACTTCTGAGGTGTGTCCAGGTTTGAACTGCCAACCTTTGGTCTCATAAATAATCGCCTAACAGTTTGTGCCACCCGGGGACTCCTCCTGGTCCCACAGGCACCTCTAACTTGATTACATACAAATCTGAACTCACCACCTTCTGTCCCCACACACCACTCCACCCCTCAAGCTCTGCTTCTCTTCCTGTCTTTGCCCTTTTGGTAAACAACCATCCAGCCAGCAACCTGGTTTGCTCTCCCTCCTTCCCCAAGGAGCCTTGGTGGTGCAGTGCTTAAAGCACTTGGCAGCTAACCAAAAGGTCAGGGGTTCAAAGCCACTCCACGGGAGAAAGATGTGGCAGCTTCCATAAAGATGACAGCCTTGGAAACCCAGTGGGGCCAGTTCTACTCCGTCCTATAGGGTCACTGTGAGTTGTAGATGACTTGATGGGACACAACAACAGCAACACAGTCCTCACAGCCAGTCCTTCATCTCATCCTATTGATTCTTCCTCTTCAATATTTCTCAAAGCCATCCACTTCTCCTCATCATCACTGCCTTATCCCTGGTTGAGGTCACCTCATCTCTCTTCCGGACCTCTTCACCAGCCTTCTAAACCTGATCCCCTTGCCATCTTGCACCTGCCAACCCTTTCGTCACCCTTCATCCCAGGCTGCCAATCTGGCCATGTCCCTCGCTCCCTGCTTAAAACACTTCTGGGAGCCTTCAATTCCTCCTCCTGAGTGAGGAAAGCTGCTATGCCCAATTTTCTAACCCCATCAAGTCGGGGGAAGCTGCCTCATTTCCTGGTCCACCTGTAAGGTGATCTAGAGGAAATGAAAATCCTAACCAGTATAACCAGGCCAGGATGGAACAAAAGACCCAGTAGTGGAAGTGGTTGGAAACTTAAGAGTGAGAGGGGGTGAGTGCTGAGGTCACTGTTCCATTATGCCTTGTCTGAGTTAAAAGGAAAAAAATGTTAGTTGAAGGGAAGAATCTAACCTACCCATTCCCTTTCCCAGACTTTACCCTCCACCCAGAAAGCTGAAAATAGCCTTTTGATTGAAAGCAGCCGCGGCATCATAGCATCCATCCCCCTGCCTCCACGCTGGCCAGACTGCCTAGAGCACCCGGACAGGCAAGATGCTCAGCCCTGGCTCTGGGTGGGGCATTCCCTTGGGAACACATTCCAGGCATACATGGTCAGACACAAATGCCTTGGTTTTGGCTTGGGGGTTATACACAGTCCCAGTGAAGGATGAAAAGGGTGGGCCTAGCCTGCTAAATGGCTAACTTCCCCCCACACACTTCCTTTGTGCCCAAGGAGAGGGAAGCTCAGAGCCATAAGGCTGATGCACCACCGGATTTATGCTTCCACATGTAATCATCATCGTCGCTCACCTTTGAAGAGGGCTTTTAACTCTCCCAACAGCTTCCCTATTTATTAAGCCAACCCGGCTCCACACAGCTCCCCTTTGATGTGGCTGGGACAGAGGTTATATCCCTAGTTGTCAGAGATAAGGGACTTGCCCATAGTTATTCTGGAGTCTCCAGCAGGGGACATGTACCAGGTCTCCTAACACCCAGTTTGTGATCTGATCTTGATTCTGTAACTGATGGTGACTTTAGATGATGCAGATATCAGGCAGGACTGGGCCGGACTTGTGAATGAGAATGACTTTGAACCTGGATGGAGCACTGGACTTGGGGGTGGGGAGGCCAGGTGTTTCCCAGCTGACCCAAGTCCATTGTTACTAGGCCAGTGGTTCAGAAGACTGTTTTGATTGTCACAACCGGGGGTCCTACTGGCATCTAGTAGGCAGAGGCCAGGGATGCTGCTAAATATCCTACAATGTGCAAGACAGCCCCCCACAACAGTATATTATCTGGTCCAAATGTCAATAGTGCTGAGGCTGAGAGACCTTGTTCTAAATTGATATTTTCATGCAAGGCAAATGCTACGCACACACACACACTTTTTCCCTTCAGGCCCTAGTTAGTGGAACCAAAAGCTAAAGTGATTAGAAATCAAGAACATTTGAAATACAGAGCATCAAGGAAAGGTATCTCTTTGACCTTAAGCTTTCAAATAATAGCAGCAGGTTATTTCCTGCGGCCAAATACCTTTAACAAAGGGGCTTTTGAACACAGAAGTTTGTTTTTTTTAAACCAGAAGCCAGAGTAAGAAAGATGTTTTCCTTCTCAACCCAGCGCACACGTGTTTAATTACAGAAGAATGCTTGCTCCATGCGACACACCCGATTCCATTTATTTCTAACAGTGGTCCCAACCCGGTGAGACGATTTCACCACCGGCTAAGGGTTCACAGCCTTCAGTTGAAAAAAGCACCTCTTCCACGTGATACCATTACGGGAAAACCAGTCTTTTGCATTTGATAAGGTTGTGATTTAAAAATAGATATTTTTAAGTTGACGAAGTTTATTTTAAGAAGAATCTAAGTTCACTGCTAGGAATTCTTCCTTCCGTTTGAAGCAACTTCAGCGGCATTCTCTACAGTTAGATATAACCAGGGAGAAACATTTCCCAAGTTACACGGCTGCAACCAAACGAGGAATTAAAGACCTGTCAGGAGGAAGAGACTGGAAAACAAGCAGTTTAAGGAAACGCAGTCTTCTTCCATCACAAACAAAAAAATGGGAATAGCGTAGACATCAGCAAAACTAAAATGGAAATAGTGAAGAACGGTTCCAGCTTGGCTCTTGGTAGGCCCTTCTGTTCACAAATGTACACATTATCTTCGGGAAAATTACATCTCCTGTTTTAAGAGGTATTCAGGTGTGAGTATTATGTAAATTTTGAAGTAGTGATAAAAGCTAAGAGGTCCCTGAGTGGCACGAACAGCTTGCGCTTGATTACTAACCTCAGGGTTGGTGGTTCAGACCCACCCAGCAGCATCAAGGAAGAAAGGCCTCATGATCTCCTTCCATAAAAATTACAGCCAGGAAAACCCTGTGGAGCAACTTCTGCTTTGGAACACATGGGGTCGCCATGAATCAGAGTAGACTCGACAGCAACGGGCTTGGTTTGGGTCTTTAAATAAAAGCTAACAGTACTGAGCCAGGATCTCATTTAATACTCACAACAATTCTACCAAGTGTGGGTTCCGCTATTGTTCCCATTTTATGGATGGGCAAACGGATGCTTTGAGAAGTTGAGCAATTTGCCCAAAGCCATACAGCTAGGAAGTGCTGGTGCCCAGGGACTGAACTCCAAATTTGTCTGATGCCAGAACCTACAAACCTAATCGCTGCACAATAGTCGCATGTTTTTGTTTTTCATGTCAGAGATGAGGTCCCGGAAGGTCAAGTGCGTTTGCCTGAGGCTATAGCGTGGCCAGTGGCCAGTGGAGAGCTGTTCATCACAACCAGTGGCTTCAAAATCTGTCCCCTGAAGCACCTCGCCTCCCATCCTCCATTGTTATCCAGTGTCCTTTGTCTCCAAAACACCAGAATTACATCAGAGCCGGCCGCCACAGAGCCATCACCGCAGACGGAACCCCGTCTGTTCATTCCTCCGGCATTCACTGCTGCGACTCCAGCCCAGAGATGTTTCAAAAACCAATTATAACCCACAAAACATGGGTTCTCAAAAAGGACACAAGAGGATTGGGTGGTAGTTCAGAAGTGGTGATGGGAGGAAAAAAAAAATCACTAAACTAGGAAAAAAAACATTAGATTTAAATCATTCATTCTAAATTCCAAGCCCCGAGTGCAGAGGTGAGAAACAATCCAATAAGCCAAACCCTGGCCTGCAGTGTTGGCTATTGAAATATGACTCTATTTTCTGGCTCTAATTGGGAACATAAGACAGTTCCTGGGTTAAGAACGTCCAACTTAGGTACAACCATAGTTACAAACCAACCCCTTTAAAGCCTATTATATTAAAAATCCAAGAAGCATACAATGGTTCGTAGTAACAAACAGGAGCTACTTTGCAACACACATCAAACATTACTGTTACGATCACTGTACTATTACATTAAAGATGTTTTTGTGTATCTGGAAGTGTTTCTTTAATTTTTTATGCATAGCGAGGTACGCTATTTACCAAGACAAACATTTGACTAAGTGACGTCAAATATGAACCATACCGAACTGTTCCAACTTAGTACAAATTTGACTGAAAGACAGATATAGGAATGGAACTCATTCTTAATCTGAGGACCGCCTGTATATATTTTGGAAATAACATTATCCTATTGTACATGGAGCCCCTGGTTGACACAAACAATTGAGCACTCAGCTACTAACCAAAAGGTTGGCTGTTCAAATCCACCTACAGGCACCTTGGAAGAAAGGTCTGGGGATCTACTTCCAAAAGATCAGCCCACGAAAACCCTACAGAGCACAGTTCTTCTCTGACACACACGGGGTTGCCATGAGTCGTAATCCACTGAAGGGACAACTGGTTTTTGTTTTGTTTGTTTTATTTATTGTGCCTGCATTTCCCTGTGAGGAAGTGGGCCCACTGGTGAATCTGAGTTTGCCATCTCTTCGTTTATTCAACAGTTGTTTACTGAGCACCTCCTCTGTCATAGTTGCTTGGGATAGCAGTTTTCACTATGAATTTGCTGCCCCTTCGCAGCCCCTCGTAGCCCTGGTGGCGCAGTGGTTAAGAGCATGGCTGCTAACTGAAAGTTCAGCAGTTCGAATCCACCAGCTGCTCCCTGGAAACCCTATGGGGCAGTTCTCTGTCCTATAGGGTTGCTATTAGTCAGAATCAGCTCCACGGCAATGTGTTTGGTTGGTTTTCGTTCACAGCCCCTCACTTTGCCTGCTCTGGACTTGGAAGCTCAGAGAAAGTATTTAGAAAATCCTAATTCTGAAGAAAGCTGGATGCATAGTTTGCAGGCAAGTGGACCTTCCTGAGGCTAAAAGAAAAAATTCCTGCTGCTTCAAAGGTAAAACCTCTGCCCATTAGCCCAGGGGTCCCTGGGTGGTGTAAATGGTTAAGCACTTACTAACGACACTCAGAGGCACCTCAGAAGGAAAGCCTGGCAATCTGCTTCAAAAGGCCACAGCCATGAAAACTCTGTGGAACTCAGCTGTACCCTGCAACACATGGGATCAGCATGAGTTGAAATCAACTCAACAGCAACTGGTTTGTTTCACTAGCTCAGCAACTAGGTAGTGGAATCAGAACTAAGCAGCCAGGGATCTTATACCCATCAAGGACTTAAAGTCACAAGCGTAGCATCAGAGTGAGGACGAGGCGGGGGTGTTAGGTCCTAGGATAGCAGCGGAGGGAATCATACCGCTCAGAAATCTGACACAGCTGTCAGAACTACAGGGAATCAGCTATGGAAATTGTGAGAGCCACGACACGGTTTTCTTCTCTCTGCAGTTATGCAGAAGTTGTGAATGTTTCATCCGGATACAAAACAAGAACAAAGACCATGAGCTCTGTCACACGCAAAAACTTCTCTGCCATGTCTACCCCCAACTCTGTTTTCCACCCTAAACCATTCTATCTCAGCGCCCTTACGTCTCAGCTGGAAGCATTTTGTTGTGTCAAGCCATGGGGAGTGCCAAGAATGAAGCTCAGAAGACAAAACCTCAGCTGCAGCAAAAATCCATGAGGGAAGGTTTATGTCGTGTGGGAACCCTCGTGCTGGCACTAACGGAGCATGTGTTTAGCTGGTTTTGTTGATGGGATGAAATCTGGTTTAGGACGAGATGTGCAACAACGGCGTGAAAGGGCACTCAGTCCCGTGGTGAGAAGCCATTCCCTTTTCAGGTCTCTCTTAATTCTAATTACCCCAATGAAAGAGGCTCAGCTGGGCATTAATATGCTTTCAACATCTCCCTACCACTTGCTAATCTCACTTTTTAGCTACAGAGGTCTGGGCTCAGACTCAGCACTTTCCTGGGAAATAGTACCTGGCTTTTGTCATTGTTAGCTGCCGTCAAGTTGGCTCTGACTCGTGTAAAACAGAACAAACCATTGGGCAATCCTCCACCATCTTCATGATCTTTGGTATGCTCTAGACCATTGTTGTGGCCACTGAGTATTTTGAGTGCCTTCCAATCTAAGGGTCTCATCTTCCAACACTGTACTGGACATTATTGTGTTGTAAACCACAGGGTTTTCACTGGCTAATTTTCAGCAATAGGTCGCCAGGCCTTTCTTCCTAGTCTGTCTTAGTCTGGAAGCTGCACTGAAACCTGTCCACCATGGGTGACCCTGCTGGTATTTGAAATACTGGTAGCATAGCTTCCAGCATCACAGCAACACAAAAGCTATCATAGTTAGACAGAGCCAAGTGGTGGGGTACCTACCTAAAATAAGCTAATATTAGGATGTAGGCATTGTTATATTCTATTTAAGGAAAGCGATACAAATTTCCCAGTTACAGTGGAGACATAAAGTTTCATTTTTAGTGAAAAGCACTTAAGAATGAAAGTATAGTTAAAGAAACAAAACTGAATTGCTAACAGTACAGCTTGGTCTATAGATTTGGCAGAAATCATACAGGTGGTATCCCAGGAGAGAAATTTGAGCAACTCTAAGGCGTCTTTCTTGACCCACCAGTTTTTGTGCTTCAGTTAGCGTGGTATCATGCTACCCAACTGTTATAGATTGAATTATATTCCCCAAAACTATGTGTTGTAAGTCCTAACCTCTATCTACACCCGTGGGTTTTTTTTTTTATGCCTGTGGTATGCCTGTGGTTTTTTTTTTTTTTTTTTTTAATGCCTGTGGTTATAATCCTATTCGAGGAATGGGTTTCTTTGTTATGTTAATGAGGCAGGATTAGTGTAGGGTGTATCTTGAATCAAACGCTTTTGAGATATAAAAAAGATTAAACAAGTAAGCAGGGGAGAGATGGGGTGAGACAGGTGCCAAGACACATGGAGATCTCCAAGGAACCAGGAAGCAGAAGCTGAAGAGATAGGGACCTTCCTCCAGAGCTGACAGAGAGAGAAAGCCTTCCCCTAGAGCCGGCACTCTGAACTCAGACTTCTAGCGTCCTAAACTGTGAGAAAATAAATTTCTGTTGGCTAAAGTCACCCACTTGTGTATTTTTGTTATAGCAGCACTAGACAAATAAGACACCAACAACCCCTGATCTCCAAGTCGTGATTAGGTATAAAGAGTGTCTTGGTAATTAGTTGGTAATAAGTTCCAAAGTATGTATGTCGTTGACTCAAAAACATAAAAATCAATGAGAGCTGATTCAAGGCTTTTCCTAAAATAACTTAGTCACTCTCACTCACTTGCAGTCTAATAAGCTTTCTTAAGTGAGGAGAAAGGAACAACGGGGTGACAGCTATATTGTTGCAAATTGTATAATCCTGGGTGTGCTCCTGGGAGGATGACACTAGTGTGAACACCAAGTGGCAGTAGAAAGAAAGATGAAGCAATCTAAACTCATTGTCATTGAGTCAATTCCGATTCATCACAACCCTATAGGACAGAGTAGAACTGCCTCATAGGGTTTCCAAGGCTGTAATCTTTACAGAAATAGCTTGCCACGTCTTTCTCCTACAGATTGGCTCATGAGTTCGAACCGCCAACCTTTTGGTTGGAGGCTGACCTCTTAACCGCTGCACTACCAGGGCTCCTTTGAAGCTACTCTAGTGAAGTGGAAAAAGCCCCAGTAACAAGCTCACGCCAATCTGGTTTGTTTCCAGTCCTTGCTACCCTACAGGCATGTGGACTACATATGTATTGCTGCACAACAAACAATTTGAAAACACAGCGGCTTAATACAATACTGCTTTATTTGCTTAGGTTCCTGTGGGTCAGAAATATAGGCAGGACTGGGCCAGGCAGTTCTCCTGGTGGCGTCAGCTGGAGTTACTCACTTGGCCACATTCATCTGGGACTGGGCTGGCATGGAAAGTCCAAGATGGCTTTACTCACATGTCTGATCCCTCAATCCTCCTCCACATGGCCTTTTTCTCTCCATGAGGCTAGCTTGGGCTTTTTCATTGCACAGTGGTATTGAGGCAGTTGGACATCTTACATGATGGCTGGCTTCCAAGAGGGAACATTCCATGCAGTGAAGGGGAAAGAAATTGCAGAAGTCTTAAGGCCCAGCCTTAGAAGTTACACAGCATTACTTCTGCTATGTTCTATTACCCAAAACAAGTTGCAGGAAGAGTCCAGATTTGAGGGGAAATAGACTCTACCTCTTGATGGAGAACTAGAAAAGTCACATTGCAAAAGTGTATATGGGATGGACTGGTATTAGCCATTTTGATTACAAGATCTATCCTGAAGTACAACGCTGCCAGTGATAGGATAATATACATACCCCTACAAGGAAGACCAGGTAATACAACTATTACTGAAATTTATGCCAACTACTAATGCCAAAGATGAAGAAACTGAAGTTTTTACCAACTTCTGCAGTCTGAAATTGATCAAATACGCAATCAAGATGCATTGATAATTACCGGTGATTGGAATGTGAAAGTTGGAAACAAAGAAGAAGGATCAGTAGTTGGAAAATATGGCCTTGGTGATAGAAATGACACTGGAGATCGTGTGATAAAATTTTGCAAGACCAAAATTTCTTCACTGCAAATACCTTTTTTCAGCAACATAAACAGTGACTGTATACATGGACCTCCACTGATGGAATACACAGGAATTAAATCGACTACGTCTGTGGAAAGAGATGATGGAAATGCTCAACATCATCAGTCAGAACAAGGCCAGGGGTCGGCTGTGGAACAGACTATCAATTGCTCACATCCAAGTTCAAGCTGAACCTGAAGAAAAATTAAAACAAGTCCACAAAAGCCAAAGTATGACCTTAATTATATCCCTCCTGAATTTAGAGACCATCTCAAGAATAGATCTGATGCATTCAACTCCAGTCTGGACTGAAAACCAGACCAGTTGTGGGATAACATCAAAGACCTCATAGAATAAGAAAGAAAAAGGTCATTATAAAGACAGGAAAGAAAGAAAAGACCGAATTGGATGTCAGAAGAGACTCTGAAACTTGCTCTTAAACGTAGAGTAGCTAAAGCGAACTGAAGAAATGATCATGTAAAAGAGATGAACATAAGATTTCAAAGGGCAGCTCAGGAAGACAAAGTAAAGTATTATAATGAAATGTGCAAAGGCCTAAAGTTAGAAATCCAAAAGGGCAGAACACGCTCAGCATTTCTCAAGCTGAAAGAACTGAAGAAACAATTCAAGCCTCAAGTTGTGATATTTAAGGATTCTATGGGCAAAATATTGAACGACGCTGGAAGCATCAAAAGAAGATGGGAGGAATACACAGAATCACTGCACCAAAAAGAACTGGCCAACATTCAACCACGTCAAGAGGTAGCATATGATCAAGACCCAATGGTATTGAAGGAAGAAGTCCGAGGTGCACTGAAGTCACTGGCAAAAAAAACAAGTCTCCAGGAATTGATGGAATACCAATTGAGATGTTTCCACAAACTGATTCAGCACGGGAGATGCTCCGTCATCTATGCCAAGATATTTGGAATACAGCTACCTGGCCAACTGACCAGAAGAGATCCATATTTGTGCTCATTCCAAAAAGGGTAATCCAACAGAATGCAGAAATTATCCAACGATATCATTAATATCTCACACAAGTAAATTTTTCTGAAGATAATTAAAAAATAGTTGCAGTAGAAGAAAAACTAGTTACCTGGGAGCTCCTAAAAATCAAACACCTATGCTCATCCAAAGACTTCATCAAAAGAGTAGAAAGATTACCTACACACTGGGAAAAAGTTTTTAGCTATGACATTTCTGATCAGTGCCTGATCTCTAAAATCTACATGCTACTGCAAAAACTCAACTGCAAAAAGACAAATAACCCTATTAAAAAATGGGCAAAAGATATGAATAGACACTTCACTGAAGAAGACATTCAGGTAGCTAACAGATAAATGAGGAAATCTTCACGATCATTAGCCATTAGAGAAATGCAGATCAAAACTACAATGAGATTTCATCTCACTCCAACAAGGCTGGCATTAATCCGAAAAACACAAAATGATAAATGTTGGAGAGATTTTAACACTTCTACACTGCTGGTGGGAATGTCAAATGGTACAACCACTTTGGAAATCGATTTGGCGCTTCCTTAAAAAGCTAGAAATAGAACTACCGTACGATCCAGCAGTCCCACTCCTTGGAATATATCCTAGAGAAATAAGAGCCTTTACACGAACAGATATATGCACACCCATGTTCATTGCAGCACTGTTTACAATAGCAAAAAGATGGAAGCAACCAAGGTGCCCATCAATGGATGAATGGATAAATAAATTATGGTATATTCACACAATGGAATATTACGCATCGATAAAGAACAATGAGGAATCTGTGAAACATTTCACAACTTGGAGGAACCTGGAAGGCATTATGCTGAGTGAAATTAGTCAGTTGCAAAAGGACAAATATTGTATAAGACCACTATTGTAAGAACTTGAGAAACAGTTTAAACTGAGAAGAAAACATTCTTCTGTGGTTACAAGAGGAGGGAGGGAGGGAGGGAGGGAGGGTGGGAGAGGGGTACTCACTAATTAGATGGTAGATAAGAACTACTTTAACCAAAACCAAACCAAACCCAGTGCTGTCAAGTCGATTCCGACTCATAGTGACCCTATAGGACAGAACAGAACTGCCCCACAGATTTTCCAAGGAGCACCTGGCAGATTCGAACTGCAGACCCTTTGGTTAGTAGCCACAGCACTTAACCACTACACCACCAGGGTTTCCTAAAAACTACTTAGGTGAAGGGAGGGACAACACACAATACAGGGGAGGTCAGCACAACGGGACTAAACCAAAAGCAAAGAAGTTTCCTGAATAAACTGAACACTCTGAAGGCCAGTGTAGCAGGGGCAGGTGTTTGGGGACCATGATTTCAGGGGACATCTAAGTCAATTGACATAATAAAATCTATTAAGAAAACATTCTGCATCCCACTTTGAAGAGAGGCGTCTGGGGTCTTAAACACTAGCAAGCAGCCATCTAAGATGCATCAATTGGTCTCAACCCACCTGAAGCAAAGAAGAATGAAGAACACCAAAGACACAAGGTAATTATGAGCCCAAGAGACAGAAAGGGCGGCACAAAAAGCAGAAGCTACATCAGCCAGAGACTAGAAGAACTAGATGGTGCCCAGCTACAACCAATGACTGCCCTGACAGGGAACACAACAGAGAACCCCTGAGGGAGCAGGAGAGCAGTGGGATGCAGACCCCAAATTCTCATAAAAAGACCAGACTTAATGGTCTGACCGAGACTGGAAGGACCCCGGTGGTCATCGCCCCCAGACCTTCTGTTGGCCCAGGACAGGAACCATTCCTGGAGCCAACTCTTCAGACATGGATTGGACTGGACAATGGGTTGGAGAGGGATGCTGGTGAGGTGTTTCTTGGATCAGGTGGACACTTGAGACTATGTTGGGATCTCCTGCCTGGAGGGTAGATGAGAGGGTAGAGGGGGTTAGAAGCTGGCGAAATGGACACGAAAAGAGAGAGTGGGGGGAGAGAGCAGGCTGTCTCATTAGGCAGAGAGTAATTGGGAGTATGTAGCAAGGTGTATATAAGTTTTTGTGTGAGAGACTGACTTGATTTGTAAACTTTCACTTAAAGCACAAGAAAAATTATATAAAAAAAAAAAATAGTTGCAGTAGTACATTGACAAGGAACTTCCAGAAATTCAAGCCAGATTCAGAAGAGGTTGCAAAATGAGGGATATCATTGCTGATGTCAGATGGATCTTGGCCAAAAGCAGAGAATACCAGAAAGTTGTTTACCTCTGTTTTACTGACTATGCAAAGGCATTTGACTGTATGGATCATAACAAATTACGGATAACATTGTGAAGAATGGGAATTCCAGAACACTTAATTGTACTCACGAGGAACCTGTGCATAGATTGACAGGCAGTTGTTCAAACAGAACAAGGGGACACCATGTGGTTTAAAGCCAGGAAAGGTGTGCATCAGGTTGTATTCTTCCACCAAACTTGTTCAGTCTGTAAAGCTGAGCAAATTATCCAAGAAGCTGGATTATGTAAAGAAGAACAAATCATCAGGATTGAAGGAAGACTTTTAACAGCCTCCAATATGCAAATAACACAACCTTGCTTGCTGAAAACTAAGAAGACTGATGAACATCAAAGACCACAGCCTTCAGTATGGATTACAACTCAACATAAAGAAAAGAAAAAAAACCCTCACAACTAGACCAGTAAGCAACATCATGATAAACAGAGAAAAGATTGAAGTTGTCAAGGATTTCATCTTACTTGGATCTACAATCAATGTCCGTGGAAGCAGCCGTTAAGAAATCAAATGACATATTGCATTGGGCAAATCTGCTGCAAAGGACCTCTTTAAAGTGTTAAAAAGCAAAGATATCACTTTGAGGACTAAGGTGCAACCGAACCAAGCCATGATATTTTCAGTTGCCTCATATGCATGTGAAATAAGGAAGACCGAAGAAAAATTGATGCCTTTGAATTATGGTGTTGGCAAAGAATATTGAATATACCATGGACTACCAGAAGAATGAAGTCTGTCTTGGAAAAAGTACAGCCAGAATGCCCCTTAAAAGCAAGAATGGTGAGACTACATCTCACATACTTTGGACATGTTATCAGAAGTGATCAATCCCTGGAGAAGGACATCATGCTTGGTAAAGTAGAGGGTTAGCCTAAGAAAGGAAGACCCTCAACAAAATGGATTGACACAGTGGCTGCAACAATGGGCTCAAACATGGCAACAATTGTGAGGATGGTACAGGACTGGGCAGTGTTTTATCCTGTTGTACATAGATAGCATCGCTGTTGAGTCAGAACTGACTCAGCAGCACCTAACAACAACATATGGGTTGGGAGATATTGTTGTGGCTATCTTTGAAAACCATTCTACCATAGCATATTAATTAAAAATCTTTCAGAACCTTAGTTTTCCCACCTGTAAAATGGGGATGATAATACCTACCTCATAGGTGTCTTGAATATTAACAGGAATAACTATACTTCTTCCAGCTTAAGGCTAAAATTTGACTAATAAAGAGAAATGAAATAATGTAAGGAAGATACCATGCCCAGAAAGGGCGTCAATATTATTTTTAAAGGCCTTCTTGCCTCATCTCTCCATCCAGTATTAAGCTAACCCCAGTTCTCACCGCTTCCATATAGCCTTCTTACCAGACCCTGGCATTATTTCTCCTTCTCATGAACCTCCTCCACTCTGCAATCCACTGAGACATCAAAGCTAGTGATGACCCTTGCCCTCATCACAGCGCCAGAAATGCTCCTGACTTCCTGCTTCTCTCCAGCACCTCTTCTGAGGTTATTGAGGCCATGGTATATATGTACGGAGACTATACATATATACCTACATACATGCATACATATACACATGTATACATATACATACATATATGCACACACACACATAAATACGTAGCTCGAGGGTAAAATACACACATACTGTTTGTATTTGTTGATAATAAGTAGATGGAATGCTATAGGAACTGAATCTTGAGGACATCTAGGTCTTTTCACTTGACAGGATTCATTGAAACCAGGAATCAGTCAGCATTCTACCCTGTCCTCCATAGAAGCCCATCTTAAAATTGAGAGACTAGACCGAATTGTGTTTATGGGGTGCAGGCTCCTGAGAGAACTCACTTAGGCTGAAATGTCAGCTCTGTCGCTTACTAGCTATAAAGTAACTGGAATCACTTAACTGCTCTCTGCCTCGGTTTCCTCGTCTATAAAATGGAGGTAGTAATAGCACCTACCTCATAAGGTTGTGAGGATTAGAGGGGTTCATTCCTGTAAAGCACTTAGAACAGTGTTGGGTAGGTAAAAAGGTCTCAGAAGTTCGCGAATACTGCAATGGCATTCCTTAAGACGAGATTCCAGACACACAGACACCCCTGTTTCTTGAACACCTTCTGACTTCATGTACCACTGGTAGATTTGTGGGGTAGTTGTTTTTTTTTTTTTTTTTTTTTGTAGGTATGAGATTTTCTTCTTCTTTTCTCCTCAGGGGGAAAAATATAATTTTCCTCAAAGCTTTTTTTTTTTCCCAAAATGTTCAGAGAGAGGGAGAGAACATAATAAAATATCCAACAAGCCTATTTGAATAGACGAGGTATAATTTGCATGATAAAGATATATTTCCATTTATAAAGTCCATCAGCAGAATTAATGACAAATAAAGAGAAGATCCAATTAAAACCCCCCATCCATTAACAGCCTTGCTTCACTCTGAGGGCAGGAATTTTAAAAGGCGAGGATGAAGTTGGAAATGATTTAAATATTCAGGTTGGTGGCATTAAAAAGGACGTGAAATGATCATATTAGAATTCAAGGGAAAGAGATTCTCCAGTGATTTTTGTCATCAGAGTGAGATGCATTTCCCCCCCATCCTAGTCCACAGGCTTTTTCTTGTTCTCCCAAATGAGCTGTCAAGAACTGATGGGCGTCATCATAATCAAAGAAAACAAGTTTGCCCTTTAAAGCAAAAGAGGTAATTTGGCTGAAAGCAAATTGGAAACATTTCATGTAACGTTGCATTTCCAGTCGCAATTTCTGATGAATTCAGGCATTTTGATTTATGCCCGAGAGCTTTGGGGGACGATGGGAAGAAGTCCGTTCATTAAACACTTTGTTCACCTCAATCCTGTGGCCACGGGGCAGAGATCCTTCACGCTCAGAGAGGCGGCGGAAGCTCCGCGTCTGCCCCTTAAACCGTGTTGTCAGGAAAAGCCTAGAAGGAACTCACGAGACTGATTGGGGTGTGGATCAACGAGCTGCAAGGTAATGGTGTCCTTCTCTGGCCGTGGTCCCAAGCTCCCCAAGAGGCTCCTGAGCTTAGGTCCGTTTTGGCCAAGCATCCTTACCACTTGGTCTAGCCTGCCTTTCTTCCATGTCCACAGTCAATCTTTGGTTCCGCGCTTAGTTTCCTAGCACTCCTATAACAGAAATACCACAAGTGGGTGGCTTTAAAGAAGAAAAATGTATTTTCTCATCGTTTAGGAGGCTAGGAGCCCATATTCAGGGTGTCAGCTCTAGGGGAAGGCTCTCTCTCTCTCTCTTTCTCTCTCTCTCTGTTGGCTCTGAGGAAAGACCCTTGTCTCTTTTGGCTTCTGTAGCGAACAGGCAGCAAGGTCTGTCTTGTGTGTTAGGAAGGTGGAAGGTTTTCCAGAAGCCCCCAGCGAACTTCTCTTTCTACTTCATTGGCTTGAACTGTGCCCATAGCCAACCCTGCTGAAAGGGAGGCTGAGAAGGTGAACATTAAGGCTCTCTACCTCTACAGCATAGGCAAATGTGATCATTCTCTAGAGCTGCCGAGTAACAAGGTACCACAAATTAGGTAGCTTGTAAGAACATAAACATATTGACTCAGAGTTCTAGAGGCTGGAAGTCTGAAGTCAGGCTGTCAGCCATGTTGGCTTCTTCTGAAGGCTCTGAGGGAAAAGCTGCTCCATGCCCCTCTCCCAGCTCCTGGTGACAGCCAGCATCCCTCATCACGCCAATGTATGACTCCGTCTTCACCTAGCTGCCTTCCCTCTGTATGTTTCTGTGTCTCTTCTCCTCCTTTATAAGGGCACCATTCATATCGGATTAGGATCCACCCTACTCTAGTATAACCTCATGTTAACTGATAATGTCTGCAAAGATCCTATTTCCAAACAAGGCCCATTCACAGGCACCAGGGGTTAGGACTTCAACGTATCTTTTGGGGAGATACAATTCCATCCATAACAGCAGGCAAGAAGGAAGGTGGCTGGAGTGAGGGGTGGTGCCTGGCACAGAGGGGCCTGGCTTGAGAATCTATAGTGAGAATTTGACCCAGTCAGGAAGCCCAGTGAAGACTTCCCTGAGGAAGTAGCACTTGAACTGAGATCTGAGGGTAAGGAATTAACTTGGTGAGGAGGAGGGAGAAGATTGTTTCAGGAAGCCGAAACATCATGTGCAAAGCCCTGAGATGGAAGATTTATGACAGCCCAAACTATCTACTTGTCGCCAGCCTTTTTCCCTATACATCAGCCATTATGGTAGGTCTTTCTCTAAATCTGATTTTATCCTACTACATCCTTGCTCAAAATGGATCCCAGTATCTTACAAGAATGGAGCCATTGCGGTGCAGTGCTTAAGAGCTCGGCTGCTAACCAAAATGTCAGCAGTTCGAATCAACCAGCCACTCCTTGGAAACCCTACGGGGCAGTTCTACTCTGTCCTATAGGGTTGCTATGAGTCGGCGTCAACTCAACAGCAATGAGTCTTGGTTTTTGATCCTGCAAGATAAACTCCCAAGTCTCCACTCTGGTATTGAAGGCTGGTCATAGCCTGGGCCTACTCTGTGAATACAACCTTATCACATTTCTTCTGTAGTTGCTGGACCATCATGTCTGCATGTTTCATATCCCAAACTGGGTTTATCAAAGAGTTTATAACTAATAGAGTTTATAACTCTGGGAGGACAGGAGCCATATCTTGCATCTCGTTTGTATTCCCAGGGGTACAATAGACCCCTGAATGAATGGCTACATGGATGATCTTTATAGCAGGGAACAGGAGCAGATGTGGGCAGACCAGTGAAGAAGCTCTTTTAATCGTCCAAGTGAGGGATTATAAGGCCCTTACTCAGGAACAGAGAGGCTGCTGAGAAACAAATGGATTAGGAGCTGCTATGGAAACCCTGGTGCCGCAGCGGTTAAGTGCTACGGCTGCTGACCGAAAAGTCGGCGGTAATAATCCACCAGGCGCTCCTTGGAAACTCTGTGGGGCAGTTCTACTCTGTCCCGTAGGGCCGATGTGAGTCTCGACTCAGGTAGCTATCGACTCAACGGCAACGAGTGTTAATAGGTATCGATTAAATAGGGAGGCCTGGTGGCGTGGTGGTTAAAGTGCTCGGCTGCTAACCAAAAGGTCAGCAGTTCAAACCCACCAGCTGCTCCGAGGGAGAAAGTTGTGGCAGTTTGCATCCATGAAGATTTGCAGCCTTGGAAACCTTATAGGGCAGTTCTACTCTGTCCTGTAGGGTCACTATGAGTCAGAATTGACTCGACAGCAGTGGGTTTGGGGGATATAATAAACCTAAAAACCAAACCCTTTGCCATTGAGTCGATTCCGACTCATAGCGACCCTGCAGAACAGATTAGAACTGCCCCATAGAGCTTCCAAAAAGTGCCTGGTGGATTCAAACTGCCAACCTTTTGATTAGCAGCCAGGTCACTTAACCACTACACCGCCAAGGTTTCCAGGTGATATAATAGTTTTTATTTATTGAGCACCCAGCGTGCAGGCCCTGTGCTCGAAGCTTCCCGTTGATCCTGGTGATTCCTGTTTTATGACTGAGGAAGCCCAGGCTCAGGGTGATTAAATAGCCAGATCGGGGTCATTTGGGAAGGATTTGGACCCAAGAGGGGCCGCCTGCAAAGCTAAGTACTCTTCACCATTGTGCTATGTGGGCAACATAAATTGTCGGTTCTGATTGCTGCCATAATTTTTCTGAAAAATTTTTTTAAAATAAACTTTTTATTTTGTAGCAATTGTAGATTTACAGAAAAATTGCAAAAATAGTACAGAGTGTTCCGGTATACGCTTCACGCAGCTCCCCCTAATATGAACATCTAACATACCGTGATACATTTATCAAAACTGAGAAAGTAACATTGATACAATATTCGTAGCTAAACTACAGATTTTGCTAGTTTCCCCATTGATGTTCTTTTTCTGTTCCTGAATCCAATCCAGGATCCCATGTTGCATTTAGTGAAATAGTTTTTTGGTGTTTTTGTGTGTTTGTTTTATTTTGAAGTCACTGTTTATCTGCACGCCCCTCACTATTGTTTTTAAGTCAGTACTTAAAACTCAGTAACAAAGCGCTGAGCTGGCCCTAATCTTGTGTGCCCTTAAATCTGTCCCTCACTCCTCCCCTTCTCTGCTCCGTGTCTCAGGTTGCTGATGCCTGCAGGCTGTTGGTTCCCAGGCCCCCTGGTCAGTTGGCTTCCCTCCTGGTTTGGCCAATAGGAGGCACTGGTGTTGGCTTGGAGGGCGGGAGGAAGGAAAAAGCCGGGGTATTTCTCCCCTCTCTGCTTTGGGTTGTGTTCCCAGCAGTGACTGCATCTCCTCTGTACCTCCGGCTCCTCCTGGACAGGTGATGGAGGAGTTGGGAGGCCAAGCCAGCCACAGAAGGAGGAAGTGGTGAGCTTGTGGACCAGGGTCACCCAGAGGACTCTGGAGCCACAGCTGGCTTGGCCTCCCAACTCCTCCATCACCTGTGTAACCAGTTCCTTGTAGTTAAATACTGAGTTTAAATACCGTATTTAAATCCCAAGAGCAGCGTCCGCTTTCCCGGTTGGTCCCTGAGACTCAGTTCTCCACGTTTAGTCCTCTTGCCCTCGCGGCACTAATGCAGTCACAGAGTGAAAAACTGCTTCTAGATTCTGTGCAAAAGCTCCAGAGCCCCTAACGTGCACTCTCAATGACAACAATTTATGGCTGCTGTGCAAAAATTTTTTTTTTTTTTTTTTGTGGCCATACTGGCGAAGTGGTTAAGCATTTGGCTGCTAACCAAAACGTTGGCTGTTCGAATTCACCAGCCGCTCATTGAAAACCCTATGGGGCAGTTCTAATCTGTCCTATAGAGTCGCTATGAGTTGAAATCAACTCAACAACAATGGGTCTGTTGGTCAGTGCCCATACTAGCCACATGGATGCCCCACAACTCTACTAACAGCTCACTCTGTCCTTTTTTCAGGGTTGCCAGAGACAATAAAAGCAGGAGACCGACATAGGCTACTGAAGCCTCAATCTCCTAGGGTGTTCAAAGGCAAAGAAGGCTGCTCACAGAATGTCTCTGGATGTTGTCTCCGTGGCCCCCCTCTACCAAGGCCCTGACTTCCACAGAATAAGGCTGATGACAACAGAGGCAACCAAAAAACCAGCCTCCCCGCTCAAATCCTTTGTCCCCTCTAAGACCAAACTCACCACCATCGAGACCAAGAGAATCATGTCCGTCCTGGATGAGGCCATCCGCAAGGTGGAGTTGGTGACCCTCCTATCAGATGTGGTAGCCAATCAAGCGTCTCTGGAGGGGATCCTGGGGGAGGACATCATGAGGGCAGTGAGTGACCATGAGGACCTCTGTAAGACCCTCCTGGACAGTGTCAGTGACCTGAACGACCAAGAAAGGCAGGTGCAGGAGTTAGAAGACATGGAGGATGAGAGGGGGCTCAGAGACCTGCTCCTTGTCATAGAGGAGCAGAAATACAGTCTCCCACCACTGATGGGACAGATCAAAGCCTCCACCAAGAGCATCCTGCGGCTCTTGCTCAACAACCCCCAGGCTGCCAGGCTCCTGCAGATGCAGACGCTAGGCAGAAGTGCAGAAGCCCAGAGTTTCATCGATAGCCTGGTAGAACTCCGTGGTTTCCTGTTTGAGAAGCTACTCACTAGCCCCATGGAGGTCAGGGACAAGACCCAGTTCATACAGGATATCAGTAGACGGAACAGGAGGAACCAAGAAGCCGTGGAAGCTCTTGAAAACGAGTTGGCCAAAAGCCTCAAGAGCAGGGATGCTGAGGTATCGCCTCACAGTATCCACTGGGTTATGGAAGGAGTCACACTGAGTAGCAGGAATTTTTTGGTGGTTGGATTTTTCCTTAATGATGTAAATGTTGTTGTTAAGTAGAGTCAATTTCGACAGAGTAGAACTGCCCCGTAGAGTTTTTTAGGCTGTAATTTTTTTTTTTTAATTTTTATTGTGCTTTAAGTGAAAGTTTACAAATCAAGTCAGTCTCTCATACAAAAATTTATATACACCTTGCTATATATCCTAATTGCTCTCCCCCTAATGAGACTGCACACTCCTTCCCTCCACTCTCTCAGCTTCTAACCCCTCTGCCCCCTCATCTCCCCTCCAGGCAGGAGATCCCAACATAGTCTCAAGTGTCCACCTGATCCAAGAAACTCCTCACCAGCATCCCTCTCCAACCCATTGTCCAGTCCAATCCATGTCTGAAGAGTTGGCTTCAGGAATGGTTCCTGTCCCGGGCCAACAGAAGGTCTGGGGGCGATGACCACCGGGGTCCTTCCAGTCTCGGTCAGACCATTAAGTCTGGTCTTTTTATGAGAATTTGGGGTCTGCATCCCACTGCTCTCCTGCTCCCTCAGGGGCTCTCTGTTGTGTTCCCTGTCAGGGCAGTCATTGGTTGTAGCCGGGCACCATCTAGTTCTTCTAGTCTCTGGCTGACGTAGCTTCTGCTTTTTGTGTGGCCCCTTCTGTTTCTTGGGCTCATAATTACCTTGTGTCTTTGGTGTTCTTCATTCTTCTTTGCTCCAGGTGCGTTGAGACCAATTGATGTATCTTAGATGGCTGCTTAGTATAGGCTGTAATCTTTACAGAGACAGATTGGCAGGTCTCTCTCCTGCTGGAAACTCTGGTGGCATAATGGTCAAGAGCTATGGCTGCTAACCAAAAGGTCGGCAGTTTGAATCCACGAGGCGCTCCTTGGAAACTCTATGGGGCAGTTCTACTCTGTCCTATGGGTCACTATGAGTCAATAATCAACTCGACGGCAGTGGGTTTTTTGGTTTTGGTTTTCTCCTGCTGGGTGGGTTCGAATGACCAACCTTTTGGTCATCAGCTGAACACTGAGCCATTGTGCCACCTGGACTCATAGTGATTTAAATAGCTTTTTTTCATTCATCTCCTCCACAAATATTGTTTTGAACACTTATTAGCTACCAAAAAACCCATTGCCATCAAGTTAATTCCAACTCATAGCGACCCTATTGAACAGAATAGAACCGCCCCATAGGATTTCCAAGAAGTGGTGGATTTGAATTGCCAGCCTTTTGGTTAGCAGCCGAGCTCTTAACCACTGTGCCACCAGGGCTCCCAATAGGTGCCAGGCCTTGTAAATAAGCCCCATGTGATCCCAGTCTCACGGAGTTCATAGTTGAATAGGGAAGGTAGGTATTAAAAACTGATTTCATTACAGTTGTGAGAAGTACAATGTAGGGTAAGTACAGGGTGATATAAGGGAGTGTCATAGGAGAACAGAACTTAGACCTAAAGGACCAGGAACAATGAAGCCAAGATGTAAAGCAAAAGAGGGAAGGGACCAGCCCCTGTGTGGAGGTGTAGATGGAGATACTAATGTTTTCTGATAAGGGTTTCTGAAGCTTGTTTACAAAACAGCCCCATCCCCCCCACCCCATTCCCGTTGTAGAACAGGCCGAGGGCAAGGGACAAGCCAGGGGCTGACCCCAAGGGAGAGTCTGGGCTGCAGAGGTGTCTTCCTCTCTCCTCTCAGTGTCGCACCCCTGCTGGGCCCCGGGTGGCAGAGAGCTTCTCTGCTGACCCAGAGCTCTCCAGTGGCCTTGTTCGGCTCGCCTGTGCCCCTCACTCATGCCAGGAAACAGAGGTGGTAGCCAAGAACCGGGGCTCTGGGCAGACAGAGCTGCCCGGCTTCAAAGCCCAGCTCAGCTACGTAACCCCAGCCAGCTGATGCGCCCTCCTTGAGCCTCAGTTTCCTCATCTGTACAGCGGGCTGTCCCTGTCCCCTGTGGAGGGGCTGTAGGGAGGGTTGGATGAGGTAATGACGCAGGTGGCATGCCCGGCCCTGAGTGAGCATGCAGTAACAGAAGCAGCTCCTGGGATTGTCGTCATCCTGTAGGGATTAACAGAGCCCCTGCTCTTTCTGGCCCAGGTGGAGAAGGAGAACTTTGTGATCCAAGAACTGAAGAACCACCTGTACCAGGTGCTCAAGTTCTCAGAGAACAGCCTCCTTCGCACCAAGCAGGAAGCCGAGAAGCAGCAGAAGGCAGACTTCCGGG